>NC_071088.1:135131129-135848629 GCF_027358695.1 Spea bombifrons | reverse complement strand
CTGAATCACTGCGTAAGTCTGTTTGCGAGTCTCTGCTAAAAGACTTTCTATTTAATTTAGAAAATAAATGTTCCTCTCAATTTGTATGTTGCAGGGAAAGGATATTTGACCCGTTAAGACCCAGGGCCGTGGCACGCATGTAGCCATTACAGCCGAGTAAACGAGCTTGGATACCCCAGAGAGTTAAAAAGTGTTCTGTGGCCGTTTGAATTGAGAGATCATTTATCTTGTGGAATATTCCACGCATGCAACATGTTATGGTCCTCTAATTCAGACTAATTAAAGTGATATTAGCGTCATTTGTCAAGACTGAAACACCTTCTGGCAGCGCAAGAAGACTCCTCGTGCCATAAACCTAAAATTAACTTTTTAAAATATATCCCCATCCGAGAAATGTATGTATTCTATAGAATATATCGTGACCCCAAGGCACATTTAATAGCTAGGAATATATTTTCAAGGGTACATTAAGTCATAGGCAGGGCAAGACTGGACGCTTTGTACCGGTATATATAGGAAATCCGGTTCTCTGTGATTGGCTGTTCCAAACAGCCAATCGGGGGCGAGAAATGTCAGGCAACAGTGGAAGATTGCAGCTGCAGAAACAAGATATATATTTTAATAGATGTGTTTTATTTTCTTTTTTTCATTTGAAGAATACATATTAATGTGCTCACAGAAGGTTAGTGTTACTGGGAGTACTTTAGTATTCGTTATTTAATTTAATTAGTTATTTAAACTGTCCCTTGAATTGTTGACTTGCCTAAAGCTGGAAAGTCTTGATGTTCAACAAGCGGGTGTCCTGCAAAGATGACTGTAAAGAATACTAGAGTATCTGCTAAAGACTTACCAAAACCTTGAGGACTTCCCAACATGGCGCCCTTATGTTCGTGGCGTGGATGACCACTGTGAGCATTGGTGTTGTCGTTAAGAGTGTTATTGGAAGCTGCTTTTGATTGGGGAGTATTAATATACTTTTTTATCATATTTTATTGGTTTTACACGTGGAATTTGGGTTGTTTTTGTCTTCACAAGGACTTCCCAACATATCTGTTGAGTTTGCCATACATAGAAAAATGAACAAGTATGGTGTTCATGGCAGGACATCACAGAGGAAGCCACTACTGTCCAAAAAACATTGCTGCACGTCTCAAGAATCCAAGAATTTGGATCTTCCAAAGCACCACTGGCATAATATTCTGTGGTCATTTGAGGGAATACAACACCATGTGGAAAAGAAAAATAAAAGCCTTATCCCCATTGTTAAACGTTGTTTAGAGGGAATCATGGTTTGGTATGGCTTTGTTGACTCTACGGAATCTGCTGTCACTATATAAATAAATGTAATGTTTTGACTCAGGGCCTGGACAGCTTGTTCTCATTGATGGAATTATGAACCCTGAAGTTTATCGAGACTTTTTGCAGAAGAACATAAAGGCCATCTTGTCCAACAACCGCAGCTCAACAGAAGTTTCTATCAAACTCGTGGCTTCTTCAGCACAGGAGACGCTTAGACTGTACTACAGGACCAGTTCCTCCAAAATCAGATGCAGAGATAGCGCCGGGAAGCCACTGGACTGCCATACATTGGCTCCTGCTGTCCATGCATCACATTTGTGGTTTAAAGAACAGCCCCATTAACCACATACCCTAAAACAAACTTACCTCTATATTATAAATATTGAGGGGCACGGCTAATTAGAGATTACTTTGTAAGCTATTCACCTTTAGCACCCCAATTTCTGTAGAAATAAGTCCTTCAGAAGTTTTTTTTCCATTGGTTTGTTTGTTTTCTTCTCTTTCCCCATCTTATTGAATAAACCATGCTTTGTAACCATAGCTCCTAAGCGTTTCCTTCTTCCTCAAACCCTTTACAGAACCATTCAAGTTTCAAATTGTCCAGGCATGGTTAAAAGACAATTAAATTCCACTTAGAATTATAAAAATAGCTACAGTACTATTATGAATTTGTCATTATAAGGCAATTTGGCCAAGTTGAAAGCTTTTTTGTACAGTACAATTACTTGCAGTGCATTCTAAATATATTCTTCTAATCACCGAATCTATTACAGAGAAGCCACGAGCTCTAAGCTATAAGACAATGCAATTAGATACGTATTATATTCCGCGGCTATAATGGTTTCCATTTTATCAGTCTTGTGATATCTTCAAGAACTCCCGGCCATAAACTGCCGATGTAATCAATCCACTTAAGATAAAGAAAAACCTAAGAAATGTTCCATTTACGAATAACGGAATCCTGGCAGAGCCGATTTTATTTAAAGAGGTTCCTAGGAAGTCCCGATTTGGAAACCGTGTGACGTAAAATTCTAGACTTGAGATATTAAACCCGGCATTTGAATGTCAAGTCAGAGATATGAGACCTGCGTGAGAATTAGGGATCGATAGAATAAGGTTTCTCTGGATTAAAGGTCAACTATTTTCAATAATGTACTCTTTTAAAGAAGCAAAACTAAGAAATTATATGTCCCCCAATATTATTTTGGGGAAAAGTGCCACGAGAAAATGTGGGACTTAACAGCGTGAATAGTCAAGTGTCCCTCAATAAAACAGATGTAGAAAAAGACTAAAAGGCAAACCTAGCTGAATGGACGCTGATTATTGGACTTTAAGGCAGCCTATTGATTAAGCCCTGTTCACTCTTACCAGGTTATGATTCCCATCCCCCCAGGTCCCTTTTGGAAAGTGAGAGAGACCCCAAGGCCAGATAGCGGGTGCAAAGATAATGAGTCCCTGCGCAAACATCTGTGTTAGTTCTGCACAAGCTTTGAACCCATCTCTAGCTTTGGTCCCCTCCCCCATCATCTTCCTTTCTCCATCACAGCATTCCTTGAATTACAAGCGTAGAGGTTAATAAAGCGAGGGAATTTGAATATACCCGGTAAAAGCTTAAGGCTATCCTGAACATAAAATGCCCAGGTCCAAACAGCATTAGAGATTTAAATGGCGCGATAAATGGGCAGACATGGGCCGAATGGTCCTTATCTGCCATGCTGTCAAATACCATGTGGACCAGCTGCTGTGGATTCACGTGTTTGGGCCATTAGACACTACGATTATTCTTCCCTATTATGTTATTCTATGATTGTTAGGTTTCCGATTGTTTCCAATTGGTTGAGGCAGGACGGGGTTGGTGGGGGCTTCAGTTCAGAAAATTGAGTGTGCTAGTTTTGTCGAGTGTTTTGAGTTTTATCTTTGGTTGACCAACAAAAGTGCTGGTATTATGATTATTATTATTATCATCTTTTATTTATTTAGCGCCAACAGTTTACGCAGCGCTTAATACAATACATATTTTCAAGGGGTCTGACAAGACAGACTAAGACAAACCGATACATTAGGTGGAGAGATCTCGGCTCCCAAGCTTACAATCTTGAGGGAAATGGGGTAACAAACATAAGGCACAGAGAAAGGGTGAGAGGTAGTGTGGTGGTGGTGGTAGTTTTAAGTGTACTTGGGAATGCAAAAATAAATGGTACAGTTCTTCTTGAAGCATAACACCAACGACCCAGTGGGCCACTGGCCAAAAAGAGCCACACATTCATGCAGCCAGCAGCTTGATACGCCCAGGCACATGTGAGCACACAAACCACGCGTGCAGCCGCTTATATCCGGCCCTGCGGTCCGTGCAGTCCACATGTTCAAGGACTGGAAGGACCCAAATCCCATCGACCCAGTTCATCTCAGAGCCATGTGATTTATATGCTATTATATGTGTTAACAGCAAGTTCCCCTCCCCCAACACCATGACGAAGCGCTGATGAAACTGTTACAAATACAATAGTTTTTAGGTTTCTTTGCTCGTTTCAAGAAACGCCAAGTTTGAGAGTGTTGACGCTCAATCATAGCAGCGAGTATGAACGTTACGCTCAGATTATTTCTTCTTAGTTTAACGTGACATTGAATTATTTAGTGATGTTCTTGCTTCTATTTGTTTGTTCCTCTCTTTTCAAGCAAAAGAACAAAGTTTAGCTTTGCAATCTCTCATCTAGGAAGTTTAATACGTTCCTCTCACCCTGGGAGCGATAGATAAGTTTATGTTTTATGTTTTTTTTCCCCTTTGGCAGCTCGTACAGTAACATCTCAAGGTCAAAGAAGGGCTTTGCGAGCTCGCCGGGAACCGTCTAGTCTTTCTTACACAATTTTACTTTCGATACCTAAATGTACAACTACAAAAAAGGATTTTTCTACCACTTCACACTTCTGGGTCATAAAGCATTTTTTTTTTCTTAAAATGCTTCTCAAATTGTTGACATAGAAAACCACCCAAGGAAGCATCAACATAAAGAACTTTTATAGTTGAATTATACTTTGTCCGCTGGAAGCCCAATACTTCACTGGTTTGTGGTTGAAATGGTTAGTTGTGGCTTGGTTTTGGTGAGACATTGGATCCATATACACTCCAGCCATTATCTATACACTTTAATGCACATTATATATAAGAGAGCCTTTTAAATGTGTGGTCCCCTTGCACATGCATGGAAGGGTTCTACGGAATCTGCCCGTATACACTTTTAGGGTTGTAGAAGACCGATTTCTCCATAGCCAGCAAACATTCATAACGCCTTTTCCCGTCTTTTTATACCAACAACATCCTTTAAAAAAAAAAAAAAAAAAAAAAAATTCAATACACCTGTCAAAGCAAATGCGAAGAAGCTCTCCAGGATCTAGTAAAAGTCAAATGGACAGCATTTAATCCATCATTATAATACCTCTGGAGTCCCGTAACAAGATGCCGATACATGCACGTGCCTCATGTTTTATTGAAACTATAGGCTGTACGATCGATCTACTATTTAAGTAATATGTTACTGGTAATATTACCTTTATTGATTATGTACAGTACGGCAGAGATGGTTTCCATGGAAACAATTGCCAGCTCAATTTAGTTTCACTAACGCTTCCCTACTGGCTCCATCAAGGACACGGCGCATTATCCCATGTAAAGCGAATGGGTGCAATGGAGAGCCCATATAACAGTACAGAAATACCGTCCCCTTATCAGAGGGTCATTAATGATGCGTTCTGCCTGATTGAGTTTGGGGTATTTAAAGGGATAGCACCACTTTATTGAGGTTAATCGGACATAGTCTGACCATTACTTTTGCCCCAATTTTGATTTAATCAAATCTTAAAAATCTGTTTCTGGGGTTTAATTTAAGCGAGGGATAAAATCTACCTCTTACAGTCAGGAAGAAGAAACACGCCGCTAGTAATTCAATAATTGCACCCCACACCTGCTGCCTTCTGCTTGTAGATCCTTAAACAGCTTTTGCCTATAGGAGTTTAAGCTTTTCGGAAAATAAATTAAGGTGCCACCAGGCAGTATCTTAAAGAAGTCTCATGGAGAGAAAACATTTCTCCTTGAGCATGAACCAATCAGTCAGAATTGACAGAAAGCTGGTATTACATCGTTACAATAAACCTCCTTTATCCGCAGACGTCGAGGCACCCATTGTGTCAGCCGCCGAACACCAAGGTTTCCTGCTTGCTTACCGGTGTCCAAAGAAGATAAAGATCTGCTAAAGCAGAATTTATAGTTGGGATCCATGGAGCGACACCAATGTCCCCCCAAAACACAAGTTTTCGTGAAGTCTTTCCGAGGAACCAGTTTGTCGACATGGCATGACCCTTCTGAAAGTCAAGAACTACTTCAGTGCGTTAGAGTGTTACGTTCTAAAACAAATCACTACTTCTCAATCTTCTCATTGCCTGGATGTTACTGCTACATTGTGAATGGGATAATAACCTTTTGTTATATAAGGGCCAGGCAGGGGCCACATAAAATGTTTTTTATAGCCTCAAAATACCCTTTGGCACCATGGAACAAAGAGCATTCACCATACCAAGCTGTACAGGAGATATTCACGAGAGAATAAAAAAAACTATTGGCCCTAGATGCTTTTCAGAAGACTCCAACTTGGGCGTTATTCACTATAGTGAGATTATAGTTAAGTCTAGAACACAATAAAACATAAAAACAAATCAGAAATACCTGAACACTTCAAATTAAACATCTCAATACATTTTTACAGCATAGTTTTCCCGTCTACAAATTTTTTGTGTTCTATTTAAACGCAGTCCTGTACCGGATCCCACAATCGCTCCCAAAAGGAAAGGGAAATGAATGACTTTCATTTGTTGAAGGTTAAACCTCCGATCCTCAAATATCACTTGGTGACCTTGTGAACTAGCGTCGTGTCTGTGGGATTTTAAATCCCTTTGCGATGTCTCACGTCGACTGGGGACATATTTTAGCAGGGATTTCAGTAATTTTTTTTTTCAAGACAAAAAACCTTGCTGTTTATGTTGCTGCTCCATAAACTACAAAAAAAAAATGTATAGACATTACTGTATGCATACAATTCTAAAGGTGGTGGTCATTTAACCGTAACCCTAGCATGAGCATCTGTGTATTAAAAATGCCCTTTTAATGGACTAGATGGCAGAACGTTATACGAACAGAGAGATGGCATTTAGCTTTGCCAAGGATGAAAACTGGCTGCAGACCTCTCCTGGAATATATGGTGGCCTGGATGCCGGTAAGGACCTCCTTCATATGGTTAGGAATGTGGCGTATCACACAAGCTTCTTGGCTTGTGCCACCCAACTAGCCAACAAAGATGGCAGCCTTGTACTGCTGAAATTTATATAGTACCACCATACTGTCCAATGTCTGTAATGTGGATCATCAACCATCATTAAACAATGTAATAAAACACATGGGTATTCCAAACAGGCTAGGGGCCACATACAAAATGCTCATGGGCTTACCTGGCCCAGAGGCCAGTACTTGGAGCCCAGAAAAATGATTGGTAAGGGGGGCATCTGCAGTACTATAAGTTTGGGGAGTGTTTAGCATGCCCCTAAGCCTAATGCTGGGTCCAGTTATGCTGTCCTTTTGACCCAATATTAAACACAGGTCAATGGTTTTGCTCAGGGGTTGGCACCAACATTGCTCATGGTGGACATTTACGGGGTCTATGGTGGACAATTTAATGATATTCTATGGACCTTTACAAACCTTGCCATGGACACTTTGTCTACGCCTGGTTTTGCTGTAGGTAATCTTACCAGATAATAGGCAAGATTTTCCAGTAGGAAACTAGTCCTGAGCACATTTCTTCGAATGACGCATCTCTTCCCTGGAACCAGATATGATGAGGACAGTAAAATTACATCTTGTGTCTGGAACGAAGACTATTTTAGAAGTGCTTTGCGTAATGAGATCCAAGAAAGAACAGCGTTTCATCAGCAATCATTTGCTGTAAGACTGGAGAAAAATAATTAAGGCTCGCCACGGCATTCCAGTTTATTTCCTTTTGCCAAAACGGTGGCATGCGATCTCCCGAGCCGTGAATCATACTGTAATCTGACAAGGAAACCTCCCGAGCAGAGAGCGTGAAGCATGGTTCCTGCCAACACTGTTCTGCAGTTGGATTGGAAAAAGGGTTGATTTATTCACACCTGTGGAATTGGCAGCTAAAAGATGCTGTGACTTAGATTTGTATCACTCATTTTTGAGTTGTAAAAAGCGGTTGCAACTTGGGATTTATTCACTATCGGGAGACCGTGGTAACGTCTAGAACACAACATTAAAAAAAAAACAACAAATACCTAGACTTCAAATTAAACATCTCAATCAAGTTTTACCGCCTGGCTTTATTCTTTCGGTCAAAGATCTCCAGCTTCAGATGACATTTCCAATGCTGCGTCAATCTAGACAAGACCAATGTCTTCTGTGTGTTCTATTTAAACGTATACCTGATCCCACATTTGCTCTCAAAAGGAAAGTGACATGAATGACTCACTTGTTGAAGGTTGAACCTATCGTCAAATATCAACTGGTGACCTTGTGAAATAATTCAAAAATGTATCATAGAATGTGCGTATGGTCACAGCAACCAACATAATTGCCACCGCTGCCGGGACCCGGTAGTGTCCCTACCCAATCCAAAACATCGGCAGGTGTCTAGAAGAGGTATCATCGACCCTGGTTACTCATATATCCCACACCTCCCAAGTGTCCCGGTTTTCACTAGGCAGTCCAGATTTGTGGCCGCTGTTCTGCTGGGGGGTCATGGGCCAATTGGGGAAATACTCCCTGACCAGCCTAGGGAGACATATAGTCAAAGAATGTCAGTGTTCTCTGTCAAAGTTGTGCATGTAGAGCACCCATTACATTAAATTACTTCGTCTATGGATCTATAAAGCTACATTTTTGGTAAAACAGTAATTTTGTCCTATTTTTTTGTCTCCCCCACATTGAGCCCATTTTTCTAATAACTCAAACTTATTAATTTTCCTATGCGAAGTACGAGGGCAAATAAACTTTCCCCACAAAATAGGTAATGTGAAGCATCCACAGACCTCGCACGCCTCTACAGAAGACAGCAAGTCAATAAGACTGATCGAATTTGTAATCTATGGCTTTAATAAAAGGCACTGAACCAAGAGGGAATTCAAAGACACCTTGTCATTCACGAAGAGCGTTAATCTATCAGGCCAACTCCAAAAATTTATAGTACAGGCAAGTACGGTTCTTAATTACATCCGCTTATTTATAGCGCCATTATGGAACAAAGTATAAAATGCAGTTGACGGCTGCTAACCTATAAAGAGACCAATACTGGAGCACAAGAACAATACTTTTGGTGTCGGGTGCTTCGTTTACAAGAAAGCTAAATGTTGGGTGGTGGGACACGCATATGGGTTTACCGCTCCTATAACAACCCAATGCAGGATCTCTAATCTTACCCTCTAGTAGCTTTTTTTAATGAAGAAGTGGTTGTTGTGGTCAAATAGCACCCAAGCGGTACCAATGACCAAATGCGGTGGGAGATATTTTTCTCTTCTATGGCCTTTTAGTGTTCACGCAGCTCTTTCAGCTTGGTTCATTCTCTTATTTGTCTCCTTGCTTTAATTTGGACAGACAACGTGTTGGGCGCATGGCGATTGCTAGACCTTGGGCCACCATCTAGAGCATAAAAGGACCTGTAGCACAGTTATCAATTCAAAGCGCACCGGGAAGGTCTCAATACTTATTTGCCATTCTGGACTCTCGATTGCGGGCGTTCGTTGATGCAGACATGGGGCTTCCCCTATGCTTGCTGAAGTTACCAAAGACTACAATATTCTCTCTGGAAATGTGTCCCCGTCAGCTTACATGCGGAAAAAAAAATGGAATGTGGCCAAGGAGGTTAGGGGAACGCAGGGAAGCCCAGGAGCAAGAAGAGAAACCTACCTGAAAGGTCAACACAAACTAAAGATCTTCAACAAAAGTCACAACTTATGGGCCGATACACCAAACGATGTACATGCATTGGTGAGGCTGTATGGGATTATAAGCTTTGCTTTGAAATTCATGAACTTTTTTTTTTTAGCTCTACCTCAATATTATTCAAGGCTGCGACAGGTTCTGGGCTCAAAGAAGTCTCACGCTGTGAATTAGTCTGATGTGTTTTTTTTTTGGCTGTCACATTCAATATTAAACAGTCATTCCAGAAAAGTATATAAAATATATGGAGTCAAATCCCATTTTCCATAAAACTAAAGAGAAGGCAAAATAATTACGGTCAAACGAAATGCGTTAGCATTTTTATTAAGTTAGGGCATAGCCTGCGTGTCCGTAAATTAGGATGACTCACTGGTTCTTGTGCCGTGCGCTGCGTATCCTCAATAAAGAAAATGACCATAACTCAATTCTTAGAGTCTGATGGAACACAGAGTATGATTCACGGGGGTCATTATCCCTACCAGGCCAGTCCTAATAAGCCGTGTAATTGTTTTACGGGTTTTTACATTTTTTTTTTTTAAATAAACTTACATTTTAACACATGAAAACGGATGTACTTTACGTACGGCTCGCTTACGATGGCAAGATCAGTATTTTTCATAAGAAATCATCAGCCAATGTTTCTTTTCATTTAGTATAACCTCTTGTGTTACGCTCCGACTTCCCCACCACCATTCCTAACGGGACCAGAAGGTGCTATCGAGGCACTTCAGCCACACCATTGAAGTTTAGGAGGCAACCGTCGATCGCCTCCTAAAAGCTTTTAAAGCGGATGTTGACGCCCTCAGATGTTGACGCCCTGGGGAGGGGCCAGATATTGCACCTGATGCAGATCTTGGCGTTACTGAATGCCTCGACATTGAGGCATTACAGCAACGCCGTTTAAGCGAGGAAAGTGATCATTGATCACCTTCTAAGCTTTTTTAATTTAATGACGGTTCAGGACCGTCAACGGTCATTAACAGACCGTTTCTGCGTGACGGCCCTGAACCGTCAACGGTCATTAAGGGGTTATGTTGAGGACAGCACTATGAACTCTACAACAAAACTGTTCTCAAAAAGTAACCATTTCATTAGAAAGTATCAGGTGTCTGAGTACTCCGCTAACTATGCTGAAATCAGTCTGCCAAAGCTCAACAGTAACAAAATAATTGTTCAAGTATTTTGGGCTTCTCGGTATTGAGGGTTAAATTGTTGCTTTTTAAACATATAGCACTTTGAATCGCTGTCTGAAGATTGTTGTAACGTATAACGGAAGCGAGCAGAGTTGCCGCAACTTCAAATAAAAGGCAGAAAACCGCAGTAAAGACGAAAATACCCACCCTGAGGAAGCCATATTGGGCGAAAGGTGTTAAATGATTATTTGGGGGGGGGTTGTTTTGTTTGTTTGTTTTTTTTTTGTTTTTTTTTTTACTTGTATCGGTGACAGTTAAGGAAAACAAGACTTCTCATTTGGTAGAAACAGACATACACGGACTGATTGAATTAATTTACACCTGTGATGTCAAATACACTAAATATATAATAAAACGGTGTACACAGATTATTTCTTTCTCCTCCATCGTGTGAAAAATATATATAAAATCCTATATTTTCACAATCATTGTGACCCAAGGAGTGTGATAACATTATGAGCCATTTCTTGATCGATAATTTGTGAGTGCAACCATATGTAGTTTAGGGCTGATTTCCAACTCAGTATATAGGCAACATCTATAAATCCATAAGTTACATTTAGAATACCTTTAGAAACCCACCTGTGTAGAACTCGCTCCAATCTCTTTCCTTGTTAATGGCGTCAGCACTTTTAACACATTTCATGTTTTCAGTGGTGTCCCAAATCTGTTTTTTTTGGCAGGCTTTAAAGCCATCCGTGTTGGTTTGTTAATAAAGAGAACATTCTGTAATTTCTGCTGGCTGGCTGACTTTATAAAAACACATTTAGGATGTACGAAGCCAGGGACTATTAAAGCGTTCCACATCGCTGGCCTCTGCAAAAGAGAGAATCATTGGAAACCATTACAACGCTCCACGGATTTCTTTAATTATTTTACACATGTGCAAAACAAGCCTTTTGAAACCACCGAGGCGTCCACGTACCAGCAGGCTTGGAGAACCGGAATTATTTGAATTACGGTTTTATGGGAGCTACAAATTAAATTTCTCTAGGACCACAGACTGGGAACCATGAAACTGTCAAAGCTCGGTAATGGACGGTATTGTGGGTTTTAGCGGTGTACCTTCAGGAGACGCAAGGGGAAGAAACCTCAATTGGCCCGACTTCAAAGTTGTAGGTGCTGCATAGCAATATAAAGACTTATGGAACATGGGTCTATTACTCACCAAGAATAAAAGTTTTTATCTCTGGGTACTCAAGTGCCAATTCTTACCTTATTCAGAGAACTTGAGAAGGTTCCTCAGCTTAGCTCTTATGAAGAAAGTAACAAAGTCAAAACCAAATCCAGGATTTTTGTCATTAAAGTTCTAATTGGAATATTTAAATCTAAACACCGTATTTGCGCGATTATAATACCCCTTGTCTTATACTCAGTCATCTTATAATCAGGCCTCAAATAGAGGTCTGACTATGAGACTAAGATCCAGATCCCCGCAGCGCTGCAGGGGACCACTATCCTCTCTGGCAGCCGGTGGGCATCTGTGTGATGTGTGCAGACAACATCCGCTTCTGCTGGCACTTCCCCCGGGGCTTCTATGCCGGAGCGCCGGCGTCACATGACCTTCCAGTGCTCCACCATGGAAGACCCAGCGGAAGTAACGGCCAGCAGAAGTGGAGGTTTTCTGCACGCATCGTGCAGACCTCCACCGGCTGCCCCACTAGACACCAGGGAGTGTGAAGCACGGGGGATACACTGGTAAATCGGGGGGGGGGGGGTAAGAGTGGCATATAGGGGTTAAAAGGCATATCATGGAGGCAGAGTGGCATATAGAGGGTATATGGCATACCTGGGGGGGCAGATGTGCATAACTGAGGACAGAGTGGCAAATAAATACAAAAATCATTTTTCTCGATCATAGTTTTTATTAAATATGAAAAAATAGTTTACATGTGAATTAATATTTACTAGTAAAACTTTTGTTATAAGGTAGTCTTATATTCAAGCTTTTACTTTTTTCCCCAAATTAATATTCAAATTTTTTTGGGGGGGTCATCTTATAATTGAGCAAATGCGTTAATTCCAATCACTAGCATCCAACCTTCCGCAGTGAAGTCTTATCAAGACCAGTTGATAAAAACGTCACATTTCCTATAATCTCTCACACTAAAGATCACACACTGTCCGCTCCGTAATATGCCTGTAACGCTAGACATGTTCACGTCCACGTAGTTCCTCTGTAAACCATTTCAGTACAACTAAAACCCATTCATCTTTCATGTGTGGCACCAACAATTCACGCAGTGCTTCTTACAGTCCATACATTGAAACCGTCGATTCGAGTTTACAGACCAAGAATGTAAAGACTAATGTAAAGATGATTACCGGTATTTATGTTTGGTTTTTAAATTGGAAATATTACGTTAATCAGGACACAATATGGGATTTTGACTTTTTTGTATCACTTAAATAGCCACAGTAGAATCGGATCCCCCAATATTTTTTTTATGGAGGTATGACAGCCCTAAGGGTGGTCTTCTCCCTCATCCCTAAAAGTAGATCCCTCACTCAGATGATATTTCCAGTGGTCCTTCCCCTTGCAGAAGGATCACGAAGATCCAGTCCTGCGGGCCGAGAAAGTAAAGAAGGGGCCCCCGAAGAAAGAAGATTAGGGCCACGAATTAGGAGATGTTTGAGCATCATTTCACTTTTTTTTTTTTTTTTTTTTTTGTATTGAATCATAGATCATGTTTAATGTAAAAAAAATAAAAAAAAAATTGTATGTTGTATATAAAAGAATTAGAACAGGGGATAACATGGAATGTGACTTTCCTTTGAACAACCCCAACATAACCATCATTTTAATTTATGGACTAAATCGACCAGACTAGAGTTTCAATTTTGTATTTTATAGTCTTTTACTGGAAATTGTCGTGAACATTTATACATATATACACCACGGACCCGTAGAATGCCTTTGGTCAACGGCATAAAATATTTTATGTGCTTGAATACATTTTTAATGATATTGTTCGCAGATCTCACAAATATTCAGCTGTTAGAAAGTGGCTTTTTTTATTCCAAAGATTGGGAACAAATAATTTGGTGTACGTGTGGTCCTTGAAACCTGGAGGTCCACATCCTTGAACAATGCTGAAAATTGACTTATTTCGCATGTTTTTATGGTCTATGCAAAGTCGGGTCAGAACTTTGTTCAGCTTAGTTTTACATGACTTTTAGGAGCGCCATAAATCTTTTATTACACCGCTGGAGAACGCCCCCCCCCATGGTCTCGGCTGTGTTTTGGCCTGGAGATTGCCCCTGGCAGTACCATTCAGTGCGTTTTATGCCTTAAAGCAGGAATAAGCAATAGAAATGAATAGTTGGGATTGCCAGGTCGCTTCTACATTTTATTCTTGGTTTGATTGTATTTAACAATAAAAATGAATTGTCCCAATCCCAGGTCACCATGGCGAATAAAAAACACCTTCTGGCACTCAGGGTTTTGCGGGACAAGGGGGGTAAGACCTGGTTAGGGATAACAGTGAATCTGGCACACTGTGCTTTCCTGTGGGGGTGCAGCGAAGCCGGTGCCATGAGACACCCAGCAGGGTAACGCAACGTATGTTACACGACCCTACTGGGTGCCTTACAGCACCCACAGTAAACTGTTGGGTGCTGGATTCAAGATGACGGGGGATACAAAATGGCACGGCAGGTCACAAAGAGGGGAAGAAGAGTAGTTGGGTGTAATGTCAGTGTGTATGTTTAAATGTATGGTGCTGGCGTCAGCGTGTGTATCTGTATACTAGTGTCAGTGTGTAATGTATAGTCTACTCCCAGTGCATAGTGTTATATATATATATATATATGTGTGTGTCAGCCAGTGTGTGCATGTTGGATAGTGTGTGCATGTTTTTAAGAGTATGGTATCAGCATGTATGGTGTTGTGTATGTTACTGTATGGCATTAGCATGAGTGTATGTGACAGCATATAGTGCGCGTTTGTGTATTCGTGTATGGCGTTCACATGTGTGTACATAAGTGTAGAAGGTTTGCGTGTGAAACTGTAAGGTTAGCATTTGTAAGCATAAGACATTAGCGTGTCTGTTAATGTATGGTGTTAGTGTGTGTAAGTGTAAGAATAATGGTTAAACAAAAGCTTGAGCCTTTATGGTGGGACAATACGACTTGTCATGAAGGGGTTAACCGCAGTACAACAAAGTGGTGAAACACTGAAGAAAGGTGTGATTTATGTGACATTGCCCCAATAAACATCCTTTAACGGCAGGCCAGAGGGTAAAAAAAAAATGAAAATAAAACAAATGTTTAAAATTACACTGGGTGATTTAACCGCGAAAAACTATAACTTTTCTCCTCCGCCAAGCAAAAAGTTAAACGTGAAAGGCTCTGGTAGTTAAACAGCTGAATAATAATAAAGGGGGCTTGGAGCCGTGAAACATTCATTTTAATTTATTTGTAAGAATATATTGTGGCCCCGAGCACCAATTTCTGACAAAGCGTGAGCCGCGATGCTGCGTGCCCCCGTTCGATAAATAATTAAATCAATAAAATTACTTTTTCCCTGAATATTAAATCCAACGTTCCGGCATCACCTGCTAACCACGTATTGTCCAAATCTCCTCTTAAATTATGCATTAAAGCAATCTATTTCTGAAACGCAGCAACGACGATGTTTGGAGAAGGATGTTTTTGTCTCGCAGAAGCCAAGCGGAACTGGGTTTAATAAAAAGGGCTCCGCAGCCAGCTCGTCCTCGATAGGGTTCAAGGGGGATTAAGCTACATAACCGTGTTAAAATGTGTCTGAGACTTTGGTATCCACATCAGAAGAGACATTTTCCCAGGATAGACGTTCCCTTGTGGTTAGGCCCAGATAACATTTAAGTCACCTGCATTCAAGCAGGGACATCAACCGTAACAAAACGTAGCAAAAGCACCAATTGGGAGTCTTATTTATGATCAGAGAAGTGTAGCATAGGAAGGAGTCCTGAGATAGGAGCAAAAACCTCGAGGACCCAGAATCAAACACTGAGTTCCCAGGTACGGCCATTACCCCATTCCAACCAAATGTCAAGAATGATCAGACAGCCTCGGTTACAATATCACAAAAAGTAAAATTCACAGCATACCAAGTGAATACCATCCAAAAAACACCATATTGGGGATTCTGTCACACTACGCAGCCATATATTGTTAAGCCCCCCAATACAGGAAAAGTACCCCAAGTTTGGAGAGTCCTATCAAAGTTTTCATGGCTATATAGCTTACCAAGGAGCTGAATCAGCAGGACCGCAGCCTTTGTTATAATATAGCCTGCGACAGACTGATCAGAAAGCGGCCATATGTATTCCCCAGGTGGTATTCCAGACATGCGATCTAAGGACCACGGGCCTTTGAGTGACAGTTTATATCCTAGTCCGCTCCTGGGTCCCGCCGCATCGACCATGACAGCATGGAAAAGGCACCATAACTGTTCAGTATAACTTTGTTTAATGTAAGAGCTTCTGGCCCCCATTGGGGTTTACAGGCAGGACCCAGAAGGGTCAGTTGCCAGCGTAGAGAGCCCATTTGCAGTAATGGAGCCACAGGGTCTGGGGGTCACCACCAACAACCTGAGGTTAAGCACCCAGGCATCTGAACAAAAACCACAATAGGGAAGCCATGCTTGGAGGTTACATAAGCGCCTTACCTGCCCCCAGACCACCGAGAAACCGAACAAACAGATCAGCCACCTGGGGCAGCTTAAATACAGCAGAGACAGGCATAGTAGGCGAGCACAGAACACTACATCCAGTACACTACATCCAGTACAAAGCCAACAATCCCAGGAGACTTAGAACCCAACAAAGCCTGATGTTAAGCCTTCCGCATTCCCATCAGCTAACTGTGTTGGGTTGAGGGTTATTTGAGCCCCCGAGGCCTACGTTAAGGACCCTGGGACAAAGATCCTCAACTTCAAAGCACTTTTAAATTTGCAGGGTGCATTGGGCAGCTCCATGAGTAGTTATCTGAAATTCTGCTGTGCTAATTACGGGAGAAAATATTGGGGTCCATCCAGTTATACTACATTTAATGTAAAACCATTAAATTATACGGCAGACCAGACCTATTCGGCCCACCTGGACTGCCCATTTTTCCTGCTGTAAAAACTCAAACCTCCTTCGGTCCTAGGCCTCGTCTTATATTCTCGGGTTTATGTTCTCTGTATTAACCACTTCTGCTGGGACGCTGTTCCACTTATCCACCATACTATCAGTAAAACTACCTTACAGCAGTGAATGGTCAAAATCAAACAAGTAGCATTTTTTCCTTGCACTGCCTCGTTTTATCACTTTGAGTTTCCATCAATGAGATGTAACCGGCGCTTTCTCCATGGTCTACCAATTACGACGCTCAAATGTCATTAAATCCGGGTGGAATTAAAAGTCAGCTGCGGACTGTGTGACCCTGACCCTGATGATCTTCTGGATCCCCACCCCTGTTTAAACTACCCGAGTCCAAACTATCCGAGACCCCCATGTCCCATTAATGTACTCACCAAACTAAATATGCAGGGTTATGTCATAAAGTAGACCTAGTATCATCTATCTGTGGATTTTACGGCGTTATTTTACATGGATTATCGGCTCCATCTTTTTATTTTTATTTTTACGAGCCATTTTCTAGGATGCCGTTTCCGTGTTATCGTTTTGCCACCCTCGGGTCAGCACAGTTAAAGCCATTTCCACTTTATTTGACAATAATTTTCTCGGCACTGAATCACGCAGGCTTCTGGAGGACGTTAATATATACACGAGTACGTTTGCCAGGTACTCATCAATTCCCTGCTCTTCGTAATGATTCACGGAGAAGAACGCTCCGGTTCCAAGGCTTTCTGCGCTGTCGCCGGGACAAGCAACGGCGTTCTACAGGGAGAACTTCAGAAGTGACAGATGATGGGACGGTGGAGCTGGTTTACTGCCAGAAAGGTTATGTATTTTTAAAAGGCCAACAGTCCCCACATCAGCAGGAAACAACGCATGTATATTTATCATATCTGCCATGAAAAAAAAACCGAGGAAACGGAGTAGATAAATCATCTAAGGTCAAACTGTATATATGTTTTTAACAGGACCAGAAGAAATGTTGGATGGAAACTTCCACCCTTCATAGACCGGGCTTTAACAATCTCAGTTCATGTCTCATGGTGTATATTTACACAGCTGATTGGCTTTCTCTTCAAGCTAGATTTCACTCTCAACGCTCTATTGAGTCGCCTCTTACTAAAGTGATATACACACTACAACTCTTGGCTTATCCTTTCAGGCCTCTCTTGACACCGTGGACCATCCTGTTCTTCTTCAAACATTTGACAGTCTTGGTCTTCCTAATACTGTTCATTCCTGGTTCTCCTCCTATCTCTCTAATCACATTTTCATTGTCTCCTTTTCTACAAAACTGTTCCTCATCGCTTGTCCTCCCAAGGCATTGTTTTAGGACCCCTTGCCAAACTAATTTTGTCTTTTGGTTTATGCTTCCACATCTACCTTTCTTCCTCTGATCTTTCCTTCTCCTTTTCTCCTTTCAGTCATGCCCATCACACTATCGCATCACTCGCCGCGAAAAAAAAACGCCCATTCACATCTTCCCAGCCCATTGCATTAAGTGACGCTTACATCATGACGCACACAACCTTTCAAAAAGTTACAGGGGTCGTTGTGTGTGTCATGATGTCACCACCACCACCAGACAGGGTATATACATCGTCTAATACCAATAACGTTACATTTTATAGTGATCATTTTATTTGCGCATGCATCATTCTCATCATATGGCAACTTTTTTGAAAATAATGATGTCACGTAAACTGTGTCTGGCTGCTCGTCTGAAGAATGTCAATCTAGTTCATATGAATTAGGAACAGTCACATAAAAATGTTTTCTTAAGTATTCTGAAGGTTCTTCGGCATCCCACCTCTCTCTGAAATATCCCAAGGGGTAATGCATTGGGGGCATGCCCGGTTCGCCCATTGTTCCAGGTCTACAGAACACAAAGGTTCTATACAAGTCAATAAATAATGATGTTAAATGGCTTACAGAAGACTATATGGACATCAACAAAGCGCAACTAAGGTCTTGGGTGCTTAGCTGAGTCTGTATGAGCACTGGTTCACTAAATGGTTTTACTAATTTCCTAGGATTATATCACCATTCTGTGCATTATATGCTTAATAATTGTGTAGTAGATAGATAGCGATAGATAGATAGCGATAGATAGATAGTGATAGATAGATAAATAGATAGATAGATAGCAATAGATAGATAGCGATAAATAGATAGATAGCGAGAAGATAGATAGATAGATAGATAGATAGATAGATAGATAGATAGATAGATAGAGAGCGATAGGTAGCGATAAATAGATAGATAGATAGATAGATAGATAGATAGATATTGATAGATAGATAATGGATAGATGGATAGATAGATAGATAGATAGATAGATAGATAGATAGATAGATAGATAGATAGATAGATAGATATTGTATATCATATCATCATCCTGGAAGAGTGAGGAACAGAAATGGTTTATCACAGAATTCTTATTTTAAGAAACGCAAAATGCATCACAAAATGTAAAAAAAAATAAAAAAAATAAACACAAATCCAGCATTTCTTTACAGAACAGATGCCAGGCTTTTTTTTTTCTTCTTTCAATAGCTAAGATTCCCTTTTTGTTGTTTCTGATGTCATTTGTAGAAATTAGCATATGACTGACACTTATGTATAATGACTAACGTAAAAAAAACAAAAACAATGGTTAGAATTAATTGTTTCAAACCAAACGAAAATAGCTGCTAGGGGTTTCTTCTCACTGAGTCACGGGACGCTGGCTTCAACAGTCACCATTCACTAAAAATCTTCCATCTTCTGCACGTCGGTCTGAGGAGCCGGCCCCCGGGACTCTGGCAGTATTAACCCTTTAATAGCCAATAGTGAAGATGTGATGACTAGTCAAGTGTGTTGCCCGAATGGCTCTAATACCGGCCCTCACAGAATCCTTGACTTGTCATTATTTAAAGATACACTTAATTGAGTCACCTGCATTCAAGCAGGGATATCAGCCATAGCATAATGGGAGCCAAAGCACCAACTGGGAGTCTGATATATGATCACAGCGGGGGGAGAATAGGAAGGAGCTGGCTCCAGACTGTGTGACCTGGAGAATCTGCCCCTTCACCCTGAGATTGGGGCAAAAACCCTGAGACTCAGGGAGTCCATATGGGAGAAAGTGTCATTTGAGATCAATTTGGCCACTTTAACTTTGTGCAATTCAAGTAAAACTGCCAGCTTTTCATAAAACTAGTCTCAACATTTCTAAAAAAACAAAACAAAAAGGTCACTGGTCCCTGGGCTTTACTATGTCGCCATCACCAAGGAGGAGTTGATTAAATTCAAATGATCTGTAAGGAAGTTTTACTTTACTGAGCGGTGGTACATAAGTGGAGCAGCCTCCCAGCAGAAGTGGTAGAGGGTAATACAGTGAGGGGACTTAAACATACATGGGATAGACATACAGCTCCTGAATCTAAGGCGAGATCAACGACTGAATAAGGTCTGAGTCCTTACAGCAGGAGAAACAGGCGACTGGACGGGCCGAATGGGGCCGATCTGCCATCACATTCTGTTTCTTTGTTGCTATTGATCTAAACATGTTTCCAGATCCAGAGAAAATTAATTTTTATTTATTTATTATTATATAAATCAAATACTGTTCGTTTACTAGAAGAACAGAAAAAAAATGCTACTGCTGCCTCTTAAAATCCCATAATAATTAACTTTCTTTAATTTTTTTTAAATATCCTATTTTTCTGTATTTTAACCCCTTAATGACAAAGCCCGTACATGTACGGGGTCAATATGCATTGTTTTGAATGGGTTTAGGGACCGCCCATTGTCCTTAAGGGGCTAATATGTGATCTTAATATATTAGTTGAGAATATTGGAGATGGTTCGGACCTCTGAGTAAAACCTCTGCTAAAAGTCTTCCATGAAATAAAACCAAGCAGCATTTCCTCAAAATTCAAGCGACATTATTATTTTTTTTATTTTTTTTAGTTTAGTTTTTAAATAGAAGAAAAAATCCTTTAAAATTACAGGAAATTCCTAAATGCCAACTTTGACAATTTTTTTTTTCTACAATTTTTTTTTTTAATTATAAATATATTCCATTAAGCTTCTGGCTTTCCCCGAGATCCATTTCTAAAATATAAATGTAACAGACGTTTCATTTGATATTTAAAAAAAAACAAAAAAAAAAAATTAGATTTCAAAACAGCCAGGTGCGCTTAATGATATTCAGAACAATCAAAGAGCAGCTAAATTTAAACATCAGAGGACGGGAAAAACAAGGCGCTCTCCAACAAAATGTCATCAATAGCTTTGTGGGGTTTTTTTATGGTTATTTTAGAAAACAAACAAAGTCTAAAAATTTGGGAAAATAAATAATTAACGGCGATTATTTTAATTATGTCTCAGCTGAACGAAACCGCATTCACTACAGTAATTGCCCGGCTGTCCCTGTTAATTTGGGGAACATGGAAGATGCTTATTGCAGGGTTCACAGAAGTCATTGCTGCCCTGGATAATGCATTTCTTATTATGGTGCGCCTTTAAGACGCTCCTTCTACTAAATACGCACAGCGCCTTTTATGATACAGGGAATGAGGCTGGTGGGGGCGCTGCCTTAGGCCGGCCCTACAGTGGCCCCAAAGGTCATCACTGCTTAGGACGCTGAATATACAAAGCGGGGTCATTGACTTCAGCCATAGCAATGACCCATAGGCTCTTTGTTCCAGTGCCGGTTCACAAGTCAGTTTAATGGCCTTTGGGTGTTCATTCTGTTGACCTCGGCATTGACAAAGTAGGACCGACATGGTGGTCATAAGAATGTTGGGGCCCGCATAACATTTTTTCCACCTTCCCTTTTAATCTTTTTTTGGGGGGGTTTTAAAACAAAATGAAGGAAGCAAAATATTAACCAGAGAATAATATTGTATTACCCCAGAGACAGATCCAGCGAGAAATCAGAGGCCTTCAAGAAGACATTGTTTCTTCCCCTCACAAAAAATGACTGCAGTTTTTCTGAAGTAATACTGCAGTTTTTTGGACATGAAAAAACTGCAATATTGCACTTTTACTGCAGTATTACTGCACATTTACTGCACTTTTTTTATATTGCAAACCTACAGTTGTACTTCAAAGTACTGCAGCTTTATTGCATTTGTACTTCCGTACAAAAATAACTGCAGTACAACTGCAGTACAGTGAAGTACAAATGCAGTAAAAGTGCAGTAAATGTGCAGTATTGCAGTTTTTTCATGTCCAAAAAACTGCAGTATTACTTCAGAAAAACCGCAGTAATTTTTTCGTAAGGGCCATCTGGCCCTCATCGATTTAATGATTCTCGTTATTAGGTCTGGGGCTGTAACTATATCGCAAAGTATATCAAACATCTTCATGCAGAGTATAATTAAGTTATCACTGGTAGGTCGCTAATTTGATCCGTGTGATCGAAAGCATTCTAACCAACACACCATGTTCCAGGAACAGATGCCCCAACGCTAATTAGGTTGGAACAATTCCACCCCAAAAAAAAAATCCCTATAGATTTGAAGGATATATTTGCCTTGTTTTTTGTTTTTTTTCTGTGAAAAAGAACCATTTCAATTGTGCATGGAACTTTTATTTATGTTTTGTATGGAATAATTAAAATGCTATATTTAACGTTAGTCACCAAATTAATGGAAAGGCAACGACAATGTCACCTCGTAGATGGCTTGTCAAACATCTGAAACAATGACTATTAAAATGTAGGGTTTTGGTATAAAATGTATTAAACATATTATCCGTGATTAGAAATAAAATCGAGCGTTGCTGGGTATATAATGTGGAGGTCTGGAGACACATTGAGAAGCAACAGGTTTCTGATGAAAAGATGGACTCAGGTGTCGTAATGAGAATGGCTAGAAATGAAAAGGGGATGATGGTGATGAAGAGGATGATGGGAATGGTGCATTAGGGCCGTCCAGTTGGTCTTTGTCTCATACCTTGAACACAAGCTCACAGCTAGACCAATAATTTGCAGAAGAACAAGATGCATGAATGGTAGGTATTGAGGACATTATTATATTATTATAATATTATTATTTATTCATTCATACGGCGCCATCATATTCCACAGCGCTGTACAATAGATAAAGGTGGTAGATGAAGAAGGGGTGAACAAGAGCATTGGTGGCCTCTTGTGTTAGGACGGGCCAAATGTGGCCAATGTTTTTAAGATTAGCGACAGCAATTTTGTGTCACAAAATGGATGTGTTGGGTGAATGAATGGATCGAGTCAAGGGTGCCACCAACGCAGAGAGTGTGACACCCATAGGTGTGTAATAAAAAGAGGACGCTTTCCATGGTATTTGGAATGCCAATGCATAAGGTGACAAGACACACACTAGAGTTGTAGAAAGGTAATAAAGAACTCTTTGGTGGCCCTTAGTTGAACAAGAGAGGGATATTCTGTTCTGTTTATAGAATGTTCCAAGTTATACGTTTCTTGAAACACTTAAGCATGCATTCATTGAACGTTTGCTGACCCCTGATACGTGTCTTCCTTTTGTTGGGTCCAGATGTAGGACATGTCACATGTGCTCCTCTAACATCCTACTTGCACATCTGTTGAGTAGAACCCTGAGACCAACGTGACAAAAAGAGTCACACTGTAACAAAACAAATCCCGCTCATAAGCCATGCCCTGTCAGGGTTAAGAGGTAGCTCTCGGCCTTTCTCGAGACACCAGAAGCGTGATGTTAGCGTTTCCAAGGCATGCTTGATAAGGAAAGCGTTGGTCCCGATAGACTGGTTGGCGTTTCAGCAGGTATGACGCAGATACCCTGATAACCAGGGCATGAAATAAGCCATTTAATCTTTTTTTCGTGTCCCCTTGTACCTATGATTGTATAATTTCTGGATATTCATCTATCATTAAATTAAATTTCACTTCAATGCCTTCAAATACATTCAGGCTGCTTAATTTCACGAGCAGATAGGATTTACTTCTGTAGGAGGGAAGAGAATGTCAAGCTTTAATGTAATATGTAATTTATTTTCCCTTAATTTCAAGGCACAACACCTGATTTATTGCTCCGCGTTAGTTTATCAGGCTTTTGCTTGTTGCTCTCATAGAGAAAAAAATATGTGAACAAATAAAAAAATGTTTTCTATTATGGGTTTCAAGTGAAGCGATTCCAAGTAATCAATCAACAAAAATGAGTTAGTGTGGATAATATTACCATGAGTGCACATTAACAAGGTATATTGAAAAACCTGTTTTTTTATCTCATTAAAAATATAGAAGTAGAGTTTTATTATTTATTATTTTTATATTCTGCAGGCGCGCTGAGTACAAAGTCTATAAATAAAAAAAATATATATTAAATCATCTTAAATCACATTTAACTTTTAGGTTTTTATTTTTTTAACTAAGGGAAAGAATAAATGTGTTTTTCCTGGTCCTATCTGCTTAAAAAGAAAATATGACCAACAGCCTTTTGGTCGCACACCTGAGGATCTGCGTGAGCTCACCCTAAAGTCTAGGCTTGTTAGCGAGCGGCACTCCTTGCGGAGTCATCCCTACGATCATGCGTCACACCGACCTCTGCAATATCATCCTCGCCTGTATTACTGTTCTGAACCCTGCCCCAAATTTTTTGCCTGTCTGACCTCGCTTACTGGTTTTGCCCCTTGCATCATGACCACTATTCTGGATATTGGACTCCAACACTCCCCCGAACACTCACACTCACTAACTCCTGTACTAAGGTGGGACTTTCTGCAGTTTTAAGGGCAGAGAATATGGGCAAATTGTACGCTTTCGATTGGTTGTAAATGTATTTTAATAGGGAACATTCTTAACAAAGCATTAATTAATACCTCATTATTCAATTAAATGGTTTATCATGTTTATTCCTCGTGAATTTAGAAGTCATGTTTCTAATATTTCAGTAGCTCGGGATCCTCTGCTACTTGATGCTTTCGCTAGTTTTTTACTATATAGGCTTAAGGCTGCTCATCAATAGTCATACAATTATTTCCAAAAAAATGAGGACACTAAATCCTACCTAAACCTTAACTTTATTATATTACTGTATATAATTATAGAGCGAACAAAAATTTAAAAGCAAATGGGCTGTAAGGATCTCCAAGAACTCAAATGAGTCCTTTGAACCAACAAAGACCACCATCCACTCATATCTGTTGGTCTTCTATGAAGAGTACTCATCCAAGTAGAACTCCTCAGTGCAGACTAGACACCATAAATATGTTCTCATGTATCTCACTATCACAAAAATATATTGATGGTTGCAGTGATGGTTGACCCAACCTATGGCACCTCCAGCACCACCTTCCATGGTCGGCATCTCACATACCATAAAAGGCATTGTGTAAGAAAATGGTGTGGATATAACATTGTATGCCGGCACAAGGTGTTGTAAAGGCGCTCAGCAGGTTTTACTGACCCTTTACAGCATCAACAGCGTAAATAGACCAGTCTGGGGGATCAAAGCTCTCCTTTGTATCTAACCTACTGTGCAGTAGGACCCGAGAGGGGGCGATATGCCCCCCGATTTTGTACCAAGGAGGTACAGGGTCAACTACAATGGTGGCGGGTTTAATTCTTGTGTTCATTGATGCCAAGATACAATGTTGCAATGCAAAGATTCTATAACAGAAAACTGAGCTTCGTTATAAAATGACTATATAAAACATATAAAATATTCTAAAATAATTCTACCAAGCAATGTCACCTCCGTATCCTTCTTCCAATTCCGGTTTAAGTCGTCATGAGTCATCTCGCTCACCGGAATAGCAGGACTTATAAGCCATAGGTACGTTGTGTTGCCGTCGTTTTCTTCCAAGGGTTCCGAAGTTTTTCATATATTTTGTTAATACATTTCATGTCCACTTTCAGAACTAATTATGCTAACGTAACACTGGTGATGATCCCATCTACCCCGAGGGCTGAATCTCGATCACGCTAGAGAAATGTACCAAAGCAACAGTCCACGGAGAAGAATAGGTCAAGGGCTTGATGGTTAATAATGTATAGAGGAAAGCTAGGCATTGGAGGCAAAAATAGTTCCAAGGCATGTAAATGAAAAATGCGTTATTAAAGATAATTTATGAATCGCGCCACCCGAGAGACAGTAGATTGGATGATGGATCTTTCGTCCTTTTTCGTCCTCTAGAAGAACTGTAGATACAGAATAAGTGCTTGAAGTATAACGATGATACACAGTATGCTTTTGTTTTAGAACTGTTGGTGGTTTTTTTTTCTACTGTCTATTTTCACATTGCAAATTATTGATTTTCTCATTTTCATGTTTTTACAATGTCTTTTTTTTTAACTATGATTTCCCACTAACACATTTAGTTGACCTCCCACAAATTATTTATTGTTTTTTTTTATATATATACGAAAAGTAGGGCTTTCTTTTGAAATCATAATTCTATATAAACTATCATATATAAGAAAAAAAACTAACATTAAAAAAAAACAAAAACAAAAAACAAACACAGTTTTTTATAGTTTCACCTATAAAAACTATACATATCCCAGTGAAAATAAAAAATACACAAATTATGTAGGTATTTGTCCTGATTTTGGAAACATCTCATAACTTACTGTATCTTTTTTAAAAAAAAACTGACATAAGTTTACAACCTGAAGCATTTTACTGGGGTCATTTTAGCACTTTTTGAATAACCATTGTATTAAAATCTATTTTTTTCCTTTTCTAACAAACAAATTGCAGTATTTCAGTATCTCTCTTTCCTGAGGTACGTGCAAGTACAGAAAAAACTCATGATTTGTATTCAGCACCACCCCCCCCCAGCTACAGCAATAACCCATATACATTATTATATTTTTGCAGGGTCATGTGCATTACAGTTTTGAAATTTGGAGCCATCAATGGCCAGAGGGCTCTGTCTTGCTGTTGCTGGTCTGCCTAGCCTTCGATCAGACAGCAGAAGCAGTGTCCCTGAGAGCGATTGTGGCAACGTGGGGGCAGTTTTGCCCATGATGTACAAATACATCGCGGGTCTTCAAGTGACATTTTATCCTGATGTACCAGGTACGTCATCGTTCGTGAAGGTGTTAAGGTGGCTGATGAGTTACATTAAAAGGTAAATCCCAAAGAAAAAATACTTGAGAAATAAATACAACCATGTAGTGCTGAATGAAATTGGATGTTTTTCATATTGTTCCAATAAACTTAAATCTACCTGGAGGCTGCCATTCCATTATCATGGGATATTTCGGCTACCTTCCAAACTCAAACATGAGACTGAGGTGGATTTTTTATGGCAATTGTAATGAACAATCATTGACTTTTTTGACTTCATTGACTTCTTTACTGGTTATTTAACCCCTTAAGGACAATGGGCGGTCCCTAAACCCATTGAAAACAATGCGTTTTGAGCTCATACATGTACGGGCTTTGTCATTAAGGGGTTAATACAGTCTCTGTATATGGCGGTCTGGGACAGCACTTTATGTTGTTTCCGCGCGATTTCTTGGTTTACACATTAATATCACATAGCATCATTTTCATTAATTCCTCAGCACATTATGGAAGGTTTGCTGGAGTCCTTTCCCTTTTCACAATAATTTTTATAAACTTTACGTACATTCTTATTTAATTCTCAAATAAAAGCACCGTCCAATGTACTCATGGTGTTCTCCTGCTTATAATTTTAACCCCTTAAGGACAATGGGCGGTCCCTAAACCCATTGAAAACAATGCATTTTGAGCCCGTACATGTACGGGCTTTGTCATTAAGGGGTTAAGAGGAGTCCTAATTAAAAGTTGTAGCGCAGATCCATTATTTTATCCATTTTTCGTGATATAATTAATTTCATTTGATTACATATTCCTTTTAATGTTGTATCTGCCATTAGAGAACACAGTTAATGACAAATGGGAAATAAAGTATTAAGGCATACAAAGGGGCAGACTTGATGAGCCCAACGCTTCTTATCTGTCGTCACATTCTATGTTAGATAGAAACATCACCCATACGGTTGTTTCTTTTACTTAATCCCAGTGGGACAGAAAACCAAATGTACTTATTGATGCATTATATTTATTATCCAAATTACATTAGCTCCTCTTTTATGTTAAAAGTCTTTGGACCTCACTCGATAGAACAAAGGAGGGCGCAGCGGCGGAACATTGATTAGCTTGGCGAACCTGACATTAATTGAGTCTTTGATGGCCACGTCTTTCTAGTTTTGGTTCATGTCCTTAGTGCAACTCAGAAAGCACATCAGTAAAGACATCTCAATCAGAAAAAGAAGGCAAAAATACAGCATCAAAGTATATAATTAAGAAAAAGGCAAATGTAACACCATGTAAGGCAGGATTTATGTTTTTTGGAGGTTAAATGTTATTTTTTTGGAGGTTTTATGTTGTTATTAAAACACAGAAACATAGAACTTGATGACAGATAAGACCCATTTGGCCATCTAGTTGCTCAATTTTCCTGCTGTAAAGACTCGCGCTTTAATCAGTCCTTGGTTTCTTTCAGGAGAAATATGCCTATCCCATGCATGTTTACATCTGCCACCTCTGCTGGGAGGCTCTTCCACTTATTGACCACCCTCTCAGTAGAGAAAAATGTCCCTACATTACATCTTAAGATTCTGACCGATAATGGCCTCTTGTTCTAACAATTCCCATTTTTGAAATAAATAATAAACCCTTCTGTACTTTGTTGAATGCATTTCTATCACATCCTCCCTCACACCCGGAAGTAAATACCGTATTTGCTCGATTATAAGACGACCCCCCAAAATCTGAATATTAATATAGGTAAAAAAAGAAAAAGCCTGAATATAAGACATTTTTTCACTACTAAATATTAATTCACACGTAAACAATTTTTTTCATATGTAATAAAAACTATGATTGAGAAAAATGCATTTTTTATATTTTATTTCCTTTTATTTGCCACCCTGCCCCCAGATATGCCTTTTAACCCTGGATATGCCACCCTGCCCCAGATATGCCTTATCCACCCTTATATGGCACTCTGCCTCCCTGATATTCCCTTTAACCCCTTATATGCCACTCTGCCTTCCTGATATTTCTGTTAACTCCCTATATGCCACACTGCCTCCCTGATATTCCTTTTAACCCCCTATCCTCCACTCTGCCTACAGAAAGCCCTTATACCCCCCCATATGCCACTCCTCCCCCGACTTGCCAGGCCAGTGCATCCCTAGACTTGTCCCCTGTGCTTCAGATTCCTTGGTGTCTAGTGGAGCAGCCGGTGCAGGTCTATGCGATACTCGCAGACATCCTCCGCTGCTGCCGGCACTTCCACCAGGGCTTCTATGAATGAGCACTGGAAGATCATGTGATGCTGGCGCTCCGTCATAGAAGCCCCAGAGGAAGTGCTGGCAGCCGTGAAGGTTGTCTCACCTAGAATGTAAGTTCCTGCGGGAACAGGGCCCTCCATTCCTCTTATATGTGTCAGTTGCTTGTCATTTTGTACTTGTCGCTATCTGTAAAAAAATTTTACCTTGTACAGCGCTGCGGAATCTGTTGGCGCTTTATAAATAAAGTATAATAATAATAATTAATTGCGCAGACCTCCACCGGCTGCCAGGGAGGAGGATCCAGGTTCCCTGCAGCGCTGCGGGGGGTCTGGATCTCAGTCTTGTAGTCAGACCTGTATTTGAGGTCTGATTAGAAGACGACCTCGAATATAAGACGATGGTTATTTTTCAGAACATTTGCTCTAAAAAAACCTCGTCTTATAATCGAGCAAATACGGTAGTTTTAGAATACAGAGGTGAGCTTTGCGTTAGTGGCAGCTGGTTGCAGTATTTGTTCTGCACACTTCTCCCTATAAATAACACATACACTAACACACCAAACTTACTCCAACACCACATACTAACACTCACTCTAAGACCATACATGTATGCATTGACACACAATCTCTTTTCTTTCCTTTCTGGGCTCACCCCTGACACTATATGCTGATGCACACACTCATGCTTAACACGATACGCTCACACAGTACTATAAACATACACACACACTCACTCTATCTCTCCCTCTCCTTCTCACCGTCCATTCAACTGACCAGACTCTACTGAGGTTGCATGCGAGGGCATGCAACTTAAAATTTCGTGAGTAACAGATATAACCACATACAAGTATACTGAAGGACAATATTAAGTTCTATCTGAGGATCTTATCACTCACAGAACTTTACTGATAATGCAGGGCATCCTGTAAAGCTAGAAGAAAATAGACTTTGTGTTAAAAAAAAAATAATTATTTTTTACAGTAAGGGCAGGTAAGCTGTGGAGTGCACCGCCAAGTAAAGAGATTTTGGTGGATTCATTTAATCCGGATGCGTTTCTACCAAACACAGGCGTTGTGCTCTACAGTGTATACAAAAAACAAAAACTGTCTGCGCTTCTTACCCTAATAAAGTTGGCAACAAATATATAAACATAATATAAATGAGAGGTTTTGGTTATATGAATTGGCCAAAGCATAATTAAGCTCACCCGCCACGTCAAGGCACACTCTCAATAGGGTGAGAACCTACTCTCACCTCCTACATAGTGGGCACACAAAGCGGTTTATACTGCTACCAAAACCTTATTAATGTGTGGGGGAGGTGCAATTAAAGCTTGCTGTCCATGGGTTAATAGGGAGGAGGTTTAATTGCACCTCCCCCACACATTAATAAAAAACCTCTCATTTATATTATGTTTATATATTTGTTGCCAACTTTATTAGGGTAAGAAGCGCAGACAGTTTTTGTTTTTTGTATACATTGTACAGCCAATACACTGTTTTTGCAGCATGCTTACACCTGTTTGGTAGGCCTCGTATTATACATTTGTATTATTTGAGCCTGTGACTAACTCAGCGCACCGACATTTTTTCTTTTCCCTGTTGTGCTCTACAGTGTCTGGTGGTTTGTTAGCCATAAAAGTGTTAAATTAATGATCTTCATTGGCTTCCTATTCCGTTAGCCTTTAGCAAAGGTCAAACTCTGATGACGTGGCTTGACATTCATCGCATATGTTATTAGAACCTTTTTTTCCCCCTATAAAGCTGCATTCCATACAAGTTTTATAAATAATGTCCGTTTTCACGAGCACGTTGTATATTGATTGCTAATGAGTTTCAGAGTCTGATTGGTAATTCTAGTCCACATGGTTACCTCATTAGTATTCTACACCTTCTTTAAACCAGTTGAGTTTACAGGGCATAACGGGTGCTTCTAAGATCAATTCCAATGTTCTGATTGCACTGGTAATATTTTTTCCCTTCCCAGCTTCTTGCAATAAATCTTTGACAAGAACATTGTTTTCCTCGCAGTGCTTCTGATTATGTCCAAGTACTTCCCAACTATATCTTTCAAAGCAGAAACATTCTTTTAAGATATTGATCACAGAGGTCCTTTAAATTTGTAAGAAGGCAAATTTCTTCTGCAGGAAACAACAATGTACATTATTTTCCAGAAAAACTGATAAAGTTTACAGAGTCTGTCCATGAAAATTCAGTTTTCTTGAACGATTTTCTGTATTTTTCCCAAATCATTACTATTAGACATAAACGAAAATGCAGATAACTAGCACCAAAAAATAAAGGTGTGCTTTGAGGAACAACACACACTTACTCATACTCACTAACACACGTACACATTAATTCTAACACACACTCCATCTCACCCACTTATACATCCAAGCTCACGTACACATCCATGCTCACACACAAGTACACATCCATGCTCACATACAAGTACACATCCATGCTCACACACAAGTACACATCCATGCTCACATAGTACATACATACATACATATATACAAACACATGTACATGCATCCCACCTCTGTCCTGCCCCTGCTTACCTCTCACCGCCCCTACAGCCTGCTCTCCGACTGCTTGAACACTGTGTGGGCAGCCCCGGATTCACCGTGGCGTTGCGTGATGTAAAGTGACCACCATATGCTCCTGTCTCCCCGTGCTGATTCAAAATAGTGTGGTACAGGTCAGAGTAGTGTGGTACAGGACAACTTTGAACCGGTACGAGGAGACAGGGGCTGCAGGTAGTAGTTATGCTACTGTAAATGTGCCATCTATAGGGCCTCCTTCAGAATTTATTTAGGGCCCGTTATAAACCTGTTAACCAAGTACAGGGACCCCATGCTTCATCCGACCTCGAGCTCTTTGCTTGTAATGGGACTGCCAGGCCCTATTGCTCACAATGGAGCCACCAAAGTCCAGAAATTGGTCATCTATCCTCCACAGCCTGCAAGGGCCCAGGCACAGGTAGCGGGCCACGGGGTGTTGGTCTTAGGTAGAAGGCTACAAGGGCCAATGAAGAGGCCTGTGTGAGATCAGGGAGGCTGGACCCCCATACACAGAAGCTGGTTGTACCCTCCTGATGGCAGCCCTGACCGCCCATGTATTGTGGACGGACCACCAAGTGACCTACACAGTCTCCTGTGTCCTATATATATATATATAGAATGTATAGAATCTGAACAATTCTGCCATAAAGTCATTTTAATACCTAAGATGTGGTCTATGTGGTCATTTCACTTTAGCACATAAGCTTTGGGGAATAACACAACAAGACTAGATGTTTAACTGGAGAGAACACCGTCCTATTTATCATGTCTTTGCACACATCCCAATGGTACTATTTATGAGATAGGCTACGAGCTAGCAAACTAATAACAGTGCTTTGAAATATACAGCTCCACGGCCTTAGGGCTTTGTTCCAAGCTCTTCAATGAGAAAAGTAATAGAGTTACAGAAGAATAACAGAATTCAGCCGAACACGGATGGCAAATCTGAAGAAGGACTTTATTATAAAAAAAAATGCAGTTTTACTACTTGTGGGCATAGAGCCAACATATGTTTCATGGGGGGATATGAACTGTTTTGTCGTGTAACAGGCATTAGTAAACTTATATTTGATGAATTACACATTTTTGGACTAAAATCCAGTTTCCTGGCATAATAGAAGCTCAGAGAAGCCCAACTGTTCCTCAAGTGACGTCAGGGGTGATATCCCAGCATGTTTACTGCCGGCACCGGAAGTTGTATACGCGTATTGCGTAGATGTCCCCCGCCGGCCCCGCAAGACACCCGGGAGTCTGCTCTGGTAAGTCGGGGGGGGGGCAGAGTGGCAGCATATCTCGGGGGGGGAGGAGGAGGACAGTGGCAGCATATCTCGGGGAGGGAGGACAGTGGCAGCATATCTCGGGGGGGGGGGGGAGAGACAGAGTGGCAGGATATTTTTTGGTGCTTTTTTAAAGAAAAAAACTTTTTCTTTAAAAAAGCACCAAACTTTTAGGGTGCGGCCTATATACGGGGGCGTCCTATATCCGAGCCAATACGGTATATATTATATATGTTTATCCATGAGCTATCTTTGTTCAGTTATGGTGTCATTTAAGTGGAGTTTCACAAACTTTGTGTACTTATGGGCCATAATGTGTACAGCCAAACAAATATGGTGAAATATGGATCGATCATTATATTTAGTGGCTAAGGAATCCTTAGCTTTTCCATTTCAAAATAGTAATAATAATATTAATAATATTTTTGAAGACTTTAAATACCGGTAATAATATTTTAGATTACCTTTACTTCTGCTTATTGTGACCTGTTCTGATATGTTTTGCAGATTTCTGTTAATAAATGTTTCTTCTTGATTATGTTACTTTCTGAAAGTTCTAAAAAGTTTCAAAAACCCGCTGACATCACAGCGTATGATGATATTTTCTTAGAAGGCTGGTGCTTGAATTATCAGACTGTGAGATTGAGAGACGCTTCTGTGCAGATGGAAATCAGTGTAAAATCTATCTAATGGCTGATTACATTATACTGTATAATATAGATGGGGGGTTTTGTCCTTATCCCCTGGAACTAGTTTTATGCGCCATTTTTTTTACTGAAGCCCAGGGTATTGTTCTTTCTAACGTGTGATAAAAAGGGGGTGCTCCACAGAATATGTGTAAGTCTTTATTTTTCCCCCAAAATGATTTAATAATATAACTAGATGTTTTTATATACCGTATTGGCTCGAATATAGGCCGCACTTTTTTCCCCCACTTTAAGTTTTTAAAGTGGGGGTGCGGCCTATATTCGGGGTCTAGCGCCCGACGCCCGGGACATGCAGTCCCGGGCGCCGGGCAGGCAGCGGGGTTAAGATACAGATCCCCCGCAGCGGTGCAGGGGACCTGCATCCTTCTCCCCGATACGCTCAGACAGCCTCCCCTGCCAGCACTTCCCACGGGGGGGGGTGCCGGCACGGGTGTCTTGCGGGGCCGGTGGGAGACATCTACGCAATACGCGCATGCAACTTCCGGTACCGGTACCGGAAGTTGCATACGCGTATTGCGTAGATGTCCCTCGCCGGCCCCGCAAGACACCCGGGAGTCTGCTCCGGTAAGTCGAGGAGGGGGGGCAGAGGAGGACAGCGGCAGCGTATCGCGGGGAGGGAGGACAGCGGCAGCGTATCTCGGGGAGGGAGGACAGTGGTAGTATATCTCGGGGAGGGAGGACAGCGGCAGCGTATCTCGGGGAGGGAGGACAGTGGCAGCATATCTCGGGGGGGGGACAGAGTGGCAGCATGTTTTTTTTGGTGCTTTTTTAAAGAAAAAAAACTTTTTCTTTAAAAAAGCACCAAACTTTTAGGGTGCGGCCTATATACGGGGGCGGCCTATATCCGAGCCAATACGGTAGATTTTTTGAAGCCAGAAGGTCAGTGCTTCACTGTGAAAATGTAAAAAGGTGAAAAACGTTACCCAGGTGCCAAGCCCACAATGGAAGCCAAATCCCCCAATCTTCATCTTAGCACTCCCTGAAAGGACATGTGACCCCTAGATTCCCTACCCGTCCAGGAGGCAAGCGGGAGGGCCGGACCTTCTTGGTCCTTCACATAGAAGGACCACAGGAGTCGTCTGAGGGAGGGGGCCATCGGTAAGAGCTACCACAACCCCTCACCAAAAAGTTGGTTAAAGAGAAACCGTCACATTCCCAAGTATCCAAATTCTGCTAAATCAATGCCATGGCGGCCCAGAGAGTGGGTTCCTTCCTACTTCTTCTCACAGTAGGTTTCTAATGTGGAATATGATGGTGCTATATAAAACAATAATTATAATAATAATAATAATATCATTATTTATGTATTAGTATTAATAATAATGATATAATTATTTACATATTATTAGTATTAAAAATTAAACTAATAATAATAAATAACAAAAGTGATAGATGTTTTTGAATTCAGTTATGGTTTTAATTAAGTTGTGATGGCAGAAGGGAAGGGGGCAAAAAAATATTGTTTTTCATGACTTGGCACATCTCAGTTGAGGTGGGCAGTGGTGGTTTCGAAGGCAGTTATTAACATGCTCCTAAAAAAGCAGTTGAAAAATATAAGTAACTTTTCTAGCTGTCTATGTGAGAGACCCCTGGCACGTATGTCCATGCACATCAAGCATTATATAAATAGGAAGGAGAGGGCCGGCCACATTAAGACCGAGGGGCAACCAAAATTGGCACAGTAGTAAAGCAGCCCAAAAGGTGTGTGGCAGAGAACATGCTCTGTTCAAAACACATTTACAGAAGGAGAGTGTATAGAAAATCCATAAAAGGATCCAGTCATCAAGGAAATGTCACCTAGAATGCCACATAGATTCAATATATGATAATTTATTGTATATATATATATATATATATATATAAAAATACACAACTTATTATAGTAATATATACGGTTTAAATAATATTTAATATCCTAAAGAATAGAGTCACTTCCATTTTAAACTGGTATCCATCTGTATTGAAATATGTAATTGACCCTTTCAGTACTGAGAAAATTTATGAGCGATTTTAGTAACTAGATCTGACTTTACAGACGCTGCAAGTCCAAAGAAGTGTGCGCTGCTTTTAGTTAAGCAAAATTCATAGAGAAATAGCAGCTTTTATAAGACCTCAGAGGTCCCTTCTTCAGATGTAATGGCACAGAGTGGAGAGAGGTAAATATGTTAGAGGTAGAAGAAGAAGGGACCTCTGAGGTCTTGATTGCTCCTGTGGCTACGAAGAGTTTTTATTTGAGCAGCTTCCTATCACCGTTTGTTTCTGTAAATCCAAATAATCACATTATTTAAGTCAATAAATAATATTATGTGTTAAGAGTGGCAAGGCCGCTTTAATCCACTTAGTATGGTTAAATGCTGAAAGGGTTAAAATTGATTTAAATTATTCCGTATTCCCTAAACCTGAAATTCTTATTGCCTTTGGAACATAATTATCCGTGAAAAAGCGGAACAAAAAATAAACTTACATATTTTTTTTGGAAAAAATAAAATGAAATAAATAGATTAAATTAATCAAACATAACATTTTAATGATAATTATTATTATATAATTATCATTATTATATTTTATAATTATATAAATAATATAACCAAGTTAATTAAAAAAAATATATTATATCATTAAACAAAAAAAAATGTCAAGAAAAGAAACGATTCCAAGAACATTTCTTCAAAAAAATACTTTTATAGATTCAGGGCGCTGTCGTCATCAGAAAGCCTTTCTCATAATTGATCGGAATTGCTTGTTATTTTCTGCTGCAAAAGGAACATTTGTTTTTCTTATTGAAATAACAATTTGAGCTTCTTTGTTGAAACGTAGGCAGACAATGCGAGGGACCGAGGTGCGGAAGGGGTTAAGCTGTTGAAGGGTGTACATAAAAGCCGAAATCTCCATGTTACCGCTGGGAATACGTCCTGGCAAATCACTTCAGCTTTTCCATCTCGGTAATAAGAAGAGCAGCTGATAGGAGGCGAGGGTGTGGAGTGTGGGGGGGGGTACTGTAATTGTGAATGAGAGAGGGGGAGAGGCAGATGTGTTAGACCCAAGTCCATCCATCTGACCTGCCAGAGACGTCAAATCCAAATGAAGAGTTTCCGGAGGAGAACTCCTGCTTAGTGTTAGAGAAACCCATCGTGAATGCTGCCTGCCTCTGTAATGCCATCAGCTGAGGATGAGACAGACAGGAATCCGGCTGGTGCTTCCGACCGCTGACACTTTTCGCCACTTTGTTGCCGTCTTCTCGCTCAGCCATAAAATCAAAACATGCCAGGGAGATATCCCCATTTCTATGACAACCTCGACGCAATCCTGCGTTCCGCGAAAGCCGACTGCTTTCTCCTCTCCAAGCTGATCGGGCTGCTGTTTCTGGTCAACGTGTCGGGTCCCTGCCCTTTAAACTGCTACTGCGTTCCAGAGACTGGTCTTATGCAATGTCATTACCTAGCGCTGCAGGACATCCCAAGGGGGATCCCTCACTGGGTTCACAACCTGTCCGTCATCGGCAATAACATCACCATGCTCCAAACGGCTGCCTTCAGGAGTAACGGAACCCAACCGAGCAACTTGACCGCTCTGACCTTAACGTACAACAGGATCCAGACCATAGAACCTTCGGCTTTCGAAGATCTGCCCAACCTCATCACCTTGGACCTCAGTTACAACGTCCTGAGCACCATAGCTAACGACGCCTTCGCAGGACAGACCCAACTACAAGTTTTAAAACTAAACCAGGCTCTGCTGGGAACAGCTCAAAAACAATTCGTTAACTCTCAATGGATAAAACACTTGAAGGGTCTAAGAACGTTGGAGGTAGCTGGCAATGGGCTACAGTCATTCCCCAGATCGGTTCAGAACCTTGAGAACTTGCGTGTTCTGAACATCGGGAATAATTCCATCCAAAGGATAGACGAAGAGACTGTTTTATTCTTAAAACGCTTGCACATTTTGGTTTATTTAAGCCCCAACCCGTTAATTTGTGATTGTAAATTAAGTGAAATGATTTCATGGCTCTGGAATACATCGCAAGTTTTTGATGCCCCAAATCTCCAATGTTTTGCCCCGGCGAATTTGAACGGGACACGTCTCATGAGCCTCGACCCTGACAACTTCAAGTGTGTCAACGAGAACCTAGAGACGGCTTCCTACGTCTTTTTTGGAATAGTGCTGGCTCTCATAGGGGTCATCTTTCTCATGGTCCTTTATCTGAACAGACGGGGCATCAAACGATGGCTGAACAACTTCAGGGAGGCCTGCAGGGATCAGATGGAAGGTTATCATTACCGGTACGAACAGGACACTGACCCCAGGAGGTCGAATGCTTCGGGCATCTAGGAGAAAGTAGACCCGAGCCCCCCCCCAAAAAAAAATTGGACTAAGACATTGTAAGAAATCCACACGTTTATTGGACTGATTTCTAATGTTCATGTAGATGGAATATTAAAGGGGTGTTTTGGACAAATGTATGTTTGTATAGGGACTGATTTAACCTCTTCACACCCACAGTGGTTTCTGGTGAGTATAGAACACATTAGTATAAGCCAAGCTTCATTAGCTATTAGGACAGACTCCAAAATATTGCATGGCTGATTCAATAACAACATCAGTTATATCTTAGGGAATGTACTTCAGAATGTTGCGGGGTATATATGATTTAACCTTGTCAGTGCCAGAACTCAATGGCACAGCTAAGGCTTACATAGGTTTTAATGCTTTACATAGAAAGGTAACTCGGTGACAAACTATGCTTTCTGCATAAGACTTTTAAAGGGTTAATAAAGTGAATCGCCGGTACTTTTTTATGCATTCCATTCATTGGATACTTTAAATCCAATACCTAAAGACTTATCCAGCAGATCCCTTGCGTGCAGATTTTAGAACGGCATGTTCCCACTTCGGATCAGTACGTGATGTATGTTTTAACCCTTTGAATTAATGTTTCAAGAGGAGATGCAAGTTACTGCCTGGCACACGCAGGGTTAATAACCCAAGCCACTTAGACATTCTATGGGAAAATATGAACGGGTGCGATGCTTCACGTTTCATTTCTGAAGCTAAATAGTAATTGAATATTTAAATCTGGTATTTATTATTTACATGTTATTTCGCAAAGAAATGGAATGGACTGGTCGATCAGCTGTATACCAAGAAAAAAAGAATATATATATATATATATATATATATATAGTTTACCACTTCAAAAAATGTTATTATCTCACTTTTTATCAGTGAAATTTATTTAAAAGAAAATAATACAGAGGTTATTTTCTGTGATATGTAAATTTTGGATAAGCCTTGGTACATATCGATTGCCCAACACCGTGGGTATCGCATGTTACGTTTATTTGGGTAATGGGATAACAAGTTATGACATAATTACACATATTTATCAAAACTACCTTTTCTTGCAGTCTTTTGATTTGTTTTAGAGATATTTTGTTGTTAAAAACGAGACCTTTGCCCAATGTGGCAAAAACCAGCGTTAGAATCCTTTTGCTGTTGAGCTGTCCCTTTCCTTTTTCCTCCTCCCCCGTTCCAAAGGTAGAACTATCTTCCACAAAAATGAAAGCTGTAACTTAGAACTAGAACATTAATGTCGCCGTTAGAACTTAACGATAACATAAATCCTGACCACATGATTTTTAGATGGCTGCGCCCATGAAAAATGCAAACCTTGGGTTTCTAAAACCTATATATTTTATTTTTTTGAATAAAAAATAAGTTAGTGAAAGCGTATCAGTTCCTCCTTAAATTTAACACTTGAATAAAACTGTCAAGAAGGTTCATGGCAGTTAAAGTATATATGACCCAGGTGTTCTATTTCACACCCCAATGCAGTAATAAAAAAACACAATGACCTAGATGAAATATTTTTTTTTTTTTAACAAAAAATTGCTTTATCTTTATATACATTTTTTAAAAAGCGGTTTATGACCCAAGTCATTTCTTTCATTACACTGAGCACGTCCTCAACCTCCTTGCCCTGACATGGAATGAAGGTCTGTGATGCAACGGCATGGATCTTCATTTATTCTTCACCCACCTGGGCCAGTCGATAGGGATTCGAGGATTTTCCCATGATCCCCACTGCCCACAAAAGTCATAAAGTCGGGACTGTCATGCAAAACACAAGACAGTTGGGAGGTACACCTGCATCATCTGAAATGAGACCCTTTCTGCAGTGGGTTGATATCCCAAGAACATTCAGCCCGCTATATGCATGGCACTTGAGCTTGAATATATATATATTAATTATTGTGAATGGAATGGTATAAATATAATATGGAATGGAAGAAATATAAATTTAAATAAAAAATATAAAATAAATTACATTTTTAAATAAAAAATATAAAATAAACGACATTGGAACTTATGTTAAAAAGTTATGAATTCTACTAAAGATAAGAAAAAAAATATAAGAACAAGCAGCTGGGAAAGCTACCAGGATACCCTAAACATCCTTAACTTACTACATGATTTTAGATGATATTAATAAGAAAAGAAGATCTGGTGCAAAAGTTTTAGTTATTATTATTATCTTTGATTTATATAGCGCCAACAGTTTACGCAGCGCTTAATACAATACATATATTCATGGGGTCTGACAAGACAAGAACTGACAGACTAAGACAAACCGATATATTAGGTGGAGAGAGCCCGGCTCACAAGCTTACAATCTAGAGATGTGAGCTGTGAGTTCTCTAAACATTTTTAGATTGATAAAACTGGTGAAAGTATCCAAATTATACAGTGTCAGTACTTTAAAAAATAAGTTTGGCTGCTTTTGATGATCGATTTGGAATTATGAGAAAGCAGCTGACACTTTAGAAGTTCCAGGCTGCTTTCTCCAAGTAACCAGAAGTGCTAGAAGATTCTCAGCGTGCCTCCTTTTTTTTTTTTTTATAGAGGATCTTAACTGACTTTGGGGGGGGAGTCTCTACCCACAGAAACAGCAGGATGGCCTACGCCACTTCCTCTATCACCTGATTGGCTACAAACACATCAATCGATACGTGATTGCAACTGATCAGCTGTCAGCCGGCAGGTACAGAAGTCGCAGTGTATCTCTGTGGATGCACCAAGATTTCTGAAAATGTTATTTTTTTAAGTTTAATGTTAACTTAATGTCTGTGACCAGGATATTTTTATCAGTTTGTGAGCTTCCATGGGCCTCGTCTGTGGGGAGAGAATTCCAAGCTGTCCATTTTTTAGTAAATATTATTACTATATATATATATATATATATATATATATATATATATATATATTTAATTTGTTTATAAAAAAGTTTGGAGATTCAGAATTTAGCGCTACCTGTAAGAGCTTAAAACATAGGTATTTAGCCAAAGAGTGCCCCCTAGTGGTAGCTTTGAAAATGCCGTCATTGTAGACAGTTAAAGGGACTTATTTGCATGGAGCCATATCTCGCGTTATTATTTATTGATTCATGTAGCGCCATCTTATTCTGCAGATCTGTACAATCTTCTAATGACCAGGGATGCTGTTATCAGCATAAACCATACATTTTCATAAAAATTTTCATCATTCCTGATGTGTACACAAACACCATTCGGCCCCTTCTAGTGTGCCAGCCAATTTTCCTTGCTGACTCAACCTTAATCAGTTGTTGGTCTCGTCTTAGATTTAGGAGCCATGTGCCTCCCCATGCATGTTTAAATTCCCTTACTGTATTAACCTCTACCGCTTCTGCTGGGAGGCTGTTCCACTTATCAGCTGGAACATCGCTTTGGTTTACATCGTTTCTGATGATCCTGGATTGCGGTCCATGACTGGACCCCCACGGATGTGAAAACATAACCAATCTTAGTTGTCAGAGCATACAAGGGTTAATCCCTATGAAGGAGTGGGTTAACATGTAGCCATATTTCAATAAGTCTGTTGCGTGGACGTTGCAGATTAATTATAAACCTCTCTTTTAACCCAATGGGTTGTCCTTAAACCCATTAAAAACAATGCATTGTGAGGCCGTACATGTACGGGCTTAGTCATGAAGGGGTTAAAAAGACATGCTAACCTCTACTTTACAGTCCTTAAGAAAACAAATTACACAAAAAAGTCACATTGTAAATGATGATGAAACAAAACGTTAGGCCATCACAGAACACATTGTACTTTCATCAAGATGCGATGATGTAGGGTTGTCTGCTTATGGTAATTTGGGGAGTATACTCGGGAATGTATAGTAAAACTGTTTGGAAAGTAGTCCTAGATTTTATATAAACTATGGAATTGCGGAATCAGAACGCGTTAAACTGCGAAAGTCCATGCACAACTCGCCCGCGCAGCGGTAATGCCTGCCACCCCTCGGGGGCATCTCATTTAGGAGCCTGTAGCCGGGAATCCTGGTTTAATAGCCATATCTGCACGCATAGTGCCTCACATACGTATCTGTATGATAGATGTAGATTTTTAGGATCTAAATATAGAATAGCGGAATATAATAATAATGATAATATATGACGATAATAATAATAGTACATTGGCCATTATCTGCCTTGTAATGTTATCACGGGTACTCTGTACATTGCTTTAAACCATTATTTTCTATATTATATGTAAAATATTATGCTGTATGTATATTGTGTCTTGTATGCCGTGTGTATCATTTTTTAACCAATGAAAAATGCCAATGCAAGCTCTTAAAAATTCATTGCTCATGAAATGTGGGTTCAATTAAAGTTAATTTAATCATATGTGTTGTTTCTTTTTAGATGTGTCCAAAGTAATGTTTTGGGGTTTTTTTAAATGGGGATGCATGTCGGGGGGTTTGGCGAGGGGCAGGCCGGGCCAGAAATCAGTAGGGGTGCTGATTGTAACAGCGCTGCGGAATCTGCTGGCGCTACATGAATAAATGTTTTATATATACATATATATATATATATATATATATATATATATATACTGCAATATAATATAATACCTAATATAATAAATAATATAATATAATAAATACATGCTAAACACGGCTATATGTATATATATTCATTGCGGTTGCTCTGTAGGTTTAGGCATCCTGTTTATGTGTCTGTTTTATAAATGAGCAAAAGTAATTCCATTAAAGCCTCGTCTTATAAAACTCAAACTCAATAATGGCCCGAAAGCAAATGTAATATTGTTTTAGTGAAATGTATTTGCTTCGCCTGTTTTATTCGGACGCAAATGCAAAACAGCGTGCAAATGTCTCCGGTTTATCCAGAGAGGATCGGACGGGCTCAGATATCAGCAAACGTCTGAAATAACACGACTTCATTTGCATTGAGAGTGACGGGCCGACTTGTGAATAAAAAAACGTCGGGCGAGGGTTAATATGATGCCGCGTCGCGTCTGTCGGGGGCAGTAATCAACGTTATAAGTCGATGGGGGTAATTACAATTGGCTTTTTTTTTATAGCAGAGAAAACTAATTTAGAAAGAGTTCCTATTAAGAACCTCAGGGCTACGACTCTCCTTCTTCAGGTAGCCCGATGACGTCGGTGGGCGGAGCCATATCAGCGATGGGCGGAGCTGAGGGATTTATTAAAAAACAAACAAACACTGTATTGCAAGCCTGTAACACGCTTTGGGAATGAATGGGTTAATAGAAGAATTATATGCCATCATATAATTATTTTTTTATTGATTTATATAGCGCCAGCAGATTCCTTGGCGTTGTACGATGGGTAAACAGGATATAACATATAGGACGGAACAGAACTTATAGAAACAAAAGATAAAGAGGGCCCTGCTCGAAGGAGCTTACAATCGACAATATAAGCCAATAGGTAGCTCCCACCGCGAAAGTGAAACACTTGTGATTAGGTGGGTGTAAGTAGATGCATGGCCATGGGACAGTGACCTGATTTATGCATTATTTTTTAGTAAAAAGCGTAATTTAGTTTATCCAGACAGAACATACACTTCATATACAAGGTATGAGGTGTAAAACATATTATAATTTCACTATAGAAAATTCCTAAAAGGCAACTTATTTGACTAAATATAACCTTCAATATATCAGTGATACTGAAAGGGAGGTAGAGAAGTAGAACAGCACAAGTGATAGAGGGTAATACAGCAAGGGAATTTAAACATGCATGGGATAGGCATATGGCTCTTGAAGATGAGACCAATGACTGATTAAGGTTTGAGTCTTTACAGCAGGATAAACGGGCAGACTAGACGGGGGCCGAATGGGGCCGATCTGCCAGTCGCAATAGAGAAGACTTTATCGGCAGCTTTAATTGAGCAGCCAGACAGAAGCAGAGGCTGCAGAGCAAATCAGCCAGACAAGAGCTGCTGATCACAGAGTAACCAAGCAGCCAGGATTCCTCAGCAGCTTTAGGCAGGCACTGTGTATATATTACGTGTACAGTGTGTGTATATACAGCACGTGTGAAACATCCCGCTATCTCGCCAACGCTTAGGATACTTAAGAAATATATATCTAAAGGCCATGACTTATCCGAATCCACTTTTTCCGCTATGAAACAATCCTCATAGGGCTGATAGGCTCTCACCTTTACCTACCGGCATTTTCCGTATGGACCATGTGTCTACTCCGGATTCTGTGAATCCTTTGAGGGAATTACTTACCACAAATACCCCTAGAGTCCAAGACATATTCTTCTATACGCAGTTGACTCGCTTCATCTCCTCCTTGCCGCGCCACAACGAATTATCGTAGGCCCAATGACAGAATTTGAATTATTATGTTCCTCCAAGGAAGAACCGGTGCACCTCATGTCCAAATTATACGCTATCCTTCTCTCCTTCTGTACTCCCCTTAAACTTTATTTCTTGGCTTTATGGGAAATAAATCCCCGCAACCATGAGGCAAACTCTGGGTCAAACCTGGAGAGTTCCCAGGTATGCTCATCCAGGAGCTCACGAAACAACTGCAGAACTCAATTAAGATCAGTGTTAACGATTGAGCAAATGAGCAAAAACAGAAGCAATCAGGAACAACTCATACATACATATGTATTTTGTGTATATGTGCGCTGTCTGTGTATGTGTACTGCATATCCCCTAACACCTGGACGCCTACTTTATGGTGCTTGGCAGAAGGAGTGGCGGTATGGGCCAGCGGCATGGCCACCCATCTCCTTGCGAATCTAACAGCTCAGATCTCCAATGATTTTACAGCTCTCTGAACCCGTCAGGAGAGAAGAGACAATCTCCCCAACCAGCCCATGATTCCTACTGCCAGAAAAAGCGAGACAGTGGGAATCAGGACTGTTGGGAGGCATGGTACGGTTTATGTATGTGTACTGTGTGACCGTATGTATATGTATGAGGCATATGGAAATGGAACAAAAACGATTCTGACAAATGTTTTGGTTAATATTTTTTTTATTAGAGAGCGTGAGAGAGTGAATGAGGGTGAGTGAAAAAACAAAATTCAAACAAAAATTCAGAGCTCTTTGCTTCTTTGCTTCGCTTTTGCTGCTGTGATGACACTTTCTGTAAGTGAAAAAATATCTTACTATTTTTACTCTCCCTAAATGATTTCGATGGTTTTATGAAACTTTCTCAGCACTTCATGGGGCCTTTGACTGTAATTGTACCCTGGTTTACTAGTTGAAAGGGTAAGGCTGCCACCTAGAGTTTGATTAAGAGAATACAGGCAAATTATTGCCTCCAGAAATGCCTTATACCCCCCCTATAATATGACACTGTCCCATGATATGCCTTTTGATGATATAGGGCATTTCTGGAGACAAGGGGCATATAGGGGGTTAAAAGGCATATCATGGGGCAGAGTGGCATATAGGAAGGTATAAGGCATATCAGGGAGGCAGAGTGGCATATAGGGATAGAACTGTAGAGTGGTGGCTCTTTAAAATGTGTGCAGTGGCATGTAATGTATATATGGGCAAATGGGCATAGTAACATGTAACATAGTAACATGTGGGCAGTGTATATGGGCATAATAAAAAAAATTATTATATGGGCATTAAAAAAAGTATCAGTAATTGGTATCGGTGAGTACTTGATAAAAAGTATCGGTACTTGTACTCGGTCTCAAAAATAAATGGTATAGGTGCGTCCCTAGTGACAATAACAGCAGGACCCACAATGTATCTAGTGCCGCGATCATGTGAACTATTTATTGCATCCTACTATATGTAATGATCTGTATAATAATATTCTTTACACCGCAATATATTATGTTTACTGTGTTTGGTGCAGGTGATACTGGTCCCACATGACCATGTTTTAGAATCTTACAGAAGAATAATTAGCAGTCATGGCCCGAATCATTGGACTGAAGTCTAATTTCTGCCATTGGAGACATTACCCTCTGGGTAGCTGGTACAGTATAAATAATATCGGAAGGATTCCGTATCAGACACATTAAACATCGTGTGTGAAGTGTGAACAGGGCGTGCAGTGACAGCAACGATCTGTAAGGTAAATATTAATACACCATTTTATTATAATATATAGCATAACTGATCATTATCATATATAACTTCCTTTATTTTTTTTTCTTTTAAATAAAAATACATATTAAAAAAAAATGTTGGTTTTAATGGTTGGATAAAACATGCATAGGCTTATTTTTGGTGGAGAATTATATCTGAGAGTAATGGGAGGATAATTTACATAAAGAGATTCTTATAGGCAGATGATCTTGGGCAACAAAAATGAACAATTATACAAATAAAGGTCTTGTACATGCTGAGAGTGCCCCCAACATTTACATTAAGAAGAACGCAGATATGAGAGGGAGAGAAAAGGCAAAGTTGCATAAAAGCATATTCACAATCAGCATTTTGGTCTTCATGAAGACCTTCATCATCAGGGCCGGCCTTAGGGGTGTGCGACCTGTGCGATCGCACAGGGCGCCATGGTTGCAGGGGCGCCTGACCGGGACTTAGATTAAAACGATGCTTTAATCTAAGTCCCGGTCAGGGGCGCCGAGCGGTTGCTCGTGAAGTTCTCGGCAACCGCTCGGCGCCCCTTACTCTCCGTGACTCCGTCGCGGTGCCAGCATCTCATGTTGAGCGCCGGACTATACCGGCGCTCAACATGAAATGCCGGCAGAGCGAGAAGACGGATGCCTCCCGCTCTTACTGCAGGACTCCGGCAACAAGGAAAGTGGGGGGGGGGGGTAGTTTGAAGGGGCAGGGGGGGGTAGTTTGAAGGGGCAGAGGGGGGGTAGTTTGAAGGGGCAGAGGGGGGGGTAGTTTGAAGAGGCAGAGGGGGGGGGTAGTTTGAAGGGGCAGAGGGGAGGGGTAGTTTGAAGGGGTAGAGGGGAGGGGTAGTTTAAAGGGGCAGAGAGGGCGGGTAGTTTGAAGGGGCAGAGAGGGGGGGGTAGTGAGGGGGGGCGCCAGAGGAGTAGTCCGCACAGGGTGCCACAACGCCTAAGGCCGGCTCTGTTCATCATGGACACGCGAGAAAAAAATGTTACCTGCTATGTGTAAAATAAAAGAATAGTTTTTATATCATAACCTAGAGTTTGCAATTGTTTAATTGTCAATCTAATTGCATCATCTTCCCTTTAAACATGAATCAGATGGACATGAGGACCAACAGCTAGGAAACGGACCAAATTATTCTTATATGCCAACATGTATAACGTTTTTTTATGTAGTACACGATGAGACAATAAAATAAAATTTGGATTTACTATATTTATTCTCCCCAGGAAAGTGTTTCGAGCTTCTGGATCACGCAATGGCCAATCAGACAGAAGTTTATGAAATAACACTTGTTGGTTTTCCAGGACTTCCAGAAAAATATAATATCCCAATCTCTATACTCATGCTTCTTGTGTATATGGCATCAGTGTCTGCGAATGGCATCGTAATCACTATGGTGATGTTGAAAGAACAGTTACACAAACCGATGTACCTGATCATTGCCAATCTGGCCACGGCGGACCTTTTATTCGATACTATAACCTTACCCAAAATGATTGGTAAATATTGGTTTGGGGTAACGACGACCTTTCCTGAGTGTCTTCTGCAAATGTTTCTTGTCCATTACCTGAACACAACCGACTCGTACATTTTCATGCTTATGGCAATTGATCGTTATGTCGCCATCTGCAAACCCCTTCGGTACCCTTCTATAATCAGCAGGCGAGCGGTAGGAATCGGATGTTGCGTCTGCTGGGTCGTCGCAAGTTTTACCGCGTTGACCGCGCTCGTCATGAACGCTCACGCTCCACCGTGTGGTTCCAACAAGATCAATACCGTGATGTGCACCAACATTGCGGTCACTGCCTTGGCCTGCCAAGATACGTCGCTCATTAAAAAGACCACCTATGTTTTTGCTATGGTGATACTTTTTCTACCGTTGAGTTTTATTCTACCGTCGTACATCATCATCATTCACATTATCCGCTCGTCACCCGGCACCGAAAGCTGGCGGAAGGCGTTCTATACTTGTACGACCCATTTGTGTGCGATTGCGGTTCATTACGTCCCGAGGGTATTTGTATACACAGCACATGAAGTCAACTTAAATTTCAATGCTGATATTAACGTATTGCTGCTTTGTTTATACTCATATGTCCCGCACGTATGTAACCCTATTATTTATTGTCTCCGGAACAAAGACATAAAGGGGTCTGTCGCCAAGCTACTTCCGAGAAGGATACTTTTCAAAGGAGTAAATGTGTTTTCTCCCCAAACAATTACTATATGATGTTAATTAAATATTGTTCATGAATTAAACACCTTCTCTAGATCGCTAGTAAAGGCAGGACTGAACCGTTCAAAAATAACCAAAAGACAGTTTACATTTTTTTTTAAGATGCAACAAAGATTAGGAAAAAAGTTCGGAAATAGAGAACAGATAAAATACTTTTTGGAGATCGAAGCACTCATGACAATGACGAGTTTTATCTGAGCAGCCACTTTGGGATTTTGATAAATCGTATATTTTTGTAGTTCTAGCTATTCAAAAATGAGATAAATTTCAACATATATTTTTTTTTTTTTTGGTAAATATTTCTAAATAAATATATAAAAACCTATGTTTTGGTTTTTATAGGTTAAAATAATGTATGCATTGGGAACCCCCCTTATGTTGGATCTCCACAATTATTACTCCATCAACAGCCCCAATTTTTTGGTTAAACTTTGAGTTTTTATGAAATCCAAGGCTTATGACAGCTGTATAGCGTGTGTTTCGGTAGCCCAGTCTACTAGACAGCAGTAGTGTACCTAAAGGGGGGCAAAGGGGATGGTCCGCCCCAGGTGCCACTCATTTGTGGGATGCCCAGTGGCCTGACAGCTGCCTAATGCAGGCCCGCAGCTTACTGCTGTGGTGCCCACACTCTATATGAGGAAACTCTTTTCCTGCACAGGGGGAGCAGGAACGTGGGCCAGAGTTAGGCAGCCGTCGGGCCGCATAGATGTTTTGACAGTCGGCCCCCAGACCAGTGAAACATGCAAGAGAGGTAAGGGGGTGTGGGAGAGGGAATGGGTGAATGAATGAAGTTAGTAAGTCAGTAGTGAGTTAGTGTTTAGGGGCAGGTAGGCTGATTAGAGGGGGCAGAGGTGGCATAGGCAGGCTGATTGGGGGGCAGAGGTGGCACAGGCAGGCTGTTTCAGGAGCAGAGGCCTACTACGTCAATGTCTGACTTAGTATATAGTGATAGGGGTTATAGTGCACTACCGTCAGTGTCTGGCTCTGTGTATAGTGGTGGGAATTACGCTGTACCATATGTGTTCAGTAAACATTATTTAAACTTATTTAATTTATTTATGAGTTAATAGTTTATTTTTCCAGATTTCTATTTTTTCCAGTTGACTGACATACAGTTAAGCATTTGTTTTGGAGGGGTTGCCACATACAGGATCTGCCCCGGGTGCCAAAAACTCTAGGTATGCCCCTGCTAGACAGAACCTAATAAATTATCATACAAACTTGGGGTAACCAATGTAAGTCTGAATTTTCCAGAGACACTTGGAATTTGACCAAAACACCCCACAAGTGCCTACAATGGCAATCTCCAGATCTGTAGATAAACTATGTTTATTAGAACAATGTGAGACAAAATTAATTTCTTTTCAATGCTCCATTATCTTACTACATACAACTGTACATAAAACAACATAAATCCTTTAACCCTCTCCCCATTGCTAAGTTGCTGATTTCTGTTAATTGGTTGAGGCAGCCTTTGAAAGGGTGAGGTGAGAAGATGGGAGAGAACTTCAGGACGGGAAAGTGAATATAGGGATAGGTTATGATGGCAGAAAATAATAAATGTGTTTATCTATCTACAGTATTAGCGTATTTAGTGCATAAACGGCATAAACCCTGTTCAATGTGCTTAAGGTGACCAGAAAAGGGAAAGAATAGGGTGTGGGTTGTCATGGAAAAGCAAGAGAGATCAAGAGGCTGACAGATAGAGGAGCCAGTTCTTTAGTTTCCGGCTGAATGTGGGGTGGTCTTCTGTTGTCCTGATAGGTGGTGGGAGGGCGTTCCAGAGCCATGCACCTTTTACAGAAGGTGAAAGGCCTCCTTGTTTTTCCATGCCATATGTCCTACTTCTAGCGAAGGCAGTTGAGGAGGAGCGAAGGTTTCTGGTAGAATGACCACTTTTACATAGTTCCTGATGTACCATCATAAGGCGTTTGAGAGTTCCATTACCAGTAGCCAATGCAGTTTCCTCAAATCAACGAAAATGTATTGATTCTGGTCGTAGCATTCTGGATTGCCTGTAGTAAGGAGAACAGGTTATCTGGCATGCCCACTTATAGAGTATTGTTGTAGTCCAAGGTGTGATAGGATTAGTGATACGGTCATGGAACTTGAAAATGCAAAGAAGATGGCTTAAGCAGTAGAAGGGGAGTGGGAAACAGGCTGTTTAGAGCAGGTAAACTAGACATAGTGAGGAAAAAAACACCTGTAGCAAAAAAAGCTTTTAATTTTTAATTCTGTACACCCTGCTGCTGTCAGAGTGGTTTGGTCTGCTCTCTTCCTCTCCATCTACCTGGTCTCCTCCCCTTCACTCTGGCAGCTGCTCCTTCACAGACACAGAGTCCACATTTAGGCAAAGACAACGTTTGAATGCTGCAGACACAAGGTAGTTTATTTCAAACATGCACTGCAACTAGGGTTAGTTGATCTGTTGAGAATACATTTCCCATGACTCTTAGCCAGTCATTATGGGAAAGTGAGTACTCAACAACTGGAGCAGGCAACATGAAAAATCTGCAGATATTTATGCACAGGCCAACAATTCTATGACAAAATACCAGAAAATGTGAAGCCCTTGGCTGTTGTGGATACACAAACACTCAAATCTAACACCAGGTGACAACCTTTGACGACAGGAGCTAGGGCCATGACCTTTGTCCGCCACATTCCTCGCTTTCTTCTCTCTGGCTCTTCCTCACACTACCTTTCCTCTTCTTCTTCTTTTTTGTTCTTTCCTCTCCTCTCCCCCCTGTTCCCAGCCTTTACGCTTAGGCTGTCTAAGTAAAACTGTAAAATATAAGAAAAGCCATAATAGTACAAAGTTGATATTTGACTGCTGATTGTGCAGATTCATACAGCTCTGTAATAATAATAATGTATTGTACTGTTATACATTATTTTTTATTGTCTTTGATCTCTACATTTAATAAACACAACACAAAAAAACCATAAAAATAATAAAAAAGAAAAATGAAAGAAGTATTAAAACTAATTAAAACAGTGTCCCTGAACCCTTATTATCCAAGGGGGTGGTGATTGCAGTGGTAGGAGGCAATTAACCTTGTGGAGGGCAAGAAAATGCGATGAAAATACTTGTCTTTCCCACAGAAGTCCTGTAGTGGAAGGGATTCACTACAGGTTTAGTGAATACTCCCAGGGCCATATTTCAATATAATGTGACTCGGGGAACGCTCCCCCTTGGCCTCCCTCAACTCAATTGTAATTTTAATGGCAATGGTGGTCCGCATAACTACTGGTAGCTGCCCCTTTTGAAATATGGATACTTCCCAGATCAAATATAACAAGGAAAATATTTCTGAATATAGATAACATCTTTGATAACGGAGCCGTGGACCAAACCCAACAAGTTACTAGGTATGGGCACCCTACCAAACTTACTACATCACATGTTAGTCTCACAACAAGTTTATTAACTGTAACAATTGCCTTCAGTCTTGAGGTCACTATTTTTCCATGCTGCCAGTACTTGTGGATAATAATGGTTTCCTTTGGTGTACCTGGCATATGCGTACAGGAATAAGGGCATCAAGAAGGGAATGCGAGGGCATCAAGGAGGGTTGGCACCTGGCACCCCCAACACCATCTACACATTTTATCTCACTCATACCCTCACGCTATTACATACTTACACTAATCACACTATTACATACTTACACTATTACCGTGCTGCGCTCACACCCTGGCCAGGTTGGGAATTGCCCCCCTGTGCCCTGGGCCGTCTGCCTCTGGTTGAACTATAACAGTATAAAAGTTTTCTGTTCTTTTATAGTTGAACTTGCTGGAACCTCACCGTGTCTGGGTTAGTAGGTTATGGGTAGAAACTAGAAATTTTTTTCTATATCAAAAATGTCAGATTAATATTTCATTAATTTAACCCGTTCTGGAAGTTATCTTAATACTAATGCAAAATTGCATGCAAAGATTTATAAATGTGTTATCAATCTAGGGGCATGATATAAAAATCAGGGCGTACTATATTAAAAATATTTTATTTTATGGTTCCAAATTCATAAGTATTTAATGTTGGCGGAGATATTGTCTAGTCTTCATAAGTGGATATACTATGATATTTCTTATTGCATAGACTTTTTTCCGCATACACCACTAATTGGTGCCCAGAGAGTTTACCACATGGGTGCCGCGGTGTATAAAATGTGTAGACAGTGCCAGTAAGGCACATATCAGCCGCGTCTCATTCTGCGTCTTCCGAATTGAACGTTTTCTGCATCAATAGTGAGACTTTAGTCGACTAACGACAGTCTTATTTGAAGTCTTACGCTTTCTTACTGGGTAAGTGAGGGTTAATGAAAATTTTATTATCAGATGTGGAAAATGTGCATTGTGATTAGACTTATGGCAAACTTTTAATTCAGCTTTGTGTTTAAAAATGCTGAAACTGTGTTTTTTCTTTAAAGCCTTTTATTAAGCCATTTCAAGTTATTTTGAAATTAGATTTCCAAACGGAACGGTTAAATGACTAAAATCATTTTAAGAGCTCTGTTTAATGGGAAAGAAATGCCTTTAGATTTTATATTTTAGTCTTGTGTGCTGTATTCTATATGGTATTGTCTTTTTTATTTGTTTCCTGTAATCTTTCCAGCTACCTGTTTTACTGAGAGGGTGGTAGATAAGTGAAGCAGCGTCCCAGCAGACGTGGTACAGTGAGGAAATTTACACATGCATGGGATAGGCATATGGCTCCTGAATCTAAGGCGAGACCAACGACTGATTAAGGTTTGAGGAATAACGGCCAGACCAGATGGGCCAAATGGGTCTGATCTTCCCAAATTCTATGTTTCTTTGTTTCTAAGACAACTTTACACTCTTGCTATTCAACTTAATGTGATTCCAAGAGGAAACCCAATAGTTTCTTATCACTAGTGAATCATCACAATCCAGCCAGACAAGGCCAACGACTGACTTAGGTCTTTAGAGGAGGAAAAATGGACAGACTACATGGGCTGAGTGGGACTACCTGACTTTCTGAGTGACTTCTGTTGGCTTAAAGCCAGAGCTTTGTCTCGATGTCACCTTTGGTCTCTAAGATCCCTTCTGGATCTTTTTCTGGTTGGTCCTGCTCATCATTTTACTGCTGAGCACATATATCCCCAATTCTGTTTTCCATGGCTACTCATCTAATTGAGTTTATTTAAATATTTTGCAACCTACTTTATAGAACAAAGGAGTAGTCTACACGCTAAAGGTCTTATGTAGTGTTAGTCTGCTTCTGAACATTCCTTCCTATAATTAATCCTCCATAATTCATGCTAGATATCCGATCTCTTTTACTCCTAAAAAACATTAATGCGCTATACAAGTTCTAAGTTGTATAAGTTCTAGTAGAAACCTAGAATAGTTAAAACATAAATTAGAATATATAATATGTATAATATAATATACAATAATATAATATTTATTATAGATATAATAAATTAGAATTTGGCCCATCCCTTTTGCTGATTATTCTTGTCCTAAAAATCTCAAACCTTATTGAGTCCATGGTGTTTTCTTAAAGCATAAAGCTATCCTAAATGTAAGAGCAACGACTGATTAAGATTTGAGACTTTAAAATAGGATAAATAAATGGTAAATTACATGTATAACATGTATTGTCTTTTGGAAATTGTGGCAAAATAGGATTAACATAAATAGAATAGGGATGAATGAGGAATTAATAGTGTGATGTTTACAATATATATACATAATGCACATATATATATATATATATATATATATATATATATATATATATATATATATAATAGTTTATGCAGGATTTCCCAATGGACGCTTTTACACCTGCTTCATCCTTAACAGCTTTATAATGAGGTCATTGGTATCTACGGAAATAAAAGGTCTGGGATATAACAAAATGAGAGAAAAAAATATAGGAAATAGTAAAAAATATTGAAATACTATATAATTAATATTCTGTAGTTTTATTATTTGTATAAAATGTAGTATTTTAATAAGGCGCCCGTTTCAAAAGCATATTTAAAGTAAATTTCAAACATTGTAACAGAATAATGTATTTCTTGTAAAGCATCTTTGGATAGTCAATACAATTCTTTCTGAACTCTCCTCCCAGGTCTCTCGTACCGCACCATGGCCAACCGGTCCAAAGCCTTTAACGTAGAACTCGTTGGGTTTCCTGGGCTCCAGGAGAAATACTTTAACTTGGTGTCTGCCACATTGTTTTTGGTCTACATCATATCTCTGGCCGCAAACGGCACCGTGATCGGCTTGGTTATTATGAAGAAACAGTTATACCAACCGATGTATGTGATCATCGCCAATCTTGCAGCTTCTGATCTCATTTTCGACACATTAACACTGCCCAAGATTGTCGCCCGGTATTGGTTTGGAAGCGGATCAATGTCCTTTTCTGAGTGTTTGTTCCAGATGTTCAGCGTCCATTACCTGGGTACTATGGATTCCTTTATCATGATGCTAATGGCTGTTGACCGATATGTGGCCATCTGCAAACCCCTTCGATACCCTTCTATAATGACCAACAGAGTCACTGGCCTTTCATGTTGCCTCTCTTGGATCATGACAACGTCTATTGCCTTCGTTATCCTTTACCTGAATGCTCAAATTTCCTACTGTGGTCGTTATAAAATTATCGGTTGTTTCTGTACCAACATGGGTGTAAATGCATTGTCTTGTACGGACATTACTTATACGAGACAGGTGGTTTTTAGCCTTGCAATGGTCGTCCTACTGGGGCCATTATGTTTCATTATTTCTTCTTATATAATTATTCTGACAACAATTCAATCCTCCAGCCAATTTGTTAATGGAAAAAAAGCGTTTTACACATGTTCCACACATTTGATTGTCATCGGGTTATATTATACCCCTCGGGTGTTTTTTTACTCGGCCAATCAGATTTATCCGATGTTTACCACCGATCAGAGTATTTTGATTCTATGCATCTATACGTATGTACCCCATATGGCCAATCCAATCATCTATTGTCTCAGGACAAAGGAGATCAAACAGATCTGCAGAAGTCTTCTTAACTTTTAGCATAAATTAATGTATCAAAACTACTTATAGATGTTGTCCATGTATCAAAAGTATATCTCATATGCAGGGCTTGCAAGAGCAGGGCCCACTTCTTCTGTACTAGTATCTAACATGTTAATTTTATTGTCAATTGAAATTGTCTTTCTTAAATATTTAATTATCCTCTCTTGTAACAGAGCTATGGAATCCACTGGCGCTTTATAAATTAATGGAATGTCTCTTCCACCCAACCTTACAAAGGCCTAGAAAAAAAATGACAGATCCAGTTTCACTTAAAAAAATATCTGTATGATTTTGAGTTATATTTCTAATTTGTTTATAGGTTTAAATGTAATTAACAGACTGTATAAAAAAATCCAAGAATATATATCGTATTTGCTTGATTATAAGACTATTTTTTTCCAGAGCAAATGCTGCAGGGGATCTGGATCCTCCTCTCTGGTAACCTCCGCTGTTGCCAGCACTTCCTCTGGGGGCATCTATAACGGAGCACCAGCGTTACGTGACCTTTTGGTGCTCTGTCATAGGGCTTCTATGACTGCCAACCAGTGGATGTTAGAGACCTTGTGCTCCCCCACCTTCTGTTTGAGGATGCCCCACAGATGCTCAATAGGGTTTAGGTCGGGAGACCTGCTTGGCCAGTCCATCACCTTTACCCTCTGCTTCTTTAGCAAGGCAGTGGTCATCTTGGAGGTGTGTTTGGGGTCGTTATGTTGGAATACTGTCCTGGGGCCCAGTCTCCGAAGGGAGGGGATCATGCTCTGCTTCAGTACATCAGTACATGTTGGCATTCATGGTTCCCTCAATGAACTGTAGCTCCCCAGTGCCGGCAGCACTCATGTAGGCCCAGACCATGACACTCCCATAATACTTGTTGTCATGGGAGCAGGCCTGCTAACAAAGTTACAATGAGTGGGAGGAGTCACATTGGGGACTGACTCCAGAGAGAGAGTAACAGACAGCAGCCATGACAGACACTGCCTGTGTATGTTAAATGTTTCATGAATAAAGCAGTTGACAGAAGATCTACTGGAGTGTATATTTCATGACATGGTGTCAGAAGTGCTGTTTACCCTGCATTTACATTCTGCAAGTTTGCCAGCATGCCCAAGTTTCAGCCTCCTGAACCCTTTGATTTCTCCCAGCCTACAGCATGGCCAGCATGGCGTCAAAGGTTCTCCCGGTTTCGCATCGCTTCAAAATTGGATAAGGAGAGTGGAGAGGTACAGGTTAACTCACTCGTGTATGCCATGGGGAAGGATGTAGAGCCCATATATAATGCATTCATTTTCCAGGAAGGGGAAGAATATAACTTTGATATTGTCATGGACAAACTGAGTGCCCATTTTGTCCCAAGGAGAAATGTAATCCATGAAAGGGCCAGTTTCTATAAAAGCAGTCAGCTAGCAGGAGAGTCTGTGGAGTCCTTTGTACGCAGTTTATATGAACTGGCAGAGTACTGTGAATTTGGTCCTCCTAAGGAGGAACACATCCGAGACCGAATTGTTATTGGTATAGCTGATGCTGATGTGTCACAGAAGTTGCAACCGGAGCCTGAACTGACACTAGATGTAGCTATCTTAATGGCATGCCAAAGCGAGTTGGTAAAGCACAGAATGTGACCATGAGGTCTGAATGCGTGGTGAATGAAATGCAGACTATCACACGTTCTATTAGAGAGAAGCATAGTACAGGCAGTAGGCTGCAGACTGCAGAAGGGCTGAAATCACGCTGCTCTCGCTGTAACCGCATTCATGGACCCCCTGCCCTGCTAAGAATAAGAGATGTAGAAAATGCAATTGCATGGGTCATTTGGAAGTTACATGCAGAACAGAGATGGTAAAGGAAATTGAAGTTGGATGTGAATCTGAATGTACAGATGAACTATTCCTTTGATCAGTGTCACAGTTGCTGGACACTGATGACAGATGGAATGCGGAACTTCCTGTGATGGGGGCACGCATCAACTTCAAGATTGACACAGGGGCAGATATCTCTGTTATATCTGAGAAAAGCTTTAAATCATTACCACAATGCCCCACCTTGGAAGCTAGCAGAGCATGTGTCCGCAGCCCAGTGTAGACTGTGTGGGCAGATTCCTCGCCCACAGTGTGTATAAATCAAGGCACTTCACCTTCTGGATCTACGTTATAAGAGGTTGGTGTGGTAACAACCTCCTTAGCCGCACAGTGGCTTGTAGATTAGGCCTTGTCTCTAGAATTAATGAGATACAGAGTGACATGTTTGGAGACATAGGACTATTAAACTGTGAACCGGAACGGATTCGACTGAGACCCGATGCTGTCCCTTACAGTTTGTCTACTCCTCGCAGGGTACCATTTCCTATTTTGCCCAAGGTAGAGGCTGAACTGAAGCGTATGCAGGCTCTAGGCATAATTGAGGTGGTGACGGAAGCAACCGACTGGTGTGCACCCATGGTGCCGGTAACAAAGAAAAATGGAAAAATCAGAATTTGTGTGGACTTAACACGTCTGAATGAGGCAGTAAAAAGAGAACGGTATGTCTTGCCTACTCTTGAGGATATTGCACCTAAGCTGGCGGGGGCACGATTCTTTTCCACACTAGATGCCTCCAGTCGATTTTGGCAGATCCCCTTAGATCAAGGTAGCCAGAAATTAACTACTTTTATCACCCCTGTCAGGCGGTTTTGCTCCTGCCGCCTCCCTTTTGGCATCTCCTCGGCTCCAGAGATCTTTCAGCGAGAGATGAGTGCAGGGCCGGCCTTAGGGGTGTGTGACCTGTGTGGCCGCACAGGGCTTCATGGCAACAGGGGCACCATCCGGGACTTAAATTAAAACATCGGGGGGGGGTTGTAACTTTATTAAACATCCTCCATGTTAAATAAAGTTTTTTAACTTTATTTAACATGGAGGATGTTAAATAAAGTTACAAAAAAAACCCGGTGTTTCCATTTAAGTCCCAGGCAGGGGTGCCGAGCGGTTGCTTGTGAAGTTTTCAGCAAACACTCGGCGCCCCTCACTCTCCGTGACTCCATTGCGGTGCCGACGTTTCATGCTGAGCGCCGGAATTATTTTGGCGCTCAGCTGTGAAGCGCGCACTGCGGCAGAGCGGGAAGACGGATGCCTCCCGCTCCCACTGCAGGACTCCGGCAACAAGGAAAGTAAGGATAGGGAGAGGGGGTAGATAGTGATAAGGGGCGGGGGGGTAGATAGTGATAAGGGGCGGGGGGAGGCAGTGAGAAGGGGCAGGGGGGGAGGCAGTGAGAAGGGGCAAGGGGGAGATTTTTTTCCTTTTTTGGGGGGGATAGGGGGGCACCAGAGGAGTAGTCCGCACAGGGCACTTAAGGCCGGCTCTGGATGAGTGCTCTCTTGAGGGACCATGAGGGCACAGTAGTTGTCATGGATGATCAGAGGCGTATCTACTGAAAATAGCGCCTATGGCAAGCACTGAAATTGCGCCCCTGTCCAAATATCTAAAACCCATTTACTAGCCCCTGCTGCCCATATATATATAAATATTAGTCCCTGCTGCCGATAGCAGGTATAGATCAACACACAAACCCAGATCAATTGAAATTCACTTGTGATCTCAGCACTGAAGGTATATATCAAATAAACAGAATCAGACATACAAATCCTGTATTTGCAGGTATACAATAATATATGTAACGTAGCATTGCAGGTATAGATCAAATACATACATGGAAACAGCATTGCAGGTATTAATCAACTGAATAAGACATATTAACCCTGTATTTGCAGGTACACATAAATAATGTATGGAAACATAGCATAGCACATATGGATCTACAGAATAACACAAACCCAGCTTTGCAGGTAAAGATCAATTGGAATTCACATAAAAACACGGCATTGAAGGTATATTTAAAACCCCCTAAATTACAGGCATAGATCACAGGTTGGACACCCCAAAGTCAGCCCTGGCGTCCACACTGCCCACATAGAACCTGACCAGCACCCAGATAACACACATAAGATTTGCAATCTTTGTCCCCAAATAGCCCAGCACAAGTCAACTTTGTCCCCAAACAGTCCGGCCTGTGCCATCTTTGTCCCATATACACCCTGCCTGTGCCATCTTGGTCCCCAAGGCTCAAACCTCCTGCTAGTGCCATCTTTGCCGTTCCACAATTATACATCTATGATACACAAACACTTTTACAGTCACTCACTAATTCACACTTTAATTCAGACAACTCATCCACACATTAACTCATGCTCTCTCTCATTCCGACAACCCCTCCACACATTAACTCATGCTCTCTCTCATTCAGACAACTCATCCACACATTAACTCATGCTCTCCCTCATTCAGACAATTCATCCACACATTAACTCATGCTCTCCCTCATTCAGACAATTCATCCACACATTAACTGATGCTCTCCCTCATTCAGACAACTCACGCTCTCCCTCATTCAGACAATTCATCCACATATTAACTCATGCTCTCCCTTATTCAGACAACGCATCCCCATATTAACTCATGCTCTCCCTCATTCAGACAATTCATCCACATATTAACTCATGCTCTCCCTCATTCAGGCAATACATTCACATATTAACTCATGCTCTCCCTCATTCACTCAATGAGGCCTCGTGGAGGAGAAGGAGGGGCGCCGAGCAGTTTCTAGGCGCCCCTCTCTCTCCTCCGCATCAAAAAAAAAAAAGACGTCGTTTGAAAGCCGATCACTGGCGCACCCTTCAAATGGCGCCTATGGCAGGAGCCATAGGTGCCATACCCTAGATACGCCTCTGTGGATGATATCCTGGTCTATGGCTCTACAGCAGAGGAACATGATCACCGTTTGCAAAAAGTGCTACATTGTGCTATGAAGTTACAATGAGTAGGAGGAGTCACATTGAGGACTGACTCCAGAGAGAGTAACAGACAGCCGCCATGACAGACACTGCCTGTGTGTTATGTTAAATGTTTCATGAATAAAGCAGTTGACAGAAGATCTACTGGAGTGTATATTTCATGACACTTGTCTCTGTACTCCTCACCTGGTTGCCACCACACAAGCTTGAGACCATCTGAACTAAATAAGTTTATCTTGGGCTCATCGGACCCCAGGACATGTTTCCAGTAATCCATGTCCTTAGTCTGCTTGTCTTCAGTAAACTGTTTGCAGGCTTTCTTGTGCATCATCTTTAGAAGAGGTTTCCTTCTGGGACGACCGATTTGATGCAGTGTGCGATCTGCTCTCTTCCTCTCCCTCTACCTGGTCTCCTCCCCTTCGCTCTGGCAGCTGCTCCTTCGCAGACACAGAGTCCACATCTAGGCGGACACAGTTTGAATGCATGTTTCTTTCAAACATGCACTGCAGCTAGGGTTAGTTAATCTGTTTGTCTGTATGTTAAGCATTATGGGAAAGTGAGTACTTAACAACTGGACCAGACAACATAACGCACATAAGGCCAACAATTCTGTGACAAAATACCGGAAAACATAGAACCTTTTGGAGACAACCTTTGATGAGAGGAACTAGGGCCATGACCTTTGTCCGCCACATTTCTTGCTTTCTTCTCTCAGGCTCTTCCTCACACTACCTTTCTTCTTCTTCTTCTTCTTCTTTTTTTCTCCCCCCTCCCCGCCCCCCCCTTACAGCCTTTACACTTAGGCTGTTTAGGTAAAATTGTAAAATATAAGAAAAGCCATAATAGTACAAAGTTGATAATTTGACTGCTGATTGTGTAGATTCTTACAGCTCTGTAATAATAATAATAATGTTTTGTACTGTTATACATGATTTTTTTGTTGTCTTTGATCTCTACATTTAATACAAAAAACACATAAAAATATTTTTTTTTAAAATGAAAGAAGTTTTAAAAATAATAAAAAACATTGTCCCTGAACCCTTATTAGCCAAGGGGCTGATTATTGCAGTGGTAGGAGGCAATTAACCTTGGGGAGGGTTAAAGCCCCTGGGGGGGTTTAAGATTATATATATATATAGATATATATATATATATATATATATATAGGGCAAGAAAATGTGACCCTCCACTTAGCAAAGGCCAGGCAAGAAGCCTAATGACTTTTCTTTCGCACATAAGTCCTGTAGTGGAAGGGATTCACTACAGGTTTATTGCATACTCCCAGGGCCATATTTAAATATAATGGGGCTCTGGGAAAGCACCCCCTTGGCCTCCCTGAACTCAGTTGTGATTGTAATGGCAATGGTATTCCGCATAACTACCGGTAGCTGCCCCTTTTGAAATATGGATATTCTGACATCTGTATATATGTCTGTGCTTAGTATAAATAAAGTTGGTGCCTTACACTGCCACCTGGTGGTGAGCTTTGGTCATGTTTCTGTCAACGTCCTGTTCCAGGTTATTCCACTGTAAGCAAATCTCTGAGGAGAAGACAGTTAGAACAGTTATGAGCTCTCCCTTTTTCTTACAGACAGGCCTTGGTAATATAAGTCTGTAAGTAATTGTTTTAAATGCATTAGTATACTTTCACTGATTTAAGTACTGTTTCATGTTGGTATATATTATTTTCATGTCAGTAAGGTGATATGAGCTTGGCTAGCTAGGCCTTTGTTTTCTGTCAGTTGACATTTGAATAGTCATGTATGCCTGTCACTTGGATGCATTGTAGTTTGAAAATGTGTTCAAACAATGTTCTAATATATGTTCCTAATTCTGTATATTTTGCAGTTTTACAAAAAAAATACAAAAATAAAATCAAATAAAAAGTAAAGTCAGTAAGAATCCAAACAGTACTCTTGTTTCCTGGGTTTTTATTGAGAAGTTGTTCGCTGTCTGCCAAACCTTGTACTAGCAACACATCGTGAGGGCAGAACAATGGATACTTCCCAGATCAAATATAACAAGGAAAATATTTCTCAATATAGATAACATCTATGATACCAAACCCAACAAGTTACTAGGCATGGACATGTAGTCACCCTACCAAACTTACTACATCACATGTTAGTCTCACTACATGTTTATTAGCTGTAACAATTGCCTTTGGTCTTGAGGTCACTATTTTTCCACAGGAATAACTCTTGCTGCCTGTACTTGGTGTGTGGATTATAGTGGTTTCCTCTAGTGTAGAGAACTGCACTGGGAGGCAGGTCCTGCGGGGGCAAAAAACTTGCAGGCGCAAGACCAGGCGGTCTTGCTGGTGTTGTGGGCGGTCAGGCACTGTACCTGAGGGTCCCGGAAATCTCGTGCAGTCCGGCAAGGCTGCCTTCGTGCTGCTCCCTTACAGTGTCTCTTCTCTTGCTCCGCCCAGGAACAAAGTAGAGTCACGTGATGTGACGTCACTTCCCGTGACTCCACTATGTTCCTGGGCCGAGCAAGAGAAGAGACACTGTGAGGGAGCAGCCTTGCGGGACTGCGCAGGAAATCTGCAGTTCTGGTAAGGAGGTGGGCGTGATTGGCCACATTTGTGGCGGGAGCGGGCTGGATTGACCACAAATGTGGCGGGAGCGGGCGGGATTGGGCACACATGTTGCGGGAGTGGAACACCCACATTGCGGGAGCAGGCGGGATTAGTCAAAAAATCAGCGGGAGTGGGTGGGAGCGGGACTAAAAAAGCAGTCCCGCGCAGGGCTCTACTCTGGTGTACCTGGTGTAAGTGTACAGGAATAAGAGCGTCAGCGAGGGAATGTGAGGGCATCAAGGAGGGTTGGCACCTGCCACCCGCACCACCATGTACACACTTACCGTGCTGCACTCACACCCTGTGAATTGGGAATTGCCCCCCTGTGCCCTGGGCCGCCTGCCTCTGGTTGAACTATAACAGTATAAAAGTTTTCTGTTCTGCTATAGTTAAACTTGCTGGAACCTCACAGTGTCGGGGTTAGTAGGTTATGGGTAGAAACTAGAAATAGTTTATCTAGATCACCAATGTAATGATTAATATTTCATTTATTTAACCCATTCTGTAAGTTATCATAATACTAATGCAAAATTGTACGCAAAGATTTATAAATGTGTTATCAATGTAGAGGCATGATATAAAAATCAGGGCGTACTATATTAAAATTATTTTTTTTATTTTATGGTTCCAGATCAATATGTATTGAATGTTGACGGAGATATTGTTTAGTTTTCATAAGTGGATATACTATGATATTTCTAATTGCAAAGACTTTTTTCCGCATACACCACTAATTGGTGCCCAGAGAATTTACCACATGGGTGCTGCGGTGTATAAAATGCGTAGGCAGTACAGGTAAGGCACATATCGGCCGTCAGTGTTGCCGCCTCTCATTCTACGTCTGAATCCTACGTTTTCTGCATCAATAGTGAGACTTTAGTCAACTAACGACAGTCTTATTTGAAGTCTTACGCTTCCTTACTGGGTGAGTGAGGGTTAATGAACATTTTATTACCAGATTTGGAAAATTCGTGTTTTAATGGAAAAGGGGTTTTTCTGCCTTTAGATTTTATATTTTAGTCTTGTGTGTTGTATTCTAAATGGTATTGTCTTTTTTGTCTGTTTCCTGTGATCTTTCCAGCTACCTGTTTTATTGAGAGGGTGGTGGATAAGTGGAGCAGCGTCCCAGCAGACGTGGTAGAGGTAAGTACAGCGAGGAAATTTGGACATACATGGGATAGGCATATGGCTCCTGAATCTAAGGTGGGACCAATGACTGATTAAGGAATCAGGGATTCTGAATAAGGTTTGAGGAATAATAGGCAGACCAGGTGGGCCAAATGGGTCTGATCTTCCCAAATTCTTCCTGTTTCCTTGTTTCTAAGACAACTTTACATTCTTGCCATTTAACTTAATATGATTCCAAGAGGAAATCCAATGGTTTCTTATCACTAGTGAATCATCACAATCCAGCCAGATAAGACCAAGGACTGATTTAGGTCTTTAGAGCAGGAAAAATGGGCAGACTAGATGGGCTGAGTGGGGCTACCTGACGTTGAGTGACTTCTGTTGGCTTAAAGCCAGAGCTTTGTCTCGATGTCACCTTTGGTCTCCAAGATCCCTTTTTCAGTCGGTCCTGCTCATCATTTTACTGCTGAGCAGATATACCCCTAATTCTGTTTTCCATGGCTACTCATCTAATTGAGTTTATTTAAAGTATTTTACAACCTACCTTATAGAACAAAGAAGTAGTCTACACGCTAAAGGTCTTATTTAGTGTTAGTCTGCTTCTGAACATTCCTTCCTGTAATTAATCCTCCATAATGCATGTGAGATATCCGATCTCTTTTACTCCTAAAAAACATTAATGCGCTATACAAGTTCTCACAGTAGAAACCTAGAATATTTAAAATAATAAATTAGAATATATTATTTATAATATAATATACAATAATATAATATTTATTATAGATATAATAAACTAGAATTTGGCCCATCCCTTTTGCCGATTAATCTTGTCCTAAAAATCTCAAACCTTATTGAGTCCTTGGTGTTTTCTTAAAGCATAAAGCTATCCTAAATCTAAGACCAACGACTGATTAAGATTTGAGATTTTAAAATAGGATAAAACAGATCAATTATTTTTATCTGCAGTAAAATTCTATGTTTCTATAACACGTTAGTTCTGAACATTTAGGTTTATCTAAATTGTAAAAGTGTAGTCATAAATATCTATAAATATAGTCTCCTGTTTACCGAACTATTCACATTTCTTAACAGGATTCATGTAGAGTGCAGGGTTAATTTATACAATTTAGAAAAAATAAATCAATGGTAAATTAGAATTATATGACCAATGTATTTTTTTTTTTAAATTGTAGCCAAATAGGAAAAATTTGTTGTTTTTTTTTACGGAAATATATGAAAACTGGAACATATGTATAGCATATATTTATATAAACTAGTTTATTGAGGGATTTCCCAATAGACACTCTTACACCTGCTTCATCCTTAACAGCTTTATAATGAGGTAAATCGGTATCTACAGAAATAAAAAGTATGGGATATAACAAAATGAGAGAAAAAGAAATTATAGAAAGTAATTAGAATCAAAAGAAACACATTGAAACAGAATAATGTATTTCTTGTAAAGCTTGTTTGGATAGTCAATACAATTGCACTAAATGTGTACTTAATTTTTATTATAATCATGTTGTTTTATCCACAACAATATTCAGTTCAGCTTTTACTTTATCGATAATGAATTATTTTTTCCTCACCTCATTATCCTAATATATTTGGGTAAAGACTAAATGTTCCAAATAGAAACATGGAATTTGTCGGCAGGTCAGACCCATTCGGCCCCATCTAGTCTGCCCGTTCCGCCTGCTGTTCCTCAGTCTTTGGTCTCGTCTTAGATTCAGGAGCCTTATGTCTATCCCATGCATGTTTAAATCCCCTCACTGTATTACCCTTTGCCACTTCTGCTGGGAGGCTGTTCCACTTATCTACTTTTATTTGTAAAGTAAAATCAATTCTTTCCTGCCATCAAATCCTATGTTTCTATGTAAGGTAGACTTTAGATAGCTTTGCTTTATTTCACCTTCTTAATGCTTACATTATTTATATGTTGTTTGTTATGTTTATTAAAGCAGCCGAATTCTGTATGAGCTTTCTTCTTCTTAAAGGGTCCTCTTCTAGCCTCAGATATATCCTAATCTGTCTATATCATTACCTTAGAATATGCATAATTTGAATCAAGTACACTCAATTCTGTCTGACTCTTCTCCCAGGTCTCTCGTACCGCACCATGGCCAACAGGTCCAAAGCCTTTAATGTAGAACTCATTGGGTTTCCTGGGCTCCAGGAGAAATACTTTAACTTGGTGTCTGCCACATTGTTTTTGGTCTACATCATATCTCTGGCCGCAAACGGCACCGTGATCGGCTTGGTTATGATGAAGAAACAGTTATACCAACCGATGTATGTGATCATCGCCAATCTTGCAGCTTCTGATCTGCTTTTCGACACATTAACACTGCCCAAGATTGTCGCCCGGTATTGGTTTGGAAGCGGATCAATGTCCTTTTCTGAGTGTTTGTTCCAGATGTTCAGCGTCCATCACCTGGGTACTGTGGATTCCTTTATCATTATGCTAATGGCTGTTGACCGATATGTGGCCATCTGCAAACCCCTTCGATACCCTTCTATAATGACCAACAGAGTCACTGGCCTTTCATGTAGTCTCTGCTGGATCATGACAATGTCTACTCCGTCCGTTACGCTTTACCTGAATTCTCAAATTTCCTACTGTGGTCGTTATAAAATTATCGGTTGTTTCTGTACCAACATGGGTGTAAATGCATTGTCTTGTACGGACATTAGTTATACGAGACAGGTGGTTTTTGGCCTTGCAATGGTCGTCCTACTGGGGCCATTAAGTTTCATTATTTCTTCTTATATAATTATTCTTACAACAATTCAATCCTCCAGCCAATTTGTAAGCGGAAAAAAGGCATTTTACACATGTTTCACACATTTGATTGTCATTGGGTTATATTATACCCCTCGGGTGTTTTTTTACTCGTTCAATCAGATTTATCCGGTGTTTACCACCGATCAGAGTATTTTGATTCTATGCGTCTATACGTATGTACCCCATATGGCCAGTCCGATCATCTATTGTCTCAGGACGAAGGAGATCAAACAGATCTGCAGAAATCTTTTTGTGAGACATTAAGAAGAGAACTATTACCTTCACAGCTTTAAGCATGACTTAATGTATCAAAACTATGTATAGATGTTGTCCATGTATCAAAAGTACCTATATCTTATTGCATTTCAATTATTTTAATTGGAGATATTTTGTTTACACCAGAGGGGCTGAGAATGATCTATGGAAAAAGTAGCAGGGCTTTGCAAGAGCAGGACCCTCTTCTTCTGTGCTAGTATCTAACATGTTAATTTTATTGTTATTTAACAGTCTTTCTTAAATATTGAATTGCCCTCTATTGTAACAAAGCTATGGAATCTGCTAGCGCTTTATAAATTAATGGAATGTCTCTTCCCCCTAACCTTACAAAACCTTTACAAAAAAATATATATTTATGATTTTGAGTTATATTTCTAATTTCTTTATAGGTTTAAATGGAATTAACAGACTGTATAAAATAAAATCCAAGAATATAATAAAGATTTTTTCATAGCATGCACTTATGGATCTGCAGAAGATATCGTACAATTTTTTTAAAAAAATGACAAATTCATAATATTAATCTTCTTATTAACAATACGCCTATTTTTTCACATTAAAATGCATCTGCAATCTAAACTCTCTTTACAGTGGCAATAAAGGGATCTATTCATAGTGTAGCTAAATCGGAAGCATGTGTATAGATCAAACATGCTAACATTTGTTTGCAATGTCCCTCATTTATGAAATCACCATGTAACATGTAATATTATATATATATGCCTGGACAGGGACAAAAAATAGGCCCGGGATTTTAAGACTGAGCAGCTCATTTTATTTTTTTTTGTTCTGACAAATTTGATATACCATTTCTTGTTGTCTGTTATATTTCAGCATGCTTTTGTCACTGTAATCAATTAGCATTACATAAATATATAATAAATGAATCATAACGTCATGCAATTTATAAAGTGCTATATCTGTAGTGTTTTCTGTGTGTGGTATTTAACATGGAGAGCAGGAGCCAGCACTACTTGATAGTAGTTACACAGAGCAGTTCTTTATTCAGCTCAGATGCAAAACATAACCTTCAAACTGTCAACTGAACTCAAACTTAAAATGGCCACTGACCATAGAGTTCCCCACAAATAGTGCAGAGTGTCCTTTCTTAAAGCAACAGTATACCACAATATCTTTAATGAAAGATTCAAAACAGTAACTAATCTTTGACCATTTAGTTGGTACTTAGAAAAAAAAACGAGTGAGTCTGTCAGAAAGAAGAAACTCAGACCTCAGACCACCCCAACTGAATTGCGGCGCTCAGCCAATCCTCTAGGCGGAGCAATGTGACTAAAAAAAGTCATCATACACGGGACCCCTGAAGCCACAATTTAGTGCCACTAATCCTTTTTAATAAGATACGCAGAAAATAGAGTAAATAACACAATACCTTTACTTTTGGTCTCACTGATTTTCCGGTCCTGACTGGGCCTATTTTAATTTAGGGGCCTGGAGCTGCAGCTCCATCAGCCCCTACGTCAATCCGGCCCTGGGCCGCAAATGCCCGGTGTGCCCGATGGCCAGTCCAGGCCTGTATATATATATATATATATATATATATATATATAGATACAGTATCTCACATAAGTGAGTACACTCCTCACATTTTTGTAATTATTTTATTATATCTGTGACAACACTGAAGAAATGACACTCTCCTACAATGTAAAGGAGTGAGTGTACAGCCTGTATAACAGTGTAAATTATAACGCAACACAGCCATTAATGTCTAAACCTTGGCAAGAAAAGTGAGTACACCCCTAAGTGGAACTGTCCAAATTGGGCCCAAAGTGTCAATTTTTTGTGTGGCCACCATTATTTTCCAGCACTGCCTTAACCCTTTTGGGCATGGAGTTCACCAGAGCTTCACAGGTTTAATCATCCAACTATGGTATCAAAAGAAAGCTCTATCTCTCCTTGAAAAAAACAATATATAGTTTACATGGGTGCACTTTTCGCAGGAAAAGAGAATAATCGCTGAACCGACATACCGCAAAAATGGCAAAGGGACTGAAGCAGTTAATAATTAACAACCAGAAAGCTGTCAGCTTTGGACATTCATACGGTAATAAATAGTAATATGCACCTGGGCCCGTTTGGCATCGGCAACATCTATCTTTGCTTAAGATCTGCAGGGACCCTATACCACCTATACCACAGGAAATTTCCTGTAGATTACTACTGATTGAACATCTGTGTGTTTAAATAAATATTTTTGCCACTGTTCAGGTGTGAGATTAATCTTGAGTTCTCTTTATCATAGCCTAAAAAAAATATGCGGCGAGCTGTTGATGATATTCTGATACATTCAAACAGAAGGATATTGACGTGGTGGAGTTCAGAAGAGGGTCACTAAAAAGGGGAATGGTTTGCAGGATAAAAATTATGCCCGGTTTGGGAGAAACAATAGAGATGAGATGGGATAGAAATATTTAAATACTTAAAGGGGTTTAACAAAGTACAGGAGGGAAACGTATTTGAAAGGAGGAGCAATGTTAGAACAAGAGGTCATGGTCTAGGGGTTTCCCTTACATGAGGAAAAAAGTGGAGACGTCTCCAGCTTTCATATTCAGGGGGAGCATATGGGGGGATAGGGACCAAAGTAGGGGGGCATTTATAAAGCGCTACATATACACTATATATATATATTTAATTCATGAGCAAAAAATGTTTGTTAATGTACATTTTAGACACTACAGTAACATTCCTTTTTGATCTTTGAGTCTGCCCCCCTCTTTGGGTGCGGATGGTGCGCAGATGCAGCCAGTACGTCTGACATTATCTGCTGCGGTGTGTGTGTGAGGAGCTGCACGGATGATTAGATGCCACGAGGGAGCGCTTGGAAGTGTCAATCAATGCTCCCTCGCGGCTGCACAAAAAAAAAAAATATGATAGTTCGGCAGGAGCGGGCGGGATTGGGCACACATGTTGCGGGAGCGGGCGGGAGTGGAACACCCACATTACGGGAGCAGCGGGGATTGGACAAAAAATCAGCGGGAGTGGGTGGGAGCGGGACTAAAAAAGCAGTCCCGCGCAGGGCTCTACTCTGGTGTACCGGGTGTAAGCGTACAGGAATAAGAGCGTCAGGGAGGGAATGTGAGGGCATCAAGGAGGGTTGGCACCAGCCACCCTCACCACCATGTACACACTTACCGCGCTGCGCTCACACCCTGTGAATTGGGAATTTCCCCCCTTTGCCCTGGGCCGCCTGCCTCTGGTTGAACTATAACAGTATAAAAGTTTTCTGTTCTGCTATAGTTAAACTTGCTGGAACCTCACAGTGTCGGGGTTAGTAGGTTATGGGTAGAAACTAGAAATAGTTTATCTAGATCACCAATGTAATGATTAATGTTTCATTTATTTAACCCATTCTGTAAGTTATCATAATACTAATGCAAAATCGTACGCAAAGATTTATAAATGTGTTATCAATGTAGAGGCATGATATAAAAATCAGGGCGTACTATATTAAAATTATTTTTTTTTTTTTATGGTTCCAGATCAATATGTATTGAATGTTGACGGCGATATTGTTTAGTTTTCATAAGTGGATATACTATGATATTTCTAATTGCAAATACTTTTTTCCGCATACACCACTAATTGGTGCCAAGAGAATTTACTACATGGGTGCCGCGGTGTATAAAATGTGTAGTCAGTGTTGCCGCCTCTCATTCTGCGTCGTCTGAATCCTACGTTTTCTGCATCAATAGTGAGACTTTAGTCAACTAACGACAGTCTTATTTGAAGTCTTACGCTTCCTTACTGGGTAAGTGAGGGTTAATGAACATTTTATTACCAGATTTGGAAAATTCGTGTTGTGATAAGACTTACGGCAAACTTTTTAATTCAGCTTTGTGTTTAAAAATGCTGAAAATGTTTTTTTTTTTTATTAAGCCATTTCAAGTTTTGAAAATTCTAAACGTAACAGTTAAATAACTAAAATAATTTTAGGAGATCTGTTTAATGGAAAAAGGGTTTTTCTGCCTTTAGATTTTAGTCTTGTGTGCTGTATTCTATATGGTATTGTCTTTTTTATTTGTTTCCTGTGATCTTTCCAGCTACCTGTTTTACTGAGAGAGTGGTACATAAGTGGAGCAGCGTCCCAGCAGACGTGGTAGAGGTAAGTACAGCAAGGAAATTTGGACATACGTGGCATAGGCCTATGGCTCCTGAATCTAAGGCGAGACCAAGGACTGATTAAGGAATCCGGGATTCGGAATAAGGTTTGAGGAATAATAGGCAGACCAGATGGGCGAAATGGGTCCGATCTTCCCAAATTCTTCTTGTTTCTTTGTTTCTAAGAGAACTTTACACTCTTGCTATTCAACTTAATATGAATCCAAGAGGAAAGCCAATGGTTTCTTATCACTAGTGAATCATCACAATCCAGCCAGATAAGACCAAGGACTGATTTAGGTCTTTAGAGCAGGAAAAATGGGCAGACTAGATGGGCTGAGTGGGGTTACCTGACGTTGAGTGACTTCTGTTGGGTTAAAGCCAGAGCTTTGTCTCGATGTCACTTTTGGTCTCCAAGATCCGTTCATTTTACTGCTGATCAGATATATATTTCTAATTCTGTTTTCCATGGCTACTCATCTAATTGAGTTTAGTTAAAGTATTTTGCAACCTACTTTATAGAACAAAGAAGTAGTCTACACGCTAAAGGTCTTATGTAGTGTTAGTCTGCTTCTGAACATTCCTTCCTGTAATTAATCCTCCATAATTCATGCTGGATAGCCAATCTCTTTTACTCCTAAAAAACATTAATGCGCTATACAAGTTCTAACAGTAGAAACCTAGAAAAGATAAATTAATAAATAAGAATATATTATTTATAATATAATATACAATAATATAATATTTATTATAGATATAATAAATTAGAATTTGGCCCATCCCCTTTGCCGATTAATCTGGTCCTAAAAATCTCAAACCTTATTGAGTCCATGGTGTTTTCTTAAAGAATAAAGCTATCCTAAATCTAAGAACAACGACTGATTAAGATTTGAGACTTTAAAATAGGATAAAACAGATCAATTATTTTTATCTGCAGTAAAATTCTGTGTTTCTATAACACGTTAGTTCTGAACATTTAGGTTTATCTAAATTGTAAAAGTGTAGTCATAAATATCTATAATTATAGTCTCCTGTTTACCTAACTATTCACATTTCTTAACAGGATTCATGTAGAGTGCAGGGTTAATTTATACAATTTAGAAAAAATAAATGGTCAATTAGAATTATATGACCAAAGTATTTTTTTTTTAATTGTGGCCAAATAGGAAAAATTTGTTTTTTTTACAGAAATATATGAAAACTGGAACAACATATATGTATAGAATATATATATATATATATATATATATATATATATATATATACCGTATTTGCTCGATTATAAGACGACCCTGATTATAAGACGACCCCCCAAAATCAAAATATTAATTTAGGAAAAAAACAAAAAGCCTGAATATAAGACTACCCTATAGGAAAAAAGTTTTACTAGTAAATATTAATTCATGTAAACTATTTTTCATTTTTAATAAAAGCTATGATTGAGAAAAATATATATTTTTTATTTCCTTTTATTTGCCAACCTGCCCCCCCCAGGTATGCACATCTGCCCCCAGGCTTGCCACTCTGCCCCCAGAAATGCCTTATACCCCCCTATTTGCCACTCTGCCCCATGATATGCCTTTTAACCCTCTATATGCCACTCTGCCTCCAGAAATGTCTTATACCCTCCTATTTGCTACTGTGCCCCATGATATGCCTTTTAACCCCCTATATGCCCCTCTGCCCCATGATATGCCTTTTAACCCCTTATATGCCCCTCTGCCCCATGATATGCCTTATACCCCTATATGCCACTCTGGCATACAGGGGGTTAAAAGGCATATCATGGGGCTGAGTGGCATTTAGGGGGTTAAAATGCATTTCTGTGATAGCATGGATGTGTAAGGGGGGTGGGGGTGGTAGCATGGCATAGGGAGGCTGTAATCACACTACTATCATCCACAGGTTCCAGCATGTACTGGCTGCCTTGGCTTGATAGGAGTGTGATTGCTGTTAGCAGTTATATATATAATAGTTTATTGAGGGATTTCCCAATAGACACTCTTACACCTGCTTCATCCTTAACAGCTTTATAATGAGGTCATCGGTATCTACGGAAATAAAAGGTCTGGGATATAACCAAATGAGAGAAAAAAAAATTATAGAAAGTAATTAGAATCAAAAGAAACACAAAACTATTAGAATACTATATAATTCATATTCTGTAGTTTTATTTTTTGTATAAAAATTTCGTATTTTTAAAACATGGTTACAGAATAATGTATTTCTTGTAAAGCTTGTTTGGATAGTCGATACAATTGCATCAATGTGTACTTAATTTTTATAATAATCATGTTTATAATTGGTTTTATCCACAACAATATTCCGTTCAGCTTTTACTTTATCGATAATGAATTATTTTTTCTCACCTCATTATCCTAATATATTTGGGTAAAGACTAAATATGCCAAATAGAATTTGTCGGCAGGCCAGACCCATTCGGCCCCATCTAGTCTGCCCGTTCATCCTGCTGTTCCTCAGTCTTTGGTCTCGTCTTAGATTCAGGAGCCATATGTCTATCCCATGCATGTTTAAATCCCCTCACTGTATTACCCTCTGCCACTTCTGCTGGGAGGCTGTTCCATTTATCTACTTTCATCTGTAAAGTAAAATCAATTATTTCCTGCCATCAAATCCTATGTTTCTATGTAAGGTAGAATTTAGATAGCTTTGCTTTATTTCACCTTCTTAATGCTTACATTATTTTTATGTTGTTTGTTATGTTTATTAAACATAACATAACATCCTGTATGAGCTTTCTTCTTCTTAAAGGGTCCTCTTCTAGCCTCAGATATATCCTAATCTGTGTATATCATTACCTTAGAATATGCATAATTTGAATCAAGTACATTCAATTCTGTCTGAACTCTTCTCCCAGGTCTCTCGTACCGCACCATGGCCAACAGGTCCAAAGCCTTTAACGTAGAACTCGTTGGGTTTCCTGGGCTCCAGGAGAAATACTTTAACTTGGTGTCTGCCGCATTGTTTTTGGTCTACATCATATCTCTGGCCGCAAACGGCACCGTGATCGGCTTGGTTATTATGAAGAAACAGTTATACCAACCGATGTATGTGATCATCGCCAATCTTGCAGCTTCTGATCTGATTTTCGACACATTAACACTGCCCAAGATTGTCGCCCGGTATTGGTTTGGAAGCGGATCAATGTCCTTTTCTGAGTGTTTGTTCCAGATGTTCAGCGTCCATTACCTGGGTACTGTGGATTCCTTTATCATTATGCTAATGGCTGTTGACCGATATGTGGCCATCTGCAAACCCCTTCGATACCCTTCTATAATGACCAACAGAGTCACTGGCCTTTCATGTAGTCTCTGCTGGATCATGACAACGTCTACTCCGTCCGTTATGCTTTACCTGAATGCTCAAATTTCCTACTGTGGTCGTTATAAAATTATCGGTTGTTTCTGTACCAACATGGGTGTAAATGCATTGTCTTGTACGGACATTACTTATACGAGACAGGTGGTTTTTGGCCTTGCAATGGTCGTCCTACTGGGGCCATTAAGTTTCATAATTTCTTCTTATATAATTATTCTCACAACAATTCACTCCTCCAGCCAATTTGTAAGTGGAAAAAAGGCATTTTACACATGTTCCACACATTTGATTGTCATCGGGTTATATTATACCCCTCGGGTGTTTTTTTACTCGTTCAATCAGATTTATCCGATGTTTACCACCGATCAGAGTATTTTGATTCTATGCGTCTATACGTATGTACCCCATATGGCCAGTCCGATCATCTATTGTCTCAGGACGAAGGAGATCAAACAGATCTGCAGAAATCTTTTTGTGAGACATTAAGAAGGGAACTATTACCTTCACAGCTTTAAGCATGACTTAATGTATCAAAACTATGTATAGATGTTGTCCATGTATCAAAAGTACCTATATCTTATTGCATTTCAATTATTTTAATTGGAGATATTTCGTTTACACCAGAGGGGCTGAGATCTGAAAAGTAGCAGGGCTTGCAAGAGCAGGACCCTCTTCTTCTGTGCTAGTATCTAAAATGTTAATTTTATTGATATTTAACAGTCTTTCTTCAATATTGAATTGCCCTCTATTGTAACAAAGCTATGGAATCCCCTGGCGCTTTATAAATGAATGGAATGTCTCTTCCCCCCCAACCTTACAAAGGCTGCCTGTACCTAGAAAAAAAATGACAGATCCAGTTTCACTTAAAAAAATATCTTTATGATTTTGAGTTATATTTCTAATTTCTTTATAGGTTTAAATGGAATTAACAGACTGTATAAAATAAAATCCAAGAATATAATAAAGATTTTTTCATAGCATGAACTTATGGATCTGCAGAAGGTATCGTACAATTTTTTTAAAAATGACAAATTCATATTAATAATCTTCCTTTTCCTCCTTAACCCCTATTTTTTCACATTAAAATGCATCTGCCATCTAAACTCTCTTTACAGCGGCAATAAAGGGATCTATTCATAGTGTAGCTGAATCGGAAGCATGTGTATAGATCAAACATGCTAACATTTGTTTCCTATGTCCCTCATTTATGAAATCACCATGTAACATTATATATATATATATATATATGCCCGGACAGGGACAGAAAATAGGCCCGGGCATTTAAGACTGAGCAGCTCATTTTTATTTTTTTTATTTTTTTTTGTTAAACCAAATTCTGACAAATTTGATATACCATTTCTTGTTGTCTGTTATATTTCAGCATGCTTTTGTCACTGTAATCAATTAGCATTATATAAATATATAATAAATGAATCATAACGTCATGCAATTTATACAACGCTATATCTTTAATGAAAGATTCAAAACAGTAACTAATCTTTGACCATTTAGTTGGTACTTAGAAAAAAAAATAGTGGCAGTGTGGCATTCCTTGGGCCTTGGCTGGTCAGATCACCCTCACGACGAGTGAGTCTGTCAGTCACAGACTCACAGCATAGCACAGCAGGGAAGAAACTCAGACCTCAGACCACCCCTACTGAATTGCGGAGCTCAGCCAATCCTCTAGGCGGAGCAATGTGACTAAAAAAAGTCATCATACATGGGACCCCTGAAGCCACAATTTAGTGCCACTAATCCTTTTTAATAAGATACGCAGGTTGAAATACTTTTGGTCTCACTGATTTTCCTGTCCTGACTGGGCCTATTTTAATTTAGGGGCCTGGTGCTGCAGCTCCATCAGCCCCTACGTCAATCCGGCCCTGGGCCGCAAATGCCTGGTGTGCCCGATGGCCAGTCCGGGCCTGTATATATATATATATATATATATATATATATATATGTATATATACAGTATCTCACATAAGTGAGTAAACTCCTCACATTTTTTACAATGTCACAATGTGATCGGTGCAGGGGGATCACGGGGAGCGGAGTGAGAAACCATGTCTCTCACCCTCCTCCCATGCTGAAAAATGAAACAGAGAAAAAAAAATGTTAGTGATTTAAAATAAATACATTTAAAAAATAACTTAAATAATACAATAAATAATATTTAAAAAAATAAATTAATAAAGTGAGCTAAGTGATGTCATTGTGACATCACTGGCATTAATAACATGTGCAAGAGGTCCCTAAGAGGACCTCTAACCATTTAAAAAAATATATATATATCTATTAAAAATATATTTAAAAATACAACAAATAAAATAAAAAAATAAAATAAATATATATAAAAAATATTATACCGTATTTGCCCTATTATAAGACAAGGTTTTTTCCAGAGCAAATGCTCTGAAAAACACCCCTCGTCTTATAATCGGGGTTGTCTTATAATCAGACCTCAAATAGGTCTGACTATGAGACTAAGATCCAGATCCCCCGCAGCGATGCAGGGGACCTGGATCCTCCTGTGTTATGCCCCCCCCCACTTACCTGTGCTTCTGAGTCCCCGGTGCTTAGTCCGGGCAGCGTGTAGAGCTCTACGCGATTCGCGTTGAAAACTTTCGCTCTACGCGCTGGCCGGACTAAGCACCGGCGACTCAGAAGCACCGGTAAGTTTGGAGGAGGGAGGGGGAGGGAGTGTTAAATGGGGGGACATAAGGCATTTCTGGAGGCAGAGTGCTCTGTGAAATGCCTTTTAACCCCCTTAATGCCACTCTGCCTCCAGAAATGCCTTTTAACCCTCTATACGTCACTCTGCCTCCTGAAATGCCTTATACCTCCCTATATGCCACTCTTCCCCATAATATGCCTTTTAACCCCCTAAATGCCAGAGTGGCATATAGGGGTATAAGGCAATTCTGGAGGCAGAGTGGTACATAGGGGGGTCAAAAGGCATAACATGGGGCACAGTGGCATATAGAGGGTTAAAAGGCGTATCATGGGGCACAGTGGCATTTAAAGGGTATAAGGCATTTCTGGGGCAGAGTGGCAAGCCTGGGGGCAGATGTGCATAACTGGGGGGGCAGGTTGAAAAAAAAGGAAATAAAAACAAAATATTTTTCTCAATCATCTCTTTTATTAAAAAAAATTGTTCACATAGTTTACATGAATTAAGATTTACTGGTAAAACTTTTTTCCTATAGGGTCGTCTTATATTCAGGCTTTTTCTTTTTTTCATAAATTAATATTCAGATTTTGGGGGGTCGTCTTATAATCGAGCAAATACGGTAATAATAAGAAAAAACCCTTACATCCCATTGCCCTAAAACAACATCTACCCAGTATAACCCCCGTTCACAACCCCCAAACCCATTAAGCCATAAGCATAAAAAATCTACGAATAATGTACACGTTATAGTTTGTTCCTTATAAGTGCTGGAAAAGTAGGGAAAATCTATATAAATTAGGTATTTCTGATATCAGGAAACCTGAATTGATAAACTTGGAGGGGATTTTCCATCGCTTTACCTAATTTTGTGAGGATTCAGAGGGGAAAATATATTAAAAATTAGGTATTTTTTTCTAATTTTCGCTAGTTTTTACTAAATTTCTCATCCTAAATTTTCAGCTATTCATCTAACTATGGTATCAAAAGAAAATTCTATCTCTCCTTGAAAAAAACAATATGTAGTTTACATGGGTGCACTTTTCGCAGGAAAAGAGAATAATCGCTGAACCGACATACCGCAAAAATGGCAACATTGCTCCGGGACTGAAGGAGTTAATAATTAACAACGAAAAAGCTAACAGCTTTGGACATTCATACGGTAATAAATGGTAATATGCACCCTGGGCCCGTTTGGCATCGGCATCTATCTTTGCTTAAGATCTGCAGGGACCCTATACCACCTCGTTAATAACTTTCCTGTAGATTACTACTGATTGGACATCTGTGTGTTAAAATAAATATTTTTGCCACTGTTCAGGTGTGAGATTAAACCTGAGTTCCCTTTCTTATAGCCTAATAAAATATGCGGCGAGCTGTTGAAGGATATTGACGTGGTGGAGTTCAGAAGAGGGCCACTAAAAAGGGGAATGGTTTGCAGGATGAAAATTATCATGAAAGACCAAGGGATCTTAATACGTCTGACGTTACCTGCTGCGCAGTGTGCGTGAGGACCTGCACGGATAATTAGATGCCACGAGGGAGCGCTTGGAAGTGTCAACCAATGCTCCCTCGCAGCTGCACAAAAAAAAATTTAAGTACGGCCAGGGGCATACTCAGAGTATTTGGCATCCTGTATGTGCACCCCCCCTCCAGAAAAAAATAATGTTGGCAAGAATATGTACTTCACAAATTCACTGTATACTGAGCCAGACATTGATGGTGGCCCAGCCTTACTCACATCATTAGACACTGAGCCAGACATTGACATAGTTCGCCTCTGCCCCTAAAACAGCCTGCCTGTGCCACAGCTTCACCTTTAGCAGACTGCCTGTGCAACTTTTGCCCCTGAAGCAGCCTACCTGTGCTACCTCTGCCCCTGAAGCCGCCTGCCTGTGCCAACTCTGCCTCTCAAACAGCCTGCCTGTGCCAACTCTGCCTCTGAAACAGGCTGCCTGTGCCAACTCTGCCTCTGAAACAGGCTGCCTGTGCCAGCCATGCGCCCAAAACAGCCTGCCTGTGCCCCCTCTGGCCCCCTGCTAGCGCCACTGGTCAAACTCTATGTTTCTATGTCATGGAAGCTGCTTCTGTCCTTGTGCTGATATACATAGACACACAAACCAATAATGATGCCCACGGAGGGGCAAGCATGGGCTATAGTGGGCTTTGACTGTTGTGCAGAGGAGGGGTAGGCTTTTGGCAGGTATTTAGGGGGTGGCGTTGGGGGTAGTTTATATAAGTGGCTGTTTTCCTGGGCTTGGGAACCATTTTGTGGTTAGCTAACCTGTTTGCCAGGACCACCCTCCCTCCCCTTATGCTTGTATCTTTGGGTTTGTGTTGTTTTTGTCACAATCTGTGGGGCGGCAGCTTGCCCGGTATCCAGGGGGTTAATGTGGTGGTAAGAGAATTGTTGGTAAGAACTGGTGGGAGGTTCTTGGCTGTCAGTGCTGGGAACCTCAGGTCAGGGTGGGGGCATCCAGGTATGTCCCTTCCTTAAGTGGTATGTGGTTATGGTACCTGGATTACTTGGCAAGCTTGGTGTGTGCATTGTGTTTAGTCTATATATTTACATGTTTGTCCTTGTTAACGCACCTATGTTTATTGTTCCAGGTTTTGGCGTGACAATGGCTCTATTAAATAAAATTGGCTGTGGCCTTTTCTTATCCATATTCAATGGTGTGTGGTGTCATTATTGGGGTTAATGGGGGGACAAGCCTAGCCCAGAAGTCAAGGATACAACAGTCATGCACATATATGTACACATACACAGGTACATGTAATAGGCACAATCAGATGCATGAATACAGATATTTCCACGTAAATACATACACACTGCTATACGCATAACCACCACGTCTACTGACTGCAACATGTCTCTACAAGAGAAGCTTCTTATAGGCTGATCATGTCACATGGCAGGAAGTAGGTAGCTCACTCTGCCATCACTGATGTCCATAATGGAGTCTGTGTCTCTGTAAATACCCCTGGTGCAGAAAGGGGTCACCCGGGACCCTAGAGGAACTGAACCATTTGCCCCATTATTAATCAACCCCTCTTTTAAGTCCCAAGGTCAATTCTTCAACATGAAGAACAGACAAAATATGCAAAGGGCCACCAGATCCCCAAATCTTCTTTTATTTCTGGGACTGCACTCCCCAAAGGGATATGCAGACCCTTCCTTCTCTTATCATCCCAAAGGCCTGCAAGAGGGACAGATCTTCTTGGTCCTAGTCCATAGGGAAGGACCACTGGAGTTATCTGAGAGAGGGGGCAACACGTAAGAGTTACTACGCCTCCCTTAACGAAAAACTATGTTTGGAGGATCTGGTTCCACCATGGCCATCTTTGGTTAGGCCATGTTGGGGGGGGTGCAACCTAGACCTATTTCTGATTGGCTTAGAGCACTATGGAAATGGTAGTTGTCCATAGTTGTGAAACTTTAGTCGGTAGTGCCCACTGCGTTGGGATTTGGTTACGGCCACTTCCACCTGAGCTCCAGATTTCACCCCCTGTCAATATTCAAGAAAAACCTCAAAACCCCCATTTTCAGAGACGCCTACATCCTATTCAGATAGAATCTATGTTATCTGCCACTAATATGACTCCCACAGTCCTCTACGGCCCTATCTCTTCTCTTTTTTGCCTGACTATTTTCACCAACTAATTACAGCTGTAAGGGTCCCTGTGAAACTACTACCGCGTTCTTCACTCTCCAACGATTTGTGCCCTTAGGGATTTCCTGTTATTTACCAAACGGTATAAAAGCTGCACTCAGGATTATTTTGCTGACACATTTACAAGCCGAGCATGAAGCACCACATTCTGCGCGTAACACCCAAATCACACGTAAGTTCTGTATCTATCCGTGTAATTATGATGGACTAATGGGAAGGGGTTAATTTAAGTCCTGGTAGCATTTGGTGTGGGGGAAATTAAACCTTAGTGACCATAGTCTTATATCCTTTTGCCAAATCCTCCCACACCAAACATGTTTTTATTGGGATATTTTGGGGTTTTTTTTGATGATTATGTGAATAATGTTTGAGATTTAGATGGAATGCATCGTCCTTGGCCAACCTTCCCTAGTATTCCTATGTTGTTAGAAAGTTCACTTGTGGTTTTTATTAAAGTGGATCTAGTAGTGGATTTCACTCCTGGGTGGAAAATGAGTTACAGAATAACATTGTACTTGAAGTACTTGAAAACTGGGAAATCTGTTAGTTGTGGGTGGGTGGACTGGTTCCCCCTCTTATTCTGGGTGAGACCAGCTTGGCTTGTCCATGGCCATGAAGATCCATGCTAGTGGGGTTCATCTTACCTCATATCAGAATGTTCTACGGTCTTGTACCCCAGCCTTTAATTTGGTGGCCAAATTTGTTGACTTGATGACAGATTGGGGTGTTGAAGGTTACATAGATGTTAATCAGTAGGTGAGGGTTGGGATTTAGGGGCTTGAAGAACATTTCTAGGGGAAAAAAAGTAGCCTGGTAGCAAAAATATTTATTATTGATTATTACAGAGAGAGAGAGAGAGATATCATAGGTAGATCATTTAAGATGTGGTGAGACCTCTATTGAAGCTTCTATAACAGCTTATTATTAGTCCAAGGAAGATTCTTTGAACCACATGTAAGACAGAAAGTAAAGGGTAATTCAAAAGTAAATTTTGCTTTTAATCCCATAACAATAATTTGCATTTTTAAGATATTAAAATCTCTTAATCATTAATTGAAGCATACCCAGTTTATTAGCCTCAATTATTTTTGCTGGGAAGCTGTTCCACTTATCTAGCACCCTTTCAGTAAAATTAAACTAATTTAAGCCTCTGATCCTCTAGTTGTATGGCCTCTGGTTCTAAAACTTTCCCTTCTTTTGAAATAAACCTCAACCCCGTATTTTGTTAAATCCCTTTACCTACTGAAATATTTCTATCAATCATACTCCCTCTGTCTCTCTCTCTCTCTTCTGTTATATATAATGTATATAACCATATATATAAGACATTCTTATATACACTATATGGACAGAAGTATTGGGACACCTTACCATTACAGCAACACCAACAACACCAGCGCCTGACCTCACAAATGCTCTACTGGATGAACGGGCAAAATCTGCAAAGGGGGGACCAACTTCATATTAATGTCTATGTATTTAGAACGCAAAAGTCCCTGTTGGTGTAATGGTCAGGTGTCCCAATACTTTTGTCCATATAGTATATATATATATATATATGTATATATATATACGTAAAAGATACCATTCAGATTTCCATTGGAAAACCTCCTCTTTCCACTGGAAGGCTGTTCCACTTATCTACAACCCTCTCAGTAAAGTAAAACTAATTTTACATTATGATCTCTAGTTCTAACATTTCTCCTCCTTCAAAAATCCCCACAGAGATTTATATTGCTATTATAATATTATGGAGTAACCCCAGCTGCCCTTTACAATTTCATGCTATAGAAAACACCAGTTTGTATTAAAACTGTTTTATTAATATGACTAATGGCAAGATTACTTTCCTTGTCATAAGAATGCACTGGACGTTTTATTATTATTGTTATTATTTTTATTATTATCTTTTATTTATATAGCGCCAACAATTATTATACAGTTTCTAAAATATTTTCAGCTATTTGCTGGTTTTTCTGCCTGAGTTCTATCCATTGATGTGAAATCTTCAGTTACATTTTCCATTGCAGATTCAATTAAGAGTAATTTTAATTTAATGTTTAATGAGAAACTCCCATGTTCGCATCTTTTAACATAACTACATGTATTAAAAATACCTATTTCTTGTGCTTTTTGTAGTTGTGCAAATAAAAGTGTTTATTATGTTGGAGATATTTATTTTAACATTATATTTTATTTATACTTAATTTGTATAGATTAAGTCATCCAAATTATTATTTGATTTTTTTTTTAAATTGGGGTTGGGCAGACCAGCCGTTTGTGAACAATTTTGGATCAGACCAGGGAGGCAGGAACGTAGCAGAGTCACGTAATGGGAGATTACATGACCCCATGTTTAAACAGGGAAAGCTACAGAAAGTGGAAGAGGGTAAGGGAGGGAATATGCATGTATGATTGTATGTATGTTAGAGTGAGAGTATATAAGGGTTTGTGTGTGTCAGCATGAATGTGTATTTATAAGTCACTGTGAACCTGAATGTGTATGTGTAAATGTGTGAGCATGGTTGTGTATGTGTGTGAGTATGGATGTGTATGTGAACATAAATGGGTATGGTAAATGTGTCACCGTGGATAAGTATGTGTAAGTGTGTGTGTGAGTATGGATGTGTAAATGTTAGTGTGTAAGCGAGTATGTGTTAACATGAGGCTGCATGTTATTGAGTATGCGCGTGTGCATATGTGTTGTAAATGTAAAAATGTGTTCCAGTGCATATGTGAGTCACCTGGTAGTGGGACAAGGGGGCAATAGGAGGTACCAAATCTAGCATCTGCCCCGGGTGCCACATACTCTAGGTACGCCCTGGATTAAGCAAAAATAAATACAAATAAACCAATTTACTATCCAGAAGTTGTCTCCCTTTTCCATCTCATTTTACCTTTGGCACTGCCCTGGGTCGGCTCTCTTTCCTGGCTTCTTCAGCACACTAAAAGGCACAGTGCTCAGTGTTTATATCCTATCCCGGCGATCCCTCGGCTCCCAGCGCAGCCTCTGCGGTGTAAACTGGCCGGTTAGGTAGACGGGAGATGTAATGAACTGTAAAACTAAGTATATTGATTACTGTATAAATTAATTTATAATTCACTGTTTTACTATTTTTCAAAATAACCATTTAAATGCTTTCATCCTAGGACAATCTCTTAAATTAGCATTCCTCAACAAGACAATGGCCAATCATTCGGAAACATTCAACGTTATACTAGTTGGATTTCCTGGACTCCAAGAAAAGTTCCACATTTTGGTGTCTGTTTTACTGTTTGTGGTATACGTTGCATCATTGGCGGCCAACGGCACTGTGGTGTGCTTGATAATCGTGAAAGAGCATCTACACCACCCTATGTATCTGACCATCGCCAACCTAGCAGCTTCCGATCTGTTATTTGATACGTTAACGTTACCCAAAATTATTGCCCGATATTGGTTTGGAAGCGTGTCTATGTCCTTCTCCGAATGTTTGTTCCAGATGTTCAGCGTCCATCACCTGGGCAGCATGGACTCCTTCATCATGATGTTGATGGCCATTGATCGTTACGTTGCTATTTGTAAACCTCTACAATACCCCTCCATAATCACCAACAAACTAACTGGCATGTCTTGTATCATCGGCTGGGTCATACTAACTACACCATCGATGGTGCCTGTTATTCTAAACTCCCAAATCTCTTACTGTGGTCGTAATAAAATTAACGGTTGTTTCTGCACCAACATAGCTATCACTTTATTGTCATGTAAGGACATTACGCCCACCAAGCAGCTGGCCTTTGGTCTTGCCATGGTTGTCCTCCTGGTCCCCCTATTTATTATTATAATGTCTTACGTCATCATTATCAAGACGATTCGGGCAAATCACTCTGAAAATTGGCAGAAGGCATTTTATACTTGTGCCACGCACCTGATCGTGATTGTGCTTTACTATACCCCTCGGGTGTTTATTTACACAGCCAATCAAGTCCAGTTAATCCTTGACCCTGACCTCAATGTAGTTATCCTGTGTCTCTATACATTTATCCCACATATAGCCAACCCTGTCATATACTGTCTCCGAAACAAAGACATCAAACGTATACTTGGAAAGCGCCTGACAAGACACATACATGTCGACATTAAAGACCTAAGCGTAATAACCAAATCATGATTATATCTTTATACTCATTCACCTATACAGCTATAGGTGAATGTGCATAGGTATAGGAATCGATCTATAGTTTATATGTCATGAAAAGCATTTCGGGAGAGGGAGAGAGAACGGAACAAGAACATTAACAGAAATTTAGAGTTGTATTCCATTTTTATACGTCATATATCGTATTATAGATATTTATGTATTTTAGATAATTTAATCATATATTATTAAATTGTAATAAAATGGGCATAAAATGTCTATTATTTATGTAAATATTGATAAATGTTGTAACCCATAAAAGATGAATTATTTAACATGATGTCTGCGTTTTTTTTTTGTTTTTTTTCTGTGTGTTGGGTTGCCCTATTAGAAAGAACTTAAGATATGAAACTTTTGTCATTACATTATTACACAGTAATGTGGGCTTTGAAGTTAGAACAATGTAAGTATAATTTAGGAACAGGCTGGTGGAAAGTTTTGGATAAGCTGATGGATTCTCATGGGAAAACGTGAAGCGTGTCTGGATATGGGATGAATGTCTCATGTGGTTGACTGGCCACCAGCTTAAAGTGCCTTTTTAGGCGTATCATGGATCCTGGCTTGAATTCTGCTCAGAATAAGCCATACTCTTTCCCCTTCTTCCAGTTCCTGTCTATGGAACATTCGATGTGTTAGAAGAGGGGGGACCCGATAATCTCTGTGTTTTGTAGGACCTGGGCCAAGCGGCATCTCCAGTGTCCATATTCAGAAGTCGATTCTTATACCCCTTTGCTCCCCCTCACACTGTAGGCCATCAACTACAAATGACTTAGACGTTATATCTATACATGTTTTACATCACAATGGCCCTTTTGGCAATGGTAACCCCAATTGGCAAATAAAACGAATTAAACAACGAGAGAGTAATTTGCAGGATGGGCCAAACCATCTAAAATACCATGGATTAGCCATGACGTGTGACCATACTCCTATATCACCTACAAGGCACATCACAGAACATCTATTGACTTCCTACTAGCTTCTTTTGTACTCTTGATACATAATAATGAAGATGTTGATGGTGCTCACCATTCTACATACCTTCTAGCCAAGGTTATATTTGCCACAAAATCAATCAGGCTCTCCCATCCATGCTGAACCCATTTTGGACATTATTCCCTAAATTCCTCCCCATGTCCCTTCAACAAAGCGTACACATTCCACCGAGGAACTGTGTCCATTTTTGCTCATTTTTTGTCTCCCAGCCCACTGGCTGGTTCTTCCTACTGAGAAACTTCTGCCTATCACTATCAATAGTAAAATGTGATGTATGCGCATGTGTTTTAACGAGGGCCAGTCCTAGACGAAAGAGGGGAGCATACTCTTTGGTGACTCCTTCCCGCCCAGTGTTTTATTCCAACTTACATAGCATTATGTTTTTACAAAATTATTTACTGAAAGGGTGGTAGATGAGTGGAAAAACCTTGCAGCAGAAGTGGTAGAGGGTAATACAGTGAGAGTATTAAACATGCATGGGATAGGCATACGGCTCCTGAATCTAAGACGAAACCAATCACTGATTAAGGTCCGAGGCCTTACAGCAGGAGAAATGTCTAGATGGGCCAGTTGGTAAAAGTTTGTGTTCGCTGGAAACATTCATATTCACAAAAGCTGAGGCAGTAACTTCTTACAATGAGGTCACTCGGCCAAAAGAAAGAGGCAAGCAGGCCCACTCACAGGTTGCGGGCTCAGTCCCAGGCTGCTGAGGACAATGAGGGGGCCAGTGACAGATCAGGGAATGACTTCTCAAACTTTTCATGGCCCTGGTGGCCCCAGCAGGAATTTAATGTGATGTGGGGACCCAGAAGATTCTGCTCTATAGTCGATGAAACCCTACGTGCCGGTAATTCACATTTTAGTGCTGTGGCGTGCATCACACCAGACTTGCTAATTAGGATTTATTGCAACTGCAAAGTTCCATTTGGAATCTAGCTCGGCTAGTAGATTATTCTCCTATGGGACGCGTTCTTCTTTCTATAAAAGCCACAGACACAGCCGTGCTCAGGTGCATGCCGTCTGAAGTCTAACCTGTCTGCGCTTTAACCGGTAAGTACCCCTGTCTTCTCTATGTTAGGACTAGAGGGTAGAACTAGAGGATTAGATTTAATGTAAGGATGTTTTATTACCAGAGTGGTAGACAAGTGGAACAGCCTTCCTGCAGAAGCGGTAGAGGCTAATAAAATGAGGGAATTTAAACATGCATGGAATAAGAATATATATTATATATATATATATATATACATATTATTGGCCTTTTTGAAACATTTTATTTTTCAAACTATAAAAGAAGCATGGAAAACCATGTTATAAATAAAAATGTATAAATGTGATGTTGTTTTTTTTTTGGATAACTTAATTTCTAACATCCAAAATTAGTATTACTATTCAAGAATGACTGCATGTGGCCAGGAAAGATAATGGGTAATATGTATTTAATATTTAATATTAATAGATCCACCATCTATTAATAGATAATATATAGATTATACATTATACTTAATTTATGACAGGCAACATATTTCATTAAATATTATTATTATTATTATTATGAGAATAATAGCGGAAACGCTTATTTTAATTACAAAATGTTTAGGAAAACGTAATCTATAATAACCCAGTTTGAAAAATAATGTTTAAATTATGACGGTTGAGATATTCACAATTTAAGTAAATATTACTTTAAAGAAATAGTACTCAGCGTAAAAGAAAAAAATAAATCTAAAAACTAAACTAACTAAATTAACTAAAAACATAAAATATGCTCGTGGTTTTGTAACATTTATTCTTATATTTATCTTTTTATTAAGTTATTTTAGTGGCAAAACACTGGTTTATGGGGTTTTTTTTGTACTTTTTTAAAGTTGACCATTTAGACATTGTTTTTTTTTTTTAATGAAAAAGACGTATATGATGAATATTAACTACAAACCAGTAGAATAAACAAATACTGTATGTAGCGTGAATTTGTGTTCCATTATTAAATGTGGCCATGCAAGCTGGCTTTATTCAATGGTCACAAGTTTCCAAATCAGAACAGCCAGTGGCCTCCATCTCTTTTCATATAGCCAGCCTTCCTCTGCATGCAAGCTAATGTTATATCCCATAAGTGCTTAAAATTCTCTAATTGTAATAACCGCCACCACTTCTGCTGGGAGGCTGCTCCACTTATCCACCACCTTCTAAGTAAAATAAAATTTCCTTACGTTCCTTCTAAGCCTCTGACCCTCTAGTTTTAGGTAACGGCCTCTTGTTCTAACATTTCTCCTCCTTTGAAATAAACGTTCTTTGTTAAATATTAAATAATAAGACTAAGAATAATAATAATCAAATTAAATAATAATAAAATAAATTGAAAAAAATAGACAAAAAAAAGAAAAAATTAAGGAGTATAAGAATAAAGTGTAGGTGAGAAGTTCATGCATATTTTTACTTTCACTGCATGATCTGCATGAACTATAGATAATTAGCTTTCAACATTTCTGCACAATATTTTTATCACTATTTGTCAAAAACTCTTAAATCTTTAATACAGGCTATCCGGACGGTTTTTAACCCAAGTTACCCGGTTTTAGGCCATCAGTCGGCTGTATACAGGTTCAGCTACTGGTGTACCCTTGCCAGGCTGTCCCTAAAAAAAAGAAAAACCTTTCCCTGGATTTGTCTTTTCAACAAGCAGGTTAAAAATAAATCATATGAAGGCCAGAAAAGTGAAATGTAGCTCATCTTACCCACAATAAAAGATCCTAAATGTTGTAATAAAGTAAATATAACTGTATCAAATATTGGAATTCAGATAAAAGTACAGCAATACTTAATTCAATAAATGTAATAAATGCTGGAAAATAATAATAATAATAATAATAATAATAATATTAATAATAACGGTGCGATAATCAGCACTGCAGGCTCTTTTTTTACCTAATGTTTCAATGAACTCCATGTGACGTATAAGAGACCTCGGGGGGCTCCTGTCCTCGTGGCACGGCATAGAACCCAATCCTCCAATCTACCTGTAATGACCCGCATTAAACTGGATTTCTCTGCAACCATCTGGTAAAACACAATACAAATTATCTTGATGAACGCACGTATTGTTTCATTCTTTAAGCCCAGTTTTGTTGCAACTTTAGGGTTGCCCACAGGGGCCAGAATGGGCTGGAGTGGGGCTTGACTGGGATGCCGAGTAGGTCTAGGCCTGACGGCATTTTTTGAGTTTTGGGGGGTTATTTAAAGGCAGGTGTCATTAGGGTTGGGGCCATTTTGTGTGTCACTCTACCTCATGTAGTTTGTCCTCCCTCCCTATTGTTTATGCTGTTGGGTGGCGATTTATTCAGTCGGGGGCATCTAGGGGGTGATTGCTCTGGGGGGAAAGCATTTGGTGGTATTTCGGTGGGAGGTTTCTGGCTGGTGGTGCTCGGAGCCTCGGGTCGGGTATCCAGGTTTGTCCTCCCCCTGTGTTGGTGGTACCTGGTAAGCTTAGGGGTGTTTTCTTTTTTGTTTTTTATTCGTGTTAATTATTTATGTTATTTATTGTGCTCGGTTTGGTAGTCATTGCCCTGTTAACGTATCTAGTCTTGGTTTAGGTTGCGGGGCAATGGCTCGGTTAAATAAATAAATCGGCTGCCGCCTTTTCAACCCCACTCTTGGTGTTGTGTTAATTATTGGGTAGTTCAAGTGGCTGGTGGGCCTGGTCCGGACATCGAGGGTACATCAGTCATATATTTTTGGAACAATGCCCTAAAAATAAGACCTGCAACTGTTGTCACAACATAAACCATTAACACCACATTATCTATCCATCTTTGTCCATCACATCATCGCTCCCCACCCCATGCCTGCACTTAATATTGTTTTATTATTATTTATTTATAGCCTTAATTCTCGTTTTCTTTTTAGGAATTTTCTGAGCGACCAATGATTAATCAGTCGGATGTTGTTATATTTGAACTCATCGGGTTTCCAGGACTTCCTCCGAGTTACCATATCTTGGTTTCCATAGTGATGTTCTTTGTCTATATGATGGCCCTGTCTGTAAATTGTGCTGTCATGGCGTTGGTTATTTGGAAGAAGACGTTGCATCAGCCGATGTATATATTGATTGGCAACCTCGCTCTTTCTGATATTCTGTTTGACACAATAACGTTACCCAAGGTCATTGCCATGTACTGGTTTGGCGATAGCTCCATTACCCTCGTAGGGTGCATGTTTCAGCTCTTCTTCGTCCATTACTTGGGCTCCGTTGATTCTTTCATCATCATGCTAATGGCTTTGGACCGTTACGTTGCTATTTGCAGACCTCTCCGATATCCCTCCATTATCACCAATAGATTTACAGCGGGTATCTGCAGTTTTTCTTGGGTATTCGCATCTATATACGCTTTTGTTAATGCCATCTGGCATGCTCAGGCTCCGTACTGTGGCTCTAGAAAAATTAACAATTGCTTCTGCGTCAATATGGCCGTCTCTGCTCTGGCGTGTGGGGATATTATTTTGCTGAAGAAAACATCCTTCAGCGTTGCAATGGTTATCCTTCTACTCCCGTTCTCCTTCATTTTATTTTCCTACTTCGTCATTATTTTGACCATCTGTTTATCGGTTCGACACGAAAACCTCCAGAAAACGTTTTACACGTGCACCACCCATTTGTTTATCATTGCCATGTACTACGGCCCTCGGGTATTTGTATACATCTCATTTCTCTTCAATGTCTCCTTTAGCGTTGAAACGAGCGTCTTGCTTCTCACGCTCTACACTTATCTTCCACACATGGCAAATCCTCTTATATACTGCCTGAGGACCAAAGAAATCAAACAGATTGTCGGAAAGCTACTCAGAACGAGGTTACGTTTTCAAATTGAATGCAGTGTTGTACGCGAGAGATAAGGAAAATGAAAGGCTATGAGGTTTCAACGTCAATTCTTGACCTTCACTGTCTACTGTTCCAAGAAATTCTCCAACGACCACAAGAGAGTCTCTTAATTGCTCTTCTAGACAGCAACTTAGACATTTTATCTCCTTTGGGGAAATCTTGAGATCTTGGTGGTCATCTTATTCTTGCTAGCCTCTGAACCCAACCTTCAACAACAATTAATAGGCAATTAATCATCATCATCCTCATCATTTCAGGGGAAAAAATCAATGAGCTTCCCAATATTAACTTTTTTTTTAATAGTCCATCAAAATTTTTTTTATTGTAGTCACTCATGAATGGTGGCAACCAATAGTTCTATCAATGTTCTTTATGAAAACCATGTCTTCTCGGGAGGTAAAAAGAATTCTGGGTTAGGTCACCCGTATTCAGGTAGGTACAAATGCAAGCAAAATGTCTGGTTGTGGGAGGGTGGGGCTAGCCCAGCATGCAACGTACAGAGGCCCGCCCACTGACCTTAGGCGGGAACGCCCACCAAAGTCAATAGGAGCACCCGCTGACATCACTAGATCCACCTACCCGCATCCCAAAAAGGGAGGGCTCCGGGGAGCTGGAGCTTGAGTGTTCCCATGTATTATTATAAGTAGATAATACCTATTATGCTATTTCATAGATTTAGAATATTATTATTGAATATATGTTTTCTGTATGTATAATAAATGTAGTTTGTTTGAAATTATTATGTTCTCTTTATTTTCTTATTTTGTTTGAATACAAAATTCTGCATTAAAGTGGAACAAGGAAAATACTAAAATCCATAAAATTTGCAAAAAAAAAAGTTCTTCCAGCAATCAGGGAGCGCAGACCTCCACCCCATCTGGCTTTAGAGTATCCACCAGAGGGAGCTCTGCCTCATGGTCCTGAAGGGGCAATGTGCGTGGGCTTTTACAGGTGTGGAGAAGGGCATTACCCAGAACAGAATTGTTTATTTATATTTTTAAATACAGCATTAATTAGGAACATTTCAAATTCAGGACAGGTACTTTTGTTCTAGTGGTTAGAGACCTGGTTAGGGAAAGTCCTTATCAAGATTTTTTATGTTATCTTGGACCAAATCATGCCTGTCTACAAGACTTTCTAAGAATTTTACTGTATTTTACTTGCACAATCGAATATATAAAATACATTCCACTGTTTATAAACTCATCCCGGTGAGTTTTAGGGTTGTAGAACGATATGATTCAGATAGAGGGTAGACAAGAAAAGACTTGGTATTAAACTCGGCCCTGACGCTTTAAGTCCAGAAGCCGATAAATGGCATGTGTGTGTGTGGCTGCCTACAAGATACAGCATTAAATTCAACGTTTCTAGTGTCCTTCAAGGTAATGTATCGTATCAGAATCAAAGTTTGCATATTCCTTTTAATATATAAAGATCATTCCCAAGCTTTGACAGGCTTTGCACTCACACTGCAAATTCAGCTGAAGTAAGGCCAGGGGTTGGCACCAACATTGCTCATGGTGGACATTTACTGGGGTCTGTGGTAGACAATTTAGTGATGTTCTATGAACCTCACAACCCTTGTTCAGACACTTTGCCTATCCCTTGGTAAGGCGAGGGCCAGTCACTTCTATAACTAACAATATCTGCCATTCCTGCATTGATGTCCATACATAACCAAGTACCCATCAAACAAGGCAGTATACAAATAAATCTTTACACCTGGAAAAGGACTGAAGCCGCCTCTGAGCTTGTATTGCTACACTGATATAGACACAAAGACCTAATGCACACTAGGCACTGATGTTGGACGAGAAGGCCCGACTCGCAATCTCCGTTCCAGTTCATCCCAAAGGTGGTTGATGACATTGAGGTCAGGGCTCTGTCTGGCCGGTCAGGTTCTTCCGCACCAAACTCATCCAATCATGTCTTTATGGACCTTGCTTTGTGCGCTGGGGGTCAGTCATGCTGAAATAGAAAAGGGCCTTCCTCAAACTTCCCCACAAAATTGTAAGGATAACATTGTCCAAAACATCTTGGTGCTGAAGCGGACCTACCAAGACATTTTGGACAATTCAAGCTTCTACCTAGAGAGTATCTCTTTTCTTGTAGCTGCAGGCTGCTGGCTGGGGGGGATCCCGACACAGTAACTCTGACCCATGCAGCTTTCACACTTACTGATTGTAACATGTGACTACGAAATGAAATCCTTACTGGCAGATCCCACCACATGACAGGAAGCTCAGTCTGCCATCACTGATCATTCTCCAGCACTAAAGTCTCTCTGTATCTCTGCTGCAGAAGAGGGACTTCATGCATCAAGTGGCCCCCATCTGGGCCCCCACATCACTCAGCACAACATGTACTGGATTCCTGCTGTGCAGTGATGGCAACAATATAAATTGCACTGCAAATGTCCCATTTATGCCCCTGAATATACCGTATTTGCTCGATTATAAGACAATTACAATTATAATCGGGGTCGTCTTATAATCAGACATCAAATAGGTCTGACCCAGCACTGCAGGGGACCTGGATCCTCCTGTCCCCCCCTCCTTCAACTTACGGGTGCTTCTGACTCCCGGTGGTTTGTCCGGGGCAGCTAAAGACGTCTATGCGATTCGCTCTGCTGCAGCCGGAAGGAGGTGCGGTTAGCAGCGGGGGTTGTCTGCGTCCATCGTGCAGACCTTCCCCCGATGGACGCAGACAACCCCCGCTGCTAACCGCACCTCCTTCCGGCTGCAGCGGTAGTTGCCTACGCGAATCGCGTAGACTTCCTTCTGCTGCCCGGACTACACACCGGGAGTCAGAAGCACCGGTAAGTTTTTTTTTGGGGGGGGGTGTTAAATGGGGGCATAAGGCCCCTGTAGGCAGAGTGCTCTATGAAATGGCTTTTTACCCTCTTAATGCCACTCTGCCTCCAGAAATGTCTTTTAACCCTCTATACGCCACTCTGCCTCCAGAAATATCTTTTAACCCTCTATAAGACACTCTGCCTTCTGAAATGCTTTCTATCTCCATATATGCCACTCTGCCCCATAATATGCCTTTTAACACCCTAAATGCCAGGGGTATAAGGCATTTCTGGAGGCACAGTGGCATTTAGAGGGCTAAAAGGCATATCATGAGACACAGTGGCATATAGGGGGGTGTAAGGCATTTCTGGGGCAGAGTGGCAAGCCTAGGGGCAGATGTGCATAACTGGGGGGGGCAGGTTGGAAAATAAAAGGAAATAAAAACAGAATATTTTTTTCAATCATAGCTTTTCATACGTGCATATGTTCTCTCTTACACACACACAAACATACCACAATGGGTACAAATTCTGGCACCCCTGAATTCTGACCCCACACCCCAACCCAGTAGGTTCTATTTATGGAACTCCCCTATATAAATGGATAGAGTGAATAATATTCTGATTAAACAACTACAGAAGTTTGCTTTTCGAGATCATTTCTCGGTGTCAGCGCCAGATGACTTTCCTTTGGGATTAAATGCGCTTTTTGTAACGACACCTTAACAGACTCATTCTGGATAATTACTGGAAGATGTGTTGCCTATTGCGCTAATTACATAAAGTTACTTTGTCACCAAGGACATCATTAAACGTCAACATTCAGCAGGGGAATTTTTAACTCAATGATTGCTCATTCTAAGATCTCAAAGATACTGTTTCCTTTCACAGATCTATTTTTGTCTACTTCAAGTACATTTTACATACATATAATATATATATATATTTTTATTTTTTTTATACTTGAAAAAAATATTATTTTTTTAAATAAAATTTACTTAAAATTGTGTATGCTGGTCTGTAATTGTAATAGCGATCAAATCACTTGACCGGTTCAAATTATCCCCACTAGAAAGCAGATAACCCGGGGTAACTCACTGGAACCATCTGGACTATTGTCATAGTCTCTGCTTACTTATTAATTTTATGCATTTTTTTCACAAACGCTTCCATTTGTTGAGGATTTTTTTTTCAGGTTGAGCCCAACTGTAGAAAAATCCACCCAAATTTGTTCAGATGAGTCTCCAGATTGCGAAAATACATCAAGATTTTTTTTATCTGACAAGAATATGTAACACTTAAAAAGCTATGAATTTTACAAAATTAGTTTTTTTTATATTTGTATTTTTTAACCTCTAAAAGCCCATAGGATGTTTTATTACATCAAATAGAAAACGGTCTTGGGGGCCACTATGATGTAATACATAGCTGATACACGTGAGATCTGCAGTGAAATAAATTTTTAATTTTACATTTATTTTATTTTGCAATTTTTTTTCAACTTTTTTGTAATGGAGCAGTTAAAAAAAATCCAAAATAAAATAAATGTATAATTAAAAATTAATTTCAACTTCTGCAGTTTTATAATCCTTCACCTTTATGCTTAAAGCTAAAAAGAACTTGAAATTTTATATTCTTGAGTCTTATATCAACAAGGTTTTATTTGTAAGTCATAAAAAATATCTGAAATACAAATATATTCACAATACTCAACAAAAACAGCGTATACGTTTAACCCCTGCATGGCAAAGGGAATTTTGTACCCTAAAGAGTGGAGCTTTTTTTTTTTTGCTGATTTTACATTTATATTACCACTAATATATAGAAAGGTGGTGAAAAAAATTGGAAAAACAAGTTATTTTGACAATTTTGCTTGTGATTTGCTTTATTGGATATATGCAGGGCCGCCGAAGACTTAACGCCGCCTGGGGCGAAGTTTAAAACGCCGCCCCCCCCCCCGACGCCGGGGGGGGGCATTTTAAACTTCGCCGACGCCATAATCTACGACCCCCCCCCGGTACTTACCTTTAAACAGTCGTGCGGCGAGTCTCCCTGCTCTGCCACGGTGCCGGCTTGTAATGCTGAGCACCGGAAATTGACGTCACTTCCGGCGCTCTGCATTACAAGCCGGCACCGGGACCGAACAGGGAGACTCGCTGCAGAGGAGAGAGAGGGGCGCCGAGCGGGTAAGCGAAAACCACTCGGTGCCCCCTCTCTCTCTCTCCTCCGCTTCAAAAAAAAAAAAAAAAAGCGCCTTCTAAAGTGCCGCCTGGGGCAATTGCCCCAGTCTGCCCCATTATAGGGCCAGCCCTGGATATATGTGCAACATACCTGGCTACACCCCACATGCATAGGTTTTTTTTAATGTATTGGGGAGCCAAATGCTTTGTTATTTATATTTTTAGCGTTGTTTTTCCCATGTTCCCATTGCGGTGCAATGTGACTAGTGATTCTGCGGAGGTCTTTGTAGAACACGGGGATCTTTCTTCTAACTAGCACGTTCCCCTGAAGATGTTGCGATGATATCATAAGAGGTCTGTGTCATTATTTAATAATTGAAATAAAAAAATATTAACTTTTCTTTTATAATATATTTTATTTTTTTTCCCTCTTCTGTGCGCGATCGGAGCCTCAGAGACCTGCAGGCTCTCTACTACATTGATTGATGCAACTGTTAACGTTGACATATCAAGGAAGGAATGCCCCAAAATTCTATTAGAACTTTAAAAAGCTGCAAGGGGTAACAAAGCTATTAACAAAAATCCTCAGAACAAAATCCTCATGCTACTATTGGGTCAAGGCGAAGGTCCTTCATCACGTGTTCATTTTTGAGAATGCAAACTCGTCGTCAATGTCTTCCCAATGATCTGCCTAATTTCACGGTTCCTCAGACAGTATATAATGGGGTTGGCCATGTGTGGTATGTATGTGTAGAGACAAAGAATTAAAACACTCATGTCCAGACTAAAGACTAGGTTGAACTGATATGATGCGTATATGAACACCCGAGGGCCGTAGTACATGGCGATGATGAATAAATGAGTGGTACAGGTATAAAACGCTTTCTGCCAGTTGTTATCCCGAGAGGACGAAGCGATTGTCGCGATGATGACTATGTAAGAAAGTATAATGAGGAACATCGGCAAGAGAAGAATGACCATGGCGACATTGAAGGACGTCACCCGGAGTAAACTAATGTCTCCGCAGGTCAGGATCATGACGGCCATGTTGACGCAGAAACAATTGTTGATTTTTCTCGAATGGCAATATGGAAACTGGGAATGCCAGGTAGCATTGATTGAAGAGTAGATGGAGGCAAGTATCCAGAGGGCGAAGCATGCACACACAGTCAATCTATTGGTGATTATCGAAGAATATCTCAATGGTTTGCAAATGGCAACGTAACGATCAAAAGCCATTAGCATGATGATGAAGGAATCAAGGGCGCCCAAGTAATGGACACAGAAGAGCTGGAACATGCACCCGGCAAAACTTATGGATCCATCGCCAAACCAGTACTTGGCGATAATTTTTGGCAACGTTATGGTGTCGAACAGTAAATCGGAAAGAGCCAGGTTGGCGATGATGATATACATGGGATGCTGTAATGTCTTCTTCCACATTACGATCCCGATGACAGCAGAGTTCGCAATCAGAGCCACCATGTAGACTAAGAACAAAATGATGGAGACCAAGATATGGTAATTGGGAGGGAGGCCTGGAAAGCCAATAAGCTCAAACACAACAACATCAGAATTATTAGCCATTGGACGAAAATAAATAATCCTGGGGGAAAAAAAATAAAAATTAGGTTAAAACCAAGAAATATTTATTGTCTGGCAATTCGGAGGTATAAGGGATTGCGTATAAAAGAGGATTTTGGGGGGAAAGACAAGAAAGAGAGTTTAGTCGAGTGTATAAGATATTTCACAGATTCAATATGTTTATTAAAGATTCAGCAGTTTTTGGATCCAGTCCTCATAAATCACCATTCTCCGATTGTCTTTCCTTTTCTCCTTTCCTGATTCTCTATCTTTGTTTTTGTTGCTCTTTTTTTTTTTTTTATAAATGAGACATACATTCTATTATCTAATTGGTAGAGAAGTAGAGAGGTGAAGAAAAAAGGAAGGAAAAAGAGAAAGGAAAAATGTGGATATTTCCTAGAATAAGGATGATGAAATGATAACACCGTTTGAAACTCATATATACTGAATAGTATAATATCAATATCGCCGATAATAAATATTCTTGAAATTATGTGGGAGAAAATCTCGAACGTGGAACAATCAAATTCCGCCTCAATAGGATAAATCTATAATTATAGTAGGCCCAAATTGTATATTGGCATTTCTGTTATTTTATGTAATATATGTACATATATGCATGTTTCCTCTTCCCCCCCCTTCTCTGTTTATGTTGTTCTATACAATGTTTTTATGTCTAAATTAAATTACTTATTATATGTATCTGGAAAATGTAACCTAATAAGAGAAATATTGAATAAAAAAAAAGATGATTTTGGGGGAAAGTTTGAAATTTGATTTTATCACCATTGTATCTAATGCTATGTTCTGGCTAAGCGGACTATTCCATTGGTTACTATGGCGACCACTTTTCAAACAGAAGGATAATTTAAAAAAAAATATATATATAACCCACAAAGCTCATATTCATGATTCATTCCACTCAGTCTGAACACGGATTTCTTTTTCTAACATTTGTCTGGCCTGTATTTTTTTTAAGACCTCAGGAATATGAGGTAGTTTAATATTCTGCACCCATTATGTAACATAAGAGGGCTAGAGGCTTAGACATAATGTAAGGCACTTTTATTTTAATGAGAGGGTGGTAGATAAGTGGAACAGCCTTCCATCAGAAGTGGTAGAGGCTAATACAGTGAGGGGATTTAAATATGCATGGGATAGACATATGGCTCCTGAATCTAAGACGAGACCAACAACTGATTAAGGTTTGGGTCCTTAGAGCAGGAGAAGCGGGCGACTATACGGGGGGGCGAATGGGGCCGATCTGCCGGCAGGTTCTATGCTTCTATGCTTCTATGCTAATTGTGGAAGGGTTTAAATATAGTATATGTCTCATGTAGATCTCACCTCCAGAACGCTGGAGAGAGTCCAGCAAAAGGCGTCTAAAATGGGACACGGCTTACATAAAAGTTATTAAAAACATACTAAAAGACTAAACAATCTCAGCATGTACTGACTGTAGAGAGACATCCGAGAAAGGATAGGGTACAAAAATGTAAATACAGAACTGGAGTTAATCAAAGTGCAGAAGGGAATTATATTTTCCTGGGCTTAAAACAAGGGGGGGTAATTGGAATTATATGTAAGTACTTCTTCAATTAGAAGGTGGAGGATAAATGGAACAGCCACCCAGCAGAAATGGTAGAGGTTATTTTAGCGAAGGATTTAAGCGTACAAGGAATAGATATAAGGCTTTACTTGAAAGCTGAAGGTTTTTACAGCAGAAAAAGTAAAAGTGAGAATAAACTTCATACATTTCATCTCAGCCTCTGACCCTCTAGTGTTAGATTCTGGTCTCTTGTTCTAACTTTTCTCCTCCTTTGAAATAAACTTCCCTCCTGTACTTTATTAAGTCCCTTTATGTATTTAAATGTTTCTCTCCTATCCCCCTTCTCTCTCTTCTCTCCTCCATGCTGGTCATTAAGGTCTCTCCCGATAATTTTTTTTTTCATTTTGACAGCCCTTCTCTGCACTGTGAAAAAGTGAACGGTTTACTAAATAATAAAACTATATTAAATATTACCCAGTACACATTCTAATGGAGAATTACGCGGTACAAATTATTTATTCTGATCTAGGAGGTTAGGCATCATTAAAAAATTATTATATGAGACAAGGCATGTTGCCAAAATGGAGATTTCCAACACAAATTCATGATGATTCTTTATGTACGCCAGGACGTTTCCCATTAAACATCAAATTACCTCTTCCTTCTCATCTTTTATATGCAACTTATATTATACATAAAAAAAAGAAAATAGAAGTACTCACAGACTGACCCCGAACAACGTCTTCAAGCCGCGTGTAGGTGTTCATTGCTCTCGCTTACTGTATTTATAGGAAATTTCACCCCGAAGACAAAGTCTCCCGGGGCAGAAATGTGCTACTGTAACCCAACATTGACACACACTAACACTATTAAAACTACTTTAATTAATGCACTGGGGGCTGTAAACTGTCAATGTCAGAAATAAGAACTTTCTAAATAAGTTAAACCTTCATAATATTATCATTTTAGTAGCCAATCCCGGTAGGCTGTCCATTCACCTCCAAGACCTGCAAATCTGCCCCATACCCCAAGGCGCTTAAAGTATGAGAACCAAAAATGCATCTTATCTCTTAAAATTAAGATAAAGGGCCTGTGCTGCCCGAGACTCTGTGAATGGCTTTTAACCCCTTAATGACAAAGCCCGTACATGTACGGGCTCAAAATGCATTGTTTTCAATGGGTTTAGGGGCCGCCCATTGTCCTTAAGGGGTTAAGCAGTGATGTATTTCCCTTGGCTTCTGCCCTAGGCCTGACCCAAGGAAGAGCCCCCAGCTGCCCCTCTACAGGCACCATCCTCGTGGCGGAGCCCAGTTATATGATATGCCCTGTGATTTAAATGCATGAAGCACCTTTTAAAGCTGTGCATGGGGGTAAAGTAATGTAGAGAAGAGGGCGATTTGCCCCACAGGCAGGAAGACGGCCTCAGCCCTGGATCTGCCTCCCGAGGCCTTGTCCTAGTCTAGGCCTAAATACATCTCTGCCTTTGAGACACTACCCTACAAATCTAAAACTTGAATATTTAGTTTATTTAGCAATCTTTCTTTGTGCATTCAAATTCGTCCAAATTGCAAATGTTCCGAATTTTTGTAAAAACGAGACCAGACTCCCCATGAAATGGATAAAACAAAAAATAGAATTTTCGACTGAAATTTGTGGCTCCGCATTCACTCTCTCACACTTGCATTCACTTTCTCTCATCTCTGCCTTCTCTGCCAACCGCTTCCTCTTCCACCTCTTTTTCTCCTTCATAGTCTATCTTCTCCCTTCTATGTTGAATCTGCTATCGTCTTTCTTTGTCCGCATCTCTGTGGATATAGCCCGTAACCCAACGTGAACTTGCTGAGGATGTCACCGAAAGGGCCAACTGAGGGCCGGATGGTGGTGCTTGCAGTAATATCCTCTACAGATCCTCCAACCAGGGGAGGGGGCATCACTTCAAGCGTCGCCTTAATGCCCTCAGTTCATATTGCGTACAGGTGCGTCAGGGCCGTATTTAATGCCGGCCAAAAGCCCACGGTGGGCCAGCCAGTCCGTGGACCGGAACACCGAGATGCCATTGCAGCCGATGCGGCTGCGAGTTTTAAAAAGGCGGTAAGACATGCTTGCCGCTTTAAAATCATTAAGCGGCCGACATGCCTGTACCGTACCGCCCAGTGTCCTGTTCCATGTGACTCCGCCCCCTTGAGTGATGGGCCGCTGTTTTTTTTAATATATTTAATGTACATTATTTTTACCAGTGTTTCAAGTTATATATTATTGTACTTGTTTGCAAAAAAGACGGGGAGAAAGTGGAGTAGGGGATAGTGAGGAAAGAGGTATCTGATGGGGAAAAACAAGGGGGGAATCTGATAGGGACAAATGCTACCCCCCAGATTTTTAGGGGTTCCTACGCCCATACTGGTGTGTGTGTGGCACTTTACTTTCTGTAGGAGTAAATTGAACTATGTAGTTTTTACTTATCCCAAGAGAAAACACTTTTTTTTTGTGTACTGATTACTCCCAATCCCATCACATTACATAATTATGCTTTAGAAAATCAGGAAAAGATGGGCTGATTTCCCGCCCATTTTTTCTGGTAATTTTCTGGTACTTGCGGTTGGTTCTTGGGCTGGCATAGAGCAAGGGTTAACCACCTTTAGGTGCAGGACACTCCTTGGGCTTGTGCCTTGGTGAATCCAGTCGTGACAAGTGTAACAGGCTTAACTGTAATTTATGTTATAATTTGTCGAATGCATGTTCTGATAATTTTTGTAATTTTTAAATGTGGATAAGGTTTACACTGTCCATGTTGCAGGGGGAAGGTGTTTGGGGTAGGACTGTAACTCAGAAGGAAAGGGTCTTGGGATATGCTGAGTCATACCTCATATATAAGGTTGATTAGTTTGTTTAGCAAACCCCTGAAAAGGCATAAGGTTTGTATATTTTTCACTATGTATTAATAATAAGGCAAAAGATAGAGTTTATGGATAAGTCATTAATGCATATTATTTGTATTTTGTTCATCTCTTACGGTGAATTTCTGGAGTTAAAACAGAAAGTGTACAATAAAGCTTCTTAAAAATCATCAGTAAAGTTTTGGCCAGATGGGGTCTGCTACAAAAAGGGCTGCCGTGCATTAGACGCCGGTGGTCTCTACAGTGTTACGGTTTTACGCCTGTGCCAGCTGCTTCAGCGTAGTTTACAGTTATAAGGTGGTTGTTTCAACAATTAACACTTTATAGTTATATTTCAGGGCTTGCACGTGCTTATAAGTGGGTCATGTGGTGCGGCACGTGCACTGCCATATTGTTTCATGTTTTTTGAACTTCCCTATAAATACTATTCTGACTAAACAACTACAGAAGTTTGCTTTTCGAGATCATTTCTCGGTGTCAGCTCCAGATGACTTTCCTTTGGGATTAAATGCGCTTTTTGTAACGACACCTTAACAGACTCATTCTGGATAATTACTGGAAGATGTGTTGCCTATTGCGCTAATTACATAACGTTACCTTGTCGCATTTCATAATCACTAAGGACATCATTAAACATGTGATTTTTTTTCACAAACGCTTCTATTTGTTGAGGATTTTTTTTTCACATTGAACCCAACTGTAGAAAAATCCACCCAAATTTGTTAGACTGAGTCTCCAGATTAGGAAAATATAATCAAGATTTTTTTTTATCTGACAAGAATATGTAACACTTAAAAAGCTATGAATTTTATTTAATTACTTTTTTGTATATTTGTATTTTTTAACCTCTAAAAGCCCATAGGATGTGTTATTACATCATATAGAAAATGGTCTTGGTGGCCACTATGATGTAATACATAGCTGATATACGTGAGATCTGCAGTGAAATTAATTTTTTATTTTATATTTATTTTATTTTGCAATTTTTTCAACTTTTTTGTAATGGAGCAGTTAAAAAAAATCCAAAATGAAATGAATGTGTAGTTAAAAAATTATTTCAACTTCTGAAATATCTGAAATGCAAATATATATTCGCAATACTCCGTATATGTTTAACCCCTGCATGGTAAAGGGGATTTCATACCCTGAAGAGTGGAGCTTTTTTTAAAAAAAAAATTTACATTTATATTACCACTAATATATAAAAAGGTGGTGAAAAAAATGCTTTTTTTGACAATTTTGCTTGTGATTTGCTTTATTGGATATGTCCGCAACATACCTCCTACACCCCACATGCATAGTTTTTTTTTTAATGTATTGGGGAGCCAAATGCTTTGTTATTTATATATTTTTTCCCATGTTTTTTTCTCATCAGAGAGCGGTGCAATGTGACTAGTGATTATGAGGTCTTTGTAGAACACGGGGATCTTTCTTCTAACTAGCACTTTCTCCTGAAGATGTCACAATGATATCATAAGAGGTCTGTGTCATTATTTAATAATTGAAATAAAAAAAAATATTAACTCTTCTTTTATAATATATTTTATTTTTTTCCCTCTTCTGTGCGCGATCGGATCCTCAGAGACCCTGCAGGGTCTCTACTACATTGATTGATGCAACTGATAGCGTTGACATTTTAAGGAAGGAATGCCCCGAAATTCTACTAGAACTTTAAAAAGCTGCAAGGGGTAATAAAGCTTTTAAAGAAATGTCATGGAAACAAAAATCCTCAGCCAGCGCATGCTACTATAGGGTCGAGGCGATGGTCCTTCATCACGTGTTCATTTTTGAGAATGCAAACTCATCGTCAATGTCTTCCCAATGATCTGCCTAATTTCACGGTTCCTCAGACAGTATATAATGGGGTTGGCCATGTGTGGTATATATGTGTAGAGACAAAGAATTAAAACACTCATGTCCAGACTAAAGACTAGGTTGAACTGATATGATGTGTATATGAACACCCGAGGGCCGTAGTACATGGCGATGATGAATAAATGAGTGGTACAGGTATAAAACGCTTTCTGCCAGTTGTTTTCCTGAGAGGACGAAGCGATTGTCGCGATGATGACTATGTAAGAAAGTATAATGAGGGACATCGGCAAGAGAAGAATGACCATGGCGACATTGAATGACGTCACCCGGAGTAAACGAGTGTCTTCGCAGGTCAGGATGATGACGGCCACGTTGACACAGAAACAATTGTTGATTTTTCTCGAATGACAATGTGGAAACTGGGAATGCCAGGTAGCATTGATTGAAGAGTAGATGGAGGCAAGTATCCAGAGGACGAAGCATGTACACATGGTCAATCTATTGGTGATTATCGAAGAATATCTCAATGGTTTGCAAATGGCAACGTAACGATCAAAAGCCATTAGCATGATGATGAAGGAATCAAGGGCACCCAAGTAATGGACGCAGAAGAGCTGGAACATGCACCCGGCAAAACTTATGGATCCATCACCAAACCAGTACTTGGCGATAATTTTCGGCAGCGTTATGGTGTCGAACAGTAAATCAGAAAGAGCCAGGTTGGCGATGATGATATACATGGGATGCTGTAATGTCTTCTTCCACGTTACGATCCCGATGACAGCAGAGTTCGCAACCAGAGACACCATGTAGACTAAGAACAAAATGATGGAGACCAAGATATGGTAATTGGGAGGGAGGCCTGGAAAGCCAATAAGCTCAAACACAACAACATCAGAATTATTAGCCATTGGACGAAAAGAAATAGTCCTGGGAAAGAAAATAAAAATTAGGTTAAAACAAAGAAATATTTATTGTCTGCTAATTCGGAGGTATAAGGGATTGCGTATAAAAGAGGATTTTGGGGGAAAGACAAGAAAGAGAGTTTAGTCGGGTGTATAAGATATTTCACAGATTCAATATGTTTAGAAAATAAATCACCATTCTCCGATTGTCTTTCCTTTTCTCCTTTCCTGATTCTCTGTCTTTGTTTTTGTTCCTCTTAGGATAAATATATAATCATAGTAGGCATTTTATCCAAATTGTAAATTGGCATATCTGTTTTTTTATGTAATAAATGTACATATATGCATGTTTCCTCTTTTTTTTTCCCCTTCTCTGTTTATGTTGTTCTATAAAACGTTTTTATGTCTAAATTGAATTACTTATTATATGTATCTGGAAAATTTAACCTAATAAGAGAAATATTGAATAAAAAAAAAAAAAAAAGATTTTGGGGGAAATACACCATAGTATCTAATGCTATGTTCTGGCTACGCGGACTATTCCATTGGTTGTTATGGCGACCACTTTTCAAGGATAATTTTTTTAAATATATATAACCCACAGGGTTCATATCTGACTCAAGTGGCCATATTTATATAATTCATTCCACTCAGCCTAAACACTGATTTCTTTTTTTAACACTTTTTTTTTTAATTTTTTTAAGACCTCAGGAATATGAGGTTGTTTAATATTCCGCACCCATTATCTAAAATGAGAGGGTTAGGGGCTTAGACATAATGTAAGGCACTTTTACTTTAACGAGAGGGTGGTAGGTAAGTGAAACAGCCTCCCAGCAGAAGTAGTAGAGGGTAATACAGTGAGGGTATTTAAACATGCATGGGATAGACATACGGCTCCTGAATCTCAGACGAGACCAACGACTGATTAAGGTTTGGGTCTTTAGAGCAGGAGAAGCGGGCGACTATACGGGGGGGGGGCGAATGGGGCCGATCTGCCGGCAGGTTCTATGCTTCTATGCTAATTGTGGAAGGGTGTAAATATAATATATATCTCATGTAGATCTCACCTCCAGAAAGCTGGAGAGAGTCCAGCAAAAGGCAACTAAAATGGGGGCACGGCTTACATAAAAGTTATTAAAAACATACTAAAAGACTAAACAATCTCAGCATGTACTGACTGTAGAGAGACATCCGAGAAAGGATAGGGTACAAAAATGTAAATACAGAACTGAAGTTAAATCAAAGTGCAGAAGGGAATTATATTTTCCCGGGCTTAAAACAAGGGGGGGGGTCATTGGATTTATATGTACGTACTTCTTCACTGAGAAGGTGGAGGATAAATGGAACAGCCACACAGCAGAAATGGTAGAGGTTAATATAGCGAGGGATTTAAGCGTACAAGGAATAGATATAAGGCTATACTTGAAAGCTGAAGGTTTTACAGCAGAAAAAGTAAAAGTGAGAATAAACTTCATACATTTCATCTCAGCCTCTGACCCTCTAGTGTTAGATTCCTGTCTCTTGTTGTAACTTTTCTCCTCCTCCGAAATAAACTTCCCTCCTGTACTTTATTAAATCCCTTTATGTATTTAAATGTTTCTCTCCCCCCCCCTCTGCCTTCTCTCCTTCATGCTGGTTATTAAGGTAGCTTATTCTCTCCCGATAATTTATTATCATTTTAACAGCCCTTCTCTGCACTGTGAAAAAGTGAACGGTTTACTAAATAATAAAACTATATTAAATATTACTCAGTACACATTGTAATGGAGAATTACGCGGTACGGATTATTTATTCTGATCTAGGAGGTTAGGCATCATTAAAAAATGATTATACGAGACAAGGCATGTTGCCAAAATGGAGATTTCCAAAAAAATTCATGATGATTCTATATTTACGTCGGGACGTTTCCCATTAAACATCAAATTCTCGTCTTTTATATTTCTAAACTCTTTTATTTACAAATATATATGATACATTACAAAAAATAAAATAGAAGTACTCACAGACTGACCCCGAACAACGTCTTCAAGCCGCGTGTAGGTGTTCGTTGCTCTCTCTCACTGTATTTATAGGAAATTTCGCCCCGAAGACAAAGTCTCCTGGGGCAGAAATGTGCTACTGTAACCCAACGTTGACACGCACTAATACTGCTAAAATTACTTTAATTAATGCATTGGGAGCTGTAAACTGTCAATGTCAGAAATAAGAACTTTCTAAGTAAGTTAAACCTTCATAATATTATCATTTTAGTAGCCAATACTGGTAGGCTGTCCATTCACCTCCAAGACCTGCAAATCTGCCCCATACCCCAAGGCGCTGAAAGTCTAAAGAAATTTAATGTGCTAAATGCACTGTCTTATAAATAAAATTAAGATAAAGGGCCCGTTCTGTCCGAGGCTCTGTGAATGTCTTCTAAGCAGTCATGTATTTCCCTTGGCTTCTGCCCTAGCCCTGACTCAAGGATGAGCCCCCAGCCGCCCCTCTACAGTCACCGTCCTCGCAGCGGAGCCCTGGTATGTGATATGCCCCATGATTTTAAAGCAGTGCATGTAAAGGAATGTAGAGGGCGGTTTGCCCCACAGGCAGGAGGACGGCTTCAGCCCTGGATCTGCCTCCCCAGGCCTGGTCCTAGTCTAGGCCTTGTAACAAGATGTTGTTGTGGATGGCGTCTACATTCCCCCTCGATTTTGCAGGGTCTTGTATGATATATATAGCCCCAGGGGGGAGTGTGTGTTGCGCCAGATTATAATATGTTTCTATATGGGCCCCTGCGGTGGAGCATACGGAGAGTAGGGCGGGCTGGTGCTCCACCCTGCAGTTTACATACACCTGGACTGACACAGGATCCAGGCCAGGAGTTCAGGCTGACTCCAATGCACTGGTCAGCTGCAAGTAATTAGCTGCACTGACTGCAATAAAGCCTGACCTGTTGGACAGAGGGAGAGAGAATTTTGTTTGGAAGCGGCAAGGCTTGCTATGTACAAAAGAGACCATCAAAAAGTTTGGTGAGATTATGTTTTGTTTAGTTTAGACCCTGAGTAGTGAGGGACTTCTATGTTAGTAAGTGCTCAGGCGAGCTAGGCTTTTGTTTATAGGGAAATTGTGTTCTGTATAATCCTGTTAAAATCTGAATACGTGGATTACAAATAAATGGTGGTTGATTACCTCACTGAGGCTGTGGCTTTAATACCCTAGAGGACCGTGCTGTTTGGTGCCCTGTGTGGGTGCAGGATCACAGCCTAATATATTTCATATATTTCATATATATTGAATATTTCATCTTTTGGGGTTTATTTAGTAATCGTTAGGTTTGTGCATTTGAATTTGTCCAAATTGCAAATATTCTGAATTTTTGTTAAAACGAGGCCAGACCCCCCATGAAATGGATAAAAACAAAGCAAAAAACTCAGAATTTCTGACTGAAATTTGTGGCTCCGCATTCTCTCTCACACTTGCATTCACTTTCTCTCTTCCCTGCCTTCTCTGCCGACCACTTCCTCTGCCACCTCTTTTTCTCCTTCATCTTCTATCTTCTCCCTTCTATCTTAAATCTGCTATCTTCTTTCTTTGTCCGCAGCTCCGTGGATATAGGCCGTAACCCGACGTGAACTTGCTGAGGACGTCACCGAAAGGGCCAACTGAGGGCCGGATTGTGGTGCTTGCAGTAATGTCCTCTACAGATCCTCCAACCAGGGGAGAGGACGTCACTTCAAGCGCCGCCGTAATGCCCTCAGTTCATATTGCGTACAGGTGGCAGTGGTCCCTGACAACGTGCCTTGAATCTACATTAAACGGCCGCGCGGCTGCCCATTTAAGTGGCCAATTTGGCCGCTTCAGGGCCCTCTTTAATGCGGGGCAAAAGCCCGCGGTGGGCCGGCCAGTCCGAGTGAATGAGTGACAAAGGGACTCTGGTGATGATTACAGGGGAGAGGATCTCTCAAAGTCACGGTCAGAAGGAGGGAAGACAGCATTGATTCTCACGGTCTTCCCCTAATCTGCAGTCAGTGTGGCAGATATTCTTTGGAGTGGGAGTGGAGGGAGTGATTACATGCTAGGGAGCGTGGAGCGGGGCCCAAGGAAATGCCTAGGGTCCAATTTTTCAATATATATAAAAAAAGAGCTGTTTTTAAATATATTTAATGTACATTATTTTTACCAGTGTTTCAAGTGATATATTATTGTACTTGTTTGCAAAACAGATGGGGAGAAAGTGGAGTAGGGGATAGTGAGGAAAGAGGTATCTGATGGGGAAAGAAAGAGGGGTATCTGATAAATGCTACCCCCAGATTTTTAGGGGTTCATACGCCAATACTGGTGTGTGTATTTAGTCATCTGTTTCCTGGCACTTTACTTTCTGTAGGAATAAACTATGTATACTTGAACTATGTAATTTTTACTTATCCCAAGAGAAAACACTTTTTTTTTGTGTACTTATTAATCAGGAAAAGATGGGCTGATTCTGTGGTGCAATGAGCCACTTGACCAGGGGCGGGCTGGGCCGGGGGGCAGGGGGGCAATTGCCCTGAATCTACATTAAACGGCCGCGCGGCCGCCCATTTAAGCGGCTGATTCGGCCACACCAGGGCCGTCTTTGACGCCCGCAGCATCCGCGGTAGGCCGGCCGAAGTGGCCGGCACACCGAAATGCCATTGCAGCCGATGTGGCTGTGACTCTTAAAGCGGCCAGCGTGTCTTACGGCCGCTTTAAGAGTCACAGCCACAATCATTAAGCGGCCGTAAGACACGCTGGCCGCTTTAAAATCATTAAGCGGCCAGTGTGCCTGCACAGTGCCGCCCAGTGTCCTGTGTGACTCCACCCCCTTGAGCGGCACGTCCCATCGTCAATGTGATGGGCCGCTCAAGGGGGCGGAGTCACACGGAACAGCTCCTCGTGAAAGCTAGAAGAGCACGTTGAAGCACAGCAGCAGTTAAGGATGCGGCAAAAACGTAAGTTAAAAAAATAACAAAAGATATAAATTACTGTTAAAAATAAACCACTTTTACTCTATTCTATATATGAATCACTCTTAAAACACAAAGGGAGCGATTTATAAACTGCATGGCAAACACAATGCCCAGGATCACACCTGCCACATACTATGTACACATGGCATTATTAGATTTTAAACAGATTAATGTAGTGGATGTGATACTTTGTACGTGGTAGTTTGTTTTTTTATGGTACCCCATGAAGCTGTACGGGGGGGGGGGAACTCTGCAGAATGGCCCCAGTACACATTTGACACCTTGCCCATACCCCAGCTATTTTCCATGTAGGCAGCCGATCAGTCATGAGAATCATCAGACCATGGAGGAGGCAGGCCGTTAATATTTAAATTAAAAAATAAAAAAAAAATACACTTTTGCTGCTGCAGCTAATGAAAACTTGGGTACTAACCATATCATTTCTGCCAATTAAAAATGGGAAGGGAAGCCATATTCAAAGGAGGGGGGCTGCATTGGGACAGGTTCTCATCTGAGAACATCTGGTACGAATTATCTGTTATCCTTATGGTGTCTGCAAAAAACATCAGAGTCCATCTCCATGGCCCTGGATAATGAAATACGTGGCTAAAAGAAACAGAAAAAAATTATGTATGATCAGCCTTGTCTATGGGAGGGATACGGGAGCAAATGTGTGTGTATATATATATATATATATATATATATATATATATATATATATTTACACACACACAAACACACCACAGCTTCATTAGGCTGTGAGATTGGTGGCTTTAGGGTGTCAACCTCAGCCATTTTTTTTAGAACACATATACATCTCACTCTGTTATACAGCGCTGCAGAATATGATGCTGCTATATAAATAAATCAGAATATGTTGCTGGCTATTTAGATGTAAAATTCCGCCAGCTGCTGTATGTGGTGCCGTACTTTACACAGGCTGGTCAGCAACATGTGAAATGCATATGAATCCTGAAAAAAATGGCCAATGAGGTCGCCATATATGCCTTCAAATAGGAGGACTGACAGTAGGTCAGAATATGAATCTAAGCAGGATGGTGAAATCTGTACAGTTATAATAATAATAATAATTTGTTAATAGTTAATAAGTTCTGTTAACATTTCTGAAAAAGTTTCACCAAGTTTTTCACACTTTCTCCACTACTTTCTATTGGGCTGCAAAACCATCACCAAAAAAGATCAACCAGTCGGGATGAGGGAATTAGATGAGATTTATGCAGCTCTGATAGCACCGCTAATAGACAATGCTGTAAATGAACTCACATTTTGAACACCATCTCTTGATTCATCCTAAAAATGCTAACATAGAAACATAGAGCATGCCCAGGGCCGGCCCAAGACTTAATGCCGCCTGGGGCGAAGTTTAAAATGCCGCCCCCCCGGCGCCGGGGGGGCGGCATTTTAAACTTCGCCGACGCCATTATCTACCCCCCCATCCCCCCGTTTAAAGGTACTTACCTTTAAACAGTCCTGCGGCGTGTCTCCCTGCTCTGCCACGGTGCCGGCTTGTAATGCTGAGCGCCGGAAATTGACGTCACTTCCGGCGCTCTGCATTACAAGCCGGCACCGAACAGGGAGACTCGCTGCAGAGGAGAGAGAGAGAGGGGGCGCCGAGCGGGTAAGCGAAAACCACTCGGCGCTCCTCTCTCTCTCCTCCGCTTTAAAGTGCCGCCCCTTCAAAAGTGCCGCCTGGGGCAATTGCCCCAGTCGGCTCCATTGTAGGGCCGGCCCTGAGCATGCCAGCAGATTGGCCCCATCCGGCCCATCTAGACTCAAACATTTATTAGACCGTGGTCTCGTCTTTAAGAGCCATATGCGTATCCAACACATGTTTAAATTCCCTTACATTTCATTCATTTTACAAGATGAATCTGCGGCATTATTCATGGGTTTGTGTTAATTAGAGGCAATTGTAAAGAGCATAAAATATGTGCATTGATAAACATTTATATTTAGATTTAGTGTTTACCTGATCTGCCCACTCTGTAGCATCATTATTGTAGTCGCTCACTGTGGATTCCCCAGGTCTATTTCAACAAACTGGCAAGGAAAAAAAAGGAGGAAGGGTTAAATCGAGATGAGTCTACAGGAAAGTGAAAAAATAAGTAAAAGCATAAAAACATCCTAAACATATTACAGTTTTGAAAACTGGTCACCCTGCCCTCATTTCCTATTTTGGACGTGTTTGAAGCTGGTCATTTCACTTTACCCCCATCAAATCATTTATGACGTGCCACAAATGATCTAACATCGTCCTGACTTCGGACAAATCAGGGTGTCTCCTTTCCCCGACCACAGGATGAAACGTGGCACTAAATAATGGAGATTAAGGATTTGTATAATCATTCAAAGCCTTGTATATGGTGAAATGTTAAAGCCACACGCCAACCATCTTGAGCACATGATAGATTTTGCAGATGCAGAATCCTCTCAAATATATTTGGATTTGTCTATTAATGTGTTTATTAATAGAGGTTTTTATTTAGCAATGGCTGTTTATGGTTGTGTCAATGTCAGGGACCTTTTGAGGAAAATAAGAAAGAGAAAGGAGTAAATCAAGTTGCTGAAATTTTCTGGGACTCCAGAAAAGTGGAAAAAATACTTAACACAAAAGGGTAATACTCACTGTTTTGCACAGGTTCTCATCTGAGAACATCTGGTAAAAATTATCTATTATCCTTACGGTGTCTGCAAAAACATCAGAGTCCATCTCCATGGCCCTGGATAATGAAATACGTGGCTAAAAGAAACAGAAAAAAATTATGTATGATCAGCCTTGTATATGGGAGGGATAGGGGAGCGAATGTGTATATATATATACATACACACATCAGGCTGTGAGATTGACTGGTGGCTTTAGGGTGTCAACCTCAGCCATTTTTTTTAGAACACATATACATCTCACTCTGTTATACAGCGCTGCAGAATATGATGCTGCTATATAAATAAATCAGAATATGTTGCTGGCTATTTAGATGTAAAATTCTGCCTGCTGCTGTATGTGGTGCCGTACTTTACACAGGCTGGTCAGCAACATGTGAAATGCATATAAATCCTGAAGAAAATGGCCAATGAGGTCGCCATATATGCCTTCAAATAGGAGAACTGACAGTAGGTCAGAATATGAATCTAAGCAGGATGGTGAAATCTGTACAGTTATAATAATAATAATAATTTGTTAATAGTTAATAAGTTCTGTTAACATTTCTGAAAAAGTTTCACCAAGTTTTTTCACACTTTCTCCACTACTATCTATTGGGCTGCAAAACTATCACCAAAAAAGATCAACCAGTCGGGATGAGGGAATTAGATGAGATTTATGCAGCTCTGATAGCACCGCTAATAGACAATGCTGTAAATGAACTCACATTTTGAACACCATCTCTTGATTCATCCTAAAAATGCTAACATAGAAACATAGAGCATGCCCAGGGCCGGCCCAAGACTTAATGCCGCCTGGGGCGAAGTTTAAAATGCCGCCCCCCCGGCGCCGGGGGGGCGGCATTTTAAACTTCGCCGACGCCATTATCTACCCCCCATCCCCCCGTTTAAAGGTACTTACCTTTAAACAGTCCTGCGGCGTGTCTCCCTGCTCTGCCACGGTGCCGGCTTGTAATGCTGAGCGCCGGAAATTGACGTCACTTCCGGCGCTCTGCATTACAAGCCGGCACCGAACAGGGAGACTCGCTGCAGAGGAGAGAGAGAGAGGGGGCGCCGAGCGGGTAAGCGAAAACCACTCGGCGCCCCTCTCTCTCTCTCTCCTCCGCTTTAAAGTGCCGCCCCTTCAAAAGTGCCGCCTGGGGCAATTGCCCCAGTCGGCTCCATTGTAGGGCCGGCCCTGAGCATGCCAGCAGATTGGCCCCATCCGGCCCATCTAGACTCAAACATTTATTAGACCGTGGTCTCGTCTTTAAGAGCCATATGTGTATCCAACACATGTTTAAATTCCCTTACATTTCATTCATTTTACAAGATGAATCTGCGGCATTATTCATGGGTTTGTGTTAATTAGAGGAAATTGTAAAGAGCATAAAATATGTGCATTGATAAACATTTATATTTAGATTTAGTGTTTACCTGATCTGCCCACTCTGTAGCATCATTATTGTAGTCGCTCACTGTGGATTCTCCCAGGTCTATTTCAACAAACTGGCAAGGAAAAAAAAGGAGGAAGGGTTAAATCGAGATGAGTCTACAGGAAAGTGAAAAAATAAGTAAAAGCATAAAAACATCCTAAACATATTACAGTTTTGAAAACTGGCCACCCTGTCCTCATTTCCTATTTTGGACGTGTTTGAAGCTGGTCATTTCACTTTACCCCCATCAAATCATTTATGATGTGCCACAAATGATCTAACATTGTCCTGACCTTGGACAAATCAGAGTGGCTCCTTTCCCTGGCCACAGGATGAAACGTGGCACTAAATAATGGAGATTAAGGATTTGTATAATCATTCAAAGCCTTGTATATGGTGAAATGTTAAAGCCACACTCCAACCATCTTGAGCACATGATAGATTTTGCAGATGCAGAATCCTCTCAAATATATTTGGATTTGTCTATTAATGTGTTTATTAATAGAGGTTTTTATTTAGCAATGGCTGTTTATGGTTGTGTCAATGTCAGGGACCTTTTGAGGAAAATAAGAAAGAGAAAGGAGTAAATCAAGTTGCTGAAATTTTCTGGACCTGCAGAAAAGTGGAAAAATACTTAACGCAAAAGGGTAATACTCACTGTTTTGCACAGGTTCTCATCTGAGAACATCTGGTAAAAATTATCTATTATCCTTATGGTGTCTGCAAAAACATCAGAGTCCATCTCCATGGCCCTGGATAATGAAATACGTGGCTAAAAGAAACAGAAAAAAATTATGTATGATCAGCCTTGTATATGGGAGGGATAGGGGAGCGAATGTGTATATATATATATATATACACACACATCAGGCTGTGAGATTGACTGGTGGCTTTAGGGTGTCAACCTCAGCCATTTTTCTTAGAACACATATACATCTCACTCTGTTATACAGCGCTGCAGAATATGATGCTGCTATATAAATAAATCAGAATATATTGCTGGCTATTTAGATGTAAAATTCCGCCAGCTGCTGTATGTGGTGCCGTACTTTACACAGGCTGGTCAGCAACATGTGAAATGCATATGAATCCTGAAAAAAATGGCCAATGAGGTCGCCATATATGCCTTCAAATAGGAGGACTGACAGTAGGTCAGAATATGAATGTAAGCAGGATGGTGAAATCTGTACAGTTATAATAATAATAATAATTTGTTAATAGTTTATAAGTTCTGTTAACATTTCTGAAAAAGGTTCACCAAGTTTTTCACACTTTCTCCACTACTATCTATTGGGATGCAAAACCATCACCAAAAATCAATCAAAGATCAACCAGTCGGGATGAGGTTATTAGGTGAGATTTATGCAGCTCTGATATCACCGCTAATAGACAATACTGTAAATGAACTCACATTTTGAACACCATCTCTTGATTCATCGTGAAAATGCTAACATAGAAACATAGAGCCTGCCAGCAGATTGGCCCCATCCGGCCCATCTAGACTCAAACATTTATTAGACCGTGGTCTCGTCTTTAAGAGCCATATGCGTATCCAACACGTTTAGATTCCCTTACTGTATTAGTCTCTACCGCTTCCACTGGGAGGCTGTTCTATTTAACTTCCTTACATTAAATCTGGTTTTATGGCTGGGCAGGTAATTATACAAGCCTTTAACAACAATTATGCAACATAACCTGTGATGTCACCAAATCCATGGGCAGAAGCAAAGATGGATAATCAGGGGCGGGCTGGGCCGGGGGGCAGGGGGGCAATTGCCCCCCAGGCCGCCCTGAATCTACATTAAACGGCCGCGCGGCCGCCCATTTAAGCGGCTGATTCGGCCACACCAGGGCCGTCTTTGACGCCCGCAGCATCCGCGGTAGGCCGGCCGAAGTGGCCGGCACACCGAAATGCCATTGCAGCAGATGTGGCTGTGACTCTTAAAGCGGCCAGCGTGGCTTACGGCCGCTTTAAGAGTCACAGCCACAATCATTAAGCGGCCGTAAGACACGCTGGCCGCTTTAAAATCATTAAGCGGCCAGTGTGCCTGCACAGTGCCGCCCAGTGTCCTGTGTGACTCCACCCCCTTGAGCGGCACGTCCCATCGTCAATGTGATGGGCCGCTCAAGGGGGCGGAGTCACACGGAACAGCTCGTGAAAGCTAGAAGAGCACGTTGGAGCACAGCAGCAGTTAAGGATGCGGCAAAAACGTAAGTTAAAAAAATAACAAAGGATATAAATTACTGTTAAAAATAAACCACTTTTACTCTATTCTATATATGAATCACTCTTAAAACACAAAGGGAGCGATTTATAAACTGCATGGCAAACACAATGCCCAGGATCACACCTGCCACATACTATGTACACATGACATTATTAGATTTTAAACAGATTAATGTAGTGGATGCGATACTTTGTACGTGGTAGTTTGTTTTTTTATGGTACCCCATGAAGCTGTACGGGGGGGGAACTCTGCAGAATGGCCCCAGTACACATTTGACACCTTGCCCATACCCCAGCTATTTTCCATGTAGGCAGCCGATCAGTCATGAGAATCATCAGACCATGGAGGAGGCAGGCCGTTAATATTTAAATTAAAAAATTAAAAAAAATACACTTTTGCTGCTGCAGCTAGTGAAAACTTGGGTACTAACCATATCATTTCTGCCAATTAAAAATGGGAAGGGAAGCCATATTCAAAGGAGGGGGGCTGCATTGGGACAACAATTAAATGCAAAATGGGGTGGCTAGGGGTATAAGTACACAAAAGGGTGGTTGGGGCACCACAGAAATCAATACACAAAGGTGGGGGTGGGGGGTGGGTTCAAATTACATGGGTCAGTCATTAACAATGCAAAGGGGGGCATCAATACACAAGGGAGGGGGCTGGCTGGGGACATCACATAAATCAATGCACAAGGGTGTTGGGGCATAATGTACAAAGGGGGCTGGCTGTGGGCACAAATCCACATGGGGCAATACACAAGGATGTGGGGGGAAATACATTAAAACCAAAGGGGGGGGTGGCTGGGCATCAATACACAAGGGGGAAAAACAAACAAACAACAAACCAGTGTGGCAAGCATTTTGGATGTGGGTGTCAGTGTCGCAGAGCGTGTCCTGGTGTGTGTGTGTTTGGATATCGGTGTGGCAGAGCCTGTCCTGGTGTCTGTGTGTTTGGCTGTCTGTGTGGCAGAGCCTGTCCTGGTGTGTGTGTGTGTGTGTGTGTGTGTGTTTGGGTGTCGGTGTGGCAGAGCCTGTCCTGGTGTGTGTTTGGATGTTGATGTGGCAGATCCTGTCCTGGTGTCTGTGTGTTTGGCTGTCTGTGTGGCAGGGTCTGTCATGGTGTGTGTGTGTGTTTGGATGTCAGTGTGGCAGAGCCTGTCCTGGTGTGTGTGTCTGGGTGTCGGTGTGGCAGAGCCTGTCCTGTTGTGTGTGTGTCTGGGTGTTGGTGTGGCAGAGCCTGCCCTGTTGTGTGTGTGTCTGGGTGTTGGTGTGGCAGAGCCTGTCGTGGTGTGTGTGTTTGGGTGTCGGTGTTGCAGAGCTTGTACTGGTGTGTGTGTTTGGGTGTTGGTGCTGAAGAGCTTGCACTGGTGTCAGGGCAGGCTGTTTGGGGACAAAATTGGCTCACCCTGGGCTGTTTGGGGATAAAGTTGGCTCATTCTGGACTGTAATTTGTTAATGTTATCTTGGTTCTGGTCGGGTTCTATGTGGGCAGTGTGGACACCAGGGCTGGCTTTGGGGGTGTGCATCCTGTAATTTAGGGGTTTTTATCTATACCTTTAATGCTTAGTTGTTATGTGATTTCCAGTTGATCTGTACCTGCAAATCTGGGTTTGTGTGTTATTCTGCTATGCTATGTTTGCATACATTATTTATGTATACCTGCAAATACAGAGTTTGTATTTCTTATTCAGTTAATCTATACATGCACGTGCTGTTTACATGTGTTGTTTATTTGATCTATACCTGAACTACCGGGAGTAATTAAAACAGAGGTGTGGCTTAGTGAATGAGGGACAAAGGGACTCTGGGGATAATTACAGGTAGGGGCCCAAGGAAATGCCTAGGGTCCAATTTTTCCATATTTAAATTTTATTTTGTTACAAAGATTAGCTGTTTTTTAATGTATTAAACATAATTTTTTTTACTCCCAGTCCCATCACATTACATCAATATGCGATAGAAAATCAGGAATAGATGGGCATGTATAGTGGGCTGATTCGGTGGCGCAACGGGCCACTTGACTAGACTTGCCCCCCAGGCCTGTGACTGCCAGCCCTCCCCTGTCCCCCCCACACACCTTTTCTTGTTGTTTAAATAATTTTCTGCCTAGTCATGGTGGGCTGTCTGTCAGAGAATGATTGACAGCCTGAGCTAGTGGTTAACCACCTTTAGATGTGGTTTAACTCGTGGTGCACAGGCCCTCGGCCTAAGTGCAGGACACTCCTTGGGCTTGTGCCTGAGTGAATCCAGTCGTGACAAGGGCTGCTGTGCATTATGGCAACTTTATGGTTATATTTCAGGGCTTGCACGTGTTTACAAGTGGGTCATGTGCTGCGGCACGTGCATTGCCATATTGTTTCATGTTTTCATGTGTTTTCAAATATTGTATTTAGTATTATAATAAAGTTGTTTTATATCTGTGTCACGGTGTGGAAAGCGAAAAGCCTCCTAATTTATAATAAAGCATTGTTAAAATGACTATCGTGTTTTGTTTCTTCATTTGAGGGGGGCAAAAGAGGGCGCCAATGGCGCTACCTCAGTCATGATTGTAACATGTGACTACAAAAGGAAATCCTTACTGGCAGATCCCATCACATTACAGGAAGCTCAGTCTGCCATCACTGATCATTCTCCAGCACTGAAGTCTCTCTGTATCTCTGCTGCAGAAGAGGGAATTCATGCATCAAATGGCCCCACCTGGGCCCCCACATCACTCAGCACAACATGTACTGGATTCCTGCCGTGCAATGATGGCAACATTATAAATTGCACTGCATCAAAAAAGTAGCAAAATGCCCCATTTACCCCGCTGTTAATCCGCCCCTGAATATACTACAGGAACATATTCCCACACATGATGTATACACACGCTACCCCTCACACACTGTGCATTCACTTCACTTCACACATGCATATGTTCTCTCTTACACACACACACACAAACATACATACATACATACATAAACATCTATACATACCACAATGGGTACAATTTCTGGCACCCCTGAATTCTGACCCCACACCCCAACCCAGTAGGTTCTATTTTTTTTAAACTTCTCTATAAATAATAGGTTTGCTTTTCGAGATCATTTCTCGGTGTCAGCGCCAGATGACTTCCCTTTGGGATTAAATGCGCTTTTTGTAACGACACCTTAACAGACTCATTCCGGATAATTACTGGAAGATGTGTTGCCTATTGCGCTAATTACATAACGTTACCTTGTCGCTTTTGATAATCACTAAGGACATTGTTAAACATGTCAACATTCAGCAGGGGAATTTTTAACTCAATGATTGCTAAAAAATATTTACTTAAAATTGTGTATGCTGGTCTGTAATTGTAATAGCGATCAAAGCACTTGACCGGTTCAAATTATCCCCACTAGAAAGCAGATAACGCGGGGTATTTCACTGGAACCATCTGTACTATGGTCATGCAGTCTCTGCCTACTTATTCATTTTATGCATTATTTTTTTTGAGGGATTTTTTCCACGTTGAACACATCTGTAGAACAATCCACCCAAATTTGTTCAACTGAGTCTCCAGATTACGAAACTACATCATGTTTTTTTTGACAAGAATATGTAACACTTAAAAAGCCACGAATTTTATTTTTTTCTATATTTGTATTTTTTAACCTCTAAAAGCCCATAGGATGTATTATTACATCATACAGAAAATGGTGTTGGTGGCCACTATGATGTAATACATAGCTGATATACGTGAGATCTGCAGGGAAATTCATTTTTAATTTTACAGTTATTTTATTTTGCAACTTTTTCAACTTTTTTGCAATGGAGCAGTTCACTCTGTGATCAGCTACGGTGAAAAGAAAAGTTAAAAAAAATATAACATAAATGTAAAATTAAACATTAATTTCAATATATGCAGCTTTATAATCCTTCACCTTTATGCTTAAAGCTTCCAGGGTCCCTATCAAGGAATACATTAAATTGCACACTTTTAGCATAAACAGTGCCTATTATGTTCCTTTTAGACTGAGGACCAACTCAATCTGGATAAAAGAACTTGAAATTTTATATTCTTGAGTCTTAGTTCAACAAAGGTAACTCTGTAACAATTTTATTTGTAAGTCATAAAAAATATCTGAAATGCAAATATATTCACAATACTCAACAAAAACAAAAATATGTTTAACCCCTGCATGGCAAACGGAATTTCATATCCTGAGGAGTGGAGCTTTTTTGTTTGTTTGTTTTTTTGCTGATTTTTAATATATAAAATATATAAAAAGGTGGCGGAAAAAAAAATAGAAAAAAATAATTTTAATTTTTTTTCCCACTTCTGTGCGTGATTGGCGTCAGAGGATCATCAGAGACCCCAGCGCAGAGACCCCAGCGCAGAGACCCCTGCAGGATCTCTACTACATTGATGCAACTGTTAGTGTTGACATTTCAGGGAAGGAATGCCCCACAATTCTACTAGAAGAACTTTAAAAAGCTGAAGGGGGTAACAAAGCTCCTCAGAACAAAATCCTCATGCTACTATAGAGAAGGCGATGGTCCTTCATCACGTGTTCATTTTTGAGAATGCAAACTCATCGTCAATGTCTTCCCAATGATCTGCCTAATTTCACGGTTCCTCAGACAGTATATAATGGGGTTGGCCATGTGTGGTATATATGTGTAGAGACAAAGAATTAAAACACTCATGTCCAGACTAAAGACTAGGTTGAACTGATATGATGCGTATATGAACACCCGAGGGCCGTAGTACATGGCGATGATGAATAAATGAGTGGAACAGGTATAAAACGCTTTCTGCCACTTGTTATCCCGAGAGGACGAAGCGATTGTCTTGATGATGACTATGTAAGAAAGTATAATGAGGGACATCGGCAAGAGAAGACTAACCATGGCGACATTGAATGACGTCTCCCGGAGTAAACGAATGTCTCCGCAGGTCAGGATCATGACGGCCATGTTGACGCAGAAACAATTGTTGATTTTTCTCGAATTACAATATGGAAACTGCGAATGCCAGGTAGCATTGATTGAACCGTAGATGGAGGCAAGTATCCAGAGGGCAAAGCATGCACACACGGTCAATCTATTGGTGATTATCGAAGAATATCTCAATGATTTGCAAATGGCAACGTAACGATCGAAAGCCATTAGCATGATGATGAAGGAATCAAGGGCGCCCAAGTAATGGACGCAGAAGAGCTGGAACATGCACCCGGCAAAACTTATGGATCCATCGCCAAACCAGTACTTGGCGATAATTTTCGGCAACGTTATGGTGTCGAACAATAAATCGGAAAGAGCCAGGTTGGCGATGATGATATACATGGGATGTTGTAATGTCTTCTTCCACGTTACGATCCCGATGACAGCAGAGTTTGCAACCAGAGACACCATGTAGACTAAGAACAAAATGATGGAGACCAAGATATGGTAATTGGGAGGGAGGCCTGGAAAGCCAATAAGCTCAAACACAACAACATCAGAATTGTTAGCCATTGGACGAAAAGAAATAGTCCTGAAAAAGAAAATTAAAAAAGGTTAAAACCAAGAAATATTTATTGTCTGGTAATTCGGAGGTATAAGGGATTGTGTATAAAAGAGGATTTTGGGGGAAAGTTTGAAATGTAATTTTATCACCATAGTAACTAATGCTATGTTCTGGCTAAGCAGACTATTTCATTGGTTGCTATGGCGACAAGACCACTTTCCAAACTTTGCACGAGGATCATTTTTTTTAATATATATATATAACCCACAAAGCTCATATCTGAATCAAGTGGCCATATTTATATGATTCATTCCACTCAGCCTAAACACTGATTTCTTAATGTCAACACTTGTCTGTATTTTTTTAAGATCTCAGGAATATGATGGCAATTAATATTCCGCAGCCATTTTCTAAAATTAGAGGCTTAGATATAATCTAAGGCACTTTTACTTTACCAAGAGGGTGGTAGATAAGTGGAGCAGCCTCCCAGCAGGTTGAGGCTAATTCAGTGAGGGGATTTAAACATGCATGGGATAGACCAACAACTGATTAAGGTTTGGGTCTTTAGAGCAGGAGAAGCAGGCGACTATACGGGAGGGCGAATGGGGCCGATCTGCCGGCAGGTTCTATGCTTCTATGCTAATTGTGGAAGGGTTTAAATATAGTATATGTCTCATGTAGATCTCACCTCCAGAAAGCTAAAGGCGACTAAAATGAGGCACGGCTTACATAAAAGTTATTAAAAACATACTAAAAGACTAAACAATCTCATCATGTATTGACTGTAGAGAGACATCCGAGAAAGGATGGAGGATAAATGGAACAGCCACACAGCAGAAATTGAAGAGGTTAATATAGCGAAGGAATAGATATAAGACTATACTTGAAAGTTGAAGGTTTTTACAGCAGAAAAAGTAAAAGTGAGAATAAACTTCATACATTCCATCTCAGCCTCTGATCCTCTAGTGTTTGATTCAGGTCTCTTGTAACTTTTCTCCTCCTCTGAAATAAACTTCTCTTCTGTACTTTGTTAAATCCCGTTATGTATTTAAATGTTTCTCTCCTATCCCCCATCTCTCTCTTCTCTCCTCCATGCTGGTCATATTAAGGTACCTTAGTCTCTCCCGATAATTTTTATCATTTTAACAGCCCTAAATAATAAATATTACGCAGTACACATTTTAATGGAGAATTACGCAGTACAATTTATCTAGGAGGTTAGGCATCATTAAAAAATGATTACACGAGACAAGGCATGTTGCCAAAATGGAGATTTCCAAAAAAATTTAAGGGTGATTCTATATGTACACAGGGATGTTTCCAATTAAACATCAAATTACCTCTTCCTTCTCATCTTTTATATACAAATTATATTATACATTAAAAAAAAAGAAAATAGAAGTACTCACAGACTGACCCCGAACAACGTCTTCAAGCCGCGTGTAGGTGTTTGTTGCTCTCTCTTACTGTATTTATAGGAAATTTCACCCCGAAGACTAAGACTCTTGGGGCAGAAATGTGCTAGTGTAACCCAACATTGACACACACTAACACTACTAAAATTACTTTAATTAATAACTTTAATTAAGAACTTTCTAAATAAGTTAAACCTTCATAATATTATAATTTTAGTAGCCAATCCCGGTAGGCTGTCCATTCACCTCCAAGACCTGCAAATCTGCCCCATACCCCAAGGCGCTGAAAGTCTGAGAACCAAAAATGTATCTTATCTCTTAAAATTAAGATAAAGAGCCAGTCCTGCCCGAGATGCTGTGAATGGCTTCTAAGCAGTCATGTATTTCCCTTGGCTTCTGCCCTTGGACTGACCCAAGGAAGATCCCCCAGAGCCTGTACTGGTGTGTATTTGGGTGTCTGTGTGGCACAGCCTGTCCTGGTGTGTGTGTTTTGGTGTCGGTGTGGTAAAGCCTTTCCTGGTGTGTGTGTCAGTGTGGCAGAGCCTGTCCTGGTGTTTGTGTCTGGGTGTCGGTGTGACAGAGCCTGTCCTGGTGTGTTTGTTTGGGTGTCGGTGTGGCAGGGCCTGTCCTGGCGTGTGTTTGGGTGTTGGTGTGGCAGAGCCTGTCCTGGTGTGTGTGTCTGGGTGTCATAGTGTAATGGTATGGTGAGGTAGGACCCCGGATGGCGGAGTGAGCCAGGCCAGACAGGAACCAGAAAGTCAGAGAACCAGGTCAGACAGGTAATCAGGATAAGTCGAATCAGAATCCAGAGACGAGGTCAACAAGCCAAATCAATACCAGACGAGCAGGAATCAGGAGCCGAATCAGAGAGACAGGAACGAGGTCAACAAGCCAAGTCAAACCGGAGCAGTCAGTCACAATCAAATGCACAAGCAAGTAGAAAAAATACACCAACCAAGGGTGACCCAGAAGAGGAAGTCCAGGTTTAAATAGGGAGAGGAGGAGGCGTGTCCTGCATGAAGAGGTCACCCGAGGTTATAAGAGCATGTTACAAATGTAACATGCAATATTAAGTTTTGAACACACGGTACCTGTTTGCCACGCGGTCGGCCATGCGGTGAAGACTCCGACCGGGCAGCGGTGGTACTCGCTGCCCGGGAAGCGGTCCGAGGATTCCTCCTTGACCCCAAAACGGCAGTCCGATTTCCTCTTGGATCAATAAGCTGTTTCCCCATAATTAAAGATTATATCCCTGAATATTATGTTTTTCCAAGTATGTACAGACTCCGATAAAACTACCTCCGCAGGCAGAGAATTCCACATCCTTATTGTCCTTACTGTAAAAAAACCCTTTCCTCTGCTTTAGCCTAAATCTCCTTTCTTCCAGTCTGAACGCATGACCACGTGTCCTATGCATAGTCCGGTTTATGAACAGATTTCCACACTATGGTTTGTATTGGCCCCGAATATATTTATATAATGCTATCATATCCCCTCTGAGGCGACGTTTTTCTAAACTAAACGGATTTAAATTTGTTAACCTTTCTTCATAACTATAGTGCTCCATTCCTTTTATTAATTTTGTAGCCCGCCTCTGCACCTTTTCTAGTGCTATGATATCCTTCTTTAGAATAGGTGCCCAAAATTGCACAGCATATTCAAGGTGCGGCCTTACCATTGATTTATAAAGAGGCAAAATTATATTTTTATCCCGCGAATGGATTCCCTCTTTTTATACACGACAATACCTTACTGGCCTTAGCAACTGCCGACTGACATTGCACATTGTTGCCTAGTTTGTTGTCTATAGCAATTCCCAAATCTTTCTCATTTGTTGTTGTCCCTAATTCCCTTCCGTTTAGGGTGTAGGTTGCTTGTGCATTCCCTACCCCGAAGTGCATAACTTTATATTTATCTACATTGCATTTCATCTGCCATTTGTGTGCCCAGTCCCCCAGTCTATCTAGATCCCTCTGCAGCACTGTTTTACTTTACCTAGTTTAGTGTCATCTGCAAAGACAGAAACATGACTTTCAACACCTATTGCCAAGTCATTAATAAATATGTTGAATAAAATCGGTCCCAGGACAGAACCCTGAGAGACACCACTTATCGAGCCTATCCTGGTGTGAGTGTCTGGGTGTCGGTGTGGCAGAGGCTGTCCTGGTGTGTGTGTCTGGGTGTCGGTGTGCACACTGTACTTACTGTAGTAATAAATTGATTTATTTAATGTTTACTTATCCAGAGCTAAAACGCCCTCCTGAATTTGTAGTCACTTCAAAGGACAAAACTTTCTAGGCCTAGACTTTAAACGGGTGCAGAAAGCGATCTACGTTGGCTTTCTGCACCCAGACGGTGTTGCTGTAATGCCTCGACATCAAGGCATTCAGCAACACCGCGATCGGCATCAGGGGCTGTGTCTGGCCCCTCCCCGGGGCGTCCGTTTTAAAAGTGTTCAGGAGGCGATCAACTTCAATGGTGTTGCTGAAAGGCCTCAATCACAAGGCATTCAGCAACACCAAACACTCACCCCAGGACGCGTTGTGACCGCTGTAGAAAAAAAAAACAACAACGTTGGAAAAGTTTGCCTCTAGAGAACTCTGGCTCCACTTGCAGGTTGAATACAGGTACTGCATTTAACCATACAAAAAACAAAATACTGTCTGCGCTTCTCACCCTAATAAAGTTGGCAACAAATATATAAACATAATATAGATGAGAGGTTTTGGTTATATGAATTGGCCAAAGCATAATTAAGCTCACCCACCACGTCAAGGCACACTCTCAATAGGGTGAGAACCTACTCTCACCTCCTACATAGTGGGCACACAAAGCAGTTTATACGGCTACCAAAACCTTATTAATGTGTTGGGGGAGGTGCAATTAAACCTCCTCCCATTTAACCCCTGGACAGCAAGCTGCAACCAGACTGATGAGGAGCCAACAACCTCAAATATTTGTAAACAGGGAAAAGAAAAAATGTCGGTGCGCTAAGCTAGTCTCAGGCTCAAAAAATTATTTGTTGGCTCCTCATCAGTCTGGTTGCAGCTTGCTGTCCAGGTGTTAAATGGGAGGAGGGCACACTGAAATGGCCCGGCTCAAAGATGTACCAAATAGGGCATGGGCAGTGGATCACCAAATGCCAAAGTTCAACATTGAAAAATGTGCATACCCCAAATGTGGCCCTTTTTCCCCCAAACAGCCAGGCAAACCCATTCACGTGAGGTATCGCTGTACTCCGGAGACGCTGAACACATATTGGGTGTTTTATAGGGCTGCAACTAACGATTATTTTATTAATCGATTAATCGGCCGATTATTTTTTCGATTAATCGATTAATCGGATAAAAAAATATTTAATAAAATGCCCTGCACCCACCCACACTCTGCCCCATCAGTTTCCCACCCGGCAATCATAATCATTCATTTTCATTCTCTCTCTCTCTCTCTCTCTCTCTCTCTCTCTCTCTCTCTCTCTCTCTCTCTCTCTCTCTCTCTCTCTCTCTCTCTCTCTCTCTCTCTCTCTCTTCCACTTACAACGTGCAACCGCAAAACTTTATTCAAATCTTCATCGTACACGCGCGTCACATCCGTCATTACGTAACGTCAGACGGACACTACAGAGCTCTGCAGCAGAAACGGGGGAACGCCGGCGGAGGTAAGTGAAAGGAGCCGAGCGCTCCAACGACGAATCGATTAATCGATAACGGAAATCGTCGACAACGATTCCCGTTATCGATTATTATCGATTTTATCGATGCGTTGTTTCAGGTCTAGTGTTTTATGATAGTGACATATACCAGAACCTGTTTATTCATACCTGAAGTAAAATGTGTGTGGGGAAAAAAAAGAAAGAAATGACTACCACAAAGTTTGACAAAGACTGGTGGTAGAATTAGTGCATGGAAAGAGTTAAAATACCTGCATTTGAAATACCCTGGGTGTCTAGTTTTAGAAAATGTATGATTTGATGGGGTAAATTGCATTGGCTTCAAAGATACCCCAAATGGCACATGGGGGGAAGAATTAGCAGATTTGGAAAAAATGGTTTTGAAATAGCAAATTATACCTGTACTTATTGCCCCATAACGTGCAGAAAAAAGAAAAAAAAAAACATAAAACCATTGGGTATTTTTAAACTCAGGAGGAATAGTAGAATCTATTTAGCAGGTTTTTTCATTACCTTTTATAGATGAGTAAAAGATTTTTCAACTAAAAAATAGAAAAAGTCATTTTTTTCAAAATTTTTCACCATATTTTATACTTTTTTAATAGTTAATAATATGATACAATCAAAACAATGTCATCTAAAGAAAGCCATTCTTGTCCTGAAAAGAACAATATATAACTTGTGTGGGTTTAGTAAACGGGAAAGAAGAAAATTACAGCTAAACACGAGCAGCGCAGAAATGTTAAAACGGCCATTGTCACAAAGGGTACAAAATATAAAATCACGAAGGGGTTATAAAACTTGAACTTGGTTAGTGTATTATTTCTTGCTAGTGTATCCTGCTAACCATAAACTACAGAGACCTTTTTACATGTAAATGCAGTAATATCATTATATAAGAAGTATTTAGAATTTATGAATCCATGTTTTCTATTATATCACACAAATAAAATCATACAATATTATATATATATATATATATATTATATATATATATATTTATATTATATATATATTATATATATATATTTATATTATATATATATTATATATGTATATTTATATATATATATATATATATATATATATATATATATATCACATATAGAATACATTGTTTTATGTTTTGTTTTTTTTAAACCAAAGAGGAGGAGGCTCACTGTTGATGGAGGCAGATATTATTCAGAAGCCCGCGGAGGGCAGGACTCTAGTGCCCAAAAATGTATTTTTATTATTTTTTTATGCAGGTTGGAGGTTATTCTTCATGGAGTCCAGTCCGTTTTAATACATGCAAATTAGAACATTCGAGGAAGGCCGGTGTGTTTTAAGTTAGCTTTAGTCAGTATGAGTTCACATTACTTTGTGAATCAGTGGTCTCACGGAACGGCCGCCCCACAGTTACTGATACTGAATTTCACGCCCTTCCATCATTAAAAAAAGAAGGTTCTTCTGCTGTAAAGACTCAAACCTTAATCAGTCGTTGGTCTCATCTTAGATTCAGGAGCCGTATGCCTATCCCATGCATGTTTAAATCCCCTCACTGTATCAGCCTCAACCACTTCTGCTGGGAGACTGTGCCATTATCTACTACGCTCTCAGTAAAGTAAAGGTTTCAATCAAAAGACAAGACAAATGAAAAGGGGCAGGAGCATACCTGGGAACTTCTGGGCTCTGGCTACCCGGAGCCTTCCCTTGCAGGACGCGGCCAGGACTGCACACTGACATCAGTTGGCAACTATGAGATTGCACACAAAACCCACAACTGCAGGCCACACACACATAAAAATCACTTACGTTAGTTAATTATGGTAAAGAAATATAATATAGGCAGAGATCCACGGGTATGCCAGCCTTTCTGCATTTTGGTGTACTTGCTAACGAATGCTACAACTCCCATCACTCTTGTTATCCTTGCTGAGGGTTGTGGGTCCACAAAACCAAATCATTTTTATCTATACACATTTAAATACAAAAAGAAATTGAAATAAATCAGTGCGTCTATACGATTTATTTTTTCCAGTTTTACTGGGTGAGAGACGGTTTTCGAGTCACAGTAACTGATCCCTGCGTGTTAGCTGTAATGAAACAGCCTCCCGTCAGAAGTGGTAGAGGCTAATACAGCGAGGGAATTTAAACATGCGTGGAATAGACATGAAGCTACCCTGAATCTAAGACGGGTCTGATCCAACTTCTATGGTTCTGACTTCCGATTTATTTTACGTGAACTCCTAATCTTTTTGAAAGCGTTTGCTAGAGTTGTCTTGATCTCTTCAGTTCTGAGACAATATACAATAGGGCTGGCCACATGTGGCACGAAAGTATAGAGGCAAATAAGTAAAACATTTAAATCAGCGTTTGGTATCACTTGGATTTGGTTGTAGGTGTAGACCAAAAGCCGGGGAACGTAATACATTCCAATGACAAAGGAGTGAGTGGTGCAGGTGGAAAAGGCCTTCTGCCAATTACCAGCGTGAGCCGATGAACGGATCGTCTTGATTATCATGACGTAGGAGAAGATAATGAAAGATAGCGGAACCAGATGCACAAACATTGCAATGATAAAAGTGATACGCCTGGTAGAAGCCGAGTTTGCGCAAGACAAAAGAGTAACTGGTGTGAGAGAACAGAAATAGCTTTTGATTCGGTTAGGTCCACAGTAAGGGAGTTGTGCTCCCAAAATCGCAATTGCCAGTCCAATAACAGATGCGAGGAACCAGAAGACACAGCATATGTTTACAGTCAATGGGTTGCTAATAATGGAAAAATATCTCAGCGGCTTGCAGATGGCAACATACCGGTCAATAGCCATCAGCATAATAATGAAGGAATCGAGAGACCCCAAGGAATGGACAAAAAACATCTGGAAGAAGCAAACCGAGAAGGGGATGGAATCGTCTCCGAACCAATATTTGGCCACGACTTTGGGCAAGGTCATGGTGTCTAGAAGAAGATCGGAAAGGGCGAGGTTTCCAATGATGACGTACATCGGCTGGTGGAGGTGCTCCTTCAAAATGATCAGAACTATAACGATTCCGTTTGCAAACAATGCCATATTGTAGACTAAGAATATTGTAACCGAAACAAGATGGTACAGCTTCTGTGGAAGTCCTGGGAAACCGACAAAGACAAACTCGGTAACATCTGAGCGATTGGCCATCCTAAAAGGTGTCCAAGCTCTACAAAGAGGAGATAGGAAGAACATATGAGTAACTGACACAAAGGGGTGAAGTTACAAAGAGATAAAAACAGTTTAAGTGTCCTTTCTAGTAGTAAATCCCACATATCTATACAGAAGTGTGTTCTCTACAAGATGTGCGCTCTTGAGTTTGTATTCACAATGACTGGGCCAAGTTAAATCCTAGGGGCCACCAGACTTAAGGACAATCAATCCTACCATGGTTGGGATAGGAGCAGAACAAGTCATGGATTGAAGGGATACTCAGGTGTCCTGAGCAGCGTTCTGAACAATCAATGCATATTTAAATACAAAATACTTAAGTTAAGATTTAATATATATTCATGAAAGAGCAGAACATTGGCAGAAAAGCTGAATTGGAATTTTTTCCATTTTTTGGATCAAAAAACAAATATTAATAAAATGCTGTTTGAATTCAGACCTTGAGGGCTGCAGACCACCAACATAGAACTTGGTATATTGCTAACTGATATATAAAATTATTGTTAATGTTAATTAATAAATCCTAAAATAGTAATAATAAATAAAAATATGCTTATCCTTTATCATGAAAAATTAAATTACAAATGAATCCTTAAAAAACCCTTAATTAAAAATAAAATTGTCCAATTATTTTTTAACAAAAAGTATAATTAGAAGAAAATGTATCTTCTATTATACCATTCTTATACTACTACATAACTCTCAGCCAGCCTTGGTTCTGCGCATCATTGCCTGTGGCCAGGTGAGTTTGATCTCTAATTGATCTCACGTCCAGTATCGTACACCTGTTAATATGATGGCGATGTGTACTTACGGGCTAAAATATAATTACTCTAGATCGGCTGTCCATTCTTTCCTCTGTATGCAGCGTGTTATATGAGGCTGATGACCAGGTGTATTTATATCAGTACCGGCAGAGCAGCCAATTATGACAGCGTAATTAAAAAGCATAGCTTGCGATTTCTAAAAATATCTCTAATTACTCATTAAGGTTTTGTTCATTCTAAATATGTGGTCCCCGGGGGAACTGCTCTTTTCTTTTGCTAGCTTTTCTTTAAGATTTGCCTCCCGGCAGAAGTGGTAAAGGTTAATACGACGAGGGAATCTAAAAATGCACGGGATAGGCGTACGGCTCCTGAGTCTAAGACAAGACTAACATCCGATTAAGGTTTGAGTCTTTACAGCAGGAGAAACAAGCAGACTAGACGGGGCCGAATGGGGCCGATCTGCCAGCAAATTCTGTATTTTTTATATATTATTACATGTTGCTTTGGCATTTTTGGATTGGGAATTTTGCCATTTTCTTGTTAATGTAGGAAAAATTGAAAAAAAAATGGAGCCTTTGGTCGAAGTTGATGCAATAACTGGGGAAAGTCAAAAATAAGGGGAAAGGGAAAAAAAATAGCAATTTTCATATTTTGTAAATAGACAAATCCGGGATAAGATGTGACAATTTACCTTAAAAATTATGATTGCATGGTGACAGTAGTATGGTCCTTTTTTGTAGCCTAGAGAAAGGATTTTACTATTGGAAAGCAAAGATCTATGTGCTTTCCTTGAGATTACCTCTATTAAATTTTCTGCCGCAAAGTCTGTTGTTGATTACCGCGGCCAGTGGTTGGCAGGATCATTCACTGTTCACCGATTAACTAAACAAAGCCATCTTGAACAGTAAGTCATCTATTCACCTAAAGCCTTACCGGATATTTTTGGAAAATTCTGCAGTCCTCTATGGCTTCAGGGCTACCAAAGCTTTGTTCTAGTCTTTGGCAAGCAGCGATGAGGCCCACTGCAGGGTTATTAATGTGGATAGCCCTAAGTCTCCTTACACGTTCTGTAGACTGTGGGCCAAGCCACCTGATCAGCAGGTCAAGCTCCTCAGCAGGAGTAATGTCAAGGCCACTAATTGTAGTTCTGAAGGTGCTTTTCCAGCTTTCCATCAAACCTAGAAAGGCTGGTTTTGGTGAGTTAGTGGCAAACCATATACTTCGCTAACTCTGACATCTCCAATTTCTCTGAGTTTGGGCAGGGAATAGCAGGTTGAAAGGTGTTGCTCATGTTGTCTGTGGTATTCTGGTTGAGCAACTTAGGGTAGTATGGAGTTGCATAGGTATTTATCCCTGGTGGCGGTTTATAGTCTGTAGATTTGGTCAGGGATACGTTTGGAGCACTATGGTTGCCAGGGATTTGGCGCATTGCAGGAGAGTAGATTCGTGTCCGGGGTTTTATGCGTTGAGCTTGCTGGTGCACTATGGTGTGTGAAGAAAGGTCAGGGCAGTTAGTGGTTAGTGCGTTGTACAGAACTTGGGCGCAGGGGTCTGCCAAAGATTCTGTGCCCTGTTGCTTTGGAGGAATATCTCTACTGTCAGGAACATTTGAGGCAATGAGGAGTTCACTATTTTGGTTTAGTACATAGACTTTGGTGCGCTTAAGGGGATCCTCGATATCCAAGTCACTTAAGCTGGCGCTGTCTCCCTCACTCCCGTTGGCAGCTTGTTCTAGAACTCTTAGTGTTGCCATGGCTGTGGCGTGCTCACATTGTTTCTCTAGAGCGACCATTTCTATTTTAGCCTTCCTTTGCGCATAAGTTGCTGGTTGAGTATTGAACTCTCTGAACATTGTGAGGATTTTGACCTTGAGAAGTTTGAGCGCTTTGAATGCTTGCTAGATCCCGAAGTGTGAGAAGCAGTCTCTTGGAGTTGACAATTCTCTCCTTGGCTTTTACATTGGTTTCATGTACTAAATTGTCTCTTTCTGAATTAAGGCATTGCAAATGTTCTATTTCCTTTTAAAGCATCTTCTGAATTAACCTTCTGTAAATCAGAGACATAAATTTGGCTGTGAGCAACATATTGTGAATGTGCAGTAGGGAGCTGTCCTAGGGCTTCCTCTAGTAATGACACATCAGAAGCGGGCTGTGAGATGGTGGTGACACAAGTCATCACCTGTTCCCAAAGCCATTCCATTTGTTGCAATGTTTCACAGTTTACGTCTTTAAGTGTTTCAATGATCTCAGGCAGGTAGGCTTTATGCTGTGTTTGCTTCTAGTTGGATTGACATCTATGATTTCCTCATTTGAGGCATGTTGCTTTTCCTGTGATGATAGTGAGCTACTTCTCTCTGCCATGTCTTACATAGATGAGGTAACTGGCTAACAGGCTTTGTGAGGCAGATGTATTACTAATTTACACAGGTCCAGAACAATAGGGCTGCTAAGCTGTGTTGCTAGCAGTTGTAACGGTCTTTTTTCACTATTCTGCCTCACTAACAAAGCTGTGAGATATGGGTTCCTGAGACCAACTGCTAAGTCTGTATTGACTAGTACTCACACAATGAAAGTTCAGCAGACAGTGTCAATAAAGTTTTAATCTTCAGGCTGACAATCCTTGTAAATATGTACAGCTGTGCAGGTGAAAAGACAGTAGTTCTTGCTAACAAATCACAGGAAAATGGCTGCTACCAGACAGTATAATGAACAGCACCAGAATGAACAGGAAAGGGGAGGGGCTAGCAGAATACAACCTGACTAAAGGAGCCCAGCAGGGACAAACAACATGATAGCCAGTAGCAATCGGCATATAAACCAAAATACAAAATAATGAGACATGACAATAATAATGCAAGATGGTAGAAACAATTCTTTATTCCAAATAAATGTTGGAAAACAGCAGAAAGAATAAAGAAACTATTGATGAGATCATTCGAGGTTGATCAGCCTTTGACGTCATCGTTCGAGGTTGCTCGGTGTTCGAAGTGATCGTTCCTGCCTGCCGATTATTCAAGCTGCCGGGTGGAGGAGTTCCAAGATTTGAAAATAAGAGCCATGGCTGTCCCAGAAGGAATTTGTGTTTATTATTAGTAGCAACTTTACATATTCTAGACTCGGAGTGCCTTACTCCTAGACTCATTAGTAGGTCTCTGGAGGTTCTGCTTCCGAGAATATGTAATAACTATCAGTATCCCAAATTTTCTGGGACAATCCTGACATCCATGTGATTATAAGGTGTTACTGAGTTGTCCATGTATTGGACTCCCAGTTAGTTGCCACCTTAGTTAGTTGCCCAAAAGTGCAGAAATAAAAGAACATCCCTGGGATAATACCGTATTTGCTCGATTTATAAGACAAGGTTTTTTTCAGAGCAAATGCTCTGAAAAATACCCCTCGTCTTCTAATCGGGGTCGTCTTATAATCAGACCTCAAATAGAGGTCTGACTATGAGACTAAGATCCAGATCCGCCGCACCGCTGCAGGGGACCTGGATCCTTCTGTCCCCCCCCCATTTAACACCCCCCACCACCACCCCACACACACTTACCGGTGCTTCCAATTTCCTGCTGTATTGCCGGGGCGGCGGGTTGACGTCTACGCGATCCGCGTAGACAACTTACGCTGCAGCCGGAAGGAGGTGTGGCTAGCAGTGGGGGTTGTCTGCGTCCATCGCGCAGACCTTCCCCGACTGTCAGAAATCAGAGTTCCCTGCACCGGTGCCGGTGCCGCACTGGTGCAGGGAACTCTGATCTCTGACAGCCGGGGAAGGTCTGCTCGATGGACGCAGACAAACCCCCGCTGCCAACTCCACCTCCTTCCGGCTGCAGCGAATCGCGTAGACGTCAACCCGCTGCCCCGGCAATACAACAGGAAATTGGAAGCACCGGTAAGTGTGTGTGTGTGTGGGGGGGGGGTGGGTCAAATGGGGGCATAGGGCATTTCTGGAGGCAGAGTGCTCTGTGAAATGCCTTTTAACCCCCTTAACGCCACTCTGCCTCCTGAAATGCCTTATACCTCCCTATATGCCACTCTGCCCCATAATATGCCTTTTAACCCCCTAAATGCCAGAGTGGCATATAGGGGTATAAGGCAATTCTGGAGGCAGAGTGCTCTATACAATGCCTTTTAACCCCCTAAATGCCACTCTGCCTCCAGAAATGCCTTTTAACCCTCTATATGGCACTCTGCCTCCTGAAATGACCTATACCTCCCTATATGCCACTCTGCCCCATAATATGCCTTTTAACCCCCTAAATGCCAGAATGGGATATAGGGGTATAAGGCATTTCTGGAGGCAGAGTGGCACATAGGGGGTTAAAAGGCATATCATGGGGCACAGTAGCAAATAGAGGGTTAAAAGGCATATCATGGGCCACAGTGCCATATTGGAGTGGCAAGCCTGGGGGCAGATGTGCGTAACTGGGGGGGCAGGTTGGAAAATACAAGGAAATAAAGACAAAAAAATATTTTTCTCAATCATAGCTTTTATTAAAAAATGTAATAGTTAAGATGAATTAACATTTACTTGTAAAACTTTTTTCCTATAGGGTCGTCTTATATTCAGGCTTTTTCTTTTTTTTCCTAAATTAATATTCAGATTTTGGGGGGTCGTCTTATAATCGAGCAAATACGGTATTTTCCCTCTCTGTGTTTCCAGGAGACCGCGTTAATACCGTTATACAAAAGACAAGTGAAATTAGAATAATACTGCCGAGATGCTGTGCAATTTAAGACTTTATTCATAATTTCAGACGTAAAGGTGAAAAGGCACAAGACTGACAGGTAAAGGATCACTGTCCTAAAATCACAATATACTTTGTTTATTTCCCATAGAATATCGCACAGTTTATTTTTAATTTATAGCACTTTTCAGTATCGTTATTACACTATATCTTATTAAACTATATGTTAATGACAATGGGCCCTGGACAAGCCTTAGTGGGCCTCTAAACCCAGATTGGCTATCCTGCCAACAGCAGCATATGCCGGTGTGCACAACGTCAGATCGGTAGGAATAAGCACGTCTTCTGACCCACCAGGTTATTACCTAAAATAATTAATGTGTAGCTATTGAGGGCCCCAAACTGCTATGGACACCTGTAAGAAAGCAGTGACCTCTACAAGTGAGCCATGACAGGAACTATCTGTTCCTTTTACCTTGCGGTAAATATGGCCCCAAACACCACCACTGAGATTCCACTGAGAAGCCCTGGTGGACTTACATGCATGTGGCTGATCCATACCACAGTAGCGTTCATCAACTGAAAGACCTCACACGTGAAGGCAAGAAGGTAACTTAAAGAACACAAATAAACTTCATGATCAAGAGTGGATGAGGGCAAGTACTGCATTGTAGGTTTTCACGGTCCCTACTCTTCATTTAAGTTAGCCCAAAGATAAAAGCCTCCAGTTTATTGGGGTCTTGGCCTTTATTTGTGAGGGCCTTCAGTTTACACTTATAGATTAATTGCTTGGATATTATCAATGAGATAATTATCTCTGAATATAATGAGTTACATCCCTTTTTAATGTGTTCCTCATGTTGTCAGGAGGAGTTAACATGGGCAAAATTTGGTAATATAGAGTCATCAGTCTATATTTGGTGTCTGTTATTTTTAATATAATTTTGTATCAATAAAAATAAAAAAAACTTGTCTTTACGTTTTCAACATTATACCATAATTTTGTGTCTCAGAATTATGAATATATCTATATATATATATATATATTTTTTTTAAATAAGGTCATTGTGGCTTAATCCAAACATTTTCACCAAATGATTTAGAGACTCCACAGATTTAGCTATCATTAAACGAGCAGAATTTAGTTAAAATATTGTTTAACATTAAATTAATTGGAGTCCTGGCAAATTTCATTTGACATTGACTTTGATTTTGATTTTAAAAGCTTTTGCGAGAGTTCGTTTGATTTCTTCCGTTCGCAAACAGTATATGACGGGGTTGGCCAAATGCGGCAAGTAAGAATAGAGGCAAAGAAGAAGCACATTTATATCGGCATTGAGAATTAGACGGACGTAGTTTGCGAAATATACAAACACTCGAGGCACAAAGTACATCCCAATGATGATCAGGTGTGTGGTGCAGGTGTAGAAAGCCTTCTGCCAGTTCTCAGAGTGGACAGACGTTTTGACCGACCAGAGTATGAAGACGTAGGACAATAGGATGAAGCCCAGAGGGGCAAGAAGCACAATCATGGCATTGACTAATATTTTTTGGCGGACGGAGGTGACATCTTGGCACGCCAAAGGGAACAGTGAAGAGACCGAGCAGAAGCAGCTTTTGATTTTATTCGGCCCACAGAAGGGCAAGGGGATGAACAAGATGTTATTGAACAATGACGCAGACGCGGCCAAGATCCAGAAGGTCCAGCATAAAATGGCCGTTGCTTTATGAGTGATTATTAAGGGATAACGCAGCGGTATGCAAATGGCAATGTATCGGTCGACAGCCATGAGCATGATAATAAAGGAATCAAATGATCCAAGGAAATGGACACAAAACATCTGGAATAAACAGCTGGAGAAGGAAATCGTTTCTGCTCCAAACCAATACTTGGCGATGATTTTAGGTAATGTGATTGTGTCGAAAAGCAGGTCAGAAAAGGCAAGGTTTGCGATAAAAATATACATCGGCTGGTGTAGGTGCTCCTTTAGAATAATCAGCAATATTACGGTGCCGTTTGAGAAAAGCACAACGGTATAAATAAGGAACATTGTTAACGATATCAGAAGGTAGAGCTTTTCTGAGGCTCCTGGAAAACCAACGAGATGGAACTCGGAAACTCCAGAATAATTGCCCATTGACTCAGCGCGTCCGTGGTTAAAAACACTGGTGGAAAAACACATGAAAAAAAACACATAAATATTTAGAAAATGTAGCACAGAAATTCTTTCTTTCCATGGACATCAATATAGTTTTGGTCATTTTTCATCACAAGGCAAAGGCATAAAACAGAGACCCTTATAATTAATTCATGAAACTCAAAAATGTGTTTATATTATTTTCCGAAGGCTCTATTAATACTAATATTAATTGTATAATAACGGTAATTTGTCAACATGAAAAAATCCATGTAATAAATGGATTCAATAGAACATTTCATTAAAAGCGACAATATATTTTAAAATAGAAAATCTAAGGGCTCAAATAAAAAAAGTATTTAATTAATCACAAATATGGAATATATATATATAAGGGCCTTCTAAATTTTGCGACACTAGAAAGAGGTTATTTTAAAAAAATATATATAATGTATGATTGGTAGTATGAGGATAAAACTCACAGGAAAACAGAAATTTGCATTATTTGGAAGGCATTTTCTGAAATACTCTCATACAACAGATTACAATTTTAGGTAAAAAAAAAAATAGATTGTGTTAAATTAATAAAATAACAAATATAACCATTTTTTCTGCTTGTTTTGGTCTAAAAAAATGAATACGCAAGAAGACATGACAGTGACCTCAAAATGAATATTATTATTATTATTACCGGTCTTACTCTTTTTTAATTTATATATATTCTTTTTTGTTGTAATTATTATTATTATTAATTTATTTATTTTAAAATGTATTTATATTGTCCATACATTCAAAAGGTCCAAGAAAATTAGAACTGACAGAGGGTAAAATTACCCTTTGAGGTAAAAGAGGGCTCAAAATGCACCACTACATAAAAGAGTAGCCATAACGTGGTATAATAAGGAATCTTACGCAGACTCTGCATTACTAAACATTTTTATCGTTATGTAGAAAAATATAATATGAATTTTAGTACCTCGAAGAATCTTTCAACAGAACATGTTAGTACATTATGAGATTATGAGAAATATCCATATTTTTCAAGAAATAAGACTTAAACTTAGTTGCACCACGTTATTTAAACTATTTTTAGTAATAATTTCCCCAATTATTACATATTTCCTTAATACTAGTAATAAAATAATAAAAAATAACCTACACCCAACCCTTATATTAATAGTTTTTTTTCGGGGGGGTATAATCGGATAAATTCAAGAATTTCTTATAAATGTGATTAAAACAGAGGCTAATACTAGAAGATTCAGCCAAAGTTCCTCTATAACTATACTTTAAACTAAACGGAAGGTCGTAAAATGTTAATATGTATTCCATATAACATGATTAAAGATAAAAGGGATCTGCTCACCTAATGTATACTATATAAATGTAATGCGTTTTATAGTTATAGTTCCGAAATCTATAAATCATTGACCCAAATAATACATTTAATACCAAGTGGATACAATGAAATGGACTCTGGATACATTTATTTAGGTCCTCCTGCACCTTTATACATACGTACATACAATAGTTATAGGAGCTGATGAATATAATATTCATATTAGTGAATAAATGGAATTTCACATCTTGCTACCTTTTTTTCCTCAGCACCAAATTAAACCCCATTTTAACAGAAAGCATTAATTTTTTTAGTTGATTTTTTACTATTTCTCTCCTGTTTTCTGGAAACCATACGGTTAGAACTTGGGTGTAATAATTAGATTGGAAAGTGCGAGGATTACCATGGATTTAGAGGCCCAGGTAATTATTAGAATTGTGTCGGCCGAATAGTTCTATAGCGCCATCAAATTCCGTAGCGCTGTACAATGGGTGGACAGGACATAACAAGTAGTATGTAACATAACAAAGTGACTTACAGAGACAACAGGTGAGGAGGGCCTTGCTCAAAGAGCTTACAATCTTTTAGATTCCAATGGCTATTTAAATGAAATGACTTGTCGGTGTTAGTATAACTTGTTGTACAACGCTGTGTCATTTTTTCAGCACTATATAAATTAAAGATCAATATTTATTACAGTGTTGAGGTAAGGGCAAGTATCAAATTCTGAGTTCTAAATATGTTTCAACTTAAAACAGGAAGAGTAAATTAATGAAGGCGAGATCTTACTCACAACGACTATTTAAAAGCATTTCCTAATTTACCATTTTTATTACCATGTGTTTACCTCCGAAAACCAGTTCAGATAAGAATCATTCTGCCCTTCTAGTCTTCCTGTTTTTTTCTTGTAAAGACTCAAACCTTAATCAGTCGTTGGTCTCGTCTTAGATTCAGGAGCTGTATGCCGATCCCATGCATGTTTAATACCCTCACTGTATTACCCTCTACCACTTCTGCTGGGAGGCTTACCTTCCACCTGAGCCTCTAGCTTTAGATTCTTTTAACTCATTTAAGTAAAGTTCCCTCCTGCACTTTAAGTTCCTTTATGTATTTAAATGTTTCTATCCCATCTTTCCTCTCCCCCCGGGTATTTTAATTCACTAAACACACAGTACATTTTATGTTAGCTAATCTGCATTAACCAGATTGAATCAGAAAAAAGATAGAATAATATTAATAAATATATATAACTTCTTACCTTTTGATGTGCAGCCAGTTGGCATCATTCATGAGCGGCTTTAGTGTCGGAAGCCCTGCTATTTCCCACTGTATTTATAGATGTGAGAAGCTGCTGACTCTGCTCACTAGAGACTTTGGGTAATAATTGGTTAGTTTTGTTCTGTAAGTATCTTAGGTGTAAATCTCAAAGGGAGAAATATCTTCCTAACGAGGTCTGTAATTTGTAACTTTTCTAGCGACGCACACACGCGCTCTTTCTAACACCTCTAATTGCAGAACTAGCAGACTATCTGCTAACACAAACTATCTGCTCAGATACTTTGAGGGGGTGAAAATGCGTATAAATCAAATATATATATTAATATATTCATATATAAACATAATTACTGTGAATCAGCACACAAAGAGAATGCTGCATGGAGAAGCTACATTATTTTAAGGTCCCACATTATGGGATAATTGCATTATTTTGGCTCTCTGGATGAATAGGTCTGATTTGGGGGCAAATTCTATGTTTCTTTGTTTTTCTTTTGTAACAATAAATCTTATCTCCCAGTGACTGAGATCACGGACGTGTAATCTCCGAGGGCAGGGCTTGACCAATAGGGACTTTTATGACATTGCAGTCTAAATACATCGACATTAATAACAGCTTCCACTCTTCTGGGAAGGCTTTCCACAGGATTTTGAAGAGTTTCTGTGGGAATTTTTGCCCATACATCCAGGTGTATTTGTGAGGTCAGGTACCGATGTTGGATGAGACGCCCGGCTGGCAATCTCCATTCCAGTTCACCCCAAAGGTACTTGATGGAATTGAGGTCAAGTTCTTCCACACCAAACTCATCCAACCATGTCTTTATGGAGCTTGCTTTGAGCACCACTACATTGGGACGATTTTGATTATTGATATCAGGGTTTTTGGCCCCTTACTTCCAGTGCAGGGAAATTTTAATGCTTCAGCAGACCAAGGCACTGTGGACAATGCTCGGCTTCCAGCTTGGAGAAGATCTTTTTCTATTCTAGCATGACAGCGCCCCAGCGCACAAAGTCTACTTATCCACAATTGGAAAGCCTTTTCCCCATTATGTGTTTTAACATTATTAATGTAAACTTCCTAGTCTTCCTAGTGGCTCCCCCTTATAAACCCTTTAACTGCAACATTGCAGATTTTAAAGTACCCTCAAGGGATTCAAAATTCAATTCAACTTTAACCCACACATGCCAATGGACAACGTATATTCAGTCGAACGTATGAGAAATAAAAGAAAAATACCGTATTTGCCTATAATCGGGGTTTAGCGTAATTCGTAACGCCCGACACCAGGAACATGCAGTTCCGGGCGCTCGGCAGGTGTTTTTTCTTTTCTTTTTTATTTAGCAAGCAGCAGGGTTAGGATTCAGGTCCCCCGCAGCGCTGCAGCCAGTGGACATCTGCGTGATGGGCGCAGACAGCCTCCGCTGCTGGCACTTCCACTGGGGCTTCTATGCCGGAGCGCCAGTGTTACATGACTTTCTGGTACTCCACCATAGAAGCCCCAGCGGAAGTACCGGCCAGCAGCACTGCGGGGGATCCTCCTCTCTGGCAGCCGGTGAGTGTCTGTGCGATGCACGCTGCCTGCACCTGAAGGTCATGTAACTCCGGCGCTCCGGGATAGAAGCCCTGCCGTAAGTGGCGAGAAGCAGCAGAGGTTGTCTACGTGCACCGACTGCCCTCGGTAGACACCAGGGAGTCTGGGCAGAGTGGCATATCTGGGGATCAGAGTGGTATATCCGGGGGGCATAAAGCATATGTGGGGGTCAGAGTGGCATATCTGGGGGGCGTAAAGCCTATCTGGGGGGCAGAGTGGCATATCAGAGGGACATATCTATAAATTGCATTATGAATTAAGGGGGGGCTTAAAATGGCTGTTAGTTTTCTGTTTGTATGTAACATATGCTGACTAACTGCATAATAGGCCTATAATTGATCCAATACGGTAGTTATCTTTCCTGTAATGGCTAATCTGTAATTAGATTCCCCTGGAGAGCCGAAATTCCCAGTTTCAAACAATGCAACGTTTTCAGTCAAGGAATTGTATTTTTTTTAAATAATTAAAAATAATTTAATTTTATTTTTTGACAGCATGAAAACTCATTTTAAATAACAAAAATACTTTTTTAAACAGATACAATGAAAAATATATATTTTTAGGTGCAACGATATTTGTTCATAATCAGATAAACAGCTGGATGTTGCTCCATCCTGAGTGCCAGCTTCTTTTGGAAGAAATTTAACAGAGTTTTTTTGATTTCCTTGGTCCTGAGACAGTATATTATTGGGTTGGCCATGTGCGGAACAAACGTGTAGAGACACAAAATCAAAACATTCAAGTCTTCGTTAAGAATTAATTTCACCTGATTTGCCACGTATATAAATATCCTGGGAATAAAATACAATCCGATGACAACGAGGTGGGTAATACAGGTATAGAAGGGTTTCCGCCAACTATCGGAACGGCTTGTTGACCGGATGACCTTGATGATAACTCCGTAAGAGAATATGATGAAGCCCAAGGGTATAAGGAGAACAAACATAGCCAGACCAAAAGCCAACCGCTTGACAAAAGTGACATTGATACAAGCCAAGGAGGTGACCGCCATGTTGGTACAAAAACAATTCCTGATTTGGTTCCGTCCACAAAAAGGGATACCGGCATCCAACAAGGCGATCGACAATGAGATTATTCCTGTAAGGAACCAGAAGAAAGCACAGACAATAACTATACGTCTGTTCGTTATTATTGAGTTATATCTTAGGGGTTTGCTTATGGCGACGTATCGATCTATAGCCATGAGCATGATGATGTAGGAATCAAAGCTGCCCATGCAATGAACGCAAAACACTTGGAAGATGCATCCAGAAAAGGAGATTGTCGCGTCTCCAAACCAATACTTGGCGATGATTTTGGGTAGCGTTATTGTGTCAAACAGTAGATCGGAGACGGCGAGGCTTGCAATGATCACATACATCGGCTGGTGCAAGCGGCGGGAGAAGATAATTAAGATTATCACTGTGCCGTTGGCAAAGAGCGCTACGAGGTAGACGAGGAACAGTGCTATGGAAACCGGGGTATTAAACTTTGCTGGTAGGCCAGGAAAGCCAAGTAGAATAAATCCAGAGATATCAGACTGGTTGGCCATTGACTGGTGCATGACTCGCTCATCTGATGCTTCCTAAAAAAATAAGTCAGAAGACATTACATAGGAAACGAAATGACATTAAAGCCGTCAATACTTCATCAAGAAGCAAAAAAAAATAATTAATTACTAGGAACAAGAGATTTTATTTTAGTCACTTCACTAGGCCTGACCCAAGACAACATCTCCAACTACCCCCAAGACCTACCAAGTTGGGTCTCTTTCTCTTGCGGCGCCTCCTCTTTCTGCTACAAAAGGACAAGCAGAGCAGGTGAAGAGTTAAATACCGACCATAGTATAAATTAGCAATTTACAAGAGAGATCTCTGATCTTCCTAACCAGCCCATTGATCACCCAGTAGGTTAGGGTTCTTCAAACTTGGGGTAGGAACCCAGTACTGGATCGCAAGATGCCGTTCACTGGGAGACGCCAGCACTTTCGCCCTGCTTTTGCTTTAGAAAAAGAAACTGCAATAAAGAGCTCTTCAACCATAATAATGGAAGCAAAACCCAACTGGAGACATTCATTAAGTGTCCTAATCTACTCCTAGCTGGATATCCTTGTATCTTCTATAATAGAGGTAAGTGTGCTTATGTTTCTTTAAATGACATTTAACACTGTAATTGACGTTACCATGAGTTTCTTAGTCACATACAAATAATGATCAGATTCTTCTGATTGACTGCTGTCCTTCAAATGTGAAGATATACAGATGATTGGGGCGCAGGTACATATAGGGAAGAAAACAAATATATCTTCATATCTGCACCCTAAGGAAGAGTGCTTTTTTGGGCTGCTGCGGTCATTTGGGAAGTATATTATTATTATTATTTTTCACTTTTTCACCATTTTTATTTTACTCACGCACAAGTGATACAGCACATTATCCTTTATTGTCCTTCAAATGTGTTTTCATAGCCACTATAGTATTGGCCACCGTCCATTGTAAGCCCATGAGTATTATTATTATTATAAAACCTCTACAATGTGCAGGGTAGATGTGTGAACAACTAATACTTTTCCGAAGGTCACATTACGCAAACCACTGCGCTACCAAAAAGTTTCTCCAGAGTATTGTAAGTCTATTGACTTTAAAGTGGTGCTGGAGCGACATCTGGTGGTGATTTTTGGTATAGCCCACATCTCGTTAGATCGAACAATAAGCGGATGCAATGTTTCTGCAATCCGCACCATTTCATTGGTTGCTATGGTAATAAGACCACTTTTAAAATTTTTGACTAGAATATTTTCTATTAATAAAATATGATATGTAATTATAAAATAGTATTATAATTATATAATGTTATCAATAGTATGTAATAATATATAATCCTCAATGTGTCTTGCAGAAATCGTCATCATGGACACAACCGATTCCGTCTGTATTTTTTCTCAAATTGAAAGGAGCCAACAGATGCCACGGTGCTGTACAATGATGGCAGTACAAGCTTAAACTTTTTATTTTTAATTTTTTTGGCCAATATAATGATTTAATATATAGTTTCAAAGTACCAGGGTGCTGATGAGTTCAGGGGCATATACCTGCATATCAAATTTGTTTGATTGTTCTGTAGTCATCAATATACCCCACAGAGGTTTCTAGAAATCACTTTCCATCGAAGAAAAGGAGCAACTTCATGGGGAGGAATAATGAATAAGATCCTAAAAATGTGCTGATAAAATGGCTGTTTGATGTTTGTGTTAATGTGGCAAACAGTGATTAGTTCATTTTAGTGTGATCAGTGCGATTAGTTGAGCCAATAAAATTATCATTCATCCTTAATAATTCCCCTTTATATTAATTACAACACATATAATATATCTTACCTTGATTTATGTTCATGGGTTCTTCCTTAGCGATTTTATATACAGCAAAGTATCTTCAAAAACACTAAAATCCATCTTAATGTAAACTGAAAAACAAAAAAAGTGGGTTTTTTTACAGTTAATTCAGTAAAATTAGGGCAACAATACCTTAATACATTAACGAATCGCTCTTCCGAATATTATGTACTTGGTTAGATTTGATTCTCGATACATTTGTATTCTTATCAAAACTTCAATATCTCAAGAAAAATTAAAGAAATCTATATATAAATATAAAAATAATCACTAATACATTTATTAAATCTCATTTTAATTTACATTTATGTCAACTTTTGCTTGAATATTGCCAAGGCAACGGGCCAAACTTAATAAATGCAACCTTTATTTTGTTTAGAATCTGGTCAACATGTATCCAGCTAACAACTATAGTGAGTATCCAAGGCGTAATATAATGGAACTTTATAGATATATACATTAAAGGCTTCAAACTGCCAATCAGTGGCAAGAAATGCTGAATATAAGAGAAAAAAGGCACCATGAACTAATTTTGAAATGTAGATGCTGCCCTATCTATTTTTTTTATAATGAACGACAATGAAAAAAGTAAATAAAAAAATCTTCAAACACAATAAAAAAACAATAAAGCAGTATTGATCATTAGCATTTTTTTTCATTATGTTTGAAGATTTATTTATTTGCATATTTTTTTATTGCGCTCCTGTTACACTTTTTATATACAACACGGCTACAATTTATGGTCAGGTACTTTATTTTTTTTTAGGATTACTTAAATGTGCATTTTTCCAGGGGAGGGGCAAAATGCTAACCCTGCCCAGGGGGTGGGACTATTATCCAGCACCGCTCTGTGCAAATTTTTAAGTCTAAACCAATTCAATATTATTAAAGTGAATCCTTGCTGACTGGTAGTCTAAAGTGTCTCTGTAGCTGCTGTGGAACTACAAATCCCACAATGCTTTGCAAGCACACTTTTAATACCATTACATAAGTTATGGGGGGTAAAGGTGATGGGAAAACAACCACAAGGGATTCTGGGTAGGCACATGCAAATAAGGTTTTTTGCCTCTATATCCTCTATATCCACTTTATACATGGATCTCTTATTTGCATGTACCTACCCAGAATCCCTTGTGGTTGTGGCAGCACCATGAGATTTCTGAGGGAAAAACAAGCGTTCTGGCTTGTCTGGTGTCTGTAGATGAGTGTTTAATAATACTTCTACTTCCCCTTAATTTTAAGTGGAAGGGTTTTCCATCACCTTTACCCACCATAACTTATGTAATGGTATTTCTTGGCTACCCCACGCCTCCAGTGTAAAGTCAGCATCACAATCTCATGCTGATGAGTCCTGTTAAGAATATTACAGACATTGCTTCTCGGTCCTTTGGCTAAGATCAAGTGTAGTCTCTCTTGTGGTGAGGAGAAATGACACTGATTCTCTGGCCTTAGGGTTTGGGAAAGCAATGGAACCTGAGGTGAAATTGCCCTGGCAGAAATGCTGGAGTCACTGCGTGTGGTATTGCACGCCTCTGCACACGGTGAGCGCATGTTTCCGCTGGCGGCCTTCCATCGCTACTCGCCCCCATGTACCATCAGGTCTTGGGGATGAGAATTATTTTTGAATCCGGCAGGCCAGAAATGGCTTGTCCTTAAAATATATTTCTTTAATTTATATATCACTTTGTTTTTGCACGAGTGCCTATTAATTTACTCCCTTTTGATTCACGGTTTTGAAATTCACGGCTTGGCCCCCACTATTCTACGGCACACGTATTTGTCACCACGTTTTGGACACTGTTTTCTTTTTAGGAAGCAGTGAAGCCTGGACTTTGCTGGAGGAGGATTGGAGCCTTCTGGCCCTTTCCTCTCTTCAAGAAGGCCAGCAAGGAGTCTCACTCTTCGGGGTGAGACTCAAGATCCGACCCTCCCATGGGGGGGGGTTGGAATTTGTCCGAGTTCTCCGTGAGGGAACTCGGTATCGTAGTCTGGCTTCTGCTGCCTTGTGCACAGAATGCGGCACCAAAGGAGCACGCACCTCGGGCAAAAAAAAAACAGACAGGCTTTGTTGTTATTTGACAAAATGAAACATCAGGATTTTTACATCTGAAGTCTTTACAGATCAAGGGGAGAATGCTGGGCCCTGGCTTCCTGGTAGGATCTGAGTGACACCCCACAGAAGCTCAAGGGAGAACTGCTTGTTCCTGGTGTTCTGGTGGGATTGGTCTCTTCCCAAGTATTGTCAAAGGCTGTCTTGTACAGCGGGCAATTACTTTCAACGGATCCATGTATAAAGTGGATATAGAGGCAAAGATGATAATTGTTGATCTTATTTGCATGTGCCTACCCAGAATCCCTTGTGGTTGTGGCAGCACCATGAGATTTCTGGTGTCTGTAGATGAGTGTTTAATAATATTTCTACTACAGGCACGCTTATGACATAGCTTGCGAAAACATTGTAGAACTTGATTTTGCAAGAAGGGTCCCTGTCAGCTACTCTTGGTGTAGATGATGGGCTGTAACTACATGACACTGTGACATCACAAGATGACATCATGGTATAGCAAGTAATAGAATTAGAAACGTAGAATTTAACATCTGATAAAAAACCATTGGCCCGATCTAGTCTGTCTAGCATTCCTGCTGTAAAGACTCAAACCTTAATCAGTTTTTGACCTCATCTTAGATTCAGGAGCCGTATGCCTATCCCATGCACGTTTAATACCCTCACTGTATTACCCTCTAAAACGTCTGCTGGGAGGCTGTTCCACTTATCTACCACCCACTCAGTAAAGTAAAACTCCCTTCCATTCCATCTCAGCCTCTGACCTTTTAATTTTAGATTATGATCTCTTTTTTCTTCCTGTTCTTTTTTTAAATCCCTTTAAGAATTTAAATGTTTCTATCCCATCCCCCCTCTGTCTCTTGTTGCCTCCAAGCCGGACATACTGACATCCCTTAGTCTTTCCTGATGATTTTTATCATTAATATTTTTAAAAATAATAATAACAACAACATTTAAAACCACTTGGCCAGGAGGTCCCCTGGGCATCTCCATTGCATTTTTTTCCACGTTACAGAAATAGTTTAGGGTGTCAGAAACACCCCAAGCTATGGATTTAATTTAAACCATCTGAAAACGGAACAGAAATTACACAAATATTCTTATTTAGGTAAACTCTGTAAAAAAAAAAATCTTTTTCTCCTATTTGTGGTCTCCTTCCTTATGAATGGAAGTAGTTAATCATTACATTATACGTATGAATTAATAATCAGTGCATAATAATGTTTCTGTTGTTTTGTTCCGTTCCACGCTGTAACCGAATTGCGACATTAAAGCCCGCCAGCTGGACTCATAAAACCGTTTGATAACATTCAGATTAAAATAATAACCCTGGTTTTCACACGTTAGCTAAACGATGTGAGCAGAATCTGTTCCGAGGCCAAAAATAATTACTTTTCCATTACAAAAAAATAAATAAATTCCGTGTATCTTCTGTAAATAAAAGATACCATGTGACCGGTCGCATTGCGCAACATCAAAGCATCTCAATGGGAAGCTCTGTCGAGATGTCGTCGATGGTGGAGACGGTACGGGTGGAAGTTCCGTCGCTCATTGTGCGTCTATAGAGGCTGTAAATCAAATTGATTCATTGTAGGAAGGTTCTGCGGTGATAAGCAATGGTATGGATGCCGTAATATTATCCCAGGAAATCCAACGTTCGGCGAGCGATAGTTCCTTCTCTGTGTGATGACGTTATTGACTTGGGTGACAGATGGCTCTTCAGGCCAGGAGGTGGTAAACATAGCGAGACTTTTATTAAGGAAGAAAAAACAATGTGTGTCCACGTGCAATGCCATATATTAAGTTAAAAAATAATAAAAAATAATTGTAAAAATATACTTTTTCAGCATTTCTACATATACATCTCATGGTGTCCCCAATTCAATATACCGGCACAAGGTGTCTAGAATAATAGGTCAATGTTTATCCCATGAGTGCATAGATGTTCTCATTAAATACATTTTTGGTTATTTTTTTGGTTATATAGACAATGGGTAAACAGCACTTAATATAAGTAGTGCATTACAATTTGGATAGAAAGAAAAGGTGAGGAGGGCCCTGCTCACAGGAACTTACAGTCTAGAAGAATAAAATCATCTTAAGTTAAGTGACTATAACACCAATGAGACCCTAGACCAGGACCCATCAATGTACCAAGCATGAAGGCCCAAGAAACCCATCTGGCTCACTAGGTGACTTTCAAAATGTTTTACGGAAAGAAGAACATGGAAGGATGAATTATTCCTGGGGAGCTTGTTGGTGTAGAAAGGCCCACGCTCTGACTGCCCTCTGTTTTTGTCTGATCCATCATATGAGACTGTAATAAAAACGACCCCCTATGAGCATACTGGGGAACTCTCCGGGTTTGAGCCGGAGATTGCCGGGTGAGCGCGGCGCCTCCGGTTCAAGACCCGAATCCTCTGGGTCGCGGAAGCGGGGTCTTGACACTCCCCGTTCCCCGCCCATTTCCCTTTAAATAGGGGTGTTTCCCACTGCCGTCAGTGGGAATGCCTATTAACGTCAATGGGACCGCCCACCGACATCAGCAGGACAGCCCACTGACATCAGCGGGACCGCCCACTGACATCAGTGTGCAGTCCTGGCTGTGTCCTGCAAGGGAAGGCTGCGGGTAGCCGGAGCCCAGAAGTTCCCAGGTATGCCTATGAATTTTATGTGCTGCAAGACAGTCTGTAGACTTCAGTTACCATGGAATTCAGTTACCATGGCTATTGTGGGCCGGCGATTGTTAGGCTTTTTTCTGGTCATATCCAGCTGACGGCCGCACTCTCCAGCATCGGATCTGCCGCTGGTGGGTATACAGTAATGTCAGCCAGCATCCCGCCGGGCATTTGACTGGATTTCACTATACAACATGAAGGTCCAACCCCAGTGAGCTTCTCCTGCAAGAAGGACTGAGCTGGCCCTGTATAATGTATAATTCATAAGGGGAGATTTCTTGACTGTATATGAGCCGCCAACAAGGGAGATGAGATTTCCAAAACAGGACCATGAAGCATTGGAAGAACGGGGAGTCAAACCGCCCAATAGGGAGATCTAGAACATGCCAGTCCGTAACCATGGTACTTGTCGATATTAAGGAGAAAGCACAAACATGAGTTTGGATATTAAAGCAGAATTAATATGTCGGGAGAATGAATTATACCAATTATTACAAAAGAGTCGGCATTCCGAAATCCATCATTATTTAGGTTACTGATTCTCTTCCAGTTAGAAGGATTGGGAGTATAACCCGGGGTAACAGACGCCCGTCCGCTCAGCTATAACGGTAACTTCTCCATTTCTTATCTTTATATACTTCCCTGTCATGTAAGAGATTCCCGCTGACCCCTGCCCAGCTGCCAGCATGTAAAATGGATATTAACTCTGCGGCAGCCATAAATCTTATAGATTTCCATTCGTTAGAATAAAGACTAAAGTTATGAAATCTTTGAAAAAAAAGAAGTTTGTGATGCATTTTTCTTTATTCTTTATTAGTTTTAAAAATATTTAATAAGCAGAATAATAGCCTTCTCTGCATTCTACGCTAGACACGGTAGGAGAGTGAGTTCCCCTCTTCTAGAACTTCTAGATCATTCCTCTGCCATCTCCACCAACGAGGAGTAATGTGCAGACAGGGCCCATTAAAGCCTGGAGCAGGGCAAGAGCCAGGGCCGGACTGGGACTGAAAAGCAGCCCTGGAAAAATTTGGAGACCAGCCCCATATAGTTTATCTCACGGTCGCGCTCTTTAACCACACGCACCCCTTATACATACCCGACTCACACTATTCGCCATTCTTTTTATCTCATTATTTGTATTAAAATGCCAGAAAGCAAAAGTTTTAAAAGGCCCTAATAAATGAAATACATTACACATAATGGGATCAAAACATTTGCTACAGCGAACATTTTAGATGAAAAAGTTCAGTGGAACAAAACAGTGATCACATTATTCTTCACGATATTCTGGTAAGAAACTTTTGTTTCTTTATTAATTCATGTAGACTATTTTTTTCATATTTAATATAAGCTATGATTGAGACATGTTTGTTTTTTTTTCCTTTTATTTGCCAACCTACCCCTGAGTTATGCACATCTGCCCCCAGGCTTGCCACTCTGCCCCCCTGATATGCCTTCTAACCCCCTATATGCCACTCTGCCTCCAGAAATGCCTTATACCCCCTATATGCCACTCTGTCCCATGATATGCCTTTTAACCCCCTGTATGCCACTCTGCCATATAGGGGTCAAAAGGCATATCATGGGACAGAGCGGCATATAGGGGGTATAAGGCATTCCTGGAGGCAGAGTGGCAAAAAGGGGGTTAAAAGGCATATCATGGGGCACTCTGCCTCCAGAAAAGCCTTATGCCCTCCTATATGCCACTCTGCCTCCCCGATATGCTTTATACCCTCCTATATGCCACTCTGCCCCATGATATGCCTTTTAATCCCTTATATGCCACTCTGCCTCCCTGATATGCTTCAATCCTCCTATATGCCCCTCTGCCCCGTGATATGCCTTTTAACCCCCCTTTTGCCACTATACCTCCAGATATGCCTTTTGACCTCCTCTATGTCACTCTGCATCCAGAAATGCCTTATACCCCTATATGCCACTCTGTCTCATGATATGCCTTCTAACCTCCTATATGCCACTCTGCCATATAGGGGGTTAAAAGGCATATCATGGGACAGAGTGGCATATAGGGGGGTATAAGGCATTTCTGGAGGCAGAGTGGCATAAAGGGGGTTAAAAGGCATATCATGGGGCACTCTGCCTCCAGAAAAGCCTTATGCCCCCCTATATGCCACTCTGTCCCATGATATGCCTTTTAACCCCCATATGCCACTCTGCCTCCCTGATATGCCTCAACCCTCTTATATGCCCCTCTGCCCCGTGATATACCTTTAACCCCCTTTTTGCCACTATACCTCCAGATATGCCTTTTGACCTCCTATGTGTCACTCTGCATCCAGAAATGCCTTATACCCCTATATGCCACTCTGTCCCATGATATGCCTTTTAACCCCCTATATGGCAGAGTGGCATATAGGGGGTTAGAAGGCATATCATGGGACAGAGTGGCATATATGGGTATAAGGCATTTCTGGAGGCAGAGGGGCATAAAGGGGGTTAAAAGGCATATCATGGGGCACTCTACCTCCAAAAAAGCCTTATGTTCCCCTATATGCCACTCTGTCCCATTATATGCCTTTTAATCCCCTATATGTCACTCTGCATCCAGAAATGCCTTATACCCATATATATGCCACTCTGGCATATAGGGGGTTAAAAGGCATGTCATGGGACAGAGTGGCATATAGGGGGGTAAAAGGCATTTCTGGAGGCAGAGTGGCATATAGGGGGATACACTTACATACACACACATGCTGAAAACACATTCAAAAAAAATATTATACATTTTTTACAAAAAAATACATTACTTTACTCACCTTCTACTTCTCTTCACTGACCTGACATCCGGTGCTGCAGCAGTCTGAGCGCGAGGGGGCGGAGCTTCCGCCTCACGCTGCTCCCATCACTATGCAGCCATCGGACTGCTGGGAATGTAATCTGAACGGCCGGTGCGTGCTGATGCCCCCGGCCGGAGCTACTTTAACACTTTTTTTTTTATTTATATGGTAAGCAGGATCGGCTCGAAATATAAAGTAAAAAAAAAGTATTAAAGCAGAGGCGGCCGGCGGCATCAGCACGCATCGGCCGTACAGATTACATTCCCAGCAATCTGATGGCCGCATAGTGATGGGAGCAGCGTGAGGGGTGAAAGGTCAGTGCGAGGGGGCGGAGCTTTCACCCCTCACGCTGCTTCCATCACTAGGCGGCCATCGCACACGGCTGCTGGGTGCCGATGCGGTCGGCCGGCGATACTGTAATACATTTTTAAAATTTAATATGGCAAGCCGGACCAGCTTGCCATATTAAATTAAGAAAAAAGTATTATAGTAGCGCCGGCCGCATCAGCACCCAGCGGCCGCTCAGATTAGATTTCGGGCAGCCTGGGGGGCAATTGCCCCTGGTCCCAGCCCGCCCCTGGTCCCAGCCCACGGACCTTCCGGCCCACCGGGAAATTTCCCGGTATCCCGGTGGGCCAGTCCGGCCCTGGCAAGAGCTGTCCAAGATCAGGTCTCATCGGGGAAAATTAAGTCTAAACATGATCCATAAATGATCACATTTTCAAGGTTTGCATTGGAGGCTCCTGAAATCTCTGTTGATTATCGGTCCTCATGGGCAGTTCTGTGATAAATGGGTGGGGTGGGGGCTTTAGCCCTACCCACTCTGCACCACCATTCTGCCTGCTTCCCAAGCACCTTTTTTTTACCAATTGATGAGTAGTCCCACTTTATATCTCCCATATAGAGCCTCGGAGGCATAATGAGCGACGCTGAGAAATATTAACCCTTTAATAGCCGATCATGAAGACTGTGTGTAGCAACTCGCCAAATGTGTTAACCAAATGGCTCTGATACCATGGCCCTCATGGAAATCTTAACTTTTCATTCTTTAAAGACACACTTACTGGTGGCAATGCACCAATTGGGGGGCTTTTATATGATAACAGAAATGTAGAATAGGAAGGAGTCTGCCCCTGAAACCCTGAAATTGGGGCAAAAACACTGAGAGATCCTGGGTAGGTTAATGAGTCCCTGACAGTACTTGAATAACCATTTGGTAAAAGGGCCGATGACCTCTTGGTAGGGGAAAGCCCACTATGTCATGGAACAAACAAAATTCAAGCCGGGGCTCCAAATGTGGAAGGATCTTACAGAATGTATGGCGCCTTATAAGTTATGAGCCCATCTGTGCCTAGAATGCTTAAAAAACACTGGAATCTTTGTAGGTTTACAGCTTCTGGATACAGAGATGGGTTTTTTGGGGGATATGTGTATTTTTGGTTACTGTTCTCTCTATGATGGATGGTTTTATGCCCACCGTAAGTATGTATATATATATATATATATACCGTATTTGCTCGATTAGAAGACGACCCTGATTATAAGACGACCCCCCAAAATCTGAATATTAACTTATGAAAAAAAGAAAAAGCCTGAATATAAGACGACCCTGTAGGAAAAAAGTTTTACCAGTAAATGTTAGTTGATGTAAACTATGTGAACAATTGTTTGTTAATAAAAGCTATGATTGAGAAAAATATTTTGTTTTTATTTCCTTTTTTTTTTCAACCTGCCCCCCCAGTTATGCACATCTGCCCCCAGGCTTGCCACTCTGCCCCAGAAATGCCTTATACCCCATATATGCCACTGTGCCCCATGATACGCCTTTTAACCCTCTATATGCCACTAAGCCCCATGATATGCCTTTTGACCCCCTGTGTGCCACTCTGCCTCCAGAAATGCCTTATACCCCTATATGCCACTCTGGCATTTAGGGGGTTAAAATGCATATTATGGGGCAGAGTGGCATATAGGGAGGTAAAAGGCATTTCAGGAGGCAGAGTGGCATTAAAGGGGTTAAAAGGCATTTCACAGAGCACTCTGCCTCCAGTAATGCCTTACACCCCCCATTTAACACTCCCCCTCCCTCCTCCAAACATACCGGTGCTTCTGAGTTGGGGGGGGCGCATACCACAGGAGGGTCCAGGTCCCCTGCATCTGAGCCCCCGGTGCTTAGTCCGGGCAGCATGTAGAGCTCCACGTGAGGTCCCCTGCATCCTCCTGTGTTATGCCCCCCCCCTCCAACTTACCGGTGCTTCTGAGTCCCCGGTGCTTAGTCCGGGCAGCGGGTAGAGCTCTACGCGATTGTATCGTGTAGAGCTCTACGCGATTATATCGCGTAGAGCTCTACACGCAGCCCGGACTAAGCACCGGGGACTCAGAAGCTTTGGTAAGTTGGGAGGGGGTTAACACAGGAGGATCCAGGTCCCCTGCATCTGGGTCCCCAGTGCTTAGTCCGGGAAGCGCGTAGAGCTCTACACGCAGCCCGGACTAAGCACCAGGGACTCAGAAGCACCGGCAAATTGGGGGGGGGGGTTAACACAGGAGGATCCAGGTCCCCTGCATCGCTGCGGGGGATCTGGATCTTAGGTCTCATAATCAGACCTATTTGAGGTCTGATTATAAGACGACCCTGATTATAAGACGAGGGGTATTTTTCAGAGCATTTGCTCTGGAAAAAACCTCGTCTTATAATCGAGCAAATACGGTATATGTGTGTGTGTAAAGTGCCCCCTGCAGGAGGTGGGGTATATAGCGTCCCACATACTGCTGAGCAATCTCGACCAGCAACATGTGAAATGTATGTGTCCACGAAAAAATGGTCAATTACATTTTCCTTCTTCTCTAAGGCGATCAGCAATCACATAAAGCAAACTATAGCTAACAACAAGTGGGCAAATATTTTGGCCTACAGCAATTAATTTTTATTTAAAAAAATATATTCTTCTGTGTTTTTTCCAGTACAAAATGTTCAATATTAAATTAAAATATATATTAAAAGAATTATTATTTCTGGTTAACCATTTAAAGTTAAAAGCAAAAACATATGTATATATATATTTTTTATTTAACCATTTAAAACATATAAATAAAGAAAATTTGTTGTACTTACAAAGTAAAATCTTCTTTCGTGAAATCGACGTTCAGGTGCACGGCTAGACTGAGAATAAATGCCTTATCACCCTGCTTCTTTATGAGGAAATGCAGAGAGGTCATTGAACAGGCTTGTGCCGTAGGGTTGTATAATTAACCGGTAAACCTCTAGAGTGCCGGAGAGGTGTGCAACCGTCATAAAAATAATAACAGCACTGGAACTGGTGGGGGGAAAGAAAGGTATCGTTCTAAATAAGAGGCGATTGTTTTATTAAACGGCAATAATTCTGTAATTTTGTAATGTAATTTTATAATGTTTTTACCGTTTTGCTTTTTGTAGCGATAGATAGAAATAACTGTATAGTTTTTGTTTGCTTGTTTGTTTTTTGGTTAGACCATGTTGTATTCTATAAAATTAAAATTATTTGGTTTTTTAAACTCAATAAATAATTAAAATGTACATCTCTAATTCTGGGTCACTGTAGGGGTCACCAGTATTTTGGAGGGATACAGAAAAGTATCATTTTGGTCAACTGTGGTGCATTATTTTGGGGGGCAAAACTGGCACCTTGTGTTGATCTGGCATTGCCTGGCTGGGGCATAGCCAAAGGTAGTTAAAGCTCAATATTTTCACTGGTTGCTAGAGCTGGGAGAAATGTTGAAAACTTGCCATGTATGTGATGGGAATTGTTGGAGAAGCAGGAGGAGAATTATAATAAGAAATCTGAATATTTCAGAAGCCTAAAAAGGGAAATGTTATACAAATGACTCGATCACCACCTAATGGTGAATGCGATTATTACACGTGGCTGTTCAGGGATAACAGTGAAAGTGTAAGGTGTTAGATGATGTCATTTTATTAACCAAAAATGCAGCTTCCAGAGAAATATGTCACTTTCAGGCCCCAAATGTCTGCAAACAGTTAATAGTGCATGACTTTGTCTATATAGAGGATGCCGAGATCAGCGGTTTAAAGATTAATGACACTTTGTCCTTCAACCCCTATATTACCCTCATCAATGGGGTACAGTCAGCAGTTCTCTAGGCAAGGAGGTCTACGCCTGGACTCACCTTTACACTTGGTGTGAACCCCAAGAGATCCCCGAAGAGTGAAATACCATACAAAAAGGAAGCAAGATGCCGGCCAAGAACAGAGAAAAAATCACAATCTACATATTAGTGTGGTCCTACCCAAAAGTGCCATCCAGAACCAACTTTCTCTCTTGTTCCTAGAGGGATACCAACCGTACCTCACTAACAAGGCCAATGAAGGCCCGAAAGGGATGTCTGGGGCTGTTGGTTTCCTCGTGCATTGGATATTTGCTTTTCATGATATTTTAGGGTTCACCCCAAGTATAAAGGTGAGACCAGATGTGGACTTCCTTGTTCTCGTGAGTCTAGTGAGGTCCTAGCCATGCTGTATGACTACTTAGCATGATGAAGTGTAAGACGTTATGCCTGGGGTTGTTGGTTCCTTTGTATCTTTTGTTTCTGGGGGGGGGTTTTCTCTGTAAGGGTGCAAGAATGTGAAATGCTGTCAAGTAGGGGCTCATCATAAGGCACGCTATAAAGTGGTTGTCTGTTCTTGATGAGCATTTGCAGCATTATGGAATTTAGCAACCCTTCCACAGTACAGTTCTTTGTTGGGTGTATTTTAAAAAACCTCATAAATTGTAGCAAAGAGGGTTCTTTTCAACTTTATTCAAATAATTTAAATTCCTTCAGGTTCATCCTTCGTAATAATGGAAACTGCGTACTTAACTTGGGATCTAAAATGTAGTTACCCAGCACTCGATTCCAAACAAAACATTCTTTTATCATTAGTGCCAAGAACAGCACACCTCAAAAAATTCATATTTACACACAAAAAAAAACACAAAAATTAGATTTGAGAATTTTAATAAACTATAATCCTTTGAATTATTTGACATATCGAAACAACATAGTTACAACAGTGAAAACCGAGAAGCTTTATTAATGAACCATACAAAGTAATCACTATACAAAGATTATTTCACAGGAATAATACTGAGGAGGAAATAAAACAGATATTTTTCTGCTATTTTATTCCTACGAGATTTTTATGAAATGTTATATTTTGGAGAATCTGTTCGATGTCGTAAATTAGAAATTACGGAAATTAAAAGCAAGAGTCGATGGTTAGTAAAATAAATCGGCTGCTGTGTACAAAGCATCTATACATTACTTAAAATCAATGTCTATCCCCTATATTGTAGTATAAATAATACTTCACAGCCTTCAGGTGAGAGCCCCTCTGTCATTTTTTGTGCTGTTTGATACAGAAAACCACTCGGCATGAGTGAATGAATGAGGCCGATACCGATATTAACCGTATGAAACATACTGCATTCTGTCCAAGGCAATAATGTATCAGCAGGTCTGGAAAGTAAACCCTTACAGACAAAACGTGTCCTTCTTGAACCTCCAGTACTAAAGTTATGGTGGGTAAAGGTAAAGGTAAAGGTAAAGGTAAAGGTAAAGGTAAAGGTAAAGCCGCAACTGCCCCCAGGCCACCCAAAATCTAATCTAAACAGCCACTGGGTGCTGAGCCACTTCACTTGACTTGCCCCCAGGCCTTAGGCTGCCAGCCCTCCCCTGGTAAAGGTGATGAAAAACCCTTCCACTTCAAATTAAGGGGGTAGTAGAAGCATTATTAAACACTCATCTACAGACACCAGACAAGCCAGAAGGCTTGTTTTTCCCCCCGAAATCTCATGGTGCTGCCACAAACACAAGGGATTCTGGGTAGTCGCATGCAAATAAGGTCAACAATGATCACCTTTTGCCAGCAAACCATTTAAACATTCCATAAAACGAGTCTCTGTTAGACAGTAACAATTACTAGAAATACACAAGATCCAGCCTTTGATGATTTTTCTTTAATATAAATATATATATATCTCATCTACTTATTTTTTTTTTTTTTGCAGTGGAAGAAGCCACAGTCGCGTGCAAAGAATCTCAAGACCCTAATTTGAGGAGCACAAGTTGGTCAACCAATGTGGTTTGTGTGGATGGCTGAGACGTTGCCCTTTAAGACCCCAAAAAGCTGTACAGTTGGGGGGTAATTGAGGATCGAGATGAAGAAACTGAAGCTAGTGGGTAAAAATAATCTTAATTTATTTTAATGAAGGCCATTTGTAAACTGTTTGAAAGATGGCCAAGTGTCTTCTTCAACTGGAAATATATACGTTGCATTTGTGCATAATGCACTTTTGGAAATCTACGCACCATGTGGCCAGACTGTGGCAAATATCTCTTCCGTTCTCCCATGATGGCTGCGCCAGAGTGCCCTGTGACGGGGCAGTTAACAGAGTTGTGTCATGGACATCCCCAGATTTCCTGCCCACCATAAATTATTCTTATGCCTCCTGTCTCTCCACATTAGGAACCAAATCCCTGATGCCCCCTCTTTTCTAGGAGCTCAGAATGTTTGCTGGGTATGAGGGTATCGCAGGGTTCTACAGCCCTAAAAGCCCCAATAATGTGTGGGAACGTTATCCTCAGCGTGGGTAACCTATATGGGGAGCCCCACTCAAAGGGCAGACTAGATGGACCAGTTGGTTCTTTTTTGCCATTATTATTATGTATCTTGAGGGCTAGCCCTGCCACGATGGCTAACCCAACTACTTAATACTCATACTCATACTCATATATACACCCCCTTCCAGTCTCCTATAAGAAGCAGGAGAGGGGATCCCTGGGACAGGCGCAATCCTAGGAAATTCACAGTATTTCTATAGACGTTTTAATGATCCGGTAAACCCTTAGTCTTATTCCTTACAACGGGATTTTCGAACTGATGTATTTTGTGTATTTTAAGTTAAAAAATAATAATAATAATAAAAATGGAGGAAAAATGGAGGAATAACAATCTTTTCACAAGAAATATTCACAAATCCTAAATATACATATTATACATTTGCTTGAAAAATGTACGCGTATCCTATAGCTGGATGATCGATATCTAGCGATAAAAACGTACGAATATGTTAATCAGTATTGTTAATTAGAGTATAAATTAAAAATGCCATTGGAGGGATAGTCTCCAGCCCACAGCTGTAATAGATTGTAAGCTCACAAGACCAGGCCCGCCTTCTGCTTCTGAATCAGTATGTGTTAACATGTGATCATGTGTATTGCCAGTTTTAATGTTACTGATAATTTTGTATTCTCCAATCTTTTTAACAATTCTACAGAATCTGCTATTAATAAAACGTAATGTATGAAAGGCAGCCGAGCTTCATCTCTGATTTGAACAAGTTTGGACTTGACAGGCACCATGAAAATCACCAAGTTACCTTAACCCGATGTACAGCACAGCCTGGAGGCAGAATCGTGCCCTAAGAAGTTACTGTTTTCTAGTTCTAGGAGACCGAGGTCCAAAATCAATGTGCCTTCTGTGATTTACAAGTTAATGTATCAATTTTACTGGGCAAGGCTTTGTCTTCCATTATATATAAGGAATGACAAAAATAGAGCCCTAAAGAAGGAGCGCAATGCAAGAAAACTCAAGGAGAGACATGTGTCGAGGCAGCTATACATACCCCAGCAGATCTTGGCCTTCAGGCAAATGGAGACCCTTATGTAGCTCTGATGACCACCTGACCACTAAATTCAATCATTCTGCATACAACGGGTGAAACCAAAACGCTGTCATTATATTAAACAAAATAACCGCAGTAACAATTGTGAGAACGGCTCACTTTACAGGAGAATGGCTACAAGTCTGACATGATACCGGTAAAATGTTGGTGTAAAAATACATTTTGTGTTAAAAATTAAAGAATGAATACACATATGCTGGCAAAAACCATATGTGCCAACTATCCTGATTCCCACGTTCCCGACGACCTGATTAAAGTCCTGCTGGCCAGGACTCTTAGCAAAAGTCCTGGCAGTTTGATGCCCTGGACAGATGAGGATTGTGGGTAGAAGATATCACCTGCCACCATATATGATATGATATGATATAGTACATACACTCCATTGTCAATGAACTACTTTATGTTATCAAATCATTCTGAAATAAAATTAAAATATCTTTGCCCGACATTCTATAATTCTAATGTAATGATTAGTAATATTAATAATAAATTGGCCCAATTAATCACATTTAGCGCCGTGCTTCTGTGTGCCGCTTATTCAACAGATATTTATATTTGTTACAGTGTTCAATTAAATATGTGTTAAAATAGTCGAATTGGCTAATGTGTATCGGAGCAGGTTCGTGGCCTGATATTTTAACCCCTTCAGTAGCCGAGAGGCAGATCAGGAAGTGGCACAGGGACGGCTGTTGTGGAAATGAGTGATGACCTGTTTCCTATGAGCAAACAGACTGAAGTCATGATGTCATAACCTGGTTCTTTTGGTCTGTACTGAAATGGATTGTGATGAACGAGGAGAAGAAATGTTTATCCCAATCAAATTCCAGGTACCCCCCACCAAACAACTAAAACACCAATCGGAGCAAACCGATGAGATGGGAAAAGATACTTTTTCTAGCACTAAACACGAGTCCAATATTTTTTCCTCCTCATGTATAAATACCGTACGTCTGAATATGTTTCATTTACGTTTGTAACTTTTCCGTCTCAAATTGTAGGTTTTGACCACGGTGCATTTAAGGTCACGAACAACGTAGCAGAATCCCGTCGGTAAAATGGCTTTGTTTGTTTTTTGTTAACAAACCACCTGCTAAATTTTTTTTTTTAAATAAAACCAAGTTTTTGTTGCCATAGCAGCAACTTTTTTTAGATCTATATCCAAGAGATTCGTCATAAACGCTCCTTGCTCGTTCTGCGTCGTGATCTCTCTAATAGACAAACTGGCCTCATCCTCATTTCCAGTTAGTTTACAAAACTCATTTCATTCTGATTTCATTAACCCTTCAATGGCTGTTGTTTTTTTTTTTAATACGGTGACTTACTGTTCTGTAACAAATACTTGTATTATACTACTGTAATTATACAAAATGCATAAAAGACTCTAGTACAAAAGTGCTATGAGAACTCCTTACGGAACTGGGTGATCTGACCACAACCGCACTCTCGGTTCTTAATATTTCGGTTAGGATTGTGTAGCTGGAACTCAGGATAGGTAGCGAGATGCTGAGTGACAATTATGGAACGGCAGTAAGATTATAACGACTGCCGGTGTCGGGGAGGGTTTTCCGTTAGGCTCCTTAAAGCAACATTAAAGGCGCCTAATCCACAAGATTTACACGGAGAGGAGGGGGAAAAGGAATCCCCGCTTTATCTGTCGTTGACCGGAGGAGAGTTTGTCCCTTCGTCCTCCTCTTCCTTGTCGTCCTTCATGCCCTTCAGCCTCTGACGGGCAAAGTCCTCGAAAACGATGTCATCGTCGCTGGTACAAAGAAAGAGAGTGTCATTGGCAGAAAGTGTATAAATTCCCAATAAACCAGACTAAGAATAAATTGTTTGGGAGACGTTTAACTTTAAATTAAAGGAGTATCAGGGGAAGTGGGGATCTGTGGCAAAATGTGGCAAAACTAGCATGCCTAATACTTTTCCTTCCCTTGATATCCTCTCCCACCTCCCTCTCTTGTCAAACACCCAGGCTCTTTCCATAAATACTTTTTTTGATTATAGAAATAACTATTCATGGAATTAATAATTGCCATGTGACACGAAGACAGCCAATGATAGATAGTTACCATAGAAACTAATCTAAATAATAGAAAAATAAATAAGACTTTTTTTAATAAATATTTTTTTTTTAAATAAATAAGATTAAACCTTTAGCTGGAAGAATAATATGACAGATCTGATAAGGTTCATTCTTAGTATGGGGGAGAGAGAGCAATTATTGGGTCGTCTCAGTGGAACAACATCTTTAATAATCAAAAGAAAATATTAGTCGTGCAGAATGACTTGCGTGATACGAGCGTGAAAAAAAGGAAATTATAAAGAATGCAATATTTAAAAACAAAAAAAGAATCTTACTTCGCCTTTTCTTTTTCTACGCGCATGCAAGGAAGCCATGCGAGAAATAAAAGAAGTGTTAGACGGCGCATGCATTGGAAGACAGTCATGCCGATTGCGGAATGGGTTAAAAAATGAGATGAAAAGCAGCGACAAGTTAACGTCGGACACGTTCTGCTTACTTTGTATCAAATTGTATGAGATTTGTATCTATAGGCGCTTCGTTTTCAAGAACTGAAAGGGAAGTAATTAACGTCAGAGATAGGAATACGGATTTAGATTAACAAGGGCTGCAATAAAACGTTATTATAATACCTGTAGATCGTTAAAGAATAATCACGTAAACATTCTCCTTTATGAGATGAATCCCCAAAACTCATGTATTATTTTTTTTACTATTATTACTATTATTATTATTATTATACATTTATATTATTATTCTCTAATACTAGACAAAACTAGAACCGACCGACTAAAACAAACGGATACATTAGGGAAAGAGGGTCCGGCTTGGAAGCTGATATTGAATCGGTATTTATTATACCGGATCTGTCTCTCGCGCTCACCATTATTGCCAATGTAATCCTTTAGCGTGTGGTCGTCTGCTGTAACCATGCTATAGCATGTCTTCTCCATCTGTCTATCTATTTAGGAGACCATAACCTAGAGGTTCAGAGGCTTACATAGAATGTCAGGATGTTTTCCCTCAACTGAGAGGTCGGTAGATAAGTGGAACAGCCTCCCAGCAGAAGTGGTAGAGGCTAATACAGGGAATTTAAACACGCATGGGATAGGCATACGGCTCCTGAATCTAAGACGAGACCAACGACCGGTTAAGGTTTTGAGTCTTTACAGCAGGAGAAACCGGCGACTAGACGGGGGCCGAATGGGTCCAATCTACCATCAAAGTCTATGTTTCTATCTATTTAATACTGAAAAGTAAGCATATGTCAAATACAGGGTGAGGTTCTGTATAGCGTGTATATGTGTGCAATGACCCCCCCCACCACCATTGACATTTTATGCTTGAAAAAAAAAACAACCAATAAAGGAGCCTTCATTGGGTGGTTGCGACCCAACTATCTGGCAACCCCTGAGCAACTCAGCCGGAGCAAAATGATCCTTATACCACTAAAATATATTTTCAATGGAAGCTCTGAAGATCATTCATTAACTGCAAGAGGGGTTTTATTAAAGGAATGGTTGGAGACCCCTGGTCTTTGTATATTACTCCGGAAAAAAACCATTACCAGAATATCCTGGTCTAAACAGTAGTGTGATCTAGAACATGTAGTCATCTAGAACGTTACGTACCTTCTCTGTGCAAAGGTTCCTCCTTCGGCTTTGGATGCATCAACGTAAAAGGAAGTTCTACAGCAACATCACTGTAATAAAGGGAAAAAAATCAGAAAAAAACCTCTTTTTTGTGTCTAGTTAAGAACTATGTTAGCTGTAATGATGCAAAATTGTGCAAATTAACCCGTTTTTAGTACTAATGTTGTTAGTTTACATAAAGATATTCTATTGCATACTTTCACCTTGTGAAGGGATTTAGTTACAATTAAAGATCATGGGAATTTACAGGTAATTGATAAAAAAAAACCTGTATGAATTTCATAGCATTTTCTTCACCCCCCCAAAAAAAACTGTAAAAAAAAAAAAAAAAAAAAAATACATTTCCACTTATGAAATTTTTGACTTTTGTAATTTATAAAAATCCTGGAAATGCTAAAATAAAATAAGATTCCTTAATAGATATTTGTAAGATACAAATAAATTATATAAAAAAAAAAATTAATCAGAAAGGTGTTTTTTTGTTAATTATTTGCTTTAGCCTTGTCATTATTACATATATTTTTATTCCATAAATCTAATATTTTTGTGTTTTTTGAAAGCTCAATAAAGTGATACATTTAAAAAATACTACTTATTCGGTTTTCCAATGATTACACAATTGATTTTTTTTTTCTGTTCAAAAAAGGTTGCAAAATGCATAATATGATAAGGATTAAAAAAAAAAAAAAATAATAAACTGTATAATAGAAAACAATAAATAATAAAAGTATGTGAGATGCTGAATTTATTGTTTCCAAAAAATATGTTTCCATTAAAATTAATATACCTAGCCTAACTTTGATGTTAAATAAATATTACATTAAATTATGATAAATGTTATTTTCGTGTTTTAGGAAAAAAAGTATTAATTTTTTACTTAAAGTGTAAAAAATACAGTATTGATGGGAATGGGATGTATTGGGTTTCATCCAGAGCTAACCAGAACACCCCCTACTACATTAACATGGCCAAACATAGTGCAACAACAAAACCCCAAAGGAGGCAGTGCCCTGCAGCTCTGGAACTGCAGCTTCTCACAAAGGTAAGTATTTTATTTCTTTCTCCTACGGGAATTTGAAGGTACTGAGTAACAGGCTGCGATTATCATTATGTTCATAGGATGTCGGACACATTAATCAGAATGCTGGAGGAGCAAACCCCCCCCTCCCAAAAAAAAATCTGAACCCAACCTGAGATCCTATGAAGTAAATGAATGATACGGATATGACGAATGATACGGATATGAAGGAGAATGAATACGCAGAATAAAATATAAAATGATGGATTAACCTCATAAGGACAATGGGTTGTCCTTAAACCCATTAAAAACAATGCACTGTGAGCCTGTACATGGACGGGCCTTGTCTTGAAGGGGTTAAACAAACATATATATATATATATATATATATATATATATATTTATTTTTTAGAAATTAGGACTATCGATGATGGAATAAACATTACGATTGTGTCCCACGTTTTCTATGTAGATACGTACAACTATATCTATGCAGTGCGTGCCAAGAGCTCCAGCATCAAGCAGAAGAAAGTTGACACTGTCCCAGAAACATCCTCCCCAAAAAAGTTCATTCTTCGTGTTTATAAGCACCGCCCTTCGTTCATGTTAAATATACTGAAGACCATGTCGCATGGACTCCATTGGAGACATTCTAAGAGACTTCTGTCTTATTTAACTCCTCCCCCAGGCGTCTCTGCTGAAAGCAGGAAGCATACCTTAATACGCTTCTCGGGCATGCTCAGTATAATTCTCATTCTAATCAATGGGAGGAGCCACAGCGAATCACATTCATGTTATCTGAACCTTGATGTTTAAGTAGCTTACATGTGATTGGCTGCCCCTACTTCCAGTGGAAGCTCGCCTCCTTTGACCTCAACGGGGATGCTATTGAGCATGTGCAGGAGAAGCTTCCTGCTTACACTTTCAGCTTTCAGTAGAAGCAGCTTGGGGTTGGTGAGTTAAATAAAACGGAAACATGTAAAAAAAGTTTTAAAAGCATTCAAGACCACAAAAAATGGACTCCAACATGCATTGGGACATAAAAAATACAATTTTGAGGATTATACTGTTTTAAAGCCACCAATAATACAGATTCCTAATGTCTTCACTCAACTGTTTTCATGGAATACTATGACATTTCCGGCTGTAACATTATTTGTAAACCGGGGTGTCTAACCATCAATTGGCCTTTTAACCTTAAATTTGGATCAGCGAACACAACGTGCCATTGGAACACAGGAGTGATGGGGGTGATAAAGGGCCATTGGAACACAGGAGTGATGGGGGTGATAAAGGGCCATTGGAACACAGGAGTGATGGGAGTGATAAAGGGCCATTGGAACACAGGAGTGATGGGAGTGATAAAGGGCCATTGGAACACAGGAGTGATGGGAGTGATAAAGGGCGTAAAGCACAGGAGCAGTGGCGTCTCCAGCTTTCATATTTAGGGGGGGCACATGGGGGGCCAGGGACCAAAGTAGGGGGGCCAATTATAAAACAGTACATATACACATATATATATATATATATATACATATATACACACACACACACACGTTAGACGTGCATTTTTAACTACATAATATGCACTTATCTCTTTGAAGTAAAGACCGTGATTGAAATATGATTTCAAAATAACAGCTAAAGTGAGTTATTTTTCATTCTCTAATATTAGCCCCTGCTGACAATATATATAAATATTAGACCCTGCTTCCGATATATATTAATATTAGCCCCTGCTGCGGATACATACTTATATTATACCCTGCTGCCGATATACATAAAAATTATACCCTGCTGCCAACATATATTAATATTAGCCCCTACTGCTGATATATATTATTAGTCCCTGCAGCCAATATATATAAATATTAGCCCCTGCAACCAATATTTATTGATAATAGGCCCTGCAGCCAATATGAATATAAATACTAGACCCTGCTGCCAATATATATATATATATATATATATATATATAAATATTAGCCCCTGCTTCCGATATATATTAATATTAGACCCTGCTGCCGGTATATATTATTAGTCCCGGCTTCCGATATATATTAATATTAGCCCTTGCAGCAAATATATATTAATATTAGACCCTGCTACCAAAACATATATAGATATTTACCCTGCTGCCAATATATTTTATAGTGAAAATATTGGACCCTACCCAAGCATTTTCTTGGGCCCCGCTCAACGCTCCCTAGCATGCATGGGCGTAGGAACCCCTAAAAATCTGGGGGGGATAGCATTTTTACTGGTAAGGTATACCTGACCATTTCACCAACAGGGACTTTTATGACATTGCATTATAAATACATGGAGATTAATATGTAGTTGGTCCCCCTTTGCAGCAATAACGGCTTCCACTCTTCTGGGAACGATTTCCACAAGATTTTGGAGAGTTTCTGTGGGGAATTTTTGCAACCATGCCTTTATGGACCTTGTTTTGTACACTGGGGCACAGTCATGATGTAATAGAAAAGGACCCTCCCCAAAACTGTTCCCACAAAGTTAGAAGCATAGTGTTGTCCAAAATGTCTTGGTTTATCACCTTCAGCTCATAAAACGTTCTACTGGATGAATGGGAGAAAATTCCCACAGAAACAGAAAAATCTTACAACCACAGATGGACCCCGCTGGATACGGACACAGAGACTACTGTGATGTATTGAAGGAACCATCTAAGACTCCTAACACGTCATGCACACAGGAACATATCCACACACTTAAACACTTGAATAACATACATACACATGCACACACTAACAAACACACACACACACACAATAATACACCCCAAAACAATCCCACCCTAATATACCTAGACACATGCCCACTATAACACACCTGGAAACAGACTAACAAACCCATAAAAACAGATGTGCACAATAACAAACCCACAAATATACACTATCACACCCAGACACGCATTCAAACACATCCTTCACTTACTCTGCCTACCCCTAGATTTAACACGTGGCGCTTTGTATTAGTGATGCCCTAGACCAAGTAGCACCCCGCAATATTCTCTTGTGTCCAAATGCTACATACAGTGACACACACACTCATTTTAACCAGAAATAGGCCTGGATTTAACCCTAGGTGCCCCTGAGTTAAACATGTGTTACAGGGAATCATTCTCTTCCCTTTAAGTACGACATGACTGCTCATACACACATATACACTATCCATACACACATATACACTATCCATACACACATATACACTATCCATACACACATATGCACTGCCCTTACGCATGCCTGCCCACAAAAACACATATATACGCTGCAATTGCCTGCACATACACACTTGCCAGTACTCACACATATGCACTACCCTTATACACGCCTGCCCAAACATACATAAACTGCTCACACACGCATGCCTCCCCATAAATATACACTGCCCTTGCACATACTTACACAGACATATACACTATAAGACAAATACACTCCTTATATACACACATATACACTGCCCATACAGACAGACACATATACACTGCCCATACACACGTATGCACATACAGTGCCCATATATGCGCGTGCCCATACATGCACATATACACACCTGCCCTATACACACACATATGCCTGCCCAAGTGCCCATACACATTCATAAACATTGCCCATATACATGCCTCACCATTTGTATATGCACACACACATATCTACCATCAGACCCCCCCCTCGTTTTGCACATCAGACCCCCCCCCTCGTTTTGCACATCAGACCCCCCCCCTCGTTTTGCACATCAGACCCCCCCCTCGTTTTGCACATCAGACCCCCCCCCTCGTTTTGGACATCAGACCCCCCCCCCTCGTTTTGGACATCAGACCCCCCCCCCTCGTTTTGGACATCAGACCCCCCCCCGTCGTTCTTCACATCTCTTACCTTTCTCTTCTTCCTTTCTGCTTTCTCTTCTTCCTTTCTGCTTTCTCTTCCTCCTTTCCTTCTGGTTTGCTGCTCACTCTGTTTATGCTGAGCGCCGGGGCTGGGATATAAACGTCATATCCCATCGCCCGGCGCTCAGTGACAGAGAGCACACGGATCTCCCCAACCAGTCCTGCACGCTGCAGCTGCTGATCGGGCAGCACCACTTACAGCCCTGGGGGGGATTTCTCTATTATCGGTCCCCCCCTTCGGTTTTACAGCAGCTCAATGTGCCGGCACACCGGGAAATGTCCCGGTTTCCCGGTGGTGAGCCGGGTCAATTGGGGGGGCACACTGGGGGGCACAGCATAATGTAAGGGGGGCCATGGCCCCCTCTGGCCCCCCCCTGCCGACGCCACTGCACAGGAGTGATGGGAGTGATAAAGGGCCATTGGAACACAGGAGTGATGGGAGTGATAAAGGGCCATTGGAACACAGGAGTGATGGGAGGGATAAAGGGCCATTGGAACACAGGAGTGATGGGAGTGATAAAGGGCCATTGGAACACAGGAGTGATGGGAGTGATAAAGGGCCATTGGAACACAGGAGTGATGGGGGTGATAAAGGGCCATTGGAACACAGGAGTGATGGGGGTGATAAAGGGCCATTGGAACACAGGAGTGATGGGAGTGATAAAGGGCCATTGGAACACAGGAGTAATGGGAGTGATAAAGGGCCATTGGGACACAGGAGTGATGGGAGTGATAAAGGGCCGTTGGAACACAGGAGTGATGGGAGTGATAAAGGCCTCTGTACGCCTACGAAGAGATTCCATTAAAAATCAACCGTTTCCAGCTACAATAGTCATTTACAACATTAACCCCGTCTGCGCTGGATTTCTGACCCATTTCATGTTATTTTAATGGACAAAATGTGCTTTTCTTCAAAAACAATGAGATTTCTAAGTGACCCCAAACTTTTCAATGGCAACGTGATTGCTAAATGAAAAACAATTAAAAAATTCAGTTTTGTCCTTAGCATATAGTTGGTTTAGTTATCAGCAGAGCTAACTGTTCTTATGTGTTACATAAATCAATCCAAGATCCGATCCAACGCTTCTGATAATCTACTACAACTGCTCAAAATGTAAGATTTTCATGATGCTCGGTGCTGTCATGAAGCCATAGCTCCGATGGCCTTCACTAACACACCACGTTCATGGACATCCCAAGTAGATCCCGGATACTTGATGGTCCTTAACAACTGTTTTGGACAAGCAGGGGGGTGCAGTAGGAAGTGCAAACTGCAGGCAGGAAGTGCATACAAGCAGATAAGTGCAGGCATGTTGGACAGCACAGCCAGGCGGGGGACTTATCAGAATTCCGGCAAGCGACAAAGTAGACATGGCTGAGAACTCAAGTGCGAGCATGAGATGTAATAATATCTGTGCTTTTTATCCCTACAACAATTACCTGAACCGAGATTTTACGTACTTTTGTTCTTACCCCCTGTAGTAACTAAGCAAGGCAGGCATCTGTGGCGTATGCAATCGGTGGTGTGCTTTAGGGGGTGAAATTCCTTTTATTTCATTAATTTATTTCATTTCTTTGTTCTCCGTATTCATAGAACCCTCACAAAACTGAATTCTGTATTCCTATTTTCCTACTGCATTAAAAATCCCCTGAATATATTCCCGACAATTATTATCAATTTATATTTATTTGTTATATGATAATATATAATCATATATATATATATCCTTATAAACCCATGATTTATTTTATTATGGTTTCTTTCAACTTTTGATATACCCTGTGAAATGTATCGGTAAACGGAATTCAGGGGCTTCATGTATTTGTTAAAATAAATTGCTAGTCTTAGTATAAATAAATAAATAAAAATATATTAAAATTCCCCAGGGCCAAGCATCATTTTAGAATTTATATAATTGAAATAAACTGAATTTGATTATCCTAGAAAAATCCCCACAAGACAAAAAAAGACCATTATCAAGACAAAAAACCATACAGGATTACATGTGAACAAGGTGTTAATGGATGGTTAGGAAATAAAATGATCACACAACGATCGTAAATGAATAAGCATAATTAAGTGGTAAATACGGTGAATTTTGGCACATGCTCTCAGGCCACTAGACATTTTTTTTGCATGGATATGACGCACAATGCAGAGAGTATGGCGTTCCATGGAGGTGGGATGTAGTTTAACAAGACAGATGCAGATTATATGTAATGCGTGACCGGAACAAGCAAACGGTTTCACCATTACCTTGACGCAAGGTCTCCCAGAAGGCTGGCAATGTTCAAAGCAGATTAGAGAATTAGACAACCTAAAGGCTTGTGCATTGAACACATCCCTCAAAGTCTTTACGTCACAGGTCCCGATGGGACACTTGCTTGAACTTTAAATTAAAGATGTGCAAATTGATCCTAAAAAAAACTAATCTACGGGGAAAAATGCAACGAATCGCTTGGGGACGTGGCTTCCCCAATTGGAAAATCTTTAAAAACTATGAATATTCTCTGATGGAATCTAGGGACGGGATCATGCGAGCTTGTGTGTTACCATAGTCATGGAGGACGTCCAGATCATAAAAAATGGAGATGTTTTGGAGCATACGTTCTCTGGGAGAACAGTTTGGGAGAAATTTGAAATATTTGATCACTCACGGTCCACCACATATAAAGCAAGTCACAATTTTCTTCTGGATAAAGGATATAATATTGATATAATATTGATCAAGCATGATCAACCTCATCTACTGCTCGGCCAATGTGCACATCTTTGAAAGTATTATACATTTTATCCATTATATTCAAATTATTGTAGAATTCTGAACGAGATTTCTCAAAAAACATCCTATAACGTATCCATTCAACTGATTGAAAAGATTGCCAGTACAATTGTATGGTATCTATAGCGCTCTAATAGATATCGTGCATGCATAGAATAGGTGCAATACCACTCAAGGCCTCTAGTGGGCAGCAACACCGTAAATAGGAGACTTGTATATCGTATATTAGGATACGTACGACTTTTCATTTTAACCAATTTTGTTAAATTTGTTAGTTCGTACAAATGTCTGAAAACAAAGAGGGAGCCCTAACCGCAAACGCAAAGATATTTTTACCAAAATGTGATGCGATTCATGCTAAAAATTACATTTGTTAAATTATATAGATTATTATGGTTTATGGATTGTGGTGGTAGCCTCGATTTATTTTAATAATTGAATATGTCCCAGTATGAATTTTTATTTTTTTATTTTTATGTGGTTATTTAATAGAGTGTTTGTAGACTTCTAAGATTCCTGCCAGAGCAGTGACAAGGTTCAATTGAACTTACCACATCAAGGTTGCTTAATTGTACAGTTTGCTACAAATGTAACTATTTTAAGAGTTGTTACCAATAATGAAAATGTACTTGTCTGGTCTGAAAGAAATCTTTCAATCGTTATGTTTAGCTCTATCACAAACCTTTAATTGTTTCACCAGTCTTTAAATCGGGCAACAGATGTGTCTTCTCTGTGGCTTTAACCCCTTAAGTACTGAAACATCCAACACTGGTGGACAATAATTCTTCTCGTTCATGCTTCACATGTATACATTTATATACTGTATATATATATAATATAAAAATGGAAAACGTGCAGAAGAAACAGGAAAAACATATATTTATATATATATATATATATATATATATATATATATATATAAATATAAAATTCAAATAGAATTTATTCTTACTTTTTATATATTTTTTTTAACTATTTTTGTCCATTTGCCAAGTAATTTCAGTTAATTTTGGCGTGTATGGGGCATGTGAAGACGCACATGACTTTTTGCAAGCTGTCATTGATTTCACATTGGATGTTATTGTTTGTTCATTCTGAACACGTGGTTGCAGTTTGCGTTGAGATCCAACCATCTGGTTGCTTTCTTATTTTTATTCGCGGACGTCTGTGGAGCTTTTGCTTAATGGGTTTTAAGGATTATAGGATTGCTTTGAAAATAAATGTTTCTTCTACATTAATGTGAACTATATACGGTGAATATACACAAGGAGGGGCATCTAAGGCATAAACACCTTTGGGATGAACTGGAACGGAGATTGCGAGCCGGCGCCTCGTCCATCATCAGTGGCTGACCTCACAAATACTCTACGGGATGAATGGGCAAAAATTCCTACAGAACCTCCCCAAATTTTGTGGAAAACCTTCCCAGAAGAGTGGAAGCCATCATAGCTGCAAAGGGGGGACCAAATCCATATTAATGTCTATGTATTTAGAATGTGATGTCATCAAAGTCCCTCTTGGTATAATGGTCAGGTGTCCCAATACTTTTGTCCATGTAGTGTGTGTATGTTAATTGCATTGTTTTGTACAATCGGTGAATGTTGGCCTTTTTCACACCAATGTTGTTGTTCGGAGGTCAGCTTCTAATATGTTTTTTGAAATTTTCGATACATTTCCAGATTTAGTTGTCTGTATTTTTATTTTTTTCTATTACATTGTGCACATATATATATATGTGGTATGTGGAGTGGTATATTGATCTGGCATAATTATAAATATTACACTTACTGTTTGCAATTATTCTTGACTTGATTCTTGATTTTCTAATACAGCTCCCATATGGTTCAACTATTTTGTTTATAAGCGAGTTTGCACTTTGTTTAGACCTTGAGAATTCCCAAAAGCAGATCTTCTTTAATTATAATTACTAATTACAATAGACCTTTTATTGTATCTGTTCTATAGCTGGTATTTTATAGTTCTTTCTATTGTTTAGTTGGCGTAGAAGTGTTGAACTAACAATTCAATTATTTTATAATAATACTTTTTGAGACCCATTACTTTTTAAAATAGGCTTAATTAATATAAAAAAACACAGTAATATCTATGGTTTTACATATCAGGACATAATAGCAATCATCTGTCCCTTAGTAGGTCTAATTAGGTAAATACAACCCCAGATGAACAACAACACATGACACATTACACCATGGCATGATTTATTCAACAAAAATAAAGCCAAAATGGAGAAGCCATGTGTGTAAGTACACCCTTACTGCTTCAATATGAATTAGGATGCTAAGTAGCAGACAGGTGCTGCTAATCAAATGCCCTTGAGAGCAAATTACATTTTTGTTGGATACATCATCCTATGTTTTCAAATATGGAAGCCCCTCAACAATCTAATATAACGATGAATGGTCGCAGAGCTACGATAAATATTATTGGTCAAGAGAGCACGGACTTTAAAGGATGGAGTATTTAGTCGAGCTACATAAATAAATATACAGAATTATTATTATTGAAAATTAAAAAAAAGCTTGACATATTAAGAGTTTGGATTAACACAATTACAGTTGCAGAATTTCTCCTTCCGATCTCTTTAGGTTACCTGTTTGTTTTATTATTTGCATGAATTCATAATTTATTCTTAATATTTAACTTTTCAATTGTAAACATTGGTTCTAAAAAGAATATCTTTTACAACAGAATTGAAAGCCTTTTTACAAAGCAATACACAACACCCTTCAACTAAACCAAGAGGACAAAATGTTTGACTTACCCTCCTCGAGAAACAACCAGCTTTACTTTGACTTTATAGGACACAATAATTCCTAGGATCTCCTTGTTGGCACCGTCTCTTAACCTACAAATCAGAGAATTTACACATTTTTTTCACGTTTAGTTAACATTTTCTCCTACTTTCTCTTACTACCAGAGACTACAAAAGATGAGAAATGCTTAGATGACTCAAAAACTCCTAAAGTGCATCTGTTCTTGTTTGGGGACCAAAGAGGCGTGTGTGTGAGTACCATGGCACCCTTAACTAAGTGGGGCTTACTAAAATATTCTATTACGCTGATGTTTTTATGGGTAATTATAATACTCAGGAACTTCCCGACTGAAGTTCTCTCTCTTCTGCTCCTTAAAAGAGACAGAAATAGGATGTGGCGGTCCTAAGTCAAAGGAGTTAGTCACACATGGGATGGTGATAGCCATACCTGCAGGGGGGCTAGCCTCAGTTAACCCTCTAGGGGCTTGGAAATTAGCAGAACAATAAGAAAGTGGGGAAAAACTGGACCAAAACATGAGATGTTTATATGATTCCCCCAGACCTGGAAATGTCAAACACTACACCAGAGCACCCTTTAACCAGCAAAGGTTAAAGAGGATTAATAAGCCTATAACAAACACGAGGGAGATAGGGATCACTCTCACAGTGTGCTGGACGCCAGGTTTGTGTCCTCGTGCTTTAGCTTCCCGTCCAACGCCAGGCCGCGCTTCTCACGGTTATTGGCGAGAAACGGAGTCAGCGTGTAGACCTTACAAAACGTGGAGCTCGGAGCAACAACATCATTGCTAGAATAAAACAAAAGGAAACGCAATGTAAAGAAGCTGTTTTCAATATTATTATTGTTATTCTCCATTAAAAAAATACATACGTTTCCGGTTTTAGGGGTCTTTTTTTTTTTAACTGCAAATACTTTTAATGGGGTAAAATTTACTTTTAAAAATTTGGCCTGTTAACGAGGAATATATCTGTATTTGGGTATGGAAGGTACTTACTCTGCTTCTTCTATCGCAACGGGACACTTGTACTGGGCGGTGTTGAAGAGGCAAATATCTGCATACTGGCGCACTGCGCGAAAAATATAATAAAATAAAATATAAAAAATAGTGATTGGATTATTACTATTATTATGGGTCAAAAAAAGAAAACGCAATGATAAAATTTTCACGACGGCTCTGGTGAAGCTGGCAAAACGCGTGGCAGGTTTCCTGTAATTTGTGGGTTTAAAGCGGGAGTTTAATATATGGTGTCTCCCACCCAAATAAGAAATTATTTTTTGTTGTTGCTAACCCTGGATAAGCGAGATCCCGATCACGTTTTTATTTTTATTTTATTATTATTATTTTTTGTTATCAACTTTCATTAAATTGTAATATTTTTGGCTTCTAACAAAGTAGCCGTTTTCATTTTTAGCCGTCTTTGATTTCATTTGGACGTTTGACGTCGAATAATTATCTTCTTGTCTGTTCTGACATTGAACAGGCTGACTGTTCCATAATTGTAGTCTTGTGCGCTCGACATTTCTCAAGCCAACGAACCCCACTCTCGCAAATTATGAAATTTCCAGAACGAAACGTACCTGAAATTTTTATCTTTTTCACAGTCTTGTTTGTGTTGTTTGTAACGTGGACATTGACGTTAATAGGTTCTCCATGATAGTAAATCTGTAACAAAAAAAACAAAGGCACAAGAGACAGTATTACGCATTACATACCCGTGGCTAATGTTACTGAATAAAAGTTAACCTTTTATTGGAACTACATAGAAAAAAGATGTCACATGAGCTTTGGGGACCTCAGTGGTCTCTTCTTCGGTTTCCAGCACTAGGCACAACATTACATTGTGGATGATGATATTGAGTGTGAGTATTATAAAGTTTTTTTGCCTTATTGCCAGATATAAAACATAATAATAATAATAATAATAATAATACTAAATAAAATTCATATTACATTCTAATATATATATATATATATAATTATTATTATTTATTGTTTTATATACCACCATCAAATTCCGTAGCACTTATATATAGACACACACATATATATATATTAAGGTGATATTGACATATTTAACAGCTACTTTAGCGTAGTGAAACCTATATATATATAGGTTATATATATATAATTTACATATTTATTACTATTGACACGTAACATGTATGCGAAACAGTTGCATATAACCACAATGATAATGCGTAAGGCTTTAAATGGATATGTTAGGGTTGTACTTGTCTTGTTTTAGCTCCTATTAAGGTGATATTGACATATTTTAACGGCTCGTTTAGCGTAATTTAACCTAATTGTCCAATTACTTTGATCTGGATTGGCTGCCCGGAGGTTTGCTTTGATCTGCTCAGGGAAGCGGGAGTTGTGATGAGTTTCAGACGTGCGCGCGGTTGAGCAGTTAGCGCACATTACGTGACTCTGTGACCTAATAATATCTGACTAGTTTGCTACAATTTAACAAACGCAATCTTTTTTCAGCAAGAATGCACAAACTAGACGGGCCATTGAATCAAGGCTAATGTCCTTTATTTACACAATTAAATATAAAAACCTCTTTTCTTGCTGTTTTTATACACATTATCGGGGCTTTTAGGGCTGTAGAACCCTGCGATACCCTCATACCCAGCAAACATTCCGAGCTCCTAGAACAGAGGGGCATCGGGGAGGAGAGAAAGAGATGTAATTGGGGTACCAAATAGGGACTGGGCGGCCTACAGAGGGACACTTGGGAGGTTAAAAAACATGCGCATTAACTTCTGGTAACGAATAACGTAAGAAATACCTCTTTATCCAGAGACGCTTCCAGATGTAACGGTTTATCAGACATAAGGAACTGTCTCGTTGTCTCAGCCATCGGCTGCGGACCTGGCCTCTCTGGTGCATACTGAACCTTTCTGATCACTAAACGCACTGAATTCCTGGTGGAAAAAAAAGCAAAACAGAAAGAAATTATAATTTTATAATTTTATATATCATTATAATTTTAATAAATATAATAAATATATAATTACCGGTATAATTGTAATAAATATAATACGTAAATAATTATAATAATTATAATTTTAAATAAATATAATAGAAATATAATTATCATTTTAATAAATTTAATAGAAATATAATTATCATTTTAATAAATTTAATAAAAATATAATTATCATTTTAATAAATTTAATAGAAATATAATTATCATTTTAAATCAACATAAAAAAAAACAGTAAAAAAGTTCATCTATAACCCAAGAAACTCTTGTATTTATCAATAGAGCATTAAACACCTTAAAACATTGTTTCAAAAAAAGTTTCAACACTTCACTATTATGCAATTCTTAGCAAATTAAATTTCCAAGCATGCGTCTGGTTTTCTTCATCCGGATTCTTCGGTAACTAGGATCTTTTTTCTTGTTTAAATGAAAGGAAAAACACACTATTCAGAAAGAAATAAAAAACTGGTAAAGAAAATGGGAAGGCTCAGTGAAAGCAGCTTTGAAAGGTTCAGTCCATTATTAAACAATACCAAAGTATAAAAATTATATACGACAAAAGGAATTTCATAAAACCTTTAAGCGAAAAAAAAATTATCGGTGACAGTAACTGCAGTATTCTATCACTGAACTATTTTACTAAATGTCCAAATTAAAACAGAAAAAAAAAGGATTATGGAAAATGACTAGAATATTATAATTATTATTATTAATTGTATTATCTTTTATTTATATAGTGGCAACAATTTACGTGGCGTTTATGTACAAGATGACGGGATTTTATTAAAATATAATTTAGGGACTTTTTTTTTAGAGCTTTTAAGTCATAGGCAAATGACCAGAAGGTATTGGTGTTTTCGTTTTTGGCTCATCAGTTTTTCGGACATTGAATTTCGTTTGCTGCCCTTTCGTTTCGGACATTTTTTTTTCCATTTGAGAAAACACTCTCATTATCTATTTCTCACACTTTTTCTCTCAATATCTAAAATCCTTCTCCGTCGACCGCTTCTGTGTCCCCGTCTCCTTTTCCGCAGCTCCGCTCTTTGACTTACATTTCTTGCTCTTCGTTTCTTCTGTCTTCTGTCTTCTTCCTTGGTTCCGCTTGGGGCCTTTCCTCGTTTTCAGACATTCGTATGAATTAACTATTGGTGAATTTCGTTAAAATTACTACGAATCAGAATGCAAGACTCTAATATTGTCTATATGGAATGAAACAAAGGTGTATCCATAATAAAAGGAATGCCATCACCAGCAGCATCTTTACTTTCTATGCTGCCATCTTTACTAATGGGTGTCGGGATATGATGTCATATCCCGCCAATCTACTTTTAAGAGAAAATCGGCGCAGTCCTCCATAGTGTTAATAGGCTGATTGAATTTATCTGGGGGCTAGCCTAGAACCCACCCCTGGTCATCACTTGTTTTATCTCATATATAAATACAATAATAATAATAATAATAATCAATGATTAATTGATTAATATATTATTATATATTTAATTAATATAATTAATATTAATACAAAAAATAATAATAAAATAAATAAAATAAAAATAGTAAAAAAAAAATAAAGTTTAAAAAGTGGTCCCATCGCCATGGCAACAAATGGAATGGTCCAATCCTGCAGCTGTGAATTGTTGGCTCTGTACTTATCCCCGTCGCAGTAAATGCCCTTTACATAGACTTTGGATCATTGTAGCTCGTCTCCACGAGGCGGTGAGCTACGTCTGCAGACGCCGTAGCTTTATGATTATAAATAATTAGTGATGTCAATTTTTTTCGCCAGCCTTGCAAATGATTTTCCTGCAAGCAGAGTACCGTGTCAGCAACCCTCCACGACGTCTGAGAAGATGGAAAGTTTGAGTCGCGCAAGCGAGACCTGATATCAATCAGTATGGCATTTAGCGAAGGAAGACGCCGTACACATCACGAGATAATGTAACGTTCAGCATTCATCAGCGAGGTCGATGAGCCCTTCCTATCGGACCTCAGAATATATACCCTGTATTTCAATTTACAAACAGGCAGCTCGGAGGTAATACAATCACGAAGGTGAAACGGACAACAGCATGAATCAATTTCCTTAGATCGTTTTTTTAAGACATTTATATCTTACGGTTACGGATATCTTTCTGTAAATGTTTACCCCCTTGCTGTTCGACTGGGAGGAAAAAGAGAGAAAGAAAAAGGAGAAAACTGAGATCGCACAAGTCAGTGAATATAGAAGGACATTGGTGGTCTGGCAAGGCTGGCAGGGGTTAATACCCCCTGGGGTAATCCGATTTGATTATTTGGGGTTTCTTACCTGTAATTCCACATAAAGCCACTAGTATGATAAGTAAAATAGGCAGAAGGCACAATTAGACGTAAAAAAAAAACTGTCAGTTTTTTCATTCCGGTTCTTCTTTTCTTTTTTTGTACCAATCCACTAACCAAAAATTTGCTAGGAATATTTTTTTTTGGGGGAAAAAAAAAAGAACATTCACTGCAGATATTATTCAGCGTTCCGGCTCAGTGAAAACATTTTAAACACATTATTCCGCATACCGTTTGTGGATCTTCTCTTCCAGGTTTTCTGCACAAAACGCTTTCACTTCGTAGTCCACGCCACAGGCCTGGCAAAAAATAAATAAATTAAAAGACAACATTCCCATTAACACTTTATGTTTAGGGTTCATGCATCGCGTTAAAGGTGACGGAGACCTTTTTGTGATCTTGATGCAGCTATAAAACGTTAAACTCCAGATCCTAAATTGATAATCACCAACTCTAGGATATCATAAATAAACAAACAAGAAACGGCTGATCATCTGGTAGCAGTTAAATTCTATAAAGGATGTTCGAGAGGTGGATCACCTCTAGAGGAGCACTCACACTAAGTTACACACAGACACTCACACTAGCAGACACTAACACAAACACCCAGACACGCACCCTAACACACCCAGACACTCACCCTAACACACCCAGGGGGAGCTGTCCTACTAATACTGTGGGGTCACCCATTGCAATGCGGCCCCGCTGAATTCTGCCCCTTTCTTGAAATTAGGGAAATAAAGAGGTAAGTCCTGGACTCTGGGGTTACCTCTTTATCCCTACGCCCCTAGCATACCGCTGTCTTTTTTTGGGGGGGGCACCTGCCCCATTGGATCCGCACATGGGATGTTCAGGCTATCCCATGAAAACTGAAAAAGGCAAATAGCGTGAAACATTCAAAATTGCTACAAATAACTTTAAGAGATCAATCACAGAAGGTATCGCGGCTGAACCCCCGAGCAACGTTTCATTTGTAAGAAGATCAAGCGCTGACTCCTCTCAAAACCCAATCCAGGTCCTCCTGCTCTCTCAAACCTTTACGTAACTATCCCAGCTTCCCCGACTCTGCTTGGCTCCCTCTCGCCTCCCACAACAGGCACCTACGCGTATAGATGGTAAAAACCTTCTAAAGGCAAACGATTAAAGAAAAATGAGTAAAAGACGCTGAAAACTCGTGGTCACTCCCTTAAAGTCTTATATTCCAGAAATAGTCCAGAAATACAGCCGAGAAAAAAAAAAAAGGAAATTTATGGTACAAAGCGTAAACTTGACAGTCTACAAGCTGTGACATGTTACTAAATCCTTTGGCTGGGAAAATCTAGCGATATCTTTCTGCTAAAAAGTAATGAGTGTTTAATTGGTGTGGTAGATAATCTATTTAAAGGAAGAGTCTAGTCCCAGTTTTTGTCCATTTTAACCCCTTAAGGACAATGGGCGGTCCGTAAACCCATTAAAAGCAATGCATTTTGAGCCCGTACATGTACGGCCTTTGTCATTAAGGGGTTAAATAGACTCTAGAGCAGGGGCGTCCAGCTGCAGCAGCTGGAGGGCCGCAGGTTGGACACCCCTGCGCTAAAGCATTTTAATTAGTTATTGAGGTTAGAGTTAACTACTTATATTCTACTCAAACAATGGGAGCTCATGTATGATGACAAAACATCCGTGTTCCGGTGCATGCGATTGTGCCACTGCTGCCACTGATTGAGTAGAATGGGAGCGCTACTGAGCATGTGCAAACTGTGTACTGATGAACACTTCCTGCTTTCACTAGAGGCATCCAGGGGAGGAGTTAAATCAGACAGAAGTCTCATTTTCAAATTCCAATAACTAAAGAATGCATGCACCGATTTGCATGCAGTAAAATGCATTGGAATCCATGCAACGTGGACCTTTACGGAAGTTAGTTTGTCAGCAAAGCCTTATGAGGTCGGTTATATCAGCCAAGCTGCCAAATTGGGGACCAGTGTGAACTATCTTTACAACAACAAAAATCCCACCTTTCCTGTGTCCTCTGGTCCAGGCTGAAGAGTCACTGAGCAAGGTAGGTTTGGAGGGATCTGAAAAACAAAATTATCTGTAATTATAAAAGGTTGAATGTCATGTAAGCTTATTAATTAAAAATCAAATAGTAATCAATATATATCATAGAGGTTTTTTTTTTTTTGTTTTGTTAATAGGTGGATCTGTTTTGGAGATTTTCAAGGATAAAATGAGGGAAAACTACAAATTGCTTTCATTTTCCTATCCTGGACTTTCTTCGCTTCACTTCACCAGGAGACCAGGACAATCAGCCTCCACCAAAAGGGAGCAGCAACCTAACAAAAGAGGCAGAACAATCACGCAGTTGATGGAATCAGTTTAAGATGACCACATAGGATACTATGGCTTTCTGATACATATATATTTCCTATTTCATCCGCAAACATCATCTCATGGGTATATTTATTAGTAATATTTTGGAAAGGTGAAAAATTCACGTTAAGGCAACCTTGTTTGGCAACAGAAGATCCCTGATAATGCTTAAAGTACAAAATTCTGAGTATTCTCTTGTACCTCGAAGGTGAACGGGTAGGCATGTTCACCAAGTTTTTTGATCAGACGCTCCTGCAGTCTTGTTAGAGGCTTCTGTTCTTCTGGGATGGGTGGGAAAGCCTGAATGTTGGCTACAAAAAGATCTTTTCGGAACGTCAGGCCAAGAACATCCAGGTCCTCACGGCCGTAGCGAAAAGCACAGGTCAACGTCACAAACACTATAGAAACGCAACAGAATGGTAGGTTACTGGTTATATGGAGGACAAGATGGATCTGAGAAGATCCTGGCTTACAAGATGTTGACATATTGTTAGATATGATTTATTTAGTTGTCTCTCTTATACAGAGGAAGCTTTGTGGCTAGCTAGAGCTAGAGGTCTTCTTGCCCCTATAAAAAAGCATGGGGTAAAACCAGTATGGCATATGGCATGATGCCCCGGGGATAATGTTCTTTATATAGGGACGTATACGTTTCCACCTGGGACAGCAATATCTCCGTTCTCCATGATGCAGGAATCGGAGACGGAGAAATTGATTTAGCTGTTCAACCGCAGCAGTAGGAGAAGTTGGAAGAAAGTAATTGCACGTAAAATAACATGGTAATTTATTTAGGAATGATAAAATGATACAATAAAAGAAAATCTCATTACGCTCACTCTTATTCCTTCCCATATCTGTTGGCCTGTATAGCGGCGTCAATGGCAGATATATAGAATAGCCCAAGGAACCGATACAGCAACATGACAGCGCTAAAGATTATAGGGAGAAGGAACTGCAGGAATCCCAATAAATTATTTAGCTTAATATTCTTTAAGGTACGACAATAGTCTCGGTTTCCATCTGACACGTTTTCATCGTAAAAAAACACCAAAAATAAGCTTTTTTCTTAACCGGCTGTTATTGGTGTGAAGTTCTATGGGTTGTGAAAAGAATCACTTTTAGCGCCTAAACTCCATTGGACAATTCTAATGCAGGGTGATAAAAGTACTCCAATCAGCAGAAACATTCCACTGGTCGCTATGGTGATACCTTTTTTTGGTACATGCCCCCATCCCCATCTGGTGCAAAGTTTGGAAAAATGTTCTTGTCACCATAGCAACAAATGGAATGTCCCTTGGTGACTGGGCCAAGACGTTGGCGGCTCTGATAACTTCTCTTCAACATTTTAATTCAATTACCCCAATTAGAACAAATGTCTATTGTAAACTTACTAATGAGGTCATCATACAAAAAGCCTCTTTACCTTTGCGTTCTTTCAGATATTCAGGGTCCACCAACACTACTCCATCTAGGAAAAAATAGAAAAGGGGGTTGAGACATAGCACCTCCAAAGTCATAGATTATTCTTCTAGTTTCCCATCCCTTCCCATGTTACTGTAGTGGTTGATATAACGACAGAAAGCCCATTCTGTATGAAGGGTCATCTGATACACATCCATACGGATAATACCCCAACAGCAGAGGAAGGGCACCATAGTGTTAATTCAGGGTACTTAAAGTTGAAAAAGCATAGTGGGATCCATCAGAATGTTCTTTATAAGCTTGATCTATCACCACAGCCCGGGTTCTCCAGTAGAAGACGGCATGGCTGGCTCCTCACCGATAGACACAATGTAACAGCTCGCATCCAGCGCTGCTACGTTTAAAGGGAAGGCAGGCAGCCGGCAGCCTCCCCTCCGAGCGATAACCTCTGCCTTTTCCGCCTGTTAGCTAAGGCACAAAACCTTCATGCATATATAGTAAACCTCTTTAATGTCGGAGGCCAAAACCTTTGTGTGGTTATTTAACCTCTTCAATACTTGAGTGTGACAATGCGTCAAATATACGGGTGGGTGCGTGACGCCATGGCCACAATGTAGGGCTCAGGGTCTTTGAGGCCAACTCTTTAAATTTGGCAACCCCAAGCAATATTACGGCTTCCGTAGAATTACAAATTGCCATTTGGATATAAATCAAAAGCCTGTCCTACCCATAGCGATGCAAAATGATTAACATGGTTATTGAAAGGAGGCGGGAGGCTGTGTCTCTGCTGGAATTGTGCAGCTGTTCTAGCGTAATGTCAATCTCACACAAAGGGCAATTAATTAAGAAAAAAAAATAATTAACATGTAGATATGAGAATGACTTTACGGGATGCATGGAGGGGGGGTTAAACTTCTCACTCCATCGCACAGCCTACCTAATTAACGTGCATCCAAATATATACGCTACCTACGGCACATCGGGCCCGGGGACATTTTTCATTTGAAAAATGCTAAATGTTTGATCTTCAGACGCTCCGCACATTACAGAGGACGGCTCTTCATATATCTGGGGCTAGCTATCCTTTATTAAACACATACGCCATTCTTTTTGTAGAACCGGGGGGGTTTGTTTTTTTTATCCTGGTTGTCCATGTCGAAATCATCCGGCTTCGAAGTCCCTCAATATGCTTAGCAACAGGCAGTAATCCGTAATTTATTTTATCAAAAATCCAACTTCTCCCTGCGAATTCTGAGAATTTAATGAGAATTCACGGTGTGTATTATTCTTAGTCTTTGATTTACGACATTCAGCTAATCAAAGGTATAAGATAGTACTTATATTAAACGTATGAGATAGTACTTATATGAAAAGAAGGTATAAGATAGTACTTATATGAAAAGAAGGTATAGGATAGTACTTATATTAAAGGTATAAGACAGTACCTACTGTATATTAAAGGTATAGAAGGTATAAGATAGTTCTTATATTAAACGTATGAGATAGTACTTATATTAAAGGTATAAGATAGTACTTATATGAAAGGAAGGTATACAATAGTACTTATATTAAAGGTATAAGATAGTACCTCTATTAAAGGTATAATATAGTACTTACATTAAACGTATGAGATAGCACCTACTGTATATCAAAAGGTATAGATGGTATAAGATAGTACTTATATAAAAGGAAGGTAAAAGATAGTACTTATATTAAAGGTATAAGATAGTACTTATATTAAAGGTATAAGATAGTACTTATATTAAAGGCATAAGATAGTACTTATATTAAACGTATAAGATAGTACTTATATTAAACTGAAAGATAGTACTTATATTAAACATATAAGATAGTACTTATATTAAAGGTATAAGATAGTACTTATATTGAACATATAAGATAGTACTTATATTAAACGTATAAGATAGTACTTATATTAAACATATAAGATAGTACTTATATTAATTACTTATCAAAAGGTATAGATGGTATAAGATAGTACTTATAGTAAATGTATGAGATAGTATATATATATATATATATATATATATATTTATATATATATAGGTATTGTTCATAATATTATTGCTGTTGACAAGATCAATAAATTACAAAAAAAAGGTAAAACCACAAATGCATTTAACATTGTAACAAAGAAGCTAATGTAGTTGTTCTAGATGATGCCATCGAAGGGTGATGGGAATGACGGGAGGTCTCTAGGAGGCTCATCTCAATATATACGATGTTCCAAACAGGCTTCTAATGCCTGGGATTAGGCGGAATTGATACATGTTTCCATTTATCCGGAACAGTAAGGATCAAAGGAGTATAATACCCACCTACGGGATCCACAACATCGATGTGATCAACAAAGTCCCTCTTGCCCAGGTACACCGTGAGCTGTAATAGAAGACACACGCAGGTTTACTTTATTAAAGCAGAAATTGCCTTCATTTTAATCCATTTAAGACATTTATCGGTATATTTATTCCAATAACACCAACAAACAGAACCATATGCCCCGGAAACCAAATATATATATATATGGTATGTGGAGCTTTATGATTGAGGGCATTAACTACAGATGCCCACGTAAATGACACCCGGGTATCTGCTTTGTAGGCTCCCGGCATTATAATTAATGTATTTTTTCTGATATTTTCTTAATTTTTTTATAGTTTAAAGCAAAAATTAAGTTGTCATAACCCAAGCGTCGTATGTCACGCGACGCTACACGCCGCCATCCTTCGGAATGTTGGGATATGACATCGTATTCCGGTGTTATACGATATGACATCGTATTCAGAAGTTATCTATGGCGGCCGCGCAGCCTCGGCACAGTCCTGGTCGGGAGCCGGATGACCCAATAAGCCCCCGCCTGGACCTGTCACCCTAGGCCAAATACGCCGCTGCAGAACCCCGCTGTTTATATATTTCTTTTCATCTGGATACACCTTTGGCCCATGCCGGCATAATCTCCATGATTAATGGCCATCTATACCGTGATACCTCCTCCGTCTCCCGATTCCCTGACATTATTCCTAATAGATATTGTGTGACCCGCCATGCCCTCAGTGTTTCTTATTACAGTGGGCTTGCTTTCCTGCTTTATTGGGTTTGTTTGAATTTACGTCTCGTTCGCTTTATTAGATGAGCTAAAATGAAGCATCGCCGGTCCCCGGCGAAGGGAATTCCACCCGCGGCGTTCCGTTAATTCTACTAATTCATGATGGCTGGCCGACAGTTCACATGAGGTAAGGAGAGAAATATTACACTATGGTTACATCTTATTTTCACTCGCTTTGTTTTTTATTCTTTATTTAGTCTTTTTTTTTTTTTTTTGTATTGCATTTTTCAAAGCTGAAATAGTTTTCAATGAAACATCAGATAATAGTGAATAAGGGATTAAGGGGTTCTTGTACGTAAATAAATGCTTTTCAGAACATATCGGGGCTCACCTTTGTACGGTTATAACATTTAAGCCATTCATATAATAACTCCTTTCACGTGCCTGAAGCCATTAGTCCCGGGTTCCCAGGGCATGCGGTTACTCCAAGAACAGGACTGGCCTGGGGATGGCTAGGCAGCCCTGGCACTATAATGGCCTATAATGTCCAAACGTCGTACATGCAGCCACAGGCTAGCTACGCATGGTCGCTTTAAGTTTTAAGACCCGCATATCCAGCCCCTGATCTGCCGCCCAGACAGAGTAGTGTAGTAGTGAGTACAGAGCGCTTTTGCCCGGTGGCCCACTGAGCATTTTACTGGTGAGCCAGATGGGCAGTTCTGGGCTGACCTATGGCCCCACCACTAAATACAAAGTAATAAAGCATATCCAGGTCCAGAATGGGACCAACTTTAAAATCTAGCACGCCTGTGATATGCCTTGTGAGCCGCCGGCCGACAGCACTCACCCTCTCTGCCCCTGTGGAGGCAGCTGGCCTTAAAGTGCCAGAGCCAGCAAGTCATCATCCGTCCAGCAATTCAGATACAAATCAATGACGACTAGACGTGTGTCTGCCATGGGGTACATCAGGCAAAATACCCATACAAATAAGTCATTTTTTGCTTAAAAAAAAAGTCACAATTTTACTAAAAACAATATAATTATGTCGGTCCCAGTTTTTGCATAATATCATTGTCAATTAGCATTGCCATAAAGCATCAGCTCAGTGTGGTGTTTGAGCCGGGAAAGTCACCCAAAATATCACATGACTGACAGCAACGGCGGCTCCAGGTCTGCAGAAAAAGGGAGTTTATTGGAATAAAATGGGATAAAAAATAAAAAAAAATAGAATAATTCTATAGATGGAAAGGAGGCTACTACATGATCCATTATCCTGATGTAGAAATACGGTAGATCGAGGGAAGGTATTTTCGCTGCCCTGGTGAAAAGCGTATTTTTTGAGCAATTTATCTGATTCAGACGATCCACCGTAACGTGACTCTCAACGCCGCCTCTCTCCGGTATTTTCTGACTCAAGGTTTCAAAGAAGGAATCTTATCGAACAAATAAAAGGCACAGCTGCGGACGCCGGGTTACTGCGAATGGCTTTTGGTCTTCTTTCAATGATCGACCATTAACAATCTACCTTCTAAGGAGAAAGCGTGGAGAAATGGGACAAAAGACACCGTTGCCATGGAAACACGCGGTAAAACCATAGCCTAGAAAACCATGGTCAACTGTGTTATTATTTTCGTTTAATGTTTCATTTTGTAGGGACCGTCTAGAGCCCCATATTCTCATGTCGCACTTTAATATGCATCCTTCAGCCTGAAATACTTACTTTTGGAAGCTGCAGCTCCAGAGATGCAGGACAACGCCACGTTTACATCACCAATTGGCTGGTGGTACAGATGATTTTACTGCTTTCTGGCTGCTGACTGGCCGCTCCGATCAGTGGCGCAAATCCTCCGACCATGGGGGGGGGGCGTTATACTGCAGCCCCAGAGCTGCAGCTTCTCCCTAAGGTAAGGCATTTCTTTCCTTTTTGATCCGGTTAAATGAACGTCTATAGAAGCACTTGGAAAGTGCTTTCGTATGCTTTAGTTGTTCAGGGGGTTGCCTGGGGCACTGTAGTGGCCTTTTTAACTAAGCTGCAGAGCTGACACTCCATTTCAATAGATAGTAAGGTTGTATAATATGACCCCCTAGAACCCCCTAATATAATTTTATGAACTTCCTGGTACTGTGACTGCATCGTATTATATACTAAATCAGCTCCGGCTGCATAACTCTTACGGAGCTTCCTTTTACTCAAAAGAAAATCAATACGAGTGCGAGGTGCCTTCGCTTAAAGTATTAGTGCTGTGCATTAAAGAGAAAACGCTCGCAATCAGTTCCTGGAACAACAGACGCAGAGAAGTCCGCGTTCAGCCGATCCACGGGAGAATCAGGCCAGCGGGTTGCTTCTGTTTAATTGTTTTACGGGGCGTTTAACCCTTTCAGCGCCGCTGCCTAGAAACACCTTGCTCTGGCACATAAAGGGTTTTGATTCCCAGACATGCTTCAGCTTCGTCAACTCGTACAACAAAAATGATGTCGTTCCTAGATTTTCTAACAAACGTCTATATCATTGCGCTCGGTATGGGGTATTTGATTGTTTCTAGATGACACCCGCTGGGTGTTTTTAAAGCAATTCCCAGAAATGTCCCCCAGAACTCTCCTTTTTTTTGCTGGTAGAATGTCTTCTGGTTTGACCCGGAGTCTCCAGGTGACGCGCTGCTTCCCCAGGTCTCCAGATCATTTTACTCCAAACCTCTTCATGGTTATGTGGGGCTAGACCTTCCTCCATGCGCGGCTAGCCCTGCCTTCACATAGCCGATCTCCCAAAGCTCCCAAACCGGTGGCAAACCCTAACCGGATTCCCCAATCTTCATCTTTTGGGTGTTGTACCCCCCCTAAGAGAGTCGCAATGCCTTCCCTCCTTGGCCGGAAAGCCTGCAGGAGGACCGGATCTTCTTGAACAAAAGATGTCTGAGAGTTGGGGCACCGGCAAGAGATACCACTCCTCGCTAACCGGAAAAAAAGACATCTTCGGGAGGTCTGGATCTGCCATGGCCGTGAAACTGAAATAAGGTACTTAATCATTTCTAACCACACGTCCATAACACAATATAGTGTAATTGTGAGGGTTATCAAAAGAACCAATCATGGCCACAGCCTCCTTAGACTGGTGTGTTCAAAAATCTTCTCATCGTACACCTAGCCTAAGTAGGCCGAGGCTAAAATGAAGGTAAAGTAAAAGCGTCTGGAAGGTTAGAGTGCATTTTGGTGTTCACGTGTGCTCAACGTGTTCTGGGGGGCTGCTGAACCGTGATTAGTGCACATGCCAGGACCCCTCGAATGCAACCAAAGAGAATAAACTCTCTTAAGCTGCCCTCACTCACTCATACTCACTCATACTCACATTACTACTTCTGCCAACAGATTAAATCATTATTTCTGGGAAGGGTTTAAGCATTCAACAGTGCTAACAAATCTGAATGTTAAATCAAGTGGCAGAACACAGTAGAACGGGTGGGCTTTTTGGGGGCATCAATATTTAACTATATTAAACAGTTAACTAAAGGAATGAAATCCGTGCCAGACCTTTTTTTTTCTTTTAGGAAAATGAAGGGGTTTTTTTGGACTCCGAGGCCTTTATTTAACGGTTTCTTTTTAGTTGTTTTCTATCTGGCTAGATCTGAGGTTGCCATGGAAACGCACATTGAATTCAGATCCTTGCGAGACCGTTCTTTACACCGTCTGAGAACTTAATAAAAGAATTTCATCGCGTGTCGCCTCGAAGAAATGATCCCAAGAAAGTCGGAGATAACACACGCAATCTCTCACACACTCTAATACTCGCATACACAAAGAAAGAATTCCGCGCATGCCCAGCGTATACCGCTCAGAAAACACCTATTGGCGGCATAAATATTGGGGATTCCTTCATACTATACGGCCGTATATCTCCTCGCCCGCCACTATATCAAAGTACTCCAAGTTTGGCCAGTCCTGTCTAATTTTTATGGCTGTATTGCTCACCAAGGGGCTGAATCAGTGGGACTGCACCGCATTTTAACCCAAATGAGACTCTCAAGCTATCTCAAAGTCCCAGGAAAGGCTGCCTCTTCTTCTTCTTGAGTAGCGCTGTGCGTGGCCAGTTACATGAGGAGCATGGAGTGGGAGTGGGCTAGGAGTGGAAGTGGGTGGCGAGTGGGTATGGCTAAATTCTCAGTCCAGAGAAAGAGAAAAATGACCCGGAGATCCGGAGAAGCGTCCTTCCGCCCAGAGAATCCAGGCCAAACCTGGCGAGATCCCAAGTAAGGCTTTATGTGCTGAGTAAATGCCTGATCAGACCCATTCGGCCCCCGTCTAGCCGTCCATTTCTCCTGCTGTAAAGAGACGAACCTTAATCTGTCGTTGGTCTCGTCTTAGATTCAGGAACCATATGCCTATCCCATGCATTATTACGTAACCTCTACCCCTTCTGCTGGGAGGCTGTTCCATTTAACTACCACCCTCTCATTAGTAAAAGTGCAGTGTGCAGCCACATGCCTGTGACTTCCAGAAGAAATCATACTATTTCCTTCATTTCTCCTGTAAAATAACGCAGATGTCTGTGCGGAGAATCCTCCTGACACTATAGATGAGAGCATACGCATATGAGAACGAGACATTATTTATGCTCCAAAACCTCTCTAATTGAGTCTTTTTATTTTGAGTCTTTTTATTTCTCCCCGATATATTTTTCCCTGTGGATTATCAAGTGTCATTTATGGAGGATTATTAGCTGTTTCTATAATTTTCACTGATAAACACACCTGTTTTGTTTGATTTTTACATATTTCTTTGCTTTAAATATTAGCTCGATGATTATCTGGAGGAAAAAGCAGCTGATTTGGTGAAGCCAGACTTCACCCGTCATGTGTGATCATCCCGACGACTCCTTTCGTAGTCCCCGTTCCACCTTAAAGGCTCAGGGAGACGCGTTGGGCGATGGCGGGGTGACTCATCCCAGACATGTGCCTGTTCCTTGGTTCTCATAAAATGTGACACCAATTAATACACCCACAGCAAGCGCTGGATAATGGATCAATTTCAATGTCAACTCCTACCAGGTGAGAAACGCGTTCTAAATATACATTACGTGTCAGTCGATAAAGCGACACGCTCGGCGGGGTAAGTGTTCCGCTTGTGTCAATCAAATATGACTGTCAACAAGACAAAATGTACGCGTGCTTCCAGTTCCAGGACTGAAGGAGCGGCACGGCTCCAACTGAAGTGCGGATTGCTGAGAGTGATGAGGATGGTGATCTAGCACTAGATGAAGACGGAGGAATAACACACACAATGCTGGGCACTATTCTGCATGATGAATTATGGTGGCCTCATCCCAAGAGCCCGTAATCTAAAACTGGAGGGTAAGATGCTAAGATGGAAACTTTACTGAGAGGGTGGGAGATAAGTGCAGCAGCTTCCCAGCAGAAGTGGCAGAGTGAGGGAATTTAAACATGCATGGGATAGACATACGGTTCCTGAATCTAAGACGAGACCAACGACTGATTAAGGTCTGTAAAGGATGAAAAACGGGGAAACTAGTCGGGCCGAATGGGTCTGATCTTGTAAGGGCCCCATTCAGGCGACCGAGCTGCTCATCTCTGGTTCCCTTTCCTTGCCTCAGTTCCCATGTTTTGCTGTAATCCGTTCCTGCATTTCTGTATGTTCTGTCCTGAACCTCTGATTCCTGGATTCCAGTCCTGCTCTTGGCTTCAGTTTATGTTTCCTTTATAAGTTGTGCCCCACCCGTTATGTTTGTCTCATTCTGCAGTCTACATGTATGGTTTGATCTCTGTTCTGTGTTTAGATTCAATGTTTAGTTTCAGTTTATTAATATTCAGTAGGCAGGGTTTAGTGCTAGGACTATGTGATAACAATTGGAGATTCCGCCACATCATATGGCCATAGTATGCTTAGCCCACCACTACGCCAAAGTACTCCAATATTCGGTGAGTCCTAACGCTAAACCCTGCCTACTGAATGACTAATAAGCTAAAACCAAACATTGAATCTAAACACAAAACCAAGGAGGACATACCTTTAGACTGCAGACTGAGACAAACATAACAAACGGCTGGGGCACACCTTATAAAGGAAACAGAGCTGAAGCAAAGAGCAGGACTGGAATCAAGGAACCAGAGGTTGAGGACAGAGCATACGGAAATGCAGGAACGGATTACAGCTAAACATGGGAACTGAGGCAAGGAAACTGAAGCAAGGCAAGGAAACCAGAGATGAGCAGCTCCGCAGCCTTATGGGGCGTGACTTAGAGCGGCCCTTTTAGATCTGTCACCAGTGGACATGTGTCTATGCCATTGGTGGGCAGGGACATTATGGGCGCGGCTAGCCCCAACTGTCTGGAATGGCCATGGGCGGGGAGTGGGGCGTGTCTAAACACTGCTGCCAAAATGCAGACATTTGATGCTGTGACCTGGAGACGCGGCGTTTCACCCGGAGTCTCCTAGGCAGACCTCGAAGAGGTCCCAGGTATGTGCATTAGGTTTTAACGTCACGGTGCTTTGGTGGCATCAATATATTTCCCCCCATAAAAGGAGTGGCACCTTAGGAGAACAATAAGATAAATACTTTCTTACCTTCCCATTTGGACTTGCTTTCTTAAACACTCTGCAAATGAAAGAAGAAAAAAAACAGTTAGTGATGGACAGCTGGAGGAAACCCAGAATTCTTCAGGTACCAGATGGGGGTGAGAAACATTTAGATCTTCTATCCACATTCACCCTTCTGGCACATAAAAAGTTAATTTTAAAAAGAAGATGAACACTTGTTGAGACAAGAATCCATTAAACGTGTAAAGGAAAATACCCTATTGATTATTACGGATATAACAGGATGCTTGTCCTGCTTTGGAATGTTGAGTACATCGACGATATTCCTCAACCATTCCGCATTATTCTGCATTATTCTATATGTGTATCGAATTGATCTGGCGTCGTTCTGCTTCGTCTTAGCAGGTTTTGTAATATATATATATATGTTTCTGTGCTGTGTCTCCTGTATAACCCTCTACCACTTCTGCTAGGAGGCTGTACCATCGATCTACCACCCTTTCAGCAAAGCAAAACATCCTTCCATTCCATCTCAGCCTCTGACCCTCTAATGTAAGATTCTGGTCTCTTGTTGTAACATTTCTCCTCCTTTGATATAAACTTCCCTCCTGTACTTTGTTAAATCCCTTTATGTATTTAAATGTTCTTATAACATCCTCCTATCTTTTCTGTCCTCCAAGATCCCGTTAGTCTTTCCTGATATTTTTTTTTTATCTTGGTGGTAGATCAGTGGAATAACCATCCAGCAGAAGTAGTAGAAGCTAATTATTTCCCTGTGCAGTTGATGTGCTGTAATACATTAAAACATCATCAGTAAATGCAACCAGATCAATGTGCTTGGTTTCCATTTTTCTGCCGACCCATCCATTTATCGGCTGTTAATCCGGCCAAGCAGTAAATGCGTTTTCTTGTCAGAGGGAGGATATGGACTGAGAGGTAGAAGCAGACGTTCTCCGACTGCCTCCTTCCTACCTTTCTGTATCTCTATTCCGAGAGACTTCAGTTGAACTTAATACAATGTTGCCAATGAGTTGGTTTCTCCCAGTGTGTTGGTGGACCTCCATATAGTGGGCGGGCGGAATTGGGCTTCACACACTGCCCACCAGGTTCCGCCATATACTCATGCGTGGCTAGGCCCATATGGTACGCTGGGGCGAGTCGGTCTGGGAAGTTCCCATGTACCCGGGGTCTCTGGGTAAAGAACTGCTTGTCTGGGTCTACAGTTGCCCTCTTCTTTCTCCAGGGCAGGGGGCCGGTGTTTATCCGTGCCCACCCCCCACTCAATTCACCTCTCATTCCCAACCACTGCAATGCTTTCTGGGCTAGCCCTGCCCCTCACATGTCCAACCACGTCCCTTTCATGGGTAGCCCCGCCCTTATCCACAGCTAGACCCACCCCCAGAAAATGGAGAAGAGGAGAGCTTCAGGTAGCCTATCCTGGGACGTTTCCATGTATGAAAGCAATCGGTCACCCATGATGACATATATCATATATGATGTCATGCTGCAGGCTGGTGACTGTTCAGACCCCAATGTGCATGTGCTGGAAAAGCGCTCCACCTGACCTCAATGGGAGCTCTTTCTTGCTGCTGATTGGCCACCAATGATCTCTGAAAGGCTGGGAACGTTGATACTCTATTCACTGTTTATGTAAACATGGGGTGATGTGTTCAAAGAAGTGGTTATGGGGCAACGTGGTTTTATCGCCATAGCAACCATAAGGATGATTTAATCAGCCAAAACATTTCATTGGTCGCTACCTTTTAAACTAGGATGGTTTTGTACAGGTGTGGAGGTTCAAATGTAGGGTTTTTTCCAAAAAAATAAAAGCACATTATATGTTCTGTTCATTAAAGCCAACTGTTCCGTGTTAGAGGGGGAGCCGTGCCGCAAGTTACTCTAGGTTCTCTACCTAGAAAGGCTGAGCCCTGAATAATGCATAATTCAACATGTAATGAGGCTGGTGGGGGTGGTGTCTCACTGATTTAACTATACATGATCCAGGGCCAACCAAACTCATACGCGCTAAAACACAACTCTCCTTTTAGTGAATAGAACCCCCAACGCGTAGAAGACCCAAAGCAGCCATCATGGAAACCTGCGTTCAATACACATGTAGAAGGGCTCCTTTTTATCGCTATCCAGAAGCAGCTATTACATCACATTCCATGCCGTTTATGGGTGTTTTTCTTTTTCCATCGAAAGTATAAAGTTAATGGAAAAGAAAATGATGCCGTTTTTTCCACGGTTGCTTTGTTTTACTGGCAAATACCCCGCTATTTAGCTGCGCTTCTTACAGCTGAAATCAATAAACGTCCCGTTCGGACGCTCCTTTGTGTGTTTTATTTTTTTTTTTAACGTTTTATTATCTTCCGTCAATACAGCAACTGCATGAACCTTTTAGAACTGGCTGCGAAGTGTCGCTAGATATATCATTTTTATTTATTTCTGCATTTTTTCAGCTTTTTTTAAAAAAATACAGCGCGATCTGTCAGGTATCACCAGCCATTATACTCTGGATTTATTATCTTATTTTTTTTACACTTTAAACTGCTCCAATTATTCATTTTATTATCTTAATTATAACTGTCTGACTCTAATGAGGAAAATGCCTTGAAACGGCTCAGCGACTTACTCCGGATATAAAATTCCCAGCTGCCTAAATGATGTATTTGTGATGCAGTCCCACCGCTAAGACCATCTCCACCAACCCTAATTACTAAATTCTGAAGACAAAAATATTCAGGCACAAATATGTCACCTGTTTTCAAGTAGGGATTTTAGCTGTGATACAAAGATACAAATACCTAGATATCATTCAATATATATATTTAATCTCCAAGGATCAGCCTGTACAGCCCCAAATCAGCCAATATTTAGATTTGATACTTTACATTCTATGACAAAATTAGTCTTAAATAGGAGGCTTTCCTAAAAAAAATGAACAAATAAAATATATAATAATATATAATATATAAATATATATAAATATATATATATATATATATATATAATCACACAGAGCTGATTTTTTTATGGTGAATACATTGACTAGTCTGAGAGTCCCTCTTGGTGATTAAGACTGAGTCATTCTATTGTTTACCACACGCAGTTATGTTAAAACCTTAGTGTTTTTAGCTAGTGGATTAGGTCAACATAACAGGCCAAAACATAAACGAAAGCCTCATTACTGCATTTATACAGCAGGACCCACGGGTCTGTCACACAGCAGAGGTAGACGTGGAACGGTCTCCCGGGAGAGGTGGTAGAGGTTAACACAGTGATGGGATAGGCATATTAAGGTCTCTACATCAGGACAAATGGGCGACAAGACGGGGGCCGAAGGGGGCCGATCTGCTGGAAATCCTTTGACCGCCTGAAGACGTTCGGTTGGGCAGCAGTTACTTATCAGTGACCTCAGAGCTGGCCCCGGGGAAGCTTTATGAGCCGATAATAATATTATTTCTTTCCGATGTGTTTGCCGTCTTGCTGGGAGCTCCGACTTGGGCTCGGAGATAATTATTTATTTGGTGGTAGGTCTGGCGGAGATCAGGTTACAGAGTCTCATACAAGCGACGCGGCCCCCCCGAGATTATCCCTCTAATAAGTTGGGTTTTATGACGGTCTAACTGATCTACATGTAGCTGCGGCTCCTGCGAAATATAAATAATGAAGGGGATATGAGAAGAAACTAAACAGCCTCCGGGAGCGAGGCCCGCGACGCGGCTTTAATCACAGACGGGAATGTAACAAACATGCTCTTTTTTTTTTCCTCCCCACGACAGCTCCAAAGGAGTCAATGCTCTTTCCTCCCCGATCAGATCCACGTCTGGCTTTCACAGCCCTAAATTCCCTGCCACTCCATGGACTCATTTCTATATTAAAGGGAAAGTCTTCCTTTTATATTATTCCCTTTCAAAAGGGTAACCAAATTATCCCTTAAAACGACCTACAGCGTGTGCTTTGGCGATATTTACCTTAACGGCTTCAGCTTTGGTGGCAAAACTACCATTTTCTAATCAATTTTATGTCCCGGAGGTTCACTCCCTACCAATGGCTGCCAGAACCAATCAGCGTCAATCAGCGACTTTCCAAGCCGATGAGAGATAACGGGAGAAATAATCCTACAGATCCGGGGAATGGGAAGTGAAAGCGGCCCGCAGGACCCATGAAACAGTAGAGGGCGACTGATATATTGGGCTGTTGGGACTGTCCCAGCAAAGACAAGACTTTTGGCAGCAATACTTCTGTATCATCCCCCCCATGCGCTCACAAAGGAGTGATTGGGAGTTCTGGAACACGGCAAATTAGGAAATTAAATCATTCAAAAATGAAACAAAAGACATTTTCGACTTCTGAGCGGCGGTGTTCCGGGCTGAACGCCAGAATTGTTTAAATGATATTTCAGTCCCGCATCTAATTAATTTAATGAGCAGATATCATGTTATATTTCTCAGTGGCCCCCCGAGGACAAAAACTACAAATAGACCACAGCGACACTTTAATACGGCCGTTTGACTAAATAACGGGCAAGAATGATCCGGCTTACGCGGCAGGTGGTTTTCGGTAATTAAGGTTTAAGTGAAAAGGTGTTTCTGTATCATGCGTGGAAATGTTCGATACGTACCATACTTACCAAATATTCTTTTTTACCGGGGGGGGCTCTATGGACCTCGATGCCCGGTTTTCCTCCCCAAAACCCCTCTTTTCTAAGAGCTCATTATATTTGCCGGGTATCACGGTGTTCTACATTGAAACATTGAAAATAGGAGAGGAGGTGTCGTTGTGTGACAAAAATGCCACACACATCTCCATGACAACGCGGTATATTCAACATGTGATATACTTTCCGCCAGGCAGCTCCAGGGGGTGTGGAAAGCACTCTGGTCGAGTTCAACGGGAGCGCGTCTCCTTCCTCTGATTGGCTGCTCGAAGCGGAGCAACTTTATATGCGATCAACCTTTTCCAAAAAAAACAACACAATCTAGCCATAAAACTAATTGTTATTACACCAAATCTTGCACCTCTGGTGCGTTGGGGTGAATATAGAAATGTGTAGCTACTAAGAAACATTTTCAAATCCTCTTCCATCGGTTACGTGTACAGCGTGCAGAAAAGAAATTAGAAAAAGACTGATAAAAGAAGGGTTTACGATAAAGAGAAAAAAAGAGAAGGGAAAGAAGATGGGAAAAACTTGCGGAAAAGATGCGAGGAAGTGAGGTGGAAAAAATAGATCGGATAAAATGAATTGAAAAAGAAGGAGAAAAGAATAGAAGAAAGGGAAGAAAAAGGAGAGGAGAACAGGAGGAAAAACAGGTTGCTGAAGGAAGGAGGAGAAAAGGCGAGAGCCCAAAGCTCCTTCATCTGGCCCTGCCTGGTAACACAATGTATGGATCAAAGCATAGGATCCCCATAGTGCATCGAAAGAATGATTTGGCACGCGTGGCGTTCACAATATGCTTGCACTCAGGAGATCAGAAGTATGCGTTCATTCGCGTCCGTCTGTCATTCTGTACTTGCTGCCAGCGCCAATTGGCGCTCCTTCCAGCGGGGCGAGCGCACCTCTGGCATCGAACCCACACCGTTCGCTGCTGTCGTACCGCGGGAGGTTGCAGAAAAGCCATTTCACATACGGCTCCTTGGCAGCAAACGCTGATAAAAGCCACAGAGCGTAACATAATGATACAACGTATCACCAAAAAAAAAAAGGGCACCGGTCCATGCGCAGAACGGGCTCGGATATACAGAAGTCTTTATTTTATGTACAGCAGAAGTAACAGCGAATAATGCGACGGATGCCGTATGTCAGAGGTAAAGAGCGAAGTGAACAGGATGACTTCGGTCTTATTCTGGCCAAATTAAATAAATGTATTAAATAAATTAATTAAATACGGTGAATAAATTAAATAAATAGAAGAAAAAATACGACTCTCAGATATAACATTACAGAAATAATCCCATCTGCTTATCCCACGGGAGCGTGGCGTTAAAATGCCAGTATATTTTAAAAGCCTATAATATTATTATTATTATTATTAATAATATTATAAATTAAAAATAATAATAAAAACAATAATAAAAAGAAATAATAAAGTATTATTGTCATTATTATTATTATATAGCAATAATAATAATATTTATTATTAATTATAAAAAATTATATTTTTTTATCAATTGGTTCTTTCTTATAATGCCCCTAAAATTCTTGAAAAGCGCCTCTGTGCAGCATGCTTGCAGAAAATAATCTGGCAGCCGACAGCCAGTCACTGTTATTATAAATTGATTTATATAGCGCCATCATATTCCACAGCGCATCACATAACAATTTGGGTTTACAGAAACAAAGGATAAGGAAGGCCTTGTTCCAAGATCTTACAATCTCTACAATGAATCTTTAATCAATCGGGACAGTTGGCATGTATGATACAATGCACATTTCAAGGCTCTTTAAGCGATGAAGTCATAAACATTTTAAATAGTGTTCTTCCGTAATTTCAAATAATCGTTTTAAAAAAATGTTTTTATTCATCTTGTTAGGCTTAAAAAAAACCCCCACATTCTCATTTTGGTGATAAATCAGTAATAATCGCTTAAAACAGATCTACAGAAAGGTCAAAAGAAAATACTTATGGATGCTTTAAGACCAGAAGGGAAGCTTAAATGAGCTGGCATTTCAATAATAATCGGTAATTTCTGAAAAATGGCTCTTAGCTCAAATTGTCCCTTTTTTTTACGGAAAAATGTAATAGAAAATGCTGTTTAGAGGAAGAAGAAAAAAAACATATTACCCGCTATGAACGCAGGAGGGGAAAAACGCAGCTGGGGCCAATTTTGATAATGAACGTAATGTGAAAGAGTGAAAAACAAACCTTTTTCGGTACACTTTGTAAAGTTAAATATAGATATATATTTATTTGGTGACTGGTACAAAACGAGCTGGTTGTAATGGGAATAATGGGAGGAATGTTTAATGGGTTAGAGTCATTTGGTCCTGTATACAAATTAAACTGGTAGAGGACATTAGCACATTCCCAGCATCCTCTGGAATATTAGATCATCTCTAGCAGCCGAGATGTAATACAAGTTTGGACCTCACAGGCTTCCTTACGACTGGCACTAGTACTACTTGGAGATAGATGTTTGCCGGCCTAGAATGTAGCGTCATTGGGCGGCCGTTGGCCTTAAAGTGCCAGGGCCGCCTCGTGGAAGTCAGTCCGGCCCTGGACGTTGGCCTACATAAGCCATACCTGCCGAGGTTCCAAATGGCCAATGTGGTTGGAGGGGCGGGGCTAAGGGAGGGGTTTTACCAAGGCTTTTTTTTTATGACGTGGCCCATAGGTGGCTGTTAATGCGGTGGAGTAAGGCACTTAAAGAAGAATAATGCATTTCATTCATACGCTTCATTTATAAATACTTGCAGCAGGACTGACATCGCAGACCCGCATCCCAGAGAGGGAGGGCTCCGGGTAGCCGGGATGTCTCCAAGTATGGTTATTATAGAGTTAATGTGAAAAAGATTAACATAAGGAAAATGTTTCCCTTTTTCTTTATTTTGATTATCTTATTCAGTCGTAACTAATAAATAGCCACACATTAAGCTAACCTTAGGTGCTATTCTACCTCCAGTACAGTAGTTGGCGCCACTTCTCCGGGTCTCCTGGTCACCGCAGGGAAACAGGTGACGGGTGGAACATATAAATATCATCCGAAATAAAAACGATGTAATTCATATAGGTGTATTCAATTATAAAGATGGGTTTGATTGATGAACAGAGACATGGCATAAATAGTTGGGTTTTTTCCATGAAATACGTCCAAAACCCATGCATGCGAAGGGTTAAAATATTAAAGGAACAGTCACTAGATTTCTCGCTTTTTGGCAAAATCCCTTCATAGGTTGCTATACCAGCTGCCAGGGTCCTTCGTTGGACCTGAACACAACTATCGCATTATATACCAGTATATATATATATATATATATATATATATATATATACATATACACAGTATATATAATTTTATATACATTTTATTTTTTATTATTTAAATACATTATATAAATATATTTCATTTTTTCCATTAAAAATAAAATAAAATCTTCTTTTAGGTGACAGTTCCTCTTTAACAACAGGGATTATGTTGACCGAGAATCATGACGGCACGGATAAAAATCAATATTTAAATGATTTAATCCTATTAACCCCGCGGTTATTGTAAAGAAGTCGCACGGAGTCATCCCTGTTTGTGTTTCCGTGTTTTAATGTTTCGTTAAAAGACTGATATTTGTTCTACGAGTAAATATCTCGGGCTCTCGATGTTAAGACTCAAATCTGCACCCTTTACATGCCTGAAAGAATTTCAGTAAATATTGATTTCAGAACTTTTTCCCCCAATATGAGAATGCCTGGCTTCCTATGGTACCATTACGCGGCCAATCCAGCGCTTTGACACATGCATGTCATTTATTCAATACTTTGAATGATCTGATCATTAAGGGGACAGTCATATAAATGTATTTTATCAACCCACCCAAAAAAGAGCGATTTGGGGTGAAATACTCTGCGCAGTCCCGTGTCCCCTTCTCTTCCATGCCCCAGGCTGTTTGGCGAGGATGCCGGTGGTAGATACCCCAGCATTTCACATAAGGGGCAAGACTTTACAAAAGACGTTTTATTTGACTTTGTGATAAATAAAGAATTAAAAGGAGGAAGTCATATTATTTCTTTTTTTTTTTTTTTTTACACAATTTATTAACCCATTCCCTGCTGTTTCTTTACACATTATCGGGGCTTTTAGGGCTGTAGAACCCTGCGATCCCCTCATACCCAGCAAACATTCCAAGCTCCTAGAAAAGAGGGGCATCGGGGGAGGAGAGAGGGAAGGCATGTTTTTACATCTAAAGAGGGACTTTGCCTTCTACACTGGGACACTTGGGAGGTATGCCCCGGCACAGAAAGGCCACTGCAGGGTTTAATTCTAAAGTATGAAACTTTGGAAGATAAAATAAATCGGGGACATACGCATTCTGCGTTATCCAAATACCGATCCCACCCACATTTATCTTTAATTGGATGACATCAGTCTACTTTCTGTATGACATCACATATGCTTAACCTGCCAGCAGATCAGCCCCGCTCCACCCCCCCCCGTCTGGTCGCCCGTTTCTCCTGCTGTAAAGACTCAAACCTTAATCAGTCGTTGGTCTCGTCTTAGATTCAGGAGCCGTATGTCTATCCCATGCATGTTTAATACCCTCACTGTATTACCCTCTACCACCTCTGCTGGGAGGCTGCTCCACTTATCTACCATCCTTCCAGTAAAGTAAAACTTTTTTACAATTATTTAAGCCTCTGGCCCTTGAGTTTTATACTCTGACTTATTTTTCTAAGAAATTCTGATCTTGAAGCTATCTTATCTAATGTATGTAAAAGCCCGGGGGAATCCATGTAAAGTGCTTATTTGTCCGTAACAAAGATTCCCTTGTGGTAACCAAGCTGCTCTACACATAGCAATTCAGGGAAGTCGCACATTATGGCAATGCTAATGAAGTCCGTTCCTCCATAGACTTTCATTATTCAGTATGTTCTGCTTGATGATTAAGACCGAGCCATTCTATTGTTCCCCACAGGCAGTATGATAAGGAGTCGGGTGTTTGTCTAGTAGATTGGGGGTCAGATAACATAACGAGAACTCATACAAATGGCTAATATAAGTTGCCTGAAAATATTATATTATGGGGGGGGACTACAACTGTTTAAAAAAAAACATTTTTAATTTTTTTTAATTTGATACCAATAATAAAGAAAGTGGCAGGACGTTAGCCAAGCACACAAACCAGTTTCTAATATCCGTGTCCTTAAAACTCATTAACTGGATCCCGGGTACTAAAGCACCGCTGCACGCCGATGAATAATGTTGTTTACAATAAGTTGTCAGAGTGATAAACAGCGCGGGCGCGTCCGCTTCTCCCAAACAAATGTAATCAGCTCACATAAACCATTAACCACGTGATCCTCTTTACGGAAGTATCCGCCGCTGTATTTCTATCATACAGACACCCGCAGTACAAATGCTAGCAGTGAATGAATACACGGTGCCATATATAACGCCGTCAGCATAGAAACATGGAACCTGTCGGCAGATCGGCTCCATTCGGCCCCCGTCTAGTCGCCCGTTTCTCCTGCTGACTCAAACCTTCATCAGTCTTAGATTCAGGAGCCGTAGGCCTATCCCATGCATGTTTAAATCCCCTCACTGTATTACCCTCTACCACCTCTGCTGGGAGGCTGTTCCATTTATCTGCAGCCAGGCAATTACACTGTAAAGCCATTATCAAGTAGTGTGAAAGCAGTAAATGGGACAGTTTAGTGTCTCTGACATATTAAAAGTAGTTTATGAACGCTTTAATAGGCATTCTTTACAAAAAGGGGGAAATAAATATAACACTTAAGGTAGAAGCTGCAGCTACAGAGCTTCAGCCGCCCTCCTCCTCCTTGGTCGGACCATTCTTGGAACTTGACTGGCTATTTGAAGTAACCAATCAGTGTCAGGAAAGCACCGTCAGGAAGTATATCCTACATGGAAAGTAGCTGGGAGGGGCAGGCAAAAAGACAAGTGCATATGGGGGGATTCTGCATCTGAACGGGGGGCACCACGGAAATTTAAAGGGACCTCTTAGTATCATATGAATTAATATAGTGCAATAGGGCAGAATAATCAGGGGTGTCTCCTACACATATACATTTACATATACACATAAACACTTTGTTTAATCTATAAACACAATGATTTTATTATTATTATTATTAATATTAATAATAATATTTTCATTTATTAACAGATTGTAAAAAGTAGAATTCGGCCCCAGGTCTTCCCAATTTCTTTTGTTACAGTAACATTTTTGCACTCCGCATTTCGGTGCGTCTATGCAATATTTAATAATTAATTATTACATATTTTTTATGGTTATTATTATAGATATTTTACAGATATTAACTAACATTAGCAAGAATAAAATAACATTACCTAATGATAAAAAAAAGGGAATACTCACAATACAACTTGTGTTGAAGGGAGATGATGGTATATATATATATATATATATATTATTTAATGATATAACACCATCATATTCCACAGCGCTGTACAAGACATAACATAAAAGACATAAATATAGAAATATAGAATAAAGCAATTTAATTCTAGCAATAAATCCCTCGCGCTTGTTCACTAAGTCTGGGATATATGACGGGGAGCCCGCTAAGCCGCTGCCTTCTGGTGCACAGAACATTTCGGGGGGCTTTTGATCCACCTAAAAGGAATATGGATTAAGAATTTATATTCCAGTGAGGAGTTGGTAGGAGCGTCTCCGGCCCCCGGCTCCTCGTCATGTCCTCTCCAGGCGATGTGATTTAAGATTAGAGCTGCGGACTGGATTGCTCATCAGAGGCAGAGCCCTTGAAGTTTGAAGTATTAGAGAGTTTTAGAAGCTGAGCTGATCTCGGAAAACATCTAAAACATCTACTAATTATAGAAAAGAAGGCAGAAAAGACAAAATAATACCAAGAAACTCGCAGATTTGGAGCAATATGAAGTTTAACCCCTTAATGACAAAGCCCGTACATGTACTGGCTCAAAATGCATTGTCTTCAATGGGTTTAGGGACCGCCCATTGTCCTTAAGGGGTTAAGGTTTGATGTTTTGAAAATGAAGACACAAGGCATGTGGAATTGTAAGAGTTGTATAGTTCTATACACTAATTCATTACATTAAGCAATATTTGTGCATTCGGATCAGGGGAGGACTGGCACCTTCTGCCCCCCGGGCAAGTAAAGCCCATTGCCCCCCCCCCCACACACACATGCACCGGAACACGCTTACACAAACCTACGCTAACATGCATGTACGTCTACTCAGCACACCATCACACTCATGCTAACACACACTCACACACACTTACACACTCATGCTAACACACACTCTCTCACACACACTTACACACATTCATGCTCACACACATATACATGCTGACGAACAAACACTCATACAGTTAGTTTTTGATGACTCAGGGTCACGTAACTTTTTTTGGCCGGTCCAAAATTGTTCACAAAGGACCGGTTTGACCATTTTGCAAGGGACCGGTCGCCCAGGGAGACAGGAAAGACAGCAGGGTCACGTAGTGCGAGGTTATGTGATCCTGGGCCATCCGAAATGGTTTACATAGCACCTGTCCGACTTGACAATAGTCCCTGTTAAGGGACTAACCTTACATATATTCTTAACTTCATGATTTTTTCCTCCCCATTCAGGTTATCCCTCCCATATTGTTACGTTCCTGATTGTTGATGGCTGGACGAGAGTGGAGGATGGCGATAACTTTCAGGACAGAAGATTGATCGGATAATGCTGGCTCTGAACTAAAAATCTCTGACTGCATTATTAACAAAAAGCTCAATTGTTGCTCAATACTCTCAAATTCTTTAAAAAAAAGTAGATTAAGGAAATCTGGGAAGCGGAGAACAGACAAACCTCTAAGATCTAAAATATTCCATCTTTAGCAGGACAAAAGGTCATAATATACCGTATTTATAAAAAAAAACATCCGGAAAAATGCTACGTTTGGCCGAATCAGCAAGTTTCCATGGTTTCCATGGTGACTACTCCACAATGAGAACTTTGCCCCGCAATGTCTCTTCATAAATCACTGTAATAGAGCAGCGTAGCGTTAATGAAGATTTCTCAATCTTCATTGCTTCATTACTCAGTTAACCCATTCATTCTTCGTTAGGCCCAAGTAAAGTTTAAAGGCTGAGTATATTGAAAACTTTTACACCAGCAGCACAGGAATAAGAAACGAAGCCCAAATCTATGAATCAAATCAAACTCCGGCGATTAAAAAGGAGTGCGGGGATCAACGTTCCCATATAACGCTGTTAAGCAGATCGTCTTCTTGGGAATCCATTACGTCACACAATTTATTCTATCCCTGGGAGCAGAGAACGATCAATGCGCTCATTTATAAATAATGATTTTTTTTATATAAGATGTAGCTGCGTGAAATCTTTACAGTTTGAAGAACAGTCCCGATATGATGCCAATCCACAAACACAGAGTCGCCTGCATCCTGCCCTGACCTTAAAAAGCAACGGTGCAAGGGAAGCTCGTTACATATCAACAACGCACTAAACCTACCAATCGTACATTTTTAATTCAGTTCAATCAGTGTAATTGTTTTAAAGTAAATAACTACTATAACACGATAGCACGATGTATCCCTTTTTTTTTCTTTCAAGAGTCCCGAAAATGTTAAACCCTGTCAATGCTGTGCTGCGGCATTGAAGGGGTTAACGCGCGTGTCTTTGCTCCCTGTGATCCTATAGAGCTCCAGGATTAAAATAGCCAAAAATAATAATAATTAAAAAAAAATAAATAAAAAAAAACTTCATCAGTAGACATTCAGAGAGAGGAAGGGGTCATCCAGGTCATAAAATAAAAACAAATTCATAAAAAAAATATTATTTATTATTATTTATTATAAAAAGTTATTATTTTTACATTTTTATTATACAACGGATTATTTTCCGATCCCTGATTAGTGAATTTTTAGCTCACTGTCACTTTACAAGTTTACCGGTTAAAGATTTTATTTTACGATATTTATTTTAGATTCAAGAGTCATATGCTATCCCACTCCCTCTACCACTTCTTACGGGAGGCTGTTCCACTAATCTACCATTCTCAGTAAAGTAAAACCTTACATTTCTGCTAAACCCCTGATCCTCTGGTTTTAGATTCCGGTCTCTTGTTCTCACATTTCTCCTCCTCTGACATAAACTTCCCTCCTGTACTTTATTAAATCAATTTAAGGGTTAAAAGGTTTCAATGACATCTCCCTTCTCTTCTCTCCTCTCCTCCAGGCCGGACGTATTAAGATCCCTGATCATTTTTATTCTGGAAACCATGACTAGAACAGAAACCTAGAAAGATTCTTCCTAATGTTCGGTAAATCTAAGCAAGCGTTAATATTTTATTTCAGACCCTAGAAGCCTCAGCAGTCTCTATTCCGTTATATATTTCCCAGGGGTACCGTCGTATTTCCCCATGTATAAGACGCTCCCATGGGGCCCGGAATTTGAAAAGAAAATGTATTATCATAAAATTCATATTTATCCTCACCACTCCCATCCATTAACTGCCCCTAAATTAACCCTAAAGACCCCATCAACCATAACTGCCCCTAAATTAACCCTAAAGACCCCATCAACCATAACTGCCCCTAAATTAACCCTAAAGTCCCCATCAACCATAACTGCCCCTAAATTAACCCTTAAGGCCCCATCAACCATAACTGCCCCTAAATTAACCCTAAACACCCAATCAACCACAACTGCCCCTAAATTAACCCTAAACACCCCATCAACAACTGCCCCTAAATTAACCCCCACCTACTAACTTTCAGCAGCCCAAATATTAATTTAATATTAAGCAAAGGGGTGGGGCCAATCGGCAGTGAGTCAGAAAGGGGCGTGGTCAATCTGCAGTGTGACTGCAGGGAGTTACTGGGAAGCACCGTAGTAACTGCAATCTACAACCACTGTATAAAACGCACCCAGTTTTTAGACCCTACGTTTTTCGAAAAAAGGTGCGTCTTATACATGGAGAAATACGGTAGTTCTCTTTGATGGCCTGTCCGTTTGGAACGTGGCTGACGTATCTGATTATCTTTACCTCTGGTCTTTTGATGCCAGGCGTTTGTCTTTTTTAAATTGGATTAGGATTATTTCTGAGATGGGTGTCAGAGGCTAATGACCGCCATAATCTACTGGACTGAAAGCCACCGCCTGCCACCCTCTGCCACCCTCTGCGTGGCCATGCATTACAATCTCCAATCTGTTCTACTATTGTTGTGCCGACGCATTTCGAGGTAAAAAAATAAAAGTTCTCTAGTATTTACACATTTTCATTATTTAACCCTTTCTCTGCAGTTTCTATACACATCATTGTTGCTTATAAGGCTGTAGATAGAACACTGTGATACACTCTTACCCCCCAACAAAAACATTCTAGGCTTCTTTGGCCCCAAAGATAGGGACCGGAGAAAATAATTTGGGAATATCCAGGAAGCATGCGGCATGCCGCTGTTTTAAAGCTTTCTTTTTCTATAAGTGTTGTTTGACTTTCGTAGAGGAGTGCAATGAGACGTACGAGCCGTAAATCAGACATCGTTCCAGGAACCACGGCCAGAGGTTGGGAGATGTATTCACTGTTCCCTGTCCGAGCCCCCGCACGCTAGGCTACTAGATGGGCTAATATGCGCTCGGTATGCTAAATGGGGGAGAGTCAGGTTTTCTGGAGTGTATTCCATTCATAGCTGCCCACATTCCCCAGGACAGTCCCGATAACTGGGCTCATGTCCCTGATGTTCCAAAAATGTCCCGTTTATTGGGACTGTCGGCAGCCTCGTAAGCTCAATGCTCGATTCGGACTCCTATCAACATCTCAGGTGTCCAAAGAGGGATATGTCGGGAGTGTGGCCCCTGAACCCCACTGTCCACAAAAACAATGGGACAGTGCCTGAAAATCGGGACTGCCTAGGGTAAAAGAGGACACTTGAGAGGTATGCACTCTGCCAAAAAGCAGGGAACACAGGAGCTTTTTCAGGACAGATGTAGAGCTCAGCGGAACTCAGGAATCCGCAAATCCAACGCCCTGATTCCATTCCCCGGTGTCTGGGAAGGCATACTGCGCACGTGCAGAGTATTGCGCACGTGCAGAGTATTGCGCAGTAGTGCTTACCTCCCAAGCGCCTCCCTCCGGCATCCCAGCCTGTCGACGGCACAAGTTTCCTGCTCTTTTTGCCACCACCCGCTTCCCCATTAGAATTTGGGATGTAGTGTCGTAGTCTGCGCACGGGGGGGTGGGGGTGATATTAATTTTACTGCATTAAAATGGTATTTTTCTATAAAATTTGCGAAAACATTAACTTTTGAACTTAGATTCTCTGCACAAATGATGTAATCACATCGACCTCTAAATCTATCTTCGAAGCCTCCATCGAGTTCTCTCCCTCCTCGATGTTTTTTCTTTTTTATATTTGCCACGTTTATTGGTGAATTTACGTCACGCACCCCATGGTTTGCGCTCCATTGACTGTAGGATAATTGTCCGCATCATACAATGAGGTGAATGAGCGTGAATCATCCAGGATTACTATACTGTGATTTATTTAACCATTTAGGTAGTGTTATTACATAGTATATACAGCGCATGGTGATTGCTGTCAACGGCTTTTAAATGTGGAATCAAAAAATAATTATTTTTATACGGTGATTCCTTTTATTTTATTATTTTTTATTTTATCCACTTACTTTATTCATTTCACTCTTACGAGAGACCATTGAACCCGAATATGCTGCTATAATGAATGGAAAGCCGGGGCTACCGCAAATTACATTTAATAAGGCAGGTAAAACAACAGCCAATCATGATGAGGCTTTCTGGCATTAGCCCCACCCCTTTTAGAGAACATAACGCTTACTGGTGGTATATGTGTCCAAGTCTATGTCGATTAAAGGGACTGTTCCAATCAGCCTTACCAACGATGAAGGCATATTGTACTTTAATATTCATCTTTTAACGGGGGGCAACGTACCTTTTGTCCAATCATGTAGTGCACCTCCCTAATTTCAAATCATCCAATCACTGGCAGTGATCCTCTGGAAATCTCCCGCGATCCAGCGCCGGGGATATAACTATGCGACCAAACAGACCAAACGCCTAGAGATCTGCATATAGATGAAATAAAGCTAAGATTTAAGGAGACACTTTAAAGGGGCGCTCCAGCCATCATACGCACTTTAATGCATGCGACGGGTGCGTGGTCCCTTTAAATGGTCATGGTTCAGGCCAACATGCACGGCAAGCGCTCCCATTGATTTCAAGCAGCCAATCAGTAGCAAGAATTGACAGACTGCAAAAAACGAGGGCATTTTTAGCAGCAGCAGGGCTGCAGCTTCTAGCTCAGGTAAGCCTTTTATTTTTTCATTTTGGGGAAAGGGTTACTCACAGAATTCGTCTGCCGGGGACATTAAACTGTCTCTTTAAAGTGCATATGATGGCGGCAGCGTCCCTTTAACAGCCACCTTGTGCTTGTATCACGCCCTTGGAAATAGGGAGAACAGTTAACATTGTAACATTGGTTGCCCGGCAACCACACAATACCAGCCGCTGAGCCTATTTAACCCTATCATTCCAGAGTCACCCGCATACATTTACCATGACCTTCTCAAATAGCGATTCATGGCTATCCTTGATTTCATACCATAAATAACAAAGAGTAATATTATTATTATTATTATTATTATTGCTATTAGGACGGGAGAAATCTATGCTGAATGTTGGAGCCAGTATAACTTCAGTGGCCATGGCTACCTGCCTTGTGAAATATTATATTTTATGTATTTTATGCTTGATATATTATTATGATTCTTATACACATTATTAATATATTTCTTATATTTATATATTTTTTTCTTTTCTTTTTATTATAATTTTTTTATTTTATTTTTCTTTATTTTGTTTATGATGTTTTTTTTTTTTTTTTTTTTAGAGTATATACAAGCATAAAATATAACTGACTGAAACTAGCTTAGATTTTTAGGGTATAGAGTAGAATTTTTAAGAGAGAAAGGGGTGGATTAGTACCCCGTACAAATCCGACCCCGGCTGCCAGTTTGATTGGCATCATCGTGAAATAAGAAAAGTCAAAAAATTAACAGCAAAAGCTTTCTAAATGTTACTGTCACTTTAACAACATCAAGTCCATTTATTTGAGTGAGGCGAGAAGAAGGTGATTGATGAGAAATCAATAAATCAATCGGATCTAATCATCCTGAAATACTTCTCCATGCGCAGGGGACGGGATGAGAAAGCTATCTCCCAGCGGGGACGTGATTAAAGTGCCGCGCTTCAAAAGCGCTAATAATCACAGAAAATACATTTTACTTTAAAAGGAAAATACTGGTTTAAATTAATAATTTTATTTTTTTTTTTATTATTATTATTTTTTGAGACGGTTCCAAAATAAATGTAATGGAATTTATCAAAATTATGAGCGCAAAAACTAAAATATTCAAAAATATGCCTTTAAGCACCGCGCATGCGTGTGCAGCCGGCGGTCACGCATATGTCACCTGGCAGCCGCTGTCCTTAAAGGGCCAGGGCCGCCTATTTATTCCCAGACTGACAAATGCCGTTTGTCCCTTTAAAAAAAAAAAAAAAAGCGCGTTGTTTATTTTGTATGTTTATGTTTTATTGGCGGCTAATCAGTCCGCGTGTTTGCGTGGCTTTGGTAAATATTATACAATTAGTACAAATATTTTCTTAGCGCGCGAAACAGGTTTGGAAATATCCTGGGATTGTCTAATGAATGATGTCGTAGTTAAACAAATGAAAAGTAAACAATCATGCATCACATCATAAGATCCTGCCAAAAGAACGGGAAAAGAGAACGTTAATACCGGCGCTCAGAGCACAACGGGGAGGAATAATCACTGGGGCATCGCTCTTGGAATTTTAAAATGATAAAGGGGGTGTGGTCAGGGGCGGGGCTAGAGGGCAGGGTCTTGCTAAGACATTTAATGGCAAATTTTGACCAAATCATAGCTATTTCTGTAAGTGAGTAAGGAAGTTACCATTAGGATTATGCATCGCAAGAACCCCGCCGTGGTCCTGTTTTTGGCCACTGATTGGCTGCTTAAAGGAGCCAATCAGTGGCAGGAAAAGCGCTACCATTAACATCAATAGCAGTGTTTTTTGTGCATGCGCTGCCCCTCCATGAACCGTCGCCAGGAGCAGAATGGCGGTGGGCACAGGTAGCAAGAGACGACCTACATGCCAAGAAGCTGAGGGTGGGGAAAGGGGCAAATGGGGGGATACCCAGCAAACACAGGGACTTGGGGACCAACGAGTGAGTGTCCAAGGGACATAGGATGGAAACGGTTATATCTAAAAAAAAAAAAAAAAAAGGGCTCAACAAATCCCGGTCGTCATGGCGATTACACGTATAAAGGCACTCAAGCCGTTAAATAAAAGCAAACTAAAGTTTTTTCCCGTTATTTTCTGGTGACATGATAATAATATCTTTACATTTATACCAGATAACTCATGGCAGAGTTAAGAATACGCAATTCAACAAAATACAAGATTAAATGCATCCACAGAGTAATTATCTGGCTGGGCAAAATTAAACTCATATTACCTTCCTCTATTTTTAATTAAGTGAATTAAGATGACATATTGCTGGATCAACAGATCAATTGTATCCTATAATCTGATTAATTTCCCAATGTTGACCGTTAATAAATATTTGGCCAGATTCTACACTCTTCCTGCATGTTGTCGGATGAATTAAATACAATTTGTCATTTCTTATCTTATGTTCTTCTTAAAACCAAAAGTACAGAAGGTTATGTGATTACGGGGCAAAATTATAAATATGATGGCGTTACGATCATCGTTCATACCGATCACAGTACTGTGATAAAGAAATTACTCAACCTACAGTAATTACATCATTTCTTCTATTTAAACATGATCTGAAGTTACATCATAGCAGGCTTGGGCTTTCATCATATTGCCTTCTCACCATGCAAGCCTAACTCATATCAACACCCCCAGCCATGGTATATTGACATCATATCCCAGCTCATGCCCTCCGGTTCCAGGTACGACATACTATAAGGGCGATTTACCCCAGTTTTATAGCAGAGGGGTTGTCTCCCCCTACCTATTATGAGTATTTAATAACTTGGACAGTGCCCCCCAGCCGCCCCATCCACAGCTGCTTTCCTTGATGCGGAGAGAGGGCTATGATGTCATATTGTGGCACTCTTTTGACCTTTTAAAGCAGTCTATAGAGCAGTGGTTCTTAACCTTGTTGGAGGTACTGACCCCCACCAGTTTCATATGCGCATTCACTGAACCCTTCTTAATTTGAAAAATAAAATCTGATTTATTCAAATTCAAAACATAGGTATATATTTAGGTATATATTTATACATATGTATATTTTTATACATAGGTGCACAAAATGAACAAAACCATTAAAGAACAAAACCATTAAGAACAAAGAACAAAACCATTAAAATATTAAAACATGATTTTCACACAAAAACAAAACCATAATAATGAATATTTACTGCAAATCAGTGCAACTTCTGCTGTTGCCTTTCAGAGACCAGTTCAGAAATGCGCGGCTTTACCTTGGCAAGTGCCACTCTCATGTCATTGTCGGGTGTGTGTCTTGACCTCCGCCGAACCCACAAGACTGACTCACCGAACCCCTGGTGTTCAATCGAACCCAGGTTAAGAACCACTGCTATAGAGGCTGTGCCAGCTCGGTACAGCCTCCGTACTGTAAATGGGCCAGTTGGGGAGATCGGAGGCCTTCGAACTGTCCCTCAATTTTGTGGCAGGGGGCTACCACCCCACTGGACTTGTCATCTTGGCCAGAATACGTTGCTGCCTACCAACGGAGTGACCTAGAACTGTTCTCATCCATACAGTAATAGACAGTATACAGAATAATTCTGAACAAACGTGTCCCTCACAGGCATCAGTACTACCCAAGACCAGACAATGATCAATGAAGCAGAATTTTGCCCATATACTAAAGAAGGAATGGCCATTTATATTACGGGTACAAAGGGTCAGGGTTAGCAGTGAGGTCACTAGGGTTGGTTTCACCCAGTGCCGTAACTCATGGCATCACCCTCATTGACCCACTGATGGTGTCACCCAGTGCCGTAACTCATGGTGTCACCCCCATTGACCCACTGATGGTGTCACCCAGTGCCGTAACTCATGGTGTCACCCCCATTGACCCACTGATGGTGTCACCCAGTGCTGTAACTCATGGTGTCACCCCCATTGACCCACTGATGGTATCACCCAGTGCCGTAACTCATGGTATCACCAACATTGACCCACTGATGGTATCACCCAGTGCCGTAACTCACGGTGTCACCCCCGCACCGGCTTAGATTTTGAAATTTCATTATTTTAGTAAGTACGATATTATATGCGTCTTTGTGAACATAGCCAACAGATATTAGCACATACGTCACTTGAAGGTCAACTTTAATTTCAGTTCAGCCATTATGTATCTTGTGTTTATTTAGATGTCATGGCTGACCTCAGGTTAACTCGCGCTCTATGAGAAAACAAGCCACCCGGCTCCCCGCAAGCCAAAGAACTTCTATTATCCAGAGAAATATTTTCATTATCAGCCAATAGAGGCTAGAATGTTATTTATGTTCGAAACAACTTGTTCCAAATCCCGAAGGCTGACTCTGGATGACTACCACATCTCTCGAAAATCATAACATGAACAAAGACGCCAGCTGGGGCAGCTATGAATTTATTACTCTACAATCTGGTTTCCATTTCCTTGGCCAAAGCCTCTTACATATTTATTCTGCTAAACTCTCCCAAACCTAATCTTCTTATCAGTGCTAATCTAATTAGATGAATTTAATGCGAGACCAGAGAGGTCCGAGGTTCTGCATGCGATTCGCAAATGAAAACATTCCGCAATGTCTCAGTAGAAGTTTGACCCATACACTCTGGAAGTTATATTTAGTCGTAATGTCTTCATGTGTTTTATCTGATTTTTACCACTTCCCTAGTAATTTCTTTCCAGGGATTTCAGTCCGTACTAAAAATTTGGTTATTACCCCAAAGATTCCCACAAGCCTTCCCTCCAATATCTTTTTCCAATGGCTTGCAATAGTTGTTTCCTTTTTTCCCCCCAGAATATGATGTCATATCCAGGTCCTCGCCATAGAGGACAGTGGCCGTGGAGGTAACTGGTAGGGGGCAGCTGGGGGACTGGTAGGGGGCAGCTGGGGGGCTGGCATGGGTCAGCACTCAGCCAAGATACCTCTCTACTCATCGGGAATCCATCTGATAAAGAATCTAATTGCACAGTGGGATCGTGACTAATAAGTGTGTATGGGGAATGGGTTCACGTCGTTCTGCCGTAAAGCACAGAGCACTGTGGGTTTGTGAGTAGTGGGCGGTACCAGAATATCACATGATCAACTAATATGGAAACTCCCCATATTATGTTTCAGGAATCCATAACTTCTGCGCTTTATCACTATACACCAAACTGTACTTAATGTTCACAAAGAGGGAGTAAATGTCACGAAACATCCAGTACATATCACATTATGTTTTTTTATTCTGGAGATAGGGATTTATTTTTTCTTTTCCTAAGCTCCGCATTCACACATCTTGGGTAATAATCATTTCTGAAGCTGAGGCACGTCTGTGTGCAGAAGGTGTTATCGGTATCGACTCAACGGTGAGTCTCCCACCTGTTTATATCTTGCAAGCGATATACCACGCAGACATCAAAATTAAAGGTTACCGCTCAACCAGATGGGGGGTTAAGAGACTCCATGTCTGGATCCATAATCCACCTTCCACCGGCCGCACCTTCCGAGTCATTTGTCTAACAAGTGATACAAAGTGTATCGATACTGCGTGTGGCAGCACTTTATTTTAATGGAGTCTGAAATAACATTTTCTAGAACATTCGCTGGTTGAAAGATCCATCTGGTCACTCTACTGAATAGTCAAAAAAAAATCTTATCCCAATTTTTACATGATTAACGAAAACAAAAAAATTACTTTTTTATACATAAAAATCAACCCTCCTTCTTAAATTCTGCCTTTTCTGCATTAAAAATAGAACTTTCACATTAAAAATGTATCAGTAAAATGATTCACTACACATTTATTAAACCTTTTCACCAAAAGGGAGGAGAATTTAAGAAAAGGGTAAGAATAACTTAACCGAGGGGGGGGGGTAATATAAATCCAGAGAACAGTAAATTAGCATGGCTGCTCCTATGATATACGCATAAAGAAGGGGTTCTAATTTAATCTGTAAACACCATGCTCCGCTTTCTTCTGTTTTACGATACAATGTATTTCTGACACTTATAGATATAACATTGGGATTTCATTTTCTAATATATGTCAGCGTGTTAAGTTTTTTTTTTTAATATGCAACAAGAAACTAAACTCAGTCTTAAACAAAACATATTAATCTGGAAATAGTTACTTCCCCAGAATTCTCTGTTGTCAATGTCCCAGCTAGGAGGCGTCCGGGAATCTGCCAAAATATGGGAACTAGGGCAGCATCCAACAATGTCATCTGGTGTACACTGCTGTCCCTGGCGGACTTCACCGCACACGGATATGTGTAATTGCGCTTTGGAGAATTTGCATGTTCCCACGTCCATGGAAGCTCACTAAATGTGGAAGGGGGTTACGGCGCTCCATGCCTGGATCTGGCTTTTCAAACCTTCAACTGTCCCCACCTTCAGACTTATTCCGATGAAGAGGGTACCGCTAAGGTCCTGATAGTTTCTGTTTTGGTCCACCTAAAGACTTTCAAAATAACATACCAACTTTATTGGTAAGTTCTATACTCCATGAAGTTCCTTCCTTCTAAGGAAGAACATACAGGAGAAAGAAGTCATGATTTGCCTATGGTGGCAGTGTTGTTCGGCACATGGAAAAGAAGAAAGGAGTACCTTAGTCTACCCAAAGACCAACTCTTTAGACAAACCTAATTATTTCAAATATATCAGTGGTCTGTTCAGGAACCTGTTACCTCAAGAAACATTATTGTTTTCCTTATAGTGAGCTGGAGATTATATCCCTGCGTTCATTGTGTATTATTGTCAACCCATTGAGCTTCTCCTGCTGAGCTGCCCTGTGCAGTGCATAGGTAATATGGGGGGGGGCAACTCACTAAAAGGCAGCTCACCCCCGGCTACAGCAGAATCTCATTGGGTTTGGCCATTCATAATGCCCGAACAGCTTGATAAATTGAAACCATAACTCTCAAGCAAAATCACCCACAAACTCCAACTTTTGGAGGATTCCAGAGACCTCAGCGAGTTCCGTCCAACTAGAAGGTACACAGCGATTCTTTAATCTGCTTGCTATAACTGGGAAGATGAACATTTTCATTTGGCTACAACTCATAAATTAGTACATTCAGCCATTGGTTTTGGGAATCCTCTCTTCATTTATCCATCTGTCACATCCTCTTTTTTCATTCGCTTCCCTAAACCTTTCCGATCCAAATAAAACATTGATTTCTGCAGAAATCGCCCTCTAGTATTCAAACGTCTCCACGGACAGCATCATAATACAACTTTCAATTGCTTTTAACGGCTTTATTACACATTAGGAGAAAAAAAAATAGGGCATGTTCGTATGGTTTAATTACTCTGAAACCAGAAACTCAGATGAGATGATTTCTCGCGTCCTTAAAGAGACAAACTTTTTTTTATCCTATTGTTACAATATTTAATCAAACCTTCCTATACTTAATTACATTTTTTTCACAGTAAACGCCCAAGCGGATTTTTGTAAGCCAACGAAACTTGGTCTCTACAGGCACCTGTATGGTCGGCGACCGGCTCTGCTCTACAGCAATGGAGACAACTTACACAACAGAAAATAAAAGCAACTTATGGCCAATTTGAAATTTCTGTGGTATTTCATCCTTCGGGGATCTCTCCGAGTGTAAAGGCGAGTTAAGATGTGGACCTCTTTGCTCTCTTATGCTTAGAGGGATACCAACCGGACCCCACTGACAAGGCCCACGAAGGCCACAACGTACATCTGGGGTTGTTGGTTCTCTCATGCAGAGGAAATTTGCCTCATATTGGGGCAAAATCAGACGTTTTCCGCTAATGGCACAAGAGAGCTAAAACTTGAGCTGCTCCCAAGCGCGGGACGCACCGTAGGACATTCTATGAAGCGGCCTTTCGTTTTTGGTCAGAGTCTTAAATTTGTTTTGTAATTTTTATTATTATCAAGCAACTTGTCCGTCACGGATTTTAATAACATTTATGGAACGCTAATAAATGAAATTACGGCTGTGAAATGTAATACACCGGAGCCTGGATGCAAAGTTTATTTTACTGGCAAGCCTCATCTGAAGAGATCTAATAAACCGTATGATTCATTTATTATAAGGCCTACAAACCAAGGGTCGCATCATAATCCTGATCAGTAAACTAGATAAAATACCTTAGAAGGGAATTCAGAGTCGAAATATTATAAACTGAAGGCTAAATATATACCTAAATTTGACAATACGGTAAGTAGCCATCTTGATTTTTTACAGACCTCCCGTGAGGCATTTTCTGAGATATTGTTTCTAGTAATGAGGTAGAAACCTGGAGATCCATGAGATCCTTTAGTGATCGGGCTCCACATACTCCACAAAAAGGATAATATATGTCGCTAACTCTGATAACGGCTCCCGCAATCCCATATGCAGTCCGCTAGAAAAACAAAATGGCTGCCCCAATGACTTCATTTTGCAATTTGTGTACATACACCACGTATCAATCGTATTATATATATTATAATGCTAAACATTACACAGCTAAAAACCCTGAGCTTATTTCTGGGGACCCATTACCGTTAACCCCTTAATTGCCACAGGCTTGTACAATATTCTGCATTATACATATAACTATCGGGCACACGGGCAAAATGACGGAGGGGGGTTCTTTGTCAAGGAGAAATATAGAGGAAAACTAAAGGCACAGAATAAAATAAATAAAAGTACCGTATAGCCGAACAACACTGAGTCACTGTATAGAAAGCATTACATATCTAGATAGAATAGACTATAATTATATACCATGAAATGTCTAGGCAGATTGTAGTATATTATATCTGTACATACCGAAATCTAGAACATCTAGAGCTACTTTAAGAACCCAAAGGAGGAGCGCATAGGTCCGCATTACATAGGAAGAGCTAAGAAAAGGTGACATTAAATTCGTTATGTGTTCTGGATGCCAAGGGATGATGCATCCCTTCAACATATAGGCGGCAGGTTCCGTTCAAGGCAAGCAAGTTCCGGGTAACTCACACCTTACAAAAATGATTAATATAAAACTATATATGTGCCATACATTAATACGACCAATTAAGGATGATGGGAATTGTAGTCCAAATGGACAGAAGAGCACGGTTAACAAACTGCCCTCTGATTATCCTTACTTGGTTGGTTCAATACTTTTGGTCGAGTTTAGAATAATATATATATATATATATATATATATATATATATATATATATGCTATATATACTATATATACTATAGATCCTATGTATTAGTTTGTAGCATTAATCTTTATTGAGATTCGGATTTAGCTAAAACCTAAGCATCTATAATCACTATTTCTCGAACGGCCAGCGTACATGTACACCCCCAAGCTGAAAGAATTAAAGACTATTACATAACGGGCTTTACCGCTAACACAGATGCTCGTCAGCTGTTAGAAATATTAAGAAAAACAAAAGAAAAACTAGAAAGGTCTTTATCCTTTTGGCTACAGCTGTGGCATCCAGGGGGTTAAATTTGGGAGATCAATCACATCAGAGAGGGGTAGGTTTGGCTCGGACGGAGATTCGCCTTTCGAGCCTAATTTAAAGGCATATACCGACGCAATCCGCCGACCAGGAAAGGAAGGTACTCACAAAAATATGTTCTCCATTGGAAGCCGCTCGGTTCTCCGTCTCCTGCGAGATTACCCGAGAGATGTCACGATGCAGGCAGAGAGCCTCAGAGACCGCTCTCTATCTCTGTGCGGAGGTCTGCGTGGAAGCTGCTAATCCACACACAATCCATTTAGCAATGTGCACTGACATCCTCCGAGACCTGCTAGCTACGGCCGAGTGTTTCTTCGCTTCGAGAAAAAAAAAAAAAAAGAGAAAGATTCTTCTAGTTCCCCATACGACCCTCCCAAATCTTTCGACTGTCCCTCCTCGCTCTTTTGTGTTTTCTTCCCCAAACGGCAAAGAATTTTGATGCAGTCTCCCCGAAAAAACACAGCGTCTGCATCAAAAAAAAAAACTGCATTTTTTTTTTTTTTTTTTTTAAGTGCCATACCCTTCTTATGAGGCTGATTGGTTCTCTCGCCATCACCGCTGCTGTGTGCTGTGGGCATGGGGCTCGCATATCAATAACGTATAGCTTCAAGCACATATAGAATGATAGACACGCGGTATCTCCGTGTGAGCGCTCGGCAAATTAAAACCCTTGGGGAACCGGGTACCTAAAAACCGAAGGAGAACTCACTTTTGGGCGGATATTTTAATAGCTGGGGGCTCTCGGGGGTTCGTACCCCAATATCTTCTAAACCTTCGGATAAGTCATGGGTTTCTTTAAGAGAATTAGAAAATTTGGTGAAGATGATATTGGCTAGCTGACGTATAATGGATTGCAAGCTTTGGAGACTATCTAGGTCTCTTCTTCAGGCTTATTCTATTTATGGCTAACACGGTCCAACTCTATACCTTTAAAGACAATTAGTAGGACCATTTGGTTGCCACCATTAGTGAGTCAGTATAAGAGGCTGTCCACCTGGGGTGCTCGAAGGCTCCACCCCATTGCAGAAGTACCCCGAAGTGCGATGTGGGGGCTTCACTGTCTGCTTCAGAGTATTTCTGCAACAGGGACGAGCCTCCCCGCACACCACGGGGACAAGAGGTAGCAGAAGCGCTCCGAAGAGTGCGGAAGAGAAAAGAAGAACCCAAATGGAGAAGCGGAGACAAGCGGAAAAAACATTCTGAGCTTTCTCCATGTTTTCGGACATCAATGAACAAATTTAACAAAATATGTTTAAAATTCAGCAAAGATCTCGTAGACAATATGCCTTAAGAAGATACCTAGGTGGTCTCCAAAGCTTGCAATCTATTATACCCCAGTTATCCAATAAAGAAGTCACCTTTACCAAATTTTTCCTTTCTTTGCCTAACACGGCGCAACGCGACATCTAATGTCTCCGTGAACGAGGGGCTTGAATAAGGAACGTGCCAGATGCAAACAACGCGCCCCTGTATCACCCCAGCAGTAGGAGGAAAATATCTTTAAAAGTTAATTGTGTCCAGATCCCCTTGATACAAGACAAATACAACTATAAAATATACATGTAAGAACCAACCCAGTATTGCTGGGAAAAACTGGCCACTCTCAGCCAACGGCCACTAACTCCTTGGGTTCTAACTAATTAGAATCCCCCCCCAAAAAAAGAAAGCCCGGTACATAGTAAGAAAAGCAGCCGATGGTATACTCTATCCACATGGACCCAGGCAGGGTAATCCAGATTGTAATGTCTCCATAGGAGGTTTATTTGCAATAAACTGTATAGAGCAAGAACAAAAACGGGGCTTCGAAACAATTTCCGCGTGCTCTGTGCGTGACATCGGCAGGCAACCTCTTATGCAAACTAACCCCTTCAATAACGAATACTTCATCCGAATACAAAGCCACAACAGGGCAAAAGTCAAGATGTTTTGTTCTTTTTTTTTTCTTCTATACATTTGCTTTCAATTCTGCACAATTTACACATCATTTATAATCCATTATTTTATTTTATTTTTGTTCAAAAACTGCTGGCGGGTGTCCTCTATGCCTCATTAATGTAAATAACATTAGTAATAAAAATCTGGAAAATAATACAAAAAAAAGAAAAGAAATTTGAAAGCAGATAAGACCCATTGATGCCGGATGCCTACCCCATGCATGTTTAAATCCCTCACTGTATTAGCCTTTTACCGCTTCTACTGGGAGGCTGTTCTACTTATCTATTGCCCTTTAACGGATTATTCTCCAGGACTTAGAATAGCAAAAAAAACCCTTTTTTTGCATTATCGTTTTTACAATTAGAGTAAAAAAAGATACATAAATCACCGGAAACACGGTACAAGATAGCTTACATTATTGACCAAGAGAGGTAAAAAGGTCATCGAGGCACCAAGAATGTCACCCGCAACTAAAGACTACCGTGTAGCCTGGACAAATGATGTGCAACAGGTGCAAATACCCTTCGGCAAAAGTCTTGCCCGTTATTTCATGAAATGCTATCAAAGGGAATTGACACGAAAATTCCTCGCAGGCAGAGCCATTGATGCGCAAGAGATTCTGTGTCCAGGAAGAATGATGTCAGACGCCTTGACACAAGCCCTTATCTGAAAAATGTTACGTTCCTTTATCATGGAGGAAGATGGTTCACTGAGGTCCATCTCACGGAGGTGTTGTCCCTGGGCAACTGCCATCCATTCGCCTGAGCTGGAACATGGCAGCATCTCCTGGCACTCTGCTCAAAAGGATGGGCGGTGGCGGGTACAGCTCGCTAAGGAGACTATGTGGGCAAGACAGTCCTCTACCAAAAAAGGGGGTTGGTCGGGAAGATCTCCCTTGTGACTTACCCAATGAGCAGCGGTGTACAGGGGATCCTGATCACCCAATAGGATGATCTGTCCCTGGTTTGATGATGGCTGCCCCTCCCACCAACCTGCCACTGAATGTGACAATGCCACCAGGGCAACCTGGACTCACTGTGCCATGCCCCCCCACTTACACATCCATGCTATCACACATACACTCATTCATATCCTCATTCATTCACAGATTCATTCCCTCAATCACACATACAACCCCACCCCCACCCTCTTACCTGCACTGCAGATCTCTCACTCGCAGACTTATGCAGGGGTTGCTGCTTCCCACTGTGTAACTCACAAGCAACTTCTCTTGTGCCGAACAGTGGAAGCAGGAAGGGAGCAGAGTCATGTGATGTTACATAAATTCACGTGACTACGTTGGTTCCGCTTCCCCATGCGGGCCGCATGTTGGACACCCCTGGTCTATACTATATAATCAATAGCATAATACTACTTAATCCTACCAGACGCTTCATTTTATTGATTTATTGACTCTGATAAAAATATTTGTTAAATTTATGTACAGATTTTATTATTTTTCATTTTCATTATTTCAGACAAAACATTTCTGTTTATACGTTCTTTACATCACTATTTAGAATGTACACTTCCTGCTCCTTTAGCTTTATCTTGTTAAAATCATATAAATAAATTATTTAAAATAATGTGCTCTTCATTAGCATTGCCATAAACCATCAGCTCAGTGTGGTGTTTGAGTGTATATTACTGTATACAGCGCCGGGGGGTTATATTACTGTATACAGAGCTGGGGGTTATATTACTGTATACAGCGCTGGGGGGTTATATTACTGTATACAGCGCCGGGGGGTTATATTACTGTATACAGCGCCGGGGGGTTATATAACTGTATACAGCGCTAGGGGGTTATATTACTGTATACAGCGCTGGAGGGTTATATTACTGTATAAAGCACTGGGGGGTTATATTACTGTATACAGCGCTGGGGTGTTATATTACTGTATACAGCGCTGGGGGTTATATTACTGTATACAGTGCTAGGGGGTTATATTACTGTATACAGCGCTGGGGGTTATATTACTGTATACAGTGCTGGGGGGGTTATATTACTGTATACAGCGCTGGGGGTTATATTACTGTATACAGCGCTGGAGGGTTATATTACTGTATACAGCGCTGGGGGTTATATTACTGTATACAGCGCTGGGGGTTATATTACTGTATACAGCGCTGGAGGGTTATATTACTGTATACAGCGCTGGGGTGTTATATTACTGTATACAGCGCTGGGCGTTATATTACTGTATACAGTGCTAGGGGGTTATATTACTGTATACAGCGCTGGGGGTTATATTACTGTATACAGTGCTGGGGGGGTTATATTACTGTATACAGCGCTGGGGGTTATATTACTGTATACAGCGCTGGAGGGTTATATTACTGTATACAGCGCTGGGGGTTATATTACTGTATACAGCGCTGGGGGGTTATATTACTGGATACAGCGCTAGGGGGTTATATTACTGTATACAGTGCTGGGGGGGTTATATTACTGTATACAGCGCTGGGGGTTATATTACTGTATACAGCGCTGGAGGGTTATATTACTGTATACAGCGCTGGGGGTTATATTACTGTATACAGCGCTGGGGTGTTATATTACTGTATACAGCGCTGGGGGTTATATTACTGTATACAGCGCTGGGGGTTATATTACTGTATACAGCGCTGGGGGTTATATTACTGTATACAGCGCTGGGGGGTTATATTACTGTATACAGCGCTGGGGGGGTTATATTACTGTATACAGCGCTGGGGGTTATATTACTGTATACAGCGCTGGGGGTTATATTACTGTATACAGCGCTGGGGGGTTATTACTGTATACAGCGATGGGGGTTATATTACTGTATACAGTGCTGGGGGTATATTACTGTATACAGCGCTGCGGGGGTTATATTACTGTATATAGCGCTGGGGGTTATATTACTGCATACAGCGCTGGGGGGTTATATTACTGCATACAGCGCTGGAGGTTATATTACTGTATACAGTGCTGGGGGGGTTATATTACTGTATACAGCGCTGGGGGTTATATTACTGTATACAGTGCTGGGGTTATATTACTGTATACAGCACTGGAGGGTTATATTACTGTATACAGCGCTGGGGGGTTATATTACTGTATACAGCGCTGGAGGTTATATTACTGTATACAGTGCTGAGGGTTATATTACTGTATACAGCGCTGGGGGGTTATATTACTGTATACAGCGCTGTGGGGTTATATTACTGTATACAGCGCTGGGGGTTATATTACTGTATACAGCGCTGGGGGTTATATTACTGTATACAGCGCTGTGGGGTTATATTACTGTATACAGGGCTGGGGGGTTATTACTGTATACAGCGCTGGGGGGTTATTACTGTATACAGCGCTGGAGGTTATATTACTGTATACAGCGCTGGGGGGTTATTACTGTATACAGCGCTGGAGGTTAAATTACTGTATACAGCGCTGGGGGGTTATTACTGTATACAGTGCTGGGGGTTATATTACTGTATACAGCGCTGGGGGTTATATTACTGTATACAGTGCTGGGGGTTATATTACTGTATACAGCACTGGAGGGTTATATTACTGTATACAGCGCTGGGGGGTTATATTACTGTATACAGCGCTGGAGGTTATATTACTGTATACAGTGCTGAGGGTTATATTACTGTATACAGCGCTGGGGGGTTATATTACTGTATACAGCGCTGTGGGGTTATATTACTGTATACAGCGCTGGGGGTTATATTACTGTATACAGCGCTGGGGGTTATATTACTGTATACAGCGCTGTGGGGTTATATTACTGTATACAGGGCTGGGGGGTTATTACTGTATACAGCGCTGGAGGGTATATTACTGTATACAGCGCTGGGGGGTTATTACTGTATACAGCGCTGGAGGTTATATTACTGTATACAGCGCTGGGGGGTTATTACTGTATACAGCGCTGGAGGTTAAATTACTGTATACAGCGCTGGGGGGTTATTACTGTATACAGTGCTGGGGGTTATATTACTGTATACAGCGCTGGGGGGGTTATATTACTGTATACAGCGCTGGGGGTTATATTACTGTATACAGCGCTGGGGGTTATATTACTGTATACAGTGCTGGGGGTTATATTACTGTATACAGCGCTGGGGGTTATATTACTGTATACAGCGCTGGAGGTTATATTACTGTATACAGCGCTGGGGGGTTATTACTGTATACAGCACTGGGAGGAAAATACTTTTTATCCACTTCTAGCTTTGTGCTCCGGGGAGGTTTGTATTTACTAAGAATGGTAAATTCCTAACTGATGGAACATTAGTTATTAAAGAGTTAAATGGTATTAGGTAGAACCGCTCCTTTATGAGGCTGACCTCGTTGCCGTTGTAAAGATTTAAGTTCTACTATTTTCTGCCAAAAACGTACATTAGCGGGAATTAAAAATATCCCATAAACAGTCATATTTAGCCAATTCTTTGGAGAAAAAAAAACTCCTCTTCGGAGCGGAGAGCGTTCTTATCGCTTGACATGTAAACAGTAATTGAGTTTGGCCAGATCCCGCTCCGGGCGTAAACGATTTATTGAGCAGGATTTAACTAATTGCTTTTCTTTCAGAAAATTATTTATGTTACTGCTTAAAAATATTAACATTCACCCAATTTATTTATTTTTTTACTTAAAAGGAACACTCCGATGTCCCAGACGGCCCCCTGGTTACCAGCGTAGCTGTTGGCGATACTTTAATGGGACTTTGTGACTCATTTATACATATTTCTGTAAAAGAATAATGGATTTTATTTACACGATTTATAAACCGTCAGGACCGCCCCGTGCAGACCTTACTCTTGATCGCGGGATGTTGCGCGCGTACATTCGGACCTTCTCGAATGATGTCACAAAGACCATTTTTTACCTCACTTCCTGTTTAGCATTATACTTCCTGCTCATTTGAGGTCAAACAGGAAGTGAGGTAAAAAAATGCGCTTTTTGATCCAGTTTGGTGTCTGTCTATTGGTAGCCAGACCCGACCTGCTCTTTTATTACACTTTGCTTTTGATTCCGACGTATCCAATTTGGTTCTGACCCGCTCTGCATCTGTATTTTGTTCCGGTTCTGACAACTTGGTTTCCAAGATTCCGGTTTGGTGGATCCAATCTCCATTTCAGGGTTCCAGTATTCTACAAAAAACATCATTGTGACTTTTAGGGGCCGCAGAACCCCGCGATACCCTCATACCCAGCAAACATTCCGAGCGCCTAGAAAAGAGGGACATCGGGGGAGGAAAGAGGGACTGGCTTCTGAAACAGGGATGCTTGGGTGTTATGTAAGTATAATTCTCTCTTTAAAAGATAGACCCCCCACTAACTGACCTCTGGAATTCTTCGGTTTCTGCCCTAATAATGAAGCAATAAGTAACTGCTCTACAAAAGCCTGTTCTGTTTCCATTACATTACTTTTTATTTTTCTGTGAAAAAAGAAATCGTGGGTGTGTTTTTATTGCGAGATTTCTTGCCAATTATCCCTCAATATAAAAAAAGGCTCTTTATTAAAAGTAAACAATATAAAATTTAAAATAAATGTCAGCGCGCACACTTAACGCGCATCGCTGTCACAATTGCAGCCGTCATCTTCACTACAGGGCACCGGAATATGATGTCATATCCCAGAGCTCTGCGCCTTTTTTTGTTAATGAATGGCGATGTTTACATCATGCGGCTGTTTGTGATGTCACAACGTTCCAGGAAATGCTACAAGGGCTATACCATCAGTGGGTGGAAATTGGCAGCTTCGGTCAGCTTTTGCACCCATCTTGGTTTCCGCGGTAACCGCCTTTGGAATCGGTTATGAAAATTAGGACAATTCTAGTGTTAATATAATAAAGAAGTGATATATGTGTTATGTACGTATAAATTATATAACCATACCTGGGAATAACCAGGCTATCCGGAGCCCTCATTTTTGGGGAAGTGGGTAGGTGGGAAAATTCAGTGGTTGGAGCAGAAGTGGGCAGGAAGTGGGGCATTACAAAAGAGGGTGGAGTCAGCCTGCAAACTCCGCCCCCGAGTCAGAGTAAAGTGAGTCAGAGACCCGAGGAAGCAGCCCTTTACCCATAGACTCTGTAAACTGTATACAGCGCTGGGGTTTATTACTGGATACAGCGCTGGGGGGTTATTACTGTACATTAGTTGACGGCAGACGAGCCCCCTTGGAGCGGGGAGACCATGGTCTCCCCAGGCCAAGTTCCTTCGTCAGGAGTTAAAGGGCAGTGCGAGCCAATTGGTTGATGCCAGAGGAGGCCCCTGCAGGCGACCAATAGAGTCGCTCACACGTCCCTTTAACTCCTGGCGGCGAACCTACGGATTTCCACTTCCGTTAACCCCTGCGATGCTGCGTAGATAAGGTAAGCTAGATGGGGAAGGGATCAAGGCTTCGTGTTGTGTGTCTTCGGCTACGTTTTGCCGCCGCCATGTTCGTATGTTCGGTATTCGGACTGAACAAGGAAAACGCACCCCTCGTGTACTTTTTTATGTTCGCCCGAATACGAATGCACAAGTCTAGTTATTACCGTATATGGAGAAAATACGGTATTTTTTACCATGGGACATTCCCTTTAAAACGTTATGATTACATATAAAAAGTATCGCAAGTAAAAAAAAAAGTGTAACTTCTCCCGAAAAACATCCATCTTCATTAGACGGTGTTTGCGTTCAGATTTATGTGACCTAATTTCAGCTGAAAAAAATCCTGATATATTTTTAATTAGCACAATTAGAGTTTTGGATTACTAATAACGGCTTATAATTAAGGCTTCTTTTCACACTTTGAAAATGTTAATTATCTGAGAAAAAATTTAACTATGTAAAAAAAATGCATTTATTGCTCATAATAAATCTGTCCCGCGCATGTTTTTTTTTTTTAATTTGCTTTAATTAACGATCGTTAACAGAGAGGTTCTTTTAACTGGGTTTTTGTTCACATCAAAGTACCGCGCGTGAGCGTCACGGGATGGGACGTAATTCAACATTTCATATACACAGAATTACTGCAGCCTATAAAGTCTGAGGGATGGAATAAATTAGTGGAGATATAAATGTCCTCATTTCCCCCCAAAAACAGGAATCTTAAAAATCTGTTGTTTTTTTTTATACAATTATGGCGCCAAACTTATTATGCTTTATCGATCTTATATAAATGAAACAAACACACTGCATGCCTCCCAACTGTCTTGCTTTGCGAGGGACAGTCCTGATTTTGCCACGCTATCCTGCTGTCTCACCGAGCTTTACCTCTGTTCCGCTATTTGGGGACAGAGATGGGGGATTTGGGTCCGCAACCCCGATCCCCTCAACTCCCAAGCCCCGCTCGCTCCTCACATTCCTTGAAACTAGCAGAGTATCTGGGCTAGGACTACTAGCCCTAGCCTTAGGTCAGTAGGTCCAGGGGTTGGCAGCCCCATGACAAGGAGCCTATTGGGTGATCAGGCCCCCTCTAGCACCACCGCTCAATGGGCCGGTGACAACGGAGATCACTGATCACCCCAACCAGCCAAGTAACACTACGGCCATATGTGCCGAGTCAACCAGTCCTCCATAGCTTCCTTCTGACGTCCTATCTGGACCCCCCAGCTGTATATATGGCGGTATACCACGGTATACGACAATATTCACCAAAAGGCGCATGTCCACCTCTGCTGTGGTTTAGCGGCTGTCACAACCATTATTATTCACAGTGTACCTGCCAACTGTCCCACCTTCCACCTCCAATGTGCCTCTCTTCAGAGGTAAGGGGGTATCACAATGTTCTACAGCCCTAAAAGCCCCAAATAATGCATTTAGAAACAGCAGGGAATTTGTCTCAATACCCGAGTTATGTAAATAGCCATCAGTAGGGCAATAAGTCCCATTAAAAGATCCTGGACCACAACCCCTATAACACAAAAACGGCCCTCATCGGCCATTTCTAATGTTATCAATGATGGATTTTTCCAGCACGAGTAAAATGAAAGATCTCTTTTTTTTTTATCTTTTATTATATTTTTTATATATATATATATATATATATATATATAGTTATTTGTTTTCTGTGATTGAAGCAATGGCTATTGGTTAGGCTGTTCGGGACTGTTCCACACATATTGAGACAGTTTGAAGGTATGACGAAATATTTTTCTTTCCCGATTAACGCAGCGCCGTCCATAAAGATTTGATGGCGCTTCTTTGAAATCACGTTTGGTTTAAATCAAATCTGTCAGACGGAATAAGTATCCGGCCAGAATCTGCGAGCGGTAACGCATCACAGCAGGTGGTGGACAAGAGGCTCGTAACAGATGGTAGCCGGGAACGAAGCCAAAATATACCACCGGGGGGGGGGGCTGTGATCATCTGCGTTCTGTGAGCGCAGGCATCGGACTTCGCCCCATGGCTTTAAATCCGTCAGCTCCGGTTACAGCACCGGAAACCAGTATCTCCACTAAAGCTTCTTCTTCAGTGGTAACAGAAACAGTGGGGGAAAATTTTAACTCTTTCACCGACATCATAACGATGGCATGTTATTGTGCATGTTTAACAATGATGTCTCGCCTAAACAATGTAATCATGTACAGAAAATTACAGGGTGGATAAGTGGAAGAGCCTCCCATCCGAAGTGGTAGAGGTTACTACAGTGAGGGGGATTTAAACATGCATGGGATAGGGATATGGCTCCAGAATCTAAGACAAGACCAACGACTGGTTAACGTTTGAGTCTTTAGAGCAGGAAAAACAGGCGACTAGACGGGGGGCAGAATGGGGGCCGATCTGCCAACAAATTCTACGTTTGTATCTAAACAGGTAATAATTGGTACCCAGAGCATGAAAAAGATACATTTTCTCCATTAAGTATATCTAATAGTCACTTAGGATTGGATCGCGTCTTCCAAAGCAAGTCTAAATATATATATATAAGGAGTGATGGGAGTGATAAAGGGCCATTGGAACACAGGAGTGATGGGAGTGATAAAGGGCCATTGGAACACAGGAGTGATGGGAGTGATAAAGGGTCATTGGAACACAGGAGTGATGGGAGTGATAAATGGCCATTGGAACACAGGAGTGATGGGAGTGATAAAGGGTCATTGGAACACAGGAGTGATGGGAGTGATAAAGGGCCATTGGAACACAGGAGTGATGGGAGTGATTAAGGAACATTGGGACACAGGAGTGATGGGAGTGATAAAGGGCCTCTGTACGCCTATGAAGAGATTCCATTAAAAACAGTCTAAATATTCCCCTTAACCAGAATGTTACTTAGTAAATTGGAGATATTCCCTATAAGGATGCGCTGTCGTTTTTCTCCTATCAGAAATAATGGAAAATAAGAAAAAATGAATGTTAATAGAATGCTGGAAATAAATGTATTCTTTTTTCCTTACAGAAAGAACATTTTCACAGATCAGTATTTAAAGGCACAGAAAAGTTAAAAATAGATATTTGAACGGCTACAAACTGTTAAATAAATCAATTTCTGCACAGAGAGGCCAAAACAATTTAAGTAGCCAGGAAAAAGTATATATACCCTACTGTTCCAAAGTTTGGGGTCACTGATCTGTTTTCATGGAAAAAAGGAAATTTCTGGCTGTAACACCATTGCAAAAGGTTTTTTTAACCATCAATTAGCCTTTTAAACTTAAACTCGGATCGGATCGTGCCATTGGAACACAGGAATGATGGGAGTGATAAAAGGCCATTGGAACATAGGAATGATGGGAGTGATAAAGGGCCATTGGAACGCAGGAGTGATGGGAGTGATAAAGGGCCATTGGAACGCAGGAGTGATGGGAGTGATAAAGGGCCATTGGAACACAGGAGTGATGGGAGTGATAAAGCGCCATTGGAACACAGGAGTGATGGGAGTGATTAAGGAACATTGGAACACAGGAGTGATGGGAGTGATAAAGGGCCATTGGAACACAGGAGTGATGGGAGTGATAAAGGGCCATTGGAACACAGGAGTGATGGGAGTGATAAAGGGCCATTGGAGCACAGGAGTGATGGGAGTGATAAAGGGCCATTTGAACACAGGAGTGATGGGAGTGATAAAGGACCATTGGAACACAGGAGTGATGGGAGTGATAAAGGGCCATTAGAACACAGGAGTGATGGGAGTGATAAATGGCCTCTGTACGCCTATGAAGAGATTCCATTAAAAACAGCCGTTTCCAGCTACACTAGTCATTTACAACATTAACCCCGTCTGCGCTGGATTTCTGATTATTTTATTGGGGGGGAGGAATTATTTAAAAAAGCAAGGATATTTCTAAGTCACCCCAAACCTTTGAATGGAAGCATATATTAGGATTCATGCAAAATTTAGGATTCAGAAAAAACTGGGCTTATTGATAAATAAACAAGATAATTATTATTTAGCATTTTGCAATTTGAATGATCCGCTGTTTATTGTGCATTATTATCATAAGTGGCTCTTTGGAAATATAGACACGACTGCGCTCATGAATAAACAAAGTATCCGTTCAAAAGAGACCTCGTCTCCTACAGAATCCAGACGGCACTCTGCCATTTCTTCACAATATGTGCAAACGGAACGGCCGAATCTTCTGTGTTTTGTCCCCAAATCAGCCCCATCAACGTTCTTCTATTTATAGAACACTGAGAGGTTGTTTCGGTTAATTAGCCCTTTGCATATGCTAATGAAATCAAGAAAAGGGGCACAAGGTATTCATGAGACCGAGGAGAACAGTGAAGGAAATTTCATTGGTTCCCGATTATAAGGAAAAACAAAAACTGAGCCCACCTAATAAGTATCGCCGATGATGATGTAGCCTAGAACCCAACTGGCTGGTGCTGGCCAAGTTCTATTATGAAAGGCTACTGTTCTAGCATACAAGCTGAAAATATTCTGTAACTGGCAGTGTTCTTCAAAAGGTACCATTTCTCCTCCTGATGATTAAACTTAAACTCGGATCAGCGAACACGACGTGCCATTGGAACACAGGAGTGATGGGAGTGATAAAAGGCCATTGGGACACAGGAGTAATGGGAGTGATAAAGGGCCACTGGAACACAGGAGTGATGGGAGGGATAAAGGGCCACTGGAACACAGGAGTGATGGGAGTGATAAAGGGCCACTGGAACACAGGAGTGATGGGAGTGATAAAGGGCCATTGGAACACAGGAGTGATGGGAGTGATAAAGGGCCATTGGAACAGGAGTGATGGGAGTGATAAAGGGCCTCTGTACACCTATGAAGAGATTTCATTAAAAATCAGTCATTTCCAGGTACAATAGTCATTTACAACATTAACCCCGTCTGCGCTGGATTTCTGATCCATTTCATGTTATTTTAATGGAGAAAATTTCCTTTTCTTTTGAAAACAAGGACATTTCTAAGTGACCCCAAACTTTTGAACGGTCGTGTGTCCTGTATATTTAAAAAACATGCTAATCGCTGCAAATAGTAAGAATACACTTGACTGCTTAAACCCATAGCAAGGTGAGAACAAGAAGAACCAAATACCCCACCCAAACCCATGTGAAATAAAGACAATAGACACCATTGTGTGGGATAGGGCATTCGACCACAGCTTTATTAAACCATTCCCCAGGCCAGCGGAAACAAAACATTACACATCCGGAAAACAACCTGCCAGCTGCTGAGCGCTAGGCCCAACAGGCAGTTAAATTACCACCGATCTTACCAAGAGTCCCAGCCCTGCGGGTGCCATGAGCCATGGTGCCATTACCACGCTGGCCAGGGGACCCAGACCGCAGCTGTGACAATGAAGATAACGAACATGGAAGAAAACAACAAAGCAATATACATAATACAACACAATTATACATGGCTACGAGACCAAAGGGCGGGCAGGAGGGTAACGTCTGGAAGCTGCTGTCGGTACAGGAAAAAGAGGTAAGAGTCACCTCTTCACCTTCCTATAAACCCTCATAGCAGCAACATTGTTGCAGCTACCCACCAATGAAAAAGGGGCTTACTACAGCCACCATGCATGGGCCAGCAGTCATGATCCCCCTTTCCTATAGGTCCAGGGGGCCACCTTTAATATGAAATCTTTGTCATTGGGGCTGTCTGGGACACTCTACTTTCCCATTAGATTGTGGGACATGTTAACCCGTGCTATGCTAGCTTCTATTTATGGCATTACCGTCCATTCAGGCAGCAAAGAGGTTAATGGTTAATGGAATCCGACTTTCCTAGGATTCTCAGGCCAAACACACGTATTTCCCTGAGGATCTCCTGTTCCCTCTTTGTTTCCTTCCTCTACTTTCCCTGTTCTGTTAAACCAAATTCCACTACATCAATCAAACGCTTAAACGGAGAGATTATCCCATGAGAAAGACACTTGTCCTGAGATAGCTGGAACTTTGCCCAAAGGGAAGGGCGCCTCATCCGACTTCTCCTGACCCTCTTGGAACTTCTCGCTCTGACCGTGTTAAGAAATCTGCAGTTCCAGGTCTAGTAAAGATTGTATTTCGAATAAAAGGATTACAATTACACTTCTTTATAACCTTTATCATTACATTACGGTGGACCATACCATGTTTTACGACAGGGGCAACTTTATTTTACTTTTACTTACAGATTGATATAGTCCCAAAGTATCAGATAAAAAATTATTACAAATGTTATTACTGTATACAGCGCTGGGGGTTATATTACTGTATACAGTGCTAGGGGTTATTACTATATGCAGCGCTGGGGGTTATATTACTGTATACAGTGCTGGGGGTTATATTACTGTATACAGTGCTGGGGGTTATATTACTGTATACAGCGCTGGGGGGTATATTACTGTATACAGCGCTGGGGGGTTATATTACTGTATACAGTGCTGGGGGTTATATTACTGTATACAGTGCTGGGGGTTATATTACTGTATACAGCGCTGGGGGTTATATTACTGTATACAGCGCTGTAGGGTTATATTACTGTATACAGCGCTGGGGGGTTATATTACTGTATACAGTGCTGGGGGTTATATTACTGTGTACAGCTCTGGGGGGTTATATTACTGTATACAGCTCTGGGGGTTATATTACTATATACAGTGCTGGGGGGTTATATTACTGTATACAGCGCTGGGGGTTATATTACTATATACAGCGCTGGTGGGTTATATTACTGTATACAGTGCTGGGGGGTTATATTATTGTATACAGCGCTGGGGGGTTATATTACTGTATACAGTGCTGGGGAGGTATATTACTGTATACAGCGCTGGGGGTTGTTACTGTATACAGTTTTTTTGTGCCAGAATTTAAGTATGTTTTATCTCATATCAGGCAGTTCCTCTTTAAAGGTCATATATGTGCCAGCGACATATCTACATGTGGATTGCGTGTAGTGTATTGTGAGTGATGGATTAATGGAGATATATGGAATGTATGCGGATCGGTGGTCTCACGTTGCAGCGCATGTCCTGCAGCTGTTAGTATTATGTGCTTTTCGAGTCTCCAGTCCCAGAAGCCGTGGAGGGGCCGGCGATCCGTCTGATTTCCTCCCCAACCCGCGTTCCTGCAGGGTCGAGAATCGCTTTTGTTAAATCTTTAAAGCCCTGAGGTCTAATTAAGGTCACCTTTGACGTCAAAACTCAAATGTAATCAGGCGTCCGTGTATCACGCCGTCCGCTCGCACAGATGAATGCCACTGTTCACTTTAGGCACAGAAAGGGAAGCGGCTTATTTCCATGCGCAATATTCTTAATCCGGTACTAAAACATTATATAATATGTATAATATATGTCCTTCGGTGGGAAAGACAGTCCTTCTTTGATTCCCAGTTCTCTCTGTCCCTCTTTCCTCCCCTGATGCCCCTCTTTTCTAGAAGGTCGGAATGTTTGCTGGGTATGAGGGTACCACAGGGTTCTACTGCCCCTAAAAGCCTCAATAGTGTCCCTCTGAATGCTAAGCTATATATATAGTATGCAATATATATATAAAGTTTGGGCATATTTCCCAACTGTCCTGTTTTTAAAGGGACAGTCCCGATTTGGCATTCTATGCCAATGTCCAACCAAACTCTACCTCTGTCCTGCTTCTCATCCCTGGACAAACCGGGGACTGTCCTGCGCAAGACGCACATTATCGGCGCTGCGGCTGTTCTTTTTTCTGAATGGGCCTAGTGGCCCTGTTGGTTTAGCGGGAGCCAAATGATGTATGCGCAGCCATTGGTGGGATGGCCGCCGCTCAATACTCACGCGGCGTGCATATCGAGACTGTGGCCGCATCATCTGCCAGTCGCCCCCGGGAATACTTGGGAACTCTCTGGTTTTCCAGGAGAATGTCTCGGGGGCAGGCCACGCCCACTCCCCTCCCACCAAGGCCAGTGGGTAACGCCCACACCGCTACTTGAAGAGGAAGTGCTCCGCGTAGCCGGAGTCTCGATGTTCCCTGGTATGCCCACCGTGCGTACGGCCCCTGTACGCGTCCCCCTCCCCCACACGTCAAATAAAGGGGCCAATGCATATACTCTGCATGAGCCACAAGAATGTAAAGGGGCCACGCGGCTATCATACGCATGAACGTGCTCGCTAGGGCTGGAGCGCCTGGTCAGTATAAAGTTCCGGACACGGCAGACGAGCTCGGAGCAGCCATATAAAAATACGGTTACCTTTCCAATAAGCACTTGGACGTCTGAATTCTGAAGCGCTTCCCCGGCGCTCGCTGCCGGACCGGCCGCAATGTTCCAGAAAGGACGGAGCAGAGCCGCGCAGGACAAACAAGGGCGTTAAACGAGTGTTTTTTTTCCCCGGGTAACGGAGGCCGCAGAGGGACCGAGAGCGCGGAGCTCGTCATCGGCTGCCAAAAAACACATTCCGGGCAAGGTGTTCGTCTCTGTAAAGTGCCGCGACCTTTCCGGGGTCATAACGCGGCTTCGCATTCACGATGGGTTGTCTGAGGTCGGCAGAGGTACCCCGGCCTCCTCGCAGAGCGGCCCCCAGACCCGGGGAAAATGCATTCCTCATGCTATAGAGCCCTAATACAAAGAGCGTTAACCCTTTGTACAAAGCTTGGTGAAGCACTGGACTCTCCCCTTATTAAATACTTTTGCTACCGCGTCAATCGGCAGCGTTTATATAGAGAGCGTTTACAAAGCCGTCACTTCTCCTCTTCCTGCAAATCACTTATTCTCAAACTGCACAGCTACCAACAGTCCCACATTTATCTGGAGAGTCCTGACTGAGCAGGCTTATATCTCAGCAAAGTTTATTCAGACTCCCAGATGCTTTTGCATGCACAACGCTGGAACCTAAAGCCAGCCTAATAAACCAAATTATTACTACCCAGTCTCACTACCGTGCAAAAGTTTGGGGTCACTTAGAAATCTCCTTGTTTTTTAAAGAAAATCAGTTTTGTCCTTTAAAATGACATGGAACTGATCCCAGCGCAGACGGGGTTAATTCTGTAAATGACTATTGTAGCTTAAATGTACAGAGGCCCTTTATCACTCCTATCACTCCTGTATTCCAATGGCCCTTTATCACTCCTATCACTCCTGTGTTCCAATGGCCCTTTATCACTCCCATCACTCCTGTGTTCCAATGGCCCTTTATCACTCCCATCACTCCTGTGTTCCAACAGCCCTTTATCACTCCCATCACTCCTGTGTTCCAATGGCCCTTTATCACTCCCATCACTCCTGTGTTCCAATGGCCCTTTATCACTCCCATCACTCCTGTGTTCCAATGGCCCTTTATCACTCCCATCACTCCTGTGTTCCAATGGCCCTTTATCACTCCCATCATTCCTGTGTTCCAGTGGCTCTTTATCACTCCCATCACTCCTGTGTTACAATGGCCCTTTATCACTCCCATCACTCCTGTGTTACAATGGCACGTTGTGTTTGCTGATCCAAGTTTAAGTTTAAAAGGATAATTAATGGTTAGAAAACCTTTTGCAATTATGTTACAGCCAGAAATCTCCTGGTTTTCCATGAAAACAGTCCCTGCATGAGGGTGGCCGGACATCTCAAGGCTTCATCAATACGACCCACACTCAAAGTGCCGCCAGTCCCAATCGCCAAGCCATAAGTTGGGTTGTGAGTGCAATGATGAATTCAGGACCCCCGGATTTCAGAGGGGGTTTGGGGCATTCAGCAGTACTAGGAATGTTTGTAATCCTGCCTTATAGTAATTATACGATTAGATTCCGTAGAGCACTAAATGGCACCAGTAATGTCCAGCACTACGGAATATGATGGCGCTATATAAAACAATAAATAATAGTAATGTCGGACATCATTTAAGAAAGCAGGAGAGAAGACCGAGTAAAGTGTCTCCATGGGAAGCCTGTTGGATGTTCCATACCTGGAAACTCTCCGCCCTTCTCTGGGTCAACACCTGAATCCTCCGAGTCGCGTCCTGACGTGCCCCACTCCCCGCCCATTTCCCTTTTAAATGGGGGTGTTCCCTCGATGTCAGCGGAAACGCCCCCTGACTGCACCGGGACCGCCCCCTGACGCCAGTGGGCTGTCCTGACCGTGTCCCGCAAGGGACATTCCAGTTGCCATGACATCACTTACGCATCATAATCAGTTTTATGGCGCTTTTACACGGGTAACGGGTTAGTATCAGGAGAATAGATGAGATCGCGAATCAGTATTCCTCCCCAGTCAAACTAGCTACAAATCAACATCAGTTATTTAAAGGGACAGTCACATGGAAATGTTTTATTCGCCATTTCGCTGCAGAATGAAGAAGGTGCCCCTCTGAGCCTTTTTTTGGGGGGGGGGTAAAAATCATCGAAAGGTTTTTAAAGGGGCAGTAAAGGTTCTCATCCGCTCCAGAGTTCCAAAAAAATGATCTACATTGAAAAAAATGTGGAAAGCAGCAGATTTTCTGCGTCTCTCTTACGAGCGATCGATCCTGGAAGAGCTCTCCTTGTACTACGAGCCGTAGATCAATACTATGTCGGAAGGGCCTTCTCACAGCAAGGGGGGGTTACGGCACCGACGCGTCCCAGCGCAGGCCCCCCCCGACCTGAGCATTTCATAATCTCGCCAGACGGACAGGAAGTATTCCGCGGGGCAGCGAACCCTGCGGCTACTACTCTCAGCGGAAACCCATCGCTGCCACTTTAGAAATTCAATGAAACCGCGGCTCCCGCTGAACATACAACCGCTGCATATAATGGATCCGTAGCGCGTTTTGGCCACGTAACATGTATAACTCAACAGCAGCAATGGGTTTTCATTCCCCTCCCCCCGACAGGACCCTTTGAATGTAGGGACTGTAAGATGCGCTGCGGGAATTGTTGCCGCTATATAAATAAAAGAGAATAATATTAATAAATAGTAACATTATCGTTGGTAATTAGTTCCCCCGATGCTCTAAATGGAAGCCTTTTGGAGGTGGGAAGACTGCCGCGCCCCCCCACACACACACACAGTGATGTCATATTTACAGTCAATTAGTTGCCCCCCCCCCAAATGTATTAATATGGACAAACAACAGAAAGATGAAATGGGTAGTAGATATGTGGAGCAGCCTCCCAGCAGATGTGGTAGAGGCTAATACAGCGTGGGAATTTCAACTGAATAGCAAAATTGTATTGAAATGAGTTTAATTAACACTACGTTATCCGTCACTCACTCACCTTTTTACAGGCTTTTAACAGATTAAATATTTGGGGAGGAACGGCCGGCTTTATTCCCGTAAATAGCTGCTAGTGAGGTCACAGCGGGGCGTATAGAGCAGAAGATGTGATAAATGCAACGCGCTGAACGTAATCTGCCGGGAGGATAAGCGGAACGCGTCGGGAGATTCCTGCCATAACTTCTGTCTACGTAACGGAAACACAGACCCTGCCTGGAGAATGTATACATCATCCCAGATAAAGTGAAAAAGACCACATTCCACCAAAACCCGGCCCTGCACGAGGCGTAATAAAAACTGTTTAACCATTTAAATACCAGCGGGCTGCATGCGCACTCCTTTTCCGCTGCCGAGACCCTGTGATGTCACGGATATGACATCACATATGGTTCTGCCCACTGCAGCGTGCGTTTAACCGGTGCCTGTGGTCTCAAAAAACACCACGACAGCCAACGTAAACCTGGTTTTCAGGACTGCCCCAGGAAATGCAGGACTGCTGGGTGCTATGGATCAGCCTGTACGCTACACAGCATTAAGAACCTTTGAATAAGAGCTGCATTTTCTGACAGTTTAACAGCCATATCGCCCGTTTCTAGATACATCGCTGTAAATCGATGCAAATGTAGTAAAAAATGAGAAGCCATAGCTACCAAGTTCCTGGGATTTCGCCAACCATGCCTGGAAACAGCGGCTATATAACACAGGCTCATGAATACAATAACTTCCACACTTCTCCAGAATCTATGGGGTTAATGGACACTCCTTCTCATCCAAAAATTCTAGAGAATATTTCTCTGCGCTAGAAAACTCCAGGATTATTCCTCCCCACTACACCTTCTCTCCCCTATTGTTGAGTTGCTGATTGCTGGAGATTGGTTCGTACGGTTGGGGGGAGGAGAAGGCAGAGAACTTCAAGCTGATTAGATAATAATAGATCATTCTAAGAATAAAGAAAAAGTTCTACTTTTCCCCAAAATGACGTCAGAGGCTTAGATGGAATATAGGTTTTATTTTAAAAATAGTTTACACGAGAGTAGTAAATACATGGGACAGGCTCCCAGCAGAGGTGGTAGAGGCTAATACATGCATGGGATAGGCATATGGCTCCTGAATCTAAGAAGAGACCAACGACTGATTAAGGTTTGAGTCTTTACAGCAGGAGAAATGGGCCGGATGGGGCCGAATGGGTCTTTTATATGATGAGACCTTCAGAGGAAAGATTAAATGACACTACAGGGTGTAATGAGTAGAACAGAACGTTTCATTCCAGCTTCTAGTCAGGTGACCCAAAGAGGGTTGTGGCGGGTTCAGAAACGTTGTTGCCATTGCAGCAGAAAATGTTTCTTTGCTCTGTGCTACATTTTTAAGCATCTCAGAAATTGTCAGATCTGTTTAACTGATTCACATTCCAAGTCGCTGGATATCCCGCCGTCACGTTTCGGATGAGAGCCACGTACCCACCCGACGCCGTTACACTAATGTTAAGTAAGGTTCGGCAGACGAGGGGTTAAAGCCAAATTCTTATCATTCTGTTTCCGAGAGAGGCTGATCCGGAGCGTTTATCTGCTTTACCTCCAGAACATGACAGCCTTTGACGTCCTGTACATCCCGACATATTACCCCAGCCGGCTCCTTCTGGTTCCCCACCCTATATCTAAAGAACGTGGCCCCCGGCCCCGACGCGTCACCGAGAGGCAGAGTGCGCTTCCTGCACCGTTTAATCAACGCCATTTAGTTAACGTCTTCCTTCCTTTTTTTTCTAATTATTTCATATAAATTCTAAAGTAAAAATATAGATTATTTATTCAAAGAACCCTTAAAATGTCTTAAAATTCCAACACCGAGCTGCTACCGGAATTCTGACACACTCTGTTGTAAATACAGCTGTTACTCAGGACCGCCTTGTATGTTCTGCTGGTCATGTGACGCTCAAGCAGGCACTGATAGGTTATTGCCGTATAAATTGTAACGCTTGGGCTCTTTTTGGTGGTTTGGTGTGAACACGCATTACGCTAGTAGAGAGATCATTCAATCAAGTGGAACAGCATCTTAAAAAAAACAAAACGAATATGATTTTATAAGGGCCCTCGCTAATTATTTATCTGCTGCGCCAGAGAAGCGCCCCAATTAGATTCAGAATTTGGTAATTTAGGAAAAGTTAGAAAACAAATGGAATCAGCCGAGCGCCGTGACTTTAATCGCACCAAATGCGATCATTAATGAGTTAAATGTAATCAGCAGGTTCTTTATACCTCATTATCCAATCCGTAATCAGAACTAAAAACACATATTTACATGTAAAGGGACTGTAATAGTTAACGACATAAGTTGATCTTTAAGGGGAACTGCTGACATTTTTTTATTCCTGGCATCGGATTAAAAATCCGTCTTCATAAACATCGCTCGGTTTCCTTTTTAAAGCCGTTCACGTTTTTGCCCCATAATATAAAGTTTTCAGGCAGCTGCATATCAGCTATTTGTATGATTCTCACTCTGTTATCTGATCCCCGATCTACTAACCCCCCCGACTCCTTATCATACTGCCTGTGGGGAACAATAGAATGTCTCAGTCTTAATCACTCACTTTAACTCTCTGACTAATGAAAGTCTATGGAGGAACGGACTTCATTAGCATCGCCATAAAGCATCAGCTCAGTGCGGTGATTGAGCCGGGAAAGTCACCCAAAATATCACATGACTGACAGCGACGGCGGCTCCAGGTCTGCAGATAAAAGTTTATTGAAACAAAATAAGATAAAAACAGTGTTTTTTGTCAATAACCGACAATATTTTATACACTACGGGGGGTTATATTAGTGTATGCAGTGCTGGGGGTTATATGACTGTATACCGCACTGGGGGGGGTTATATTACTGTATACCGCGCTGGGGAGGTTATATTATTGTATACAGCGCTGGGGGTTATATTACTGTATACAGCGCTGGGGGTTATATTACTGTATACAGCGCTGGGGGGTTATATCACTGTATACCGCGCTGGGGGGGTTATATTACTGTATACCGCGCTGGGGAGGTTATATTATTGTATACAGCGCTGGGGATATATTACTGTATACAGCGCTGGGGGTTATATTACTGTATACAGCACTGGGGGGTTATATTACTGTATACAGCGCTGGGGGGTTATATTACTGTATACAGCGCTGGGGAGTGATATTACTGTATACAGCGCTGTGGGTTATTTTACTGTATACAGCGCTGGGGGGTTATATTACTGTATACAGCGCTGGGGGTTATATTACTGTATACAGCGCTGGGGGTTATATTACTGTATACAGCGCTGGGGTTATATTACTGTATACAGCGCTGGGGTTATATCACTGTATACAGCGCTGGGGGTTATATTACTGTATACAGTGCTGGGGTTATATTACTGTATACAGCGCTGGGGGTTATATTACTGTATACAGTGCTGGGGTTATATTACTGTATACAGCGCTGGGGGTTATATTACTGTATACAGCGCTGGGGTTATATTACTGTATACAGCGCTGGGGTTATATCACTGTATACAGCGCTGGGGGTTATATTACTGTATACAGTGCTGGGGTTATATTACTGTATACAGCGCTGGGGGTTATATTATTGTATACAGCGCTGGGGTTATATTACTGTATACAGCGCTGGGGTTATATCACTGTATACAGCGCTGGGGTTATATCACTGTATACAGCGCTGGGGCATCCAGACAGTAAGTACCGTCTCTCTTACTTATTTATTGTATTATATTAAATGCCTTTTGTACGTCACAGGAAGTAATAAACAAAGTAGTAGGAAGTTATTGTTTATAAAACGCGCTAAATGATGAAACTCATAGAAAGATGTAAATATCTATTTTTTATCATAATTTAAAATGGTGACCAGCGGATAAAAACAAGTGAAATTCACCCATTAGAGCCGTTATTTGATCATTTAAAGCCTTAAATGAAGAGCAAGGTCATCTGTTTTCGATCAGTCCGGCTGAGCACACGGGGGGCCGATACTGGAGCTAATCAGAGGTTATGGTTCTATATGTGGGACACTCAGCTGGAATACTGGTTTCCTTGGTAACAACCCCATAATCAAAGGCAATTTCACATTAGGAGGGTCTGTCATTTTCCCAAACGTCACGGGTCTCCCCAACAAGCCCGTGATCCCCAAAAGTGGGACACAGTGAAGCAGGACAGTTCCCAAACCAGACCCAGGGGGGGGACTGGGAAAAAGGGTTAAATTACACGGCAAGTGACCCCAAACATAAAAACGATACGTTTCATAAGTTTAGATAACTAAGTAAATAAGAAACACTCGTGATATCGGGTTCTGCTCATCCCTCCCCATCCCTGAAACCTCACCTATTTGCATGCATGCGATTCCAGAGATCTGAACCCCAAAAGCAGCGTTCTACTTGGCATATTATGGATTGAGTTATACGACGCCATCATATTCCACAGCGCTGTACAATACATCGCGTTACAACTCAGGAATTTTAACCCTTTTCCGCCGGCAGTTCAAATTTCTTTTTTGTGATGCAGCTACAGACAGGGCAGTGAAATTCTTTCGCATAGTAAATAAGACTTTTTAAAAGGTCAGCGGATTACAAATATTTGCAGACACGTTAACTCCTCCATTGCCCCGGCGAATTGACGTCGCCCCGCGAACCGAGATATTAATCTCCTCTATGAAAAAAGACCTCGGAAATTCTGCTTAGATTCAAGATTCTAGAAAGGAGTTTGTTTCGTTCTGTGTTGTAATACATATTATTATATTATTATTATATATGTTATATTATATTATTAGAGATGTTATATTATTGTAGGTGTTTTATTATTATACATTATATTATATGTTATATTATATTATTAGAGATGTTATATTATTGTAGGTGTTTTATTATTATACATTATATTATGTTATATTATATTATTAGAGATGTTATATTATTATATGTTATATTACATGTTATATTATTAGAGATGTTATATTATTATATGTTATATTACATGTTATATTATTATAGATGTTATATTATTATATGTTAAATTACATGTTATATTATTATAGATGTTTATTATTATTATTATATGTTATATTACATGTTATATTATATTGTTATAGATATTATATTATATGTTAAATTACATGTTATACGGTATTATAGATGTTTATTAGATGTTATATTACATGTTATAATATATTATTATAGATGTTATAATATGATATGTTATATTATGTTATATTATTATAGATGTTATATTATATGTTACATTACATGTTATATTATATTATTATATGTTACAGTATATTATATTATAGGTGTTTATTATACATTATATTATATGTTATATTATATTATTATAAATGTTATATTATTATATGTTATATTATATGTTATATGATTATATGTTATATTACATACTATATTATTATAGATGTTATTATATGTTATATTATATGTTATATTTTATTATTATAGATGTTACTTAGTAACGGTAGCGAAGTTAGGACTGCCGCCTCGGCTGGATACGTCATCTCCGCGCATGCTGGAACCCACTGACCGACGCAGGTGCTTAATCAAGATGTTGCCTTCTACATCTGGGATTATTTTGGCGTTTGATGGCGATATGATTATTATTATTTATTTATTTATTAAGCACTAACATATTCCGTGGCATTGTACAATTTAAGTATGGGGGTTTGAACAAATACATGACAAAAGATACACTTACAGGTACACATAGAACATGGGTTGAGGACACGGCTCGTGAGCTTGCAATCTAGTCTTTTGGTACTTTTATATAAAGTTCCTGGCAGCAGTGGTGGGATTATAAGGGCCCCGGTTTGGGATTTTACAATCTAAACGACCTAATGATCCTAAATAACCAGGACTTCCTAATAAAACTCTCATATCGCTATTTGGCCACTTCCAGAATTACAGAAATACCCAATTCTAGCCCTTTTAACTGAAGTCTTGAACCCCCTCTAGGCTGGTTTGAGCTGCCAGTCTAATGACTCTCAGCCAGCCCACACTCTGTATGCTTTAAATATGGTCCGGGGCCACGGGCAACGCTGACCATTATTGCAGCATTCAGGCTGCAAACTCTTATGTCTGACAAGTGGTTTTAAGCTATATTTATACATCTGTTTGCCCCCCCCCAAGAAACAACGGTGGGGACATTTAGATGGAGCAAAACTCATAGTCTGCCTGTTCTAAGTCTCCTTAATCAGTCGTTGGTCTCGTCTTAGATTCAGGAGCCGTATGTCTATCCCATTCATGTTTAACACCCTCACTGTATTACCCTCTACCACTTCTGCTGGGAGGCTGTTCCATTTATCTTCCACCCACCCAAATTGAAAGTGGATCCAAGTGGGGAGAAGAAATAGTGGGTCGACTAAAATAAAGAGAAGTTAAAGAAAGAACTGATAAAATTCATCTTCTATTACTTCTATATCACAATATTCTGATTACAGACACTATTTTAGTAGTTAATACGCAAATAAAATTATTTCTTCTGGTATTCAAAGAATGCATCAAAAACGGATCACCGTGGTCTTTTTTTGGTTAATAGTCTTTCTTACATCTTCTATCCCGTTACTTGGCAACATTACTTCTTAAAGAAATTCTAACCCGATCTCAATCTTCCGTATATGTATATTTTTTTCCGGATATATGATTTCATTACGATTATTATGATATTATCATCACCATCATTATTATGTGTTTTTAACAGCGAACTCTATTACTATTTTTTTTTTTTTTTTAAAGATTTAATAAATCTCCAGTACAGATTTATTTTTTAAAATATTGATTTTTCTTCAATTTTATAAGTAATCATATTTATTTTAAAAAAATGATTTAAAATTCCTCGCAGGCCATCTCGGACACCGGGGCAAATCGCGTGGTCAATCTATACGAGCATTTAAAGCGTCTTACCCTCCGGGGGGGCTTCCTAACCAAGGAACATGGGGTTCCTTAATAACTATTACCCACACTATTCTCCAATACAACTTATTGGGTCTTCTTACATCATACAGCTAAAAAAATTACTCTCTGAGATCATTAAAAACGCTGGCTTCATGACGCATTTCACATCCACTCAATGGGTTTTATATTCCTTAAAGAGAAACAAGACAGCGCTCTCAATAAAAACCACAAAAAAAAAACCTCCATAAAAAAAGGAACGCAACTTAAATATACAAAATAATAATAATAATAATAATATTAATGGTACAACGTATTTGTCCAAAAATGGTAAACCCTTTCTATAACATCTAAGGTATAAATCTCATGGCATATATACGTATATTTTTTTTTATTTTTAAAAAAGGGATAAAAGGTCCAGATATGCTGTAAATGGTAAAGAATATCGTTGTAAATATACCGTAAAAAACCTTAATAAATAATAATGCGGAAACGTACCCTAATATATAATATATTTTTATATTCTGACTGCCTGGAAGCCATATTAGCGCTCACCCTATACACTATCCCTGCGTAATTCACACCCTAAATGTCCTGAATCTCTACCTTGTGCCACGGAGGAGAAACCACTTAAAGTTTATATATAGAACCCCCCCGCCCTGTACAGAATGGGAACATCCAGGTTAACTTCCTGTTCTCAGGATCAGAATGATTATTCCTGCCAATTATCTCTCCCCTATTGTTAAGTTGCTGATTGCTGCTGATTGGTTGAGGCAGCCTTTGTCAGGGTGGGGAGGACAGGAAATTGATTAGAAAATGCTTCGTTTCCTGGCCTTCGCTCGGATACCGGCTAAAGTCCCTAACCTTTAAAACTAAACATTTCCAACCAAATTACAACCGAGGGGAAAAAATATATATATATATTTAATAAATTACATTATGCAGGATGCTGTGGTGACAGCTCCTCTTTAAATAGAAATGTGTATTGTACAGCGCTGCGGAATATGATGGTGCTATTAAAAAAAACAAATAATAATAATTGATCATTATTATTATTATTATTGATTTATTTAGCACCAACATATTCCGCAGCGTTGCACAATGGGATTTAAATGCAATCAGCTCTCCAATTATATAAATACATCTACATGCAGGAACACACACTAATAAATAGAATGAAATCAGTCATTACTTGAAATAATAATTTTTCCACTTGAAGCATTTTAAACGGGGAAAAAAGTGAATTATTTAACATTTTGCAAAATATGTATGTTAAGTAATACAGCTACAGAAAAGTCATTTCCCAAAAATTATGAATTATTATATTATTATATATAATATATATACCGGTATATAATATATATATATAATAATGATAAATTATTATATTATTTCTTAGATTTAGTAAACCTCCAGTACAGACTTAAGTTTGAAAGCAAAAAATAATGTGTTTTTCTGAAAAATATCATAGGGTAATATTACCCTCTCAAACATGGGAAAATTGTATACATAAACATACATTTTAATTCCAACTTTTTATTAAATAATCTTCATTATATAATATTTATATTACATTAGAACAAATAGTTGTATTTTTTTCGTACTTTAATTAAATATGCTACAATATTTTTTTTTTCCACCACTTTTTTGCTACAAGTACCGGCATTCAGTGAAATATATTTTTTATTGAATTCCTACACATTTATTTACATTTTTATTTTATTAATTATTATATATATATATATATATTAGCTCCATAGCTAGACGTCAATATCAACGTTTTTGTTTTATTAAACAAATTTTAATACATTTTATTAAAATAATAACTTTATTTTAATAAACAGATTATTTTAGTTAAACGTTTGATCTTTAAAAGATACCTTTCCACCTATTTTGCATAATATATAACTCTAAAAGGGGTGCTTTATAAGTAACTCAGCCTCCCAACAGAAGTGGTAGAGGGGAATACAGCGAGGGAATTGAAACATCCATGGGATAGGCATACGGCTCTTGAATCTAAGACGAGACCAAGAACTGTTAGATTTTGCCCTTATTCTTTCTTTTTTCAGGGACCTCTTAATTGTCATGTGACAGAAAGGCAGCCACTGATAGGTTGAGGTCATAGAATTTTTTTTTAATCTTAATAAAAGATTTCTTATACGAGGAAATAATAAAATGACGTGTCTGCTAAGCGGGTTTAAGGTGTTTTTGTCCAAGTGGAAAAGCCCCTTAGAACGGAAGGTTAATGTTATTGAAGCCCTGGCATTCCGGACGGATACAGCCGACGCTACATGCTGCAAGAATCGATAGATTTCAGGACGATGTATGCGCTCCTCTACGGGCGACTTCCCCGCTCCAATATCTGCTTCATCGTTATGAGAAATGACCGTGACAAATGGCGGCCAGGTCCTAATTGCCCGATTCCAATCAATTCACTATTAGTAACCATGACATGCTTCCAATACGCTGCCGGAGACTCAGCTTAAGGGCTGAATATATAATTTACAGTCACCAGGGGACAATATATATATATATATATATATATATATATATATATATATATATATATATATATATATATATATATATAAACATTGCTGCGGGGAACTACAGGAGGAAGAAGTATGTGGATCAGCCTCCCAGCAGAGGTGGTAGAGGCTTATACAGTAGATAGGCGAGACCAAGGACTGATTAAGGTTTGAGACTCTGCAGCAGGGAGAACGGAGTGGACGGGTCGGGATGGGTCCGATCTGCCGGCAGATGTATGTATTTTCTGTATGGTACATACAGAGCACAACGTTTGAAAAGTTGTCTTATCACCATAGCAACCAACATTCCATTGGTTGTTATGGTGATAAAACCACTTTTCTAACTTTGTATCGGGGTTCCCTCTGAAGAAGAGACCCTGGAGGTCCCGATAAATACATCTTTTTTCGATGTGGGCCCAATAAAAGATATAACCTTCAGCTTCGGCTGGGGGTAATAGGCTTTACGTGGCAATAATAGTAATAATAGAAATAATAGTAAAAGGACTTGTGTCTAGTTACTAAATGTGGTCTCGCCTTAAATTCAAGAGCCATGTGTCTATACCATGCATGTTTAAATCCCCTCTCTGTATAAATCTTAATGTCTACTTCTGCTGGGAGGCGGTTCCACTTATCTACCACCCTCCCAGTAAAGTAAAACTTCCTTCCATTCCATCGAAGCCCCTGACCCTCTGGTGTTAGATTCTGGCCTCCTCTTCTAACATTTCTCGTCCTTTGAAATAAACGTCCCTCCGTACCTATGTATTTAAATGTTTCTATACTGTTATATTATCTCCCCCTGTCTCTCTCCCCGTCTCTCTCTCTCTTCTCCCTCCCTTCTCTCTCTCTCTACTCTCCTCATCTCTCTCTCTCCCCGTCTCTCTCTCTCTCTTCTCTCATCTCTCTCTCTCCCCGTCTCTCTCTTCTCTCATCTCTCTCTCTCCCCGTCTCTCTCTCTTCTCTCCCCCGTCTCTCTCTCTTCTCTCCCCCGTCTCTCTCTTCTCTCCCCCGTCTTTCTCTTCTCTTCCTCATCTCTCTCTCTTATCTCCCCGTCTCTCTCTTAACTCCCCGTCTCTCTCTTAACTCCCCGTCTCTCTCTTTTCTCTCCCCCGTTTCTCTCTTCTCTCCCACCCAAGCCGCACATATTGAGTAGCGATGTAGAAGAAGGAACAGCTACAAATCAGTGCATTGCTGTCACCGCGCTTAACCCATTGTATGCCACCAGTCACTGAAAGGGTTAACGGGTACAAACGAATCTTAACTAGAAATACATTCTTATCGTAAAGTGATTGGAGCGTCGATCGAGCCGCTGGTCCAAGCCCAGGCCCATCCGGGTCCAGGCAGCTCCGGCCATCACGCAGAGGCCATATGACTACAACTCCTATCATCCTCTAGTTGATGGGAGTTGTAGTCCATGCATCCTGATCTCTCCACAGGGGAAAAAGAAGTTCAAGGTCAGGGCACAATGTTTATATATTAATATATAGCAGCCACTCGTCCCGGACTATAATTCCCATCATGGCCAGCCGGCTTTTGCCGACTTAGCAGGGGTAATCATATAGCGCTCTATGACGTGGCGGCAGGCAATGGGGCATCCTATCACACTTTAGTGCATTTGTCTGGCTGAGGGTTCATAGGAGTAGCAGTCCACATCGGTCAACCCATTTTAACTCTTTCCTGTCTTACAATGAGAAGGTATTTATTCGCCCGAAACGCAAACAGAATAGCAAAAGGTTGTTTTTTTTAGGAAGCCGGGGCGGAATAAACCGAATGAAATGTCAGAATACGAGCGTGAAATGCCAGGGAGGGAACGGAGCCAACCCACAAGGGAAGCTAGCGAACAATCCCACTTCCTTAAATCCCCAAGTGTCAACACAACCCAGAACGACAACCCGGACCGGCGGCGTCCCCGTCAGCGTACGACACACACATCCCGACAGCAGCCATTAACCGGCGTGGGGTCGGGACGCACGGACCTGTAAAGTGCATTCACTCACTACCGGGGTCCCTGCCGTGATTTGATTGACAGCTGTCAAAAAAAAAATCAGAAAACACATAGCGAGATCTGGCATCCCAGTGAACTACAGCCCCCTGGCTGAGGATTGTGGGGCTGGCAGTCCTGCTATACAATCATTAAAAGCCCCGGCCCCCAGGAGAGCCTTTTATGTCTCCCAAGGGGGGGTTGTGAAACAATGTATCCGCATGTTAATAAAGGGACTGACCTGGTTCCTTTGTCCCCCATCACCAGGGTGTTCTGCAGCCACTCGGGAAGGTGCAGCAGGGCAGATCAGGGAGGTCCGGCCACAAAGGGGTTAAGCGATGGTGGCAGCAGGGCACACACCGCAGATCTGGGCTCGGAGTGCCAGTCCTGGCGGGGATTAAATGGTGTGAGAAGGAGGGAGAGGATTGGGATTATGATGGCAGCGCTCGCAGGCTGCTGCTCTCTCTCTGCTGTCGGTGGGTTGTACAAGCTGACAAGCTTTAAAGATCCACCCTCACCGCTTCAGCTTCCTGCTCCATTACCATACAGTCCAGGGCTGGGGCTGCAGCCAGGGAACCTGCTCCCTCTGCTAATCCACAGCGTGGCAACCAGCAGATCTCGGCTACACGACAGCCAGAGACGGCAATTCCCATCATGCTAGCCTAGCACAGGGAACGTTCTAAATGGGGCACTGCAATCCTCATCATGCATAGCCAGGAAATGTATCAGACATGCCGGCTGTCACGGACTAGAATTCTCATCATGTTACGGGGATCTGCAAGCACTGCAATTCCCAGTAGTCAGTACACAGCCAATCTAGGGGGTACAGTCCCTTTGTATAAAGCTGTTGTGGACAGCAATTCCTATCATGCTTCAACAGGATAGGTAAATCCCTCAAACTACAGTTCCTATCATACGTGCACTGTGTGTGCGTCTCAGACTAGAGACTACAATCCCCATCATTCTATGAGATGGAGGATATGCCACACTGCAATTCTGGCAGGTGGGCAGCACAATCCCCATCATTATCAGGCAGCCAGTGGCTCGGTGATGCTATTCCTATGGTTCAAAAAGCAATGTTTGATCTCATGGACCATAATTCCCATCATGCTTAGCCGGTCTTTAGGAAAATTCCAGCATCCTACCTTCACGGATCAAAATAGCTAACAGCGCTGATATACTGGATCTGAAATAGTCAGCTTCGGACTACAACTCAAACATAGGGGCCTGCGCATGATAGGGGACGCAGTCTTTACTTACGTATAGCTAAAAATATGTATTTATATATAAGGGCCCGAGGGCAGAGTTTAACTTTTACATTCCTGTGATCAGATTATCAGTGTTCATAGTACTTATCCTCATACCTTCCAACTGTCCCCTTTTTTGTTGGACAGTCACGGTTTTCAGGCACCGTCCCACAGACCTGCCGCAGCTAGTGGGGAACAAGGGCCAGTTAGAGAGAGCAGAGGACCTTTCCAGACCGGCCCCCGTGGTGTGATATGGATAGGGGTCTTTACTGTAGTAACACAAACCTCTATCACAGCCACCTCGCGATGTAGTAAAGCTGTACGGTGACGTAGATAGGTGGTCCTGCCCCTGTCCCCCCTTTAATCACACCCCAGCCCTGCATTTATTCCGCCCCAGCAACTAAAATGTTGTAACAGCTCTTCCATAGCCGGACGAGGCAATAAATGGAATATAATATTATAAATATTATATATATAATATAATGGAAAATATGTGCCGTTTATTATTTTTAAACAAAAAAAAAAGACATATATGCTAAGCAAATATATATATACACATAATTAAATATATACGGAAACCTAAAAATTAAGATTTAAAATTATATTTATATATATATAAAATATAATATATATATATATACATATATATATATATATATATATATATATAGATATATTATTTTAGTATGTATTTAAAGATACAGATAATATATATTTAGAATTCTGACAATAATAATCACCAATATTTACACTACGGAACACCGTTTGTCGTTTAGACACACCATGTTTAAGTAATAAGGCACCACGAGTTATTTCCCAGGAGTGCACGTTCCTGATAAACCACAAGACGAGATCTGGCAGGGGAGGCAGGACTGATCTGTGAAATCCAGGACTATTGGGATGTATGCTATATGGTAGGGTTTGTTCTGTCCCGATAGTCCTTGATTATCTGCATTGTGATTGATAGCCTGGAGACCTGTAGCGATGCAGGCTGGGGCAAGAAGGCTCCCGGCCAAGTTGTTTTCTTGTGTCTGTTCTTGTGCGGAATATGAATTCATCCACGCGGGGTTTACAGACGGTGGGACTGTTGGACACGGATATATTCTGATATAAGAGATGTATTCACTAAACCCGAGAGTTTGTATGAAACCCCACTGAGCGTATCTTGCAAGAAGGGCTTTAAAAAGAGGTTGTCAGGGCAATAAATTCTCTAAATGCCCTACCGGGGACGCTGGCAGGTATGGTAAGGGTTGACTCGGAGTCTCCTGGTGAAGCCCGGCTTCCCTGGGTCTCCGGTCAATTTCTTCCGATAAGTTCTGCCGGTTCCTCGAGAATTTTTCCTGCTCTCTACTTTATTCCTGACTACTAAAGACTGTCAGGGGATAGCCCCCTACTGGAAGCCAGTCTCCCAGAAGAAGGAGAGGCCCAGGTAGCCCAGCCAGGTAGCCCACCCAGGTGGGAAGTTCCCAGGTATTGAAGAAACACCATTCTCAGTACCGCTGTATTCCCAGACCCTTCCCAGGAATATTTAGAGGGTCCTGCTCCTGCCACTTTACAATCCGTTATCATAAATATTAAGTTTCTTTGCTTATATTTTTATGATTTTGTGTTATTTTATTATATTGTGTTATATTTTTTATACCAGAGAGTGAGATTCATAGATCATAAACATTTTATAGTAAATCTGTTAAGCACAAGCAGTACCTCGTATCTCTCCTTAAACTATTCTGTGCCCATATTCTATTGAACTGGCCATGTATTTTAGGGGTTAAAAGGAGAAAAAAATGGTTAAAAAAAATAATGTAGATCCTATGGAGAAACACAACACAGGACTTCAGCAAACTAGAAGGCCGTCATGTGATATTTAAGGTCACTTTCCCGGCTCAAACACCACACTGAGCTGATGCTTTATGGCGATGCTAATGAAGTCCGTTCCTCCATAGACTTTCATTAGTCAGAGAGTCCGGCTGGGTGATTAGGACTGAGCCATTCTGTTGTTCCCCACAGGCAGTATGATAAGGAGTGTGGATATTTAAAGTCTAAATGCCCCTGGAATATAGTGCCCCGTCGTGACCAAGTAACCCACGTGAGCCTCCATTGCCGTCACATCCCCCGGTTAATATATAGTGCAGTTAATTTCCACGAAGGCAATCCTCGAGACAAAGCGGCAATAATGTGCCAAACCTCTCCTCAAAAGGACAGCCTCGGAACGAAAAGACAATTCATTTGTTAAAAGCATCCTGCAGATTGCCATGACATGCGTTTCTCAATGTAACCTATTACCAAAAGACCTCCGGGGACCCCCATTAACCTCAAATCCACAGAGCCCCCATCTGACAGGCCTACAAAACACAAGCAATGGCATCCGGTCCTGAGACCGCCGTGGCTTTTATCGGGTGGTCCATTAAGGGAGACATTTCAGGCTAACGACGCTGGAAGATGAAATCTATAAAACGATTAAAAAAAACCTCTATATATTGTTAATATATTTTTTTTAATTGGTTTTACTTTTTTGTCAGGGACTCCACATTTCCAACGGACGTGGTCTCCACGTACAACACCCCCCACCCCCCGCCTCTAACTCTTAACATATAAGATTAAGAAGAGGGATAAAATAGTTATTTTATTGCAAATAGTTGGAAAAAGAAATCAATAGAAAATAAGCAAAAAAGGCAAAGCGTATTTCAGAATACAGCATATAATGATTATGCATGCGCGGTGATGAATGATAAACTTGGTGCATGGTGAGCAAAATCAGTTCGAACAATCCATTCGTTTAGTTTTTCCCAAAGGAATTTCGGATCCAGATTTTTTTGGGAAAAGTTTCGGAAGGAGTTTTTTTCATTAGGAAACAAGATTTGGAGCAATGTTTTAATTGGAGGAGGTCTTTGTGGCCTCGATAACAAAGGGTCAGTAGAAGAAGGCAGCGACAGCTCTTCAAGGTAGGCTTTGATCATTTCAGAGGCGCTAGTCTGACTTTGGGGAGCTTTGACCGTACAAACCAAACAATCCCGGGCTGCTGCTCCGGTGGATCTGGTGCTGCTGGCCGGTGGATCTGGTGCTGCTGGCCGGTGGATCTGGTGCTGCTGCCCCCGTGGATCTGGTGCTGCTGCCCCCGTGGATCTGGTGCTGCTGCCCCCGTGTATCTGGTGCTGCTGCCCCGGTGGATCTGGTGCTGCTGCCCCGGTGGATCTGGTGCTGCTGCTCCGGTGGATCTGGTGCTGCTGCTCCGGTGGATCTGCTCCTTGCCCCATTAATGCCCCTTCTCTTCTGTCCAATGGGGTAATCCAAAAACATACAACTTTGATTCTCAACGCAACCCCGGAACGACACAAAACTGACTTCCTTGGCGGCAGCAGAGAGCAGTGGCGGAGCTGGCTTGGGGGGGGGGATAAAAGTATCACGACACGGAGCACATGCGCAACTCCCGGCTTTGGCCTTTTAACGGCGCAAATTATTTTCTGCTCTACAAAAATAGGAGGCTTTGCTGGTATTACTGAAACTCAAGCCATTGACAGTATTGCGAGACACATTGAGCGTGCGCAGTCCCCTGCCCTGCCTGGCTAACGCGCAAACAATATATTCTTTTTATTAAAATTAAATGTCATTTATTTATTTTGTGCTTTACAAAAAATGAGGTTTTGCTGCTAAACAACTCAGCAACGGTATTTAAAGAAAATCGCTTTTAAAAAAAAAAAAATTAGAAATGAGCCCTAAAATAATCAATTATTTAAAAAACATTCATGAAAAAAAAATGGCTTCTGCTGCAGTCCCAGTAGGACAATAAAATGAACAATTAGTATTTGTGCAGCTTCTCCGATCCCCCCCACCCTGGTCAATCTTCTGCACCATTAGTACACCTACAGCACTATGGGAGATGATCCTCGGTATTAACACTAACACTGCCGCTGACTGACATTAACCCATCTGGCGTCAGAACTCTAATAAGTAGTAGCTTTGTAAATTAAAGAGAAAACCCCATCAATCACAGCCATAATCAACGGGACTGTCCCTCAAACTTCATGCCACTTCTTTTGGCTTCTTCTGTCCATCAATCACAGTCCCTTCCCACGTTCCCCGCTGAAAAAGCACCCAAACGGGTTTTTATTGAAAAAAATAAATATATAAATATTATAAATATTCTTAACATTAATTTTTGTTTGTTTCGTTGGGGGGGTCCCTCCTTATTTTCAGAGATTCATAGGAATGCACAAATTAGGCAAAAATTTGTTAAAATTAAGATCATGCGAATCCAAATGCGCAAGTCTAGTGAATGGCGCTGCCGGTGTGGCCAAACGTAGCAGAGATCAGCTGGACAATCTCTTATTCCTCCCCTGATGCCCCCTCTTTCCTCCCCTGATGCCCCTCTTTTCTAGGAGCTCGGAATGTTTGCTGGGTATGAGGGTATCGCAGGGTTCTACGGCCCTAAAACCCCCGATAATGTGTATAGAAACAGCAGGGAATGGCTTTATAGATTAAATTGTTTTGGTTGTTGTCGTTGAGATGGCTCCTGGAGCTCTTGGAGTGGCCTCTTCTACTTCATACCTCTATGGTCATATAGACTCCGGCCTGAAGGGTAAAAAGCTTTGAAATGCCCTTTCTAAGAACATATAGTCCAGGACATAGGGGTATAACATAAGTCACTGCAGCTCCTGTGATGCTGAGGGGGCTTCCTGGTCTTCTTTATGCCCGAGGTGGTTCTGAAGACATCTTCTGTGAAGGCCTTCTGTAATCATCCGTGACCATATACCGTACCTGCATTGCGTTTATGACATCACTCGGTCGTTTGGGGCAAAATTGGAGATAAGGAAGTCCCGATTTCACAGATACACATAACAAGGCCCAACTTGTGAGGGAGGAAGGACAGCATTTCTGTCACTCCGCCACCCACCAACGTTCCATCTCCAAGTTACTCCTTAAATTTGTACAAATATGTATCTTAAAAAGGAGGAGGAATAAACCGTAACCCTTATTGACCCTCGACAAAGGGGATTATGTACTAAGCGGTTGATACATGCTTTCATTTTCTTGGAATATTCCCAGATTATTCTCTGGCGATGGACCATACCAACAACAATGAAGTTGTTTTTACGGAGTCCGCCGACCGAGATGTTTATATTGGAACGAACACAAAAGCAGCCCTTTTTTTCCACCTTGGTAATAATAACAATAACAGGGATAATCCTTCCGTTAAGTGAAGTATTTGCGTTGGATATACCCGTGACGCCAGCTCCGAAAACAAACGAGCCACGGAGAGTAAACCTTACAGGCTCGAAGGACAAAGTTTTTTTTTTTTTTTTATTTATGGTAAATTCCGTTAGATTTAATTGAAACATTTTGTACAGAGAATAAACTAAGATATTTTAAAGAAAAATTTAATTTTTTTTCCTAAATGGAAAAATAGGGTAAATAATGAATATTATTATTATATATATATATTACATATGTATATATAATGTAATTATTTTTTATAATGTAAAGTGGATTTGTAATGTTTTTTTTTTTTTTAGAATGTAAAACTACTTTTGTAGTTTTTAAAAAACATTTTACTAGATTTTTGGTAGAAGAATGGAAAGCAGAGGGCAATAAATATCATCCTACCAATAAAAATACTACTTTTTATTGAAATAAAATGTAAAATAAAATAAAAAATGTGAATACATTTTTAAATAAAATAATAAAATGATTTATATAAAATGTTATTTAAAAAAAACATATTTATACGGTATATATGTATAATTTCTTTATTTTTTTAAGAATCTTGTTTTCTTTAGGTGAGAGGCCTACTTTTTCCTAAAAGTGTTAAAATGTTACAGTTTTCTTACGTTAGGTACAGAATTCCATACGTATGGAATTTATACTATTTGACAGGAGCGCTTCCTGATCATGTGACAAAATCGTAGGGGCTGATAGGCTGTTGCCATAGAAACTGAAAAACAAATTTGTTTTGATTTTTACTCAATGAATACTCTGGAGGGTAGAAATAAATATTTCCGTACATCATTTGTCTAAGTGAAACAGCACCTTAAATGCTGTAACTTCTCAGCCTTTTCTTATCGTCGCTATCTTCTGTTAGAAATTAATGTGTAACACGGGAATTAAATAAGACTCAGCACTGCTACTTTACACCTGCCACTTCTGCCGCAAATCTGTTCCATGCATCTACTACACCTTTCCTAAATGAACTCAGAGTATTTATGCTGAATCTGGCTCAGTCTGAATCATCTTCATTAAAAAATAGAACCTCCAGTATATTATTAAAAGAGAGGCTGTGATGGCGGGCTGTTCTCCATACGCTGCCAGCATCCTTCAAGCCGCCGAGCGGGCCTTTGATCGGCTGCCAGGTGCCAGCGTGAGACTTCCAATCTCCAGAGGGCTGCAGCTGCGGACGGCCTGCTGGGTGCGCATGGAGGCCGGCGGGAGGCTGCTTTGAATGCACTTATAAGGAACGACAAAAAAAAAAGGCTTATTGAGGACAAATTAGGCATTTTGAGGAATAAACAGAAATCTGTATTAGAATTCCGGAGGTCATTAATCTGGGAGGGAGTAATCAGCGGCGATTTTCTCCGGGGCCTCTGGGAAATGGAATTTTATTCTGGGAAGAAACGTTATGCGAGCTCGTCGGAGCCGGGCCCTCCTCACCGGTGCTCTCAATAGTTATCTACTACTTATGTCCCGTCTACTTATTGTACAGCGCTACGGAATATTACGGCGCTATATATAATATTAATAACGTAAATTCTCTTCAGTGAAGAAGAAGCACCGGGTTTGGACAAAAGAAGGAAAACTATGGGATTTGTTTTTCATACCTCCCAGGTTTCCCTGTTTAGGAGGGCCATTCCCTCCACAGGACTTTTTTTGTATTATCTGTCATGTTCCTCTTTTCTAGGAGCTCAGGATGATTGCTGGGTATGAGCGCATCGCAGTGAGGGCAACCATCAGGGGGGGGACAAGAAGTGCCAATGTAAGGGGCCCAGGCAAGAAGAGAGGCTTTGTTGGGCCCCGCAGCTTGCTGCCCAGGACTGGACCCTCATGGCCTGCTACTAAGGACTGGGTACTTATCAGTTACGGGGCCCAGATGGTCCCTTTCCAGGGACTGCTGGTACCTTTCTGGACCTTGAGGCTTAGTAGCTCTAATGGGACACAGTGGTGGGAGGAGCAAGGGGTGCAGTGGTGGGAGGGGTTTGGGACACAGTGGTGGGAGGAGCATGGGGTGCAGTGGTCGGAGGAGTATGGGACATAGTGGTGGGAGGAGCATGGGGTGCAGTGAGGGGAGGCGTATGGGACACAGTGGTGGGAAGAGCATAGGGTGCAGTGATAGGAGAAGAAAGTAGTACAGTGGTGGGAGGAGTATGGGGCACAGTGGTGGGAGGAGCATGGGGTGCAGTGGTGGGAGGGGTACGTTGGCAGGAGAAGTATGGCGGTCCTGTCAATGTCACGGAACATGTGATTTTTTTAGTGGGGAAGTGGGGTGGGTGCTGCTCCCCCCGACCCCAAGTTTGTCCTGGCCCCAAAATTTCTGACGGAGCCCCTGATCATAGCATCTGCAGCTCACAATAATGTGTAAAGAAACACGAGAAATGGGTTCCTAACAAATCGTATAAATAAAATATCGTAAAGCCCCTGACCATGCCTCCAACCACCACTTAAAACATAAAATGAGCCGTCTTCCACCCGCTGGAAGTGCAGGAAGCCATGTTTATGAGGTAAAAAGCTCTCGCTGCTAATCGTAGGCATTATTTTCAGGGATGCGTGGAGATTCCATCCCTGCCATTGGCTGCCGTATACAATTTGTCCTGTATTTTGCAAATAAAATCATATTAAATGGACTTCTTATTTAAAGGGACCTCTCATTTAAAAGGATTTCTCATGTTTCATAGCCATTAAAGTGCCTGATTTGACATCCAGAGTTTTACTTGGTATGCAGCCAAGGAAGCCATCATTCTTCATGGACCTGGTAACGGAACAGACGTGGACAGAGAACCGCGATGGCATCTGGGCTGATATGACTCATAGAAGAAGTCAAATCACCAGCCAGTGCCAATAAATCTCAAGTACACTCAGCGCGTCACCAGCTACGGCCATAACCCAGGAGCCCTGCGCTAGAAGCTTTAAATCGCTCGCACATAAATAATTAACACGCAGCAGATCTCGTGCACAGTCATTAGCGGGAGAAGGAATGAAGGATCACAGATGCTTCTTACTATATTACTGGCAATAACACCCTTGGAGGAGCCCATTAACATAAGCCGAGGAGACGCAATATTCTGAAGGGGTAACAACAACGTACTTTAAAAAAAACATTTATAAAAGATCTCACGTTGAGGTTTACCCGTGTGCAATATCGGTGAATCACGAGTTGATATGTTGATATAACATAGAGAATGTATGATATGACATCACAAGTCCATGCCAAGAACATCAGTAGCACGTACTGTCCTGACAACGCAGAACTATGACAGCTTCATATATGATACGTTTCTTATGAGTCCCAACTTAAAGCACCAGAATTTGGGTAAGTGGAGGTCCTCTCAATGCACGAATGATGTCATCATGTGTTGCTCGATGGTGTCATGACGGAATTGTCGGTAAATCGCCTCTGCATCATGCAGCCGTTCACGTTTCTCTCCGACGACTGCTTTTCCAGGAAATGCGTCCCTCCGGGTTCCCGTTGCGTATAATTGAGGTGAGTCTTGTAATTACTTCATCATCATACACTAATTATTTCAATTGCTAAACAGTGAGTGGTTGCGGCCGGCCATTTCCATGTTATGGATCCCAAAGGAAACCCCAGTAAGAAATAAGTCAAATCCCCCATTGGACCAGTAATTGAAATTACAGCTTCCCTCCAACGAGCCGCCCCTCGTCAACTCGATGCTGGAGTCAGGGTCCCATATTGTGAACTTTCCACGAAACGCAACGGGATTTCACCTTTTAAGGTTTAAATAGTGAGGAATTAGCACATTAGTCCATCCCCAATATGTTACTGTTTGGCTACATTGTTTATCTAAACCAGGATTGAGTGTAGACAGAATGGCCTCAATTCATTGACCCATCTTAATTGATGTGCTTCCATGTAAATTGCTGCCATTGACCCCAATGGGAACTCATTCCTGCCACTGATTGGCTGCTTCAAGCTGCTTCGACTACATCACACAAACCAGCAGAAAGCCGGCCGCCATCACTGTCCGCTACAGGGGACTGGGCCCAAGAGCTCGCTACCCTAGGGGGTCGTGGAGCAATTAAAATACTTCAAACAGTGCTGGCCCATGAAGTCTTCTCCAAGCTGTCCTACAATGGCCAGATTGGGGTGGAAAGTAAGTCCTGGTATTTTCAACAACCCACAAATTAGATGATTAGATGCTCTCTTAAAGTTAAAGAGAATAAGCTTGGGTACAAGTGTCCATATTGGTCTACATGGTCTATTTGGTCTTCTGAGATTCCTTTTGGTCGACGCGTAGAACATGACAAGTAATATTCCAGAGGTAAAGTACCACATTCTAAAGTTCTTCTGTGTTTTTCTTTATTCTCCTCGATATTTGATCTCCTTTTTTTTCGACACACGTGCCGCGGGCCTCTTCCCTTGTAGATCTCAAGGCTGAAGCTGTTCCCTGGGTCACCGAGGTATCTGATGGTTAGTAAATGTCCTGTTGCTTAGATGCCGTTCCATCATCATTAACCGCAGAACAGGTTGTTCCTGGAGCTTCCTTTGTGACATAAAGAACGTATTATTCTTCTACAAAAGCAGGTTTATCAATAACCCCTCACTAGAACGGCATTCTGTGTGTGTGAGCGGGTCGTACGTTCTAGGAAATTGCAGGTTTCCAGCACAGTGACTCTTTAGAAAAATAAACTAGGAATTCTTCAGCAAATAGTCTACAGAGCTTTGAAAGTTGCACTTGAAGTGTCCTTGAGAGCCTTCAAAGCAGCCACACGCTCTAATTTTACCAATATTTGAGATTATAACATGTTCTTGCAGCAATTGGAACCACTTGTAAGTCATGATATGGAGCACGGAGGTGAGAAAAGTGTTTCTGAGATGCACCAAAGAAACGTTCCTCAAATCCCAATGGTTCGTTTTCTTAATGGAGACGAGGGAATTCAGGGGAGAACAGGTAATGTTTGAATGTTGCAATAATTTATCATTTATGTCTTGCGTTGTTTCTGGAAGGAGACATACCCTGAATTTGTTTAGCTGATTACTGAACCCTGTATTAGTCAATGTTAATGTTGTAGAGAATAATAAGGAATCACATTTAAAAGCATCATAGAATGCTCTTCATTGGTTGATGCCAGAGGAGCTCCAGGTGCCGGCGACCAATAGAGTCGTTCCTACAGACCTCTAACTCCTGACTCCGAAGCCATTGGTGTCCCCAGGCCAAGTTGCTCCAAGGTGTATTTCGCCCTGCCCTTTACCAGGGGGGACTATAATCCCTGTTCCTCCCAAGACTAGTTGCTCAGAGCAGTTGTCGGAGACAACCGTTTTAAGCAACTTGGCCTAGGAGGAACAGGGATTTGAGTATACTGGAAGTGCCAAAGATCAAAAGGCAAAGATTGGGGGCCGTTGGGAAATAGTATCCGACGTGGCCCTAAACAGAAAACAAATGTTTGAAGCTATGCCTCTTTTTGGGGCCGAAAAGGTTAAGCGAGTTCCGCACTTATCTTATCTTAGTCTCGAATTTAATGCGGCCGGGCTGATCCGTCCTGTAATAATCTTAACTCTTAATCCTGATCTTATGAACGTCTTGCATCTCAATTTGAAATAAATCTCTGTTCTAATTTTGTCTTTACGGCTTTCTTGCGTCTCTGATCTTTATGTTTATTAATCTGATGAAATGCGCGTGTCCTGCGCGCCCCCCCACAGATCTCCGTTTGATACAGCGAGATAATAAGATCTGCGCTTAGCGACGAGATATATTCTTGTGCGTTTAAGACGCTATTCAGCAATCCGGGGGTTGTAAAAACTGATACCGACACCAAAAACATAAATATTCTAATATTTTTTATTATATTATATTTTATTATAGCATATAATACGTCAAACAGTAACTGGAACGGAACTTAAGGAAATTTGTGTTCCACCGAATTCAATTAGCTTTTTAGCACATTTTGCATTAAACCTCATTCCGTACAAAATTATGGGGTCCCTGATGATGTTTGAAGATTAACCAAAATTCACTTTATTAAAGTTCCACCTGTAAGGGGGCACAAAGACCCCCCCCCAGTTGTAAGTTGTGTTTATGTAACAGTAATATAGCACCCCAAAAGATATTTGATGGACAATATGCCCTGTAGGCACTATCATGGCCTGTCCTGTACCCAGCCGTGGACAATGCCTACATGGAGCACAGAAAGGATCCATTTGGGGTTAAAATAATGTTGCCTTACATCAAAGAAAAGGCTACAGGAAGTGGTGATCTTAGGTTCGCTAATCATCAGACATTACCTTGGAGGATTGGACGTAGCCTTATGCCAAAATGGCGGCACCCTAACACTCCCTGCAAAAATCGTGGCACTTTCTGCCCTGATTGGAGGATCGGACGAGAGGACATCACCAGAAGAGCTGCCGTGATGTGAGGGACAGAGTGTGAGGGACAGAGTGTGAGGGGTTCTCCAGCGGCCTAGTGCCATGGACAGGTCCTAGCAGGGATTTTAATCTTAGTGCAAGGGGTTCCTGTTCTGGCATCGCGGGGGGGTCAGCCGTTTAGCAGACTGCTTTCTTCTCGCTAATTGCACCAAATCCACATTTTCTTTAAGACGTGTGTAATGAAGCTGAAGCACTTTTCCGTTTTATGCCGTATCCTCCGTAGCTGACGCCCCGTATCCCGACCCTGCGATTACTGCAGCTTCTCGTTATGGCCCATTACAAATGCGTAACGCGCCTCCCCCTTGGGCCGTTCTCCGTGCGCATGGATTACAGGTTTCCTTCCACTTCTAATTACAGCTAAAATTATAGCTTGAAAGAGCAAATCTATGTATTCACGTAACGCATACACGGAGCGCAATAATCACTTATCGGAAAATGTGAGTCGGAGACGCTGGGTTTTGTTTCAAACCGTGAGGGTTACGTATAAAAAAAGAATATGGCGCTATGGAAGGAAATTGGGGGTCACGCTGTCCAGTGAGTTTGGTACAGGACAAAGTACTTGTTGCTTTCAAACAGCGATGGCCCCAACGTGCGTGTGAAAATAAACCAACGCCAGGGGCCCCGCCATGCTGCAAGCTGCCGGGCTACTGCTACATGGTCACTTAATGTCACATTACATGGCCACCTGAGTAGCCAGCCCAAGCCGAACCAGCCCTGTTTGACAAATTTAGACAAGCTCAAGGGGTAATTACCTCCCTGCCCCCTGGGCTAGCCCATCCCCAATGGCATGAGCAGGCTAGAACCCAAACACAAGGAAAGCTCTACAGGTGGTATGCACAAGGAGCTGCACATCTCAACGTACCTTTTAGCCGTAGGAAGAACCTCTAGAAGGTATTTCAGCTGCACCTCTCCAACAAGGCTCACCAAGACCAAAACACATCCATGGAGTTCTAAGTTCTCTTGTACAAAAAAAATGCCTCTTACTTTGGTTCTAGACTGCCATGGTGGCCAGGATTAGCGTAATATGGGGATGAAATCATTCCTCCTCGTCAGTGCATCTGAGCAAAAAATTTGACCCTCTTCTAATCAGGGATCACCATATGGCAGTTTATTTAAACCGCACCTCTCCAACAAGGCTCACCAAGACCAAAACACGGACATGGAGTTCTAGGTTCCTCTAGACATGGACATGGAGTTCTAGGTTCCTCTAGACATGTACACAGAGTTCTAAAATGTGCCTCTTATTTTGGTTCTAGACCGCCCTTGTGGCCAGAATTAGTGTAATCTGGGGATGGAGTTATTCCTCTTTGTTGGCGCATGTGAGCTAAAATTTGACCCTCTCCCCATCAAGGACTCGCCAAATGGCAGATTATTTCAGCTTTTTCCGTCCTTCTAGTTTTGACACATCTCGACATCCCTACATTATCCAAATGAACCTTTATAACCTCTGTGCGCAGCTTCCCTGCAATCAAAATAACTTCTACTTTCATAAGTGCATATTTTACACAGTTTACAGTTCCTACGGAAATATTTTAATTTCAACGATGGATCAAATATTGATGGGGCAAATGTAAAAAAAAAAAAAGAAGCCTTTTAAGCTCAAATTACTTATGCATGAAATAAGAAACGGTTGAAGAGTAACTCGTTAAGAAATAATTATACAAGAATGATATCCTTGTTAATAATAGATCAGTTTTTCGTTATAATGATATTAAAGAAAATGACACATTATTCTGCCTCGCATTGAAAACGCCAAACATGGAGAAATGAAACACAAGAAAATAATACTGAAAAAGTTTAATAACTTTTATAAATGTAATAATAACCTGTAAATAACTGTATTATTTTATATATATTAAGGTGGTTTGTAAGGGTGGCGCTGTTTTCTTGATAATTCAAGTCAAACGCCCAGTCTTGGAGGAGATAGGTCTTGACGAGATGGTACTACACGACCTAATGAAGTGACGTGTAGAGGTATGATGTCATAGCTCAGTAATGTCGCTTGATGGTCCCATGGAGGTCCAAGAGAAGAATCCAGTGTAGACCTACACCAGTAGATGTGGAACAGTTCTCCATCTCTTGAGACCATAGGTTTACTGGTCACACTGGCCCTATGATTGTAAGCCACCAGCCCATAGATTATACAATCCATGGGGCCGATCCAAGGGCTCGAGACATCTAGGCTATTTCCCAATGCACCCGGTCAAGTACATGGCATTTAACGATGGCTTTCTTTAAAAACAAATCTATGTTTTCATCACGCTAGGTATGGCTGAAATCTGAGTGCCAGGAACATGCGTTTTTTAATAGTTTGACCGAACCTAGAGAACCTGCAATACTAGGTTAAATAAATGGTACAATAAAAATAGAGAGATTATAGAAATATATATCATAAATGGGTATAAAAACTCATGATTAGTAGGACAAGGTTCTCATTTCCAAGACCCCCGGCGCACCCAAGTTCCATCATGATGTCACTATCGTTCGTCACCGATTATCGCTGTATGTTTCGATGTATAAGAAATAAATCTTTAAATACACAGAAGCTGTTATTCCTTCTTGCCTTCGGCCACCGAGACATTTGGATATTCCTACAAAATGAATATCTAAACACTCTTTGTAAAAGTAGATAGCGGTGGAGTTGGACCTGCTGACTTGTAGACAGTCCCCACCTGGCCTTCCATCGCTTGTTACGCTCAGCCGTCTATGTGCTAAACCTACAAGCTAGCAAAGAAAAAAGAATACCAAAAAATGTTTCTATGAGTGCGGGGGGTTTATCTAATTTAAATATTTTGAGTCAATACTAGAGGTATTTCTCTAGGATTTTATGTTTGACTTGCAATACCACTTATGGCCACCAGGCGTTGTGTAACCTGGACATTCGACACAATTACCCTCCTGACTAGATCCTTTTTGTACTGTATATGCAGGCCCTCTCCTGTATGAACCAGCCTGTATTTCCGGCAGCGCATCAGCCTCCCGTGTATTTTTACTTTCCATTTATTCCACCCCATTCCCTCCATATACCGTATGAAAAGGGGATCTGTTCTGCTTTTCATTTTCGTGCATGCGCTCATCCGGTGCATCTTTTCACGTTATCACCATTATTATTTTTCCGTTTGTTATTATAGGTCTTACATAAGATAACACGACGTCCATCTTCACATCACGGCAGCTATTGTCAAACCGAGGAGCGAAAGAAAGCCACACAATCAGGCTTTTATCTCAGACACACAACGGCGGCCATTGTCTTCTCCTGCGCTATGTTGTGTGGGGGCGAACGCGTTAAAGCACCCAGATTACAGGGTTCTCTTTTCTCCATACATGGTATCAACGCGTGTGAGCAGCTCTTAAATGATCGTTTCATGTATTGAAGGTAAAGAGTTAATCAAAACCTGTATCACCCGTGTGAAAAAGTAATCGGCCCCCCCTAAACCTAATAACTGGTTGTGACGCCCCTGGCGGCAACAACTGCAACCCAACGTTTGCGACATGGCTGCGGAAGAATTTTGGCCGCACTTCTTGGCCGAATTGTTTTTATTCAGCCACGTTGGGGGGTTTTTGAGGGTCTCAATCGGAGCTTTAGGTCACGAACTGATGGTCAGAATCCACGGTTCCATCACTTATGACAAATCGATGACTGCTGGTATGATGTTCTTATTGTGGAATGCTGTGATTTTACGCCAGATCTCCTCAAAAAAAGCTCCACTTTTGACTCATCAGTCCAGAGATTATCCCAAAAGTCTTGGGGGTCATCAAGATGTTTTATGACAAACGCGAGACGAGTCTTTGTGTTCTTCTTGGTCAGCAGTGCTTTTTGTCTTTAAACTCTCCCCAATGGATGCCATTTTTGTTAGTTTGGGTTGTTTTGTAAGTTCCCGGACGAGCCACTGATGAGTTCTCGGAGGTGTTTTGGTCGGCCGGCCACTCCTGGGAAGGCTCACCACTGTTTTCTCCATTTGTAGCTAACGGTTCTCACCGAGCTTCGTTGGAGTCACGGAGCCTTAGTCTGGAAGATTTCTGATAGATATCAATTACTTTGTTAATTGGATGATTTAGTAACTAAGGGGGCAATTACTTTTTTCACATAGGGGTTAATGCTTACAAGAGCCTACAACGGGCACGTGAGCAGAAGAACCGGAACCCGGAGCGATGGAAGAAGGTGGCCGGTCTGATGAATCACATTTTCTCTTACATCACGTGGATGGCCAGGTGCGTCGCTTACCTGGAGAACACGCGGCACCCGGACGCGTCCATGGGGGCCGCACCGCGCAACTTACAGGACTTAAAGGATCTGCTGCTAACGTCTTGGTGCCGGATACCAAAGCACAGCTTCAGAGGTCTAGCGGAGTCCATGCCTCGACGGGTCAGGCCTGTTATGGCGGCAAAAGGGGGACCTACACGATATTAGGCAGGTGGTCATAATGTTTTCCAGACAGCGACCCTTACACTCAGACGACAGCAACCCTAAACTCACTGAAAAGCCCACCGCTCTGTAACTGGTAAAATACTAAATAAAATAACAGAGACCTTCCGCGCGAAACATTTTTATTAGGTTTTTCATAATAAGATCCTAAAAGTCAGTTGCACATACAGAAGATTTTGCGATACTGCGCAGGTGCAATCAGAGCATCGCGTTAAATATACAAAATTACAATCAACCAGCAATTGTAACACAAATCGGCTTTTATAAATATTTATACACGAGAGAGGCGAAGAAATAAAAAAAAACTATTGGAGAGACTTTGTAAACATAACCCGGGAATCGTTTCCAAGATTCTGCGACGGGGACCCTCGAGAGCAAATAAAAGATAAAGCCACGGGATGTTTTTTGTTTTTAACCAAAAAAAATTGCTTTTGAAGGCACCAAGTCTTGAAGGAAACTGTACCCATCCTAGCTGGCCCGGTATAATGCAGTTTAATCACCCATTGAACAATACATTATACAGGGCCAGCTCAACCCTTCTTTGTTGGAGGAACCCATCAGGGTGGACCCAGACGCACTAAGAGTCCCATCATCCTCCAAGATCCTCAGAAGTTCCTTCATCAGATCTCCTTCATATGTAGGGACCTTTGAGGTTCTGAAAGCGTATCGGACTCTGCATTTAACTCTTTGCTTGCTGGTCCACAAAATAGTATCACAGGTCCGGACTATATTCTCAGAGAACAAGACAATATCCCCTTAACATATACGCACATTAAAAAGCTCGGGTTTATGAATGATATGACGTTAACTGATAAGACGGTTAATACAAGTAAAACGTACATTTAATTTATGTTCCCCGACCAGTGAAAAGGTGCCTGCGTGATATTATATTATTATAAACTGCTATCTCTGGGGATTTGTCAATCTGTGATATTCACACAACCGTTTACAAAAAACCCCCCAAAAAAGACATTTAACCCATTTAAGACCGTATATAAATTTTCCCAGTTCAACAGATGCATTTAATAATCTGCTTTTCCCTTAATATAAAGCTCAATCCCTTCTAGAATATTCCCGGGAAGGCATCAGCCGTGATTGGGTTAATACAGCTATCGGAGTGGAGATCTCCGGCTGCCGTAGCGCATAAAAAAATTATTTTACTGGTGTTCTAGAAATTAGTTCTGCTTAGCAAGTGAAATCAGGTCTGCGCACAAAACAGTTTGACCAAAATGTAATTTAATACTAAAAAAAAAAAATATATAATATTAAAAGAATTAAAGGGGGACAGAGGGCTGCCCGGCAAACACTCGGGGTCCGTGGATGGGAATTATAAAATCTTATATTATTCTACAATTTCATTTACTTAAGTGAGAAGGTTTTCTTGCGGTGGGATCTCTTGTAAGAGATTTCAGCAGGAAGAAAAAAAAACAACTGTGAAGGATGAGTAACAGCAAGAGGAAAAATAAATTATATATATATATATATATATATATATATATATTTTAAGATATATATATATATATAAATATATATATATATATATAAATGGGGAAACGAGGAGGAGGAGAGAGGGGACAAGGAGGAGGAGAAAGGGGAACGAGGAGGAACAAGAAGGGGAACAAGAGGGGGAACGAGTGGAGGAGAGGGGAAAGGAGAACATTATCAGGAAGTGAACGTGTTTGAAGGCAGGACCCCCCCGGGGTGGGGTGTAAAGTGCCAAAGGGCATTTGTGTTCTCCTCCTACGAGCTGATAATGTGCCACCGTGACACCCGGGGTAAGAAAAATGTTCTATAAATGATGTACATTTGGGATTCTCCGTTCTTTTGTTCCCAGTAACTTTCTGGTAATGAAGTAAAGGAGCGGAGAGTTTTGGGTTTCGCGTCAGGGCGGGCAGCAGATGATGCTTCCGGCACCGAGCATTGGCCAAAATAAATCAAAATAAATCGTTTTCCCTGGTTTTTACTGTAAAAGCGCATATATGTTATAAGCAATAAATACGGATGTCTTCCCCAAACACTTTCCAACATAACGATGAATCGGAACCAATAAGCCTGATTCACTAAAGGGAACCTTTACTATTCATTACAATGTGCCAACACGGGCAAGCGGCTCCAGAAACAGCCTGAGCTGGCCCTGTATAATGTATAAGTCAAAGGATAAAGAAATATATGATTTTACAATACATTCTACAGGGACAAGTCAAGGAGCTCAAACGCAATTCTCTCTTTAGTGAATAGACCCCCCCGTGTCCAGATCAATCAACCGAGATAGAAAAAAAACATATAATATTTCCCTTTGGGTGTAAAAATGAGCATTTAGTGACCCCTTAGGGGTCCGCGATGAGCCGGTAATGGTCCATGAATAAAGTGCGACCCCAACGACTTGGTTTCCTCGAATGTGAGGTCTTGGGGGGGGGGGGGGACTATAAAGGTGCGACTTCGGCCCGAAGGTGCTGGGAGGTCTCCGACTTCAGATCTTTGGCTGGAGGTAAATGCTTCATTGTCCACAAAACAATCTGATCTAAAGCGGCGAGGTCAGGGATTGAGAATATTACAACCCGGAAGGCAGAAAGAGTAAAAAAAAGATTGAACCTGAAGAGCTAGCACTCCAACCCGCCATAGGGGCCCCCGTGTCACTGCAAAGAAGGTGAAGGGACTCCTGGAAAGTCCTTAAATAAATCAGAATTCACTCCACAGGACAGCCTTCTTTCCTCGGTCGACGCTAACCACGTAGTCCCCGGATGCGGACCACGTGATGGCACTCACCGGAGCACTGGGGAGGAAAAAAAAAGACAACAAAAGAATAAGAATTTAGCAAAATAAAGAGTTATTTCTAGGTAATTGATTAAATATTAATATATTGCTTTAAAATGCATCTGTGTGTTATGTGCTACTACATTACACAGGGTACCAAACTCACTGTTTTAGCCTGTAGCACTTCTGCTGGGAGGGTGTTCCACTTAACTACTACCTCCGCAATAAAAGTAAAACTTCTTTACATCACATGTAATTTTAGGTTGTAATAGGGTTATTATACGGTCTACAAATTGTGTGGATGTTCCCAGGACTTTACCTGCAATGGAAGGGTTACTGGTGCAGAAAAACCCCCAAATGCATTGAAAGGGAGTTTTGTTGTTCATAGGAACAGAAATAGTTAATAGTAGAAAGGTACGAGCGCGGCGCTGACGCACAGATCGGGAGATAATTCAAAGGAAATCCTATCAGCGATCCGCACGGCCATTTCTATTTAATCCGAATGTGTTACGCATCAGCATCCAATTAATCGGATTTAAGATTTACGTGGATTTATTGCGAAATAATCCCGAAGGGTTTAAAAATTTCTCAACAAAAAGACGCTTTGTGCAATCCGTGCGACATCATCAAGCGGAAATATACCGCAGAATAAGATGTGAGCAGTCACGTAGGCATCGCGATAAACCTGTGTATAACAATGCGGTAGTAGATTTTTTTGGCAGAATTGAAAGATTTTTTTTTTATTACTAGTATTAAAAATACATTTTCAAAAACATTTTGTTGTTTTCTCTTGAAACAGGTCGAGTTTTACATAAGATAATGTTTTCAGGCAGCCATTTGTATGAATTCTCGCTCTGTTATCTGATCCCAATGTACTAAACACCCCAACTCCTCATTATACTGCCTGTGGGAAACAATAGAATGGCTCAGTCTTAATCACTCATCAACTCTGGCTAATGAAAGTCAAGTGGAGGAACGGACTTCATTAGCATTGCCATAAAGCATCAGCTCAGTGTGGTGTTTGAGCCGGGAAAGGCACCCAAAATATCACATGACTGACAGCAATGGCGGCCTCCAGATCTGCAGATAAAGGTTTATTGAGTCAACCTCTAATCCAACAAAATGAAAACAATGCCTATTTACAGCAAAGCACTTTGTATATTGTGTATCGGAGTAAACACCAACATTGAGTTACGCCACGGAATTCTGCTGGAAAACCCATCCGTGACGCAGGACGTATCATTACTCCCTCTGGAACAAGCCCTAGGTGACCAGGGACATAATAATACGTCCTATGGTTTTTATGCAGGAGATTAGGCAGTCTGGAGTCTCCCTAGTCAGCATGAGTAAGCATCGCTCGCTTCCTGCTTACGGACCCGATGTAGCGTTGATTACGTCAGAATGGCGGAGAAAGCCCAGAAACCCCATTCAATGTAAAAGTGTTCCCAGAGAACTCTGACAAGTTACTGGTATTGCGATCAGCAAGGCAATGGATCCCTGCTTGCTAACCACTCTGTGACCAGCAGCAGTGAGTCTTCAAAAATAATGAAAAAAATAATTTTACAAATTAAAATGAAATACAATGAATAAATAATAGACTCCAGTGATGTCACTAACACATCATAAGGATGAGACTTGTGCATTCATATTTGGGAGAACATGAAAAACACGAATGGTGCGTTTTAGTTGTTCAAACCAAATACCGAATAAAGTAATATGGCGACGGGTAAATGTACACGAAGAATCTCCTAACTTACCTCCCTGGTCCCTTCCCCCCATACAAGTCACTGCCTCTAGTCTAACTTAAGTCTTCCTAGCATAGCAGGGGTTAACGGGAACAGGAATCCGTATGACCTCCTATTGGTTGCCAGCTGGGCCCTCCTCTGGCATCAATGAATGAAGAGCAGCTGCCCCTGCCAGCGACCAATCGAGTCGCACTTAGGGACCTTTCACTCCTGGCGCCAAAGCCAATGGTCTCCCCAGGCCGAGTTGCTCTGAGGTGTACCTTGCTCAGGCCAAGTTGCTCAGATCGGTTGTGTCGCTCTTACAGAACTTTAAAATCCCGGCGCCAAAGCTGCTGCGTACTGTTACCGCGTTAACCCCGTATTAACCCCTGCTAGAAAGCCGGCAGAAAACGAACATGAAGAACGTACACGAATATTCGCCCGAAACAAACACGGCAATGGGTGATTATTCGTGTAATACGAAGGTTAAAAACTTAAAATATATTAAATAAGTAATAAAAAAAAGTGCAGAAAATGTTTTCTTTAAAATTGGTGCCCAAAAACCTCATGCCCCTCCCACTAGAAATATACATAAAAAATTTTTTTAAAATTTAATTCTTCCCCTCCCCCCATCAAGGTTAAAAAAATAAATAAGAAAACATAGTGCAGAATGTGAGGGAGAGATTTGATCTCTCTCTGGTATTTGATCTCTCTCCAGGATTTAATCTGGGACACGTCGAAGGACAAAAGTCTAGGCAGGCTGAACAGGTCCATACGATGCGCGGATTGAAGCGTATCTACCAGACGCGGGTCTCGTATAACGCGTCCTACCTGTGCTGTCCGTTCAGACTCCGCTCCAGTAGCCCGGTTTGTGTGTTCCATATGAAGATGGTCCCATCTGCAGAACCGGCAATGGCGTAGCTTCCATCGGGGCTGAAGAACACAAGAGACAGAACGTGAGGATGTGACAGCACGGAACCCAACGTCCGATACACGTCTCCAGAACGACAAAACAACCCCCCCCCCGGGAAACCTCTGTGCAAGGATTTCCCTAGAAGACCTCATAACTTTGCAGGACCTGTGGTCTCAGGATCTCCTCCTCGCTCATAGCCGTTATACCCCCCGCAGCCTCCCCACGGCTGGGGATTTGGATCGGTACCAGAAATGATTTATTTGCCTTGCGCGTGGATCCATGTTGAGAAGAGATATGAAAGATACGCGGTGTGTCGGGGGAGACGCGGCCGGACTTCACCGAGGGCCACCAAATAAAGTAACTGGTGTTAAAGTTAAATAAATAAATAAAACCAGCGCAGGGAACATTAGAAGTTTTAGAACCCGGGGAGTACGTAGAATAACTCAATATCCGCTCATCAACAGAAAGGTCGGAGGGCCGTGGGAACGACCCGCTTCTATTTTCTGCTTTCTGATGCCAAATTTCTTAATATAAGAAAAACATTGCGATTGGATCTCTTCTCTGTCGATAAGAGGACACCACGTAAAGGGGAACCAGCCCAAGAGACCAAACTGACGGGGGACATATATCAGAGAGAGAGGAGAGAAGCTTTGAGGAGCCGGCATTTTATTCTTACGACCGAAAAAACACAAAACCTTAAGAAGATGTTCCCGTTTCTATAGCAACAAAAGTAGAAGTGGCAGCTTTTGCGTCACATGACAATTAAATGTTCCCGGCAAATCCCTAATGTGAACGGAAAAGGATGTGGATTGCCACTTTTTTAAATCCATTTATTATAGTTATTTGATGCCTCCTGCTCCCTAGTCTGTCGTTACATCTGAAGAAGAGACCTCTGAGGTCTCCCAAAAGCTTTTTCAATGTTGGCCCAATGAAAAAGGTCTCGCCTTTGGTTAAAGACTTCTTTCCCTTGGGTTGATAAGGAATTATCCGTTTCCCAAACAACATTATATTTGTAAAGGGGATTAAATAAAAAAGGAGGCAAAAAAAAAAGGGGACAACAAAGAAGACTCGCATTATTTTGAAGTATTTTTTTTTTTTAAAGTTCTGTTTTCTGTAAAAAAACTCTTCGACATATCTCAAAATATTACCTCAATATGGCCTTGGTCCAGTCGCACCCACATTTAAATCCATCAGCTCTGTAGGAGAACATGGAAAATCAGTAAATAATAATAAATTATACTGACACAGACAGCAATGCTTCTCAATTATATTTAAACTTAAAACTCAGCGAACACAACGTGCCATTGGAACCCAGGAGTGATGGGAGTGATAAAGGGCCATTGGAGCACAGGAGTGATGGGAGTGATGAAGGGCCATTGGAACCCAGGAGTGATGGGAGTGATAAAGGGCCATTGGAACCCAGGAGTGATGGGAGTGATAAAGGGCCATTGGAACCCAGGAGTGATGGGAGTGATAAAGGGCCATTGGAATACAGGAGTGATGGGAGTGATAAAGGGCCATTGGAGCACAGGAGTGATGGGAGTGATGAAGGGCCATTGGAGCACAGGAGTGATGGGAGTGATAAAGGGCCATTGGAACACAGGAGTGATGGGAGTGATAAAGGGCCACTGGAACACAGGAGTGATGGGAGTGATAAAGGGCCTCTGTATGCCTATGAAGAGATTCCATTAAAAATCAGCCGGTTTCAGCTACAATAGTAATTTACACATTAACCCCGTCTGCGCTGGATTTTTATTTCATGTTATTTTAATGGACAAAATGTGCGTTTCTTTTAAAAACAAGGAAATTTCCAAGTGACCCCAAACTACCCACAGAACCTTTTCACTTTTGGACTCCTTTTAGGTTCAGCACAGGACCCCATCGATTAATGGCTTTTAGCACTGTACTTGGGGGGGGGGGTTCAAGGCCATCGACGCGCTGTCTGTTACAAATAGCTGTATTTAATGCCCCGCGTCCATAGCAACAAGGAAAGCGTAAATAACTAAGAGCCTCATTCGCATATCTTAGCCATAAAAAAGCCCCCTCTCCTGGACCGATCACCACGGGGTACAGAAGTTTCTGGTTATAATATCTGTGAATGCGCCGCTGAGGATCAATCACCACCTGGTGAAAAGCAGCGTGACCGGCAGTTCTCCGGCTGACGCAGAAGTTAGTTTCCCACGATGGTCGACCTACCAAAGCATCACGCGCTTCCAGAGAAGCCAGAGCTCTGCGCGTCGGCCGCTCGCTGGCCTTACCTGAGAACCCGGTGGACGTTCCCGGTGCGAAGGTCGATCAGGCTGAGCGCGTCATCGCGGGAGCAGCTGAGGAGTTGGGTCTGGTCCTGGCCCAAGAAAAGGGACGTTATCTTCTCCTCCAGAGTCACCTCCCTGATGCAGCATTCAGACCTGAGGAGACCACCGGTTATTACGTCATCGTCATGGGGGGCAGAGCTGCTCTAGACGCGTCCCACCTCAGCTTGGACTGGGACTAAAACACTAATCAATATCTTAAATGCCCACGCGTTTCGCCAACAGTATGACGGCTTCATGGAGGGGGGCTTTACCTACTGTCCCAGAACCGTATCTTCCGGTCGTGGTGGCCACTGATGATGATGGTGTCCAAGCAGACCACGTCGCTGCAGTAAGAGGACACGGAGATACTCCTGATACCTGCGAGGAAGAGAATAATCACGTATGTTATAGCCAGATGAACACAAACTGGAGGTTTTATAGAAGAAACCCTGGATAAGCCACAGGGGGTATTTGGGTAACATTTGGGGAGTCAACACATAGAATCACCACAACAGGCTTTAAAGGATATCGGGGTCCGCTCATTTAGACGGTTCCCAAAGGATTTTAACTCTGCAGCCGAGTTACGGTCTAGTTCTAAGCTCTCGAACGGATAGAAGTTCCTCCAAGTCACTTACAGGCCACTTTCTGCAGGTCCCACTCCTTCACTGTCCGGTCCATGCTGCTGGTGACGGCCCGATGGGGGCACATCTTGAACTTCGCTGCTGTCACTTTTCCCTTATGCCCCGTGAGAGAGTCCTAACCCCAAAGAAACAAGACAATGAGGGCTTCCAACGGGGAGGAAAACTACCATACGATATAAACGCTTATGCCATGGACGGTCTTAAGGGACAGCGTGTGTAACGGGTGTTAAAATTATCGCCATTTTAATTGTCTTTGGTAAATATTTTCACTTTCACCTACTGCAACAGCGCTACATAAACATATGTAATGCAATGCAGGCGGTTGTGACAACAATATGGCATACAAGGAGACCAGGAGAGAGCGAGCGAGCACACGAGAGAGAGGGAGGGAGCGAGCGAGCAAACGAGAGAGAGGGAGGGAGCGAGCGAGCAAACGAGAGGGAGGGAGGGAGCGAGCGAGCAAACGAGAGGGAGGGAGGGAGCGAGCGAGCAAACGAGAGGGAGGGAGGGAGCGAGCGAGCAAACGAGAGGGAGGGAGGGAGCGAGCAAACGAGAGGGAGCGAGCGAGCGGGCAAACGAGAGGGAGGGAGGGAGCGAGCGGGCAAACGAGAGGGAGGGAGGGAGCGAGCGGGCAAACGAGAGGGAGGGAGTGAGCGAGCGAGCAAACGAGAACGAACAGAGAGCAAACAGGAACAGAAGAGAGAGCGAGAACAATATTTGTTTGTACGGTCTCAGCTTGACATCCCCAAAAGGCACATACAACTTCTACAACGGAGAAGATGGCGCCGTGTGATGATGTCACAGACGAGGTAATATCTTCTCTTGATTTATGGCGGCTGAAGTTCTGCTCCAGCAAAGACAAGCGTGTTTTCTAAAACCCGTTTAGGTGACGCGCTCCGCACATCAGTAACAGGCGGCAGCCACAGCGAGCGTACGAGGACCCCCATCGCAGATGATCTCCCCAACAAGCCCATGATCCCCACCCTCTGCAAAACCAGGACCGCACTCTGAAAATCAGGACTGCCCCGCAGCAAACAGTGCAGTTGGCGTGTATGCATTTGGACTCAGGCCTGGCGCGTGTGAATGTTCTTACGTTGGCTTTGCTGTCCGTTTTCCAGAGATGAGCCGCCCCATCAAACGACGCCGCGAGAATATGATGACCCTAAAATACGGAAGAATCAAGAAGTCGGAATGCGTTTCCATAGCGATTTACTAGAGGACAGTGGCGATGAGCGTCACGGTGCGGAACAGATGAGTTTGAGGGGGGGGCAAAAAATCTATTTAAGGGGGCAGTAAAGAGAGTAGTAAATCAGACACTACATCTTAATATACCCCCCCCCGTCCCTTTAACTCCACGCTTCAAACTCAGTTTCCTTTGATGTCCGCTGGGTGATACGGTGGATTCTGCCCCCTGCTGGTGATTCCAGTAACTGCCGCAAAGTCATCAGAGACGATAAAAGTATTATTTATACGGAAGTTACACAGAAACATCAAATAAAGAGGCTTTATTTTTATATAAAGCTCAAAGCTTTATTATCTCTTATTTGTAAAGCATCAGCTGCTCCCGCATCGCTTCTCACAGTCCCTACATTCAAAGCATCAGACAAAACTACAACCGACAGACCAATACTTCAGGGAAAGAGGGCCCGGTGCGCATGCTTACAGAGACAGACAGAGACAGAGAGAGAGAGAGAGTGTAAGACAGACAGACAGAGAGAGTGAGACAGACAGAGAGAGAGTGAGACAGACAGAGAGAGAGAGAGAGAGAGAGACAGACAGACAGAGAGAGAGAGGGAGTGAGACAGACAGAGAGAGAGAGGGTATGTTCATACTTACAGAAGTATCAAACTCTATGCTCGTGATCCCCCCGTGACTCCCTTCCAGGGTCTGGAGCTCCTGTAACGTTCCTGCAGAGAATAATTATATATATTAACACATAGAACCGGGAAATGGTGTTTTAACTCTTCATCGTCTGAAGAGCTTTCACTTCAGGTTTCATTTAGGGATTTAAAAACATTTTACAATATTACGTCCACAATAGAGATCTGCTGCGTCTGATTTACGGATCTCCAAACATTCCATATAAGGACTCTTAAAAGGCCCTAATTGCCTACATTTTTATGTTTTGATCTATATAGCGCCATCGCATTCTGCTGAGCTGTACAATTAATGAACAGTTCATAACAAGCAGTGCATCGCATAAAATTTGAAACAAAAGCCGAGGAGGGCGCTGCTCAAAGAGCTTACAATCTATAAGGAGGTGGAGATATTACACAAGAGGTAACGGGATCAAAGAGGCCATTGTGTATCCTGGGGGGAGAATATTAACGGTGGAGGTTAATTCAAAAAAGTAAAGTTGCCTGCCAAAGGGTTAATTGGCACTCACAAGGCAGCATGAAAAAAAAAAAAAAAAAAGTTACATTTGAGTAGCTTTTGGGTTGATGGAAATTAGTTAGAAGTCGAAGGCGTGAGGCGGCAATTCCTTTTTCAGCCACTAGATGCCGCTAGCTACAAGGAGTACGGAACAGATACGCGCTTCTGCGCGGCTAGCGGCCATTCAATCCATCCATCGGCCAATCATATATCTTTATTATTATTATTTACATTTTTCCCCCTCATGGCTCCTTTCCATTAATCAAAGATATACGCGACCTTCGGTGAATGAAACTTCTGAATGAAAGTATTGATCCTGTAGTAAGGTTTGCAGCAAAAGGCTAACTAACCCCGCAACAGAGATCATTTAAAGGGCGGCTTTCCCCTTCCCACCGCAGCATACATTGCAGGAGCCTGTAGGTTTGCTGTATATGGTATATTTGATGTATGGTGTTTTCATACATAATATACGGTAGTATTTTGTAGTAAATTTCCTATTCCAAAAAAAAAAAATAAAAAAAAATCCTAAAAAAGCAATAAAAATAAATAACAACTACTATAGTTTTATCAGGATGAAAATAAAGACGTTCACCTCCTGTGACTTCCCACAGCTTAACAACTCGGTCAGCGCCTCCGGTGGCCACAACCCTCGAGTTGGGACAAAACTTGACGGCGTGAACTTCAGAATCGTGAACCTCCTGGAGATATAAATAATAAGGAAAAAAAAAAATAGTAGTTTTAATACCAGAAAATTAAAATAGAATATTACGGAGAATTCGCTCCATGGAGGTCTCGCCGGCCACATGAATGACGGTGATAGAACCACGGAGAAGAACGTCCATATGACCTTGGAGGTTCCACATGTCACATGATTAATTGTACGGACGGGATGGGTTTGGAATCCAGCAGCTGGGGGGGGGGTTTGGAATCCAGCAGCTGGGGGGGGGGGTTTGCTCCGCGCATGGAGACCCGGCAGCGATGGCAGAAAAATACACACGTTTCTTAAAAGAAGGGAATGAGTGCCTTCCCACGAGAGGTTAAACATGACTTGCCTTGTTGCAGAGCGCTCGTTGGGGTAGACAGCAAATCACACAGACGGTAGGAGAGTGATGCCAGTCCTCAGGGCCGGACGAGTCCCCCTGCACCTTTCTGGTATTAAAGCTGTGTACACGACAAGGGGTTAAATAAGTGAAAAAAATACATCAGACTCTGCCAGCAGAAAAGACCCATTTGTCCAACTTTAGTCAGTGCTCGGTCACATCTTCAGGATAGCCTGTGATGTTTACGCTTATCTACCACCCTCTTAGCAAAGTAAAAAAACTAACAAAAAAAAAAAAACAGAGCAAAAATCATCATCACGATCAGGGAAGTTGTACAGCCAGTCCTGTCACAGATCTACACTTTACTGGTGGAGAATTATATTTTTACTTTACTAAGAAGGTGGTAGATAAGTGGAACAGTCTCCCAGAAGAAGTGGTAGAGGGTAATACAGTGAGGGGATGAACACATGCATGGGATAGGCATACAGCTCCTGAATCTAAGACGAGACCAACGACTGATTAAGGTTTGAGTCTTTCCAGCAGGAGAAACGGGCAGAACAGACGAGGGCCAGATGGGGCCGATCTGCTTCCAAACGAGGCGAGGTTTATATGAAATAAAATCTGTACTTACTCAAAGAAACTTCTAAGTGCGCTGAGGATCTTGGAGGGCCCCAGGGGAATGGACTGAGACCTGGAAGACACGAGGAAGGGGATCAACCATAAATCCTTTCAAACAATCAACAAAACACGAGACGGAGAGACGAGAGGCGCCTCGCATTCTAGAACAAAATCCAATATTCGCTAAAAGAAGGAACATTATTGGCCAACTTGTTTGAAATACACGCCGTGCTTATGATGTCATATCCTGGCGCCCTGAGGACACGAGGAGCCAGAAGGAAGTGCTGACACGGCAAAGTCCTACAAAGGCTACGAAGCAGAGGGACCACCGCTAGCCATAATACCTCGCTGGCTACTAAGCGTTCTTAGCGGATTCGGGGAGTAATGGAACGTACCGAAATCTCCTGTTTGGTTTCTTATCGCCCTCCGGGGAATCCGTTAGATCCGGACTCCTGTGCTCGTGGGACCCGACGTCACTGGAAGAAAAAAAACATGGAGGCGTCACGAAGCAGGTAGCGCGATAAACGGAACCATAGCAAATTACGGAAAAATAGTATTTTCTAAATAATCACAGTGACATGAGGGGAACGGCCAACCAGTAGAAAGGGCAGAGGTTAAAATAAAAATGCACGGGATAAGCACAAGGCTATCGTAAACGGAGGTAAAGGATCTAGGGGGCCGACAATTCTCATCTGCCATCAAATTCCTGAGAAACAGATAATCTATTGAAGAAGAAAAACACATTCCCACTACTGTTCACAAGTTTGGGGTCACTTAGAGATCGCCTTGTTTTTAAAAGAAAAGCAAATTTTCCCCATTAAAATAAGATGAAATGGATCAGAAATTCAGCGCAGACGGGGTTAATGTTGTAAATGACTATTGTAGCTGGAATGGGATGACTTTTAATGGAATCTCTTCATAGGCGTACAGAGGCCCTTTATCACTCCCATCACTCCTGTGTTCCAATGACCCTTTATCACTCCCATCACTCCTGTGTTCCAATGGCCCTTTATCACTCCCATCACTCCTCTGTTCCAATGGCCCTTTATCACTCCCATCACTCCTGTGTTCCAATGGCCCTTTATCACTCCCATCACTCCTGTGTTCCAATGGCCCTTTATCACTCCCATCACTCCTGTGCTCCAATGACCCTTTATCACTCCCATCACTCCTGTGTTCCAATGGCCCTTTATCACTCCCATCACTCCTGTGCTCCAATGACCCTTTATCACTCATCACTCCTGTGTTCCTATGGCCCTTTATCACTCCCATCACTCCTGTGTTCCAATGGCCTTTATCACTCCCATCACTCCTGTGTTCCAACGGCCCTTTATCACTCTCATCACTCCTGTGTTCCAATGGCCCTTTATCACTCCCATCACTCCTCTGTTCCAATGGCCCTTTATCACTCCCATCACTCCTGTGTTCCAATGGCCCTTTATCACTCCCATCACTCCTCTGTTCCAATGGCCCTTTATCACTCCCATCACTCCTGTGTTCCAATGGCCCTTTATCACTCCCATCACTCCTGTGTTCCAATGGCCCTTTATCACTCCCATCACTCCTGTGCTCCAATGACCCTTTATCACTCCCATCACTCCTGTGTTCCAATGGCCCTTTATCACTCCCATCACTCCTGTGCTCCAATGACCCTTTATCACTCATCACTCCTGTGTTCCTATGGCCCTTTATCACTCCCATCACTCCTGTGTTCCAATGGCCTTTATCACTCCCATCACTCCTGTGTTCCAACGGCCCTTTATCACTCTCATCACTCCTGTGTTCCAATGGCCCTTTATCACTCCCATCACTCCTCTGTTCCAATGGCCCTTTATCACTCCCATCACTCCTGTGTTCCAATGGCCCTTTATCACTCCCATCACTCCTGAGTTCCAATGGCCCTTTATCACTCCCATCACTCCTGTGCTCCAATGACCCTTTATCACTCCCATCACTCCTGTGTTCCAATGGCCCTTTATCACTCCCATCACTCCTGTGTTCCAATGGCCCTTTATCACTCCCATCACTCCTGTGCTCCAATGACCCTTTATCACTCATCACTCCTGTGTTCCTATGGCCTTTATCACTCCCATCACTCCTGTGTTCCAATGGCCTTTATCACTCCCATCACTCCTGTGTTCCAACGGCCTTTATCACTCCCATCACTCCTGTGTTCCAATGGCCCTTTATCACTCCCATCACTCCTGTGTTCCAATGGCCCTTTATCACTCCCATCACTCCTGTGTTCCAATGGATAGAAAACCCTTTTGTAATTATGTTAAAGCCAGAAATCTCCTTGTTTTCCATGAAAACAGCTCAGCGACCCCAAACTTTTGAACACGTATCAAACACTTTCAGAAGGTGTGATGGTTTCTCTTTAAGAAATCATTTTGATTTGGGAATGAACGAACATGCACCAATCAGGAAGGGGTGTCAACGGCTATAACCCTGAATGTGATTAGCAGCCACACCACAAAAAAAAACCCACGGTGAGGACAGACCGCAGACGCGTGATCACTCCAGTAAATTATGTGAAAAAAACTGCACTCCGGTGAGCGGCAGGAGGTGCGCTAAAAAAAAATCTTACAGTCGGACAGAAATGGACGGCACTTGGTACGGCCACCACACTGAGAACAAAATCTGTGATGTGCTGTCGCTCTCCCTAGAAGCCAAAGGGTTAAAAAAGAGATGATCAAGATTATTTCATTCTGTCCCAATAATCTCCCTTTATCTGCAGACCTGGAGCCGCCGTTGCTGTCAGTCATGTGATATTTTGGGGGACTTTCCTGACTCAAACACCACACTGAGCTGATGCTTTATGGCGATGCTAATGAAGTCCGTTCCTCCATAGACTTTCATTAGTCAAAGAGTCTGACCAGGCTTAATGGCCTCTTACCTCTCAGCGCTCACGGTTTTCCTCAAAGCCTTCTTGCAGTGATGCCTCCAAATATCTATTTTTATCCTTCGGGGGAAAAAAAAAAAAAGAAAAGATTAGATGTTTTTGAGAAATATTTTGGAAGACATTAATAGAAGAAACGGGGACGTCTGTGATGTCAGAGCGCAGATCGCCATTACGGCTCCCATTTGGTCAACTTGAGCCGCTCTACATAGGAGTGCCCAAAGGTGACCATGCCTCCGGCCCCACTCGCTCCTCACACACTCCCACCCCACCGAACTCCAAATGCTGGGGGGTCTGTGCATCTGAACACGTGGTTCCCGGTGAAGGCCACGCGCGCCAACCTCTCGTTAACTTGGTTCTGGTTCTCGGCCTCCAGGGCCTTCTGCTTGGTCATGGTCTCGATGAGATCCCGCTGCTTGAGCTCCTCTTCCCGCAGCGTCTCCTCCAGGCCCTGGCTGCGGAGTAGGAGGTCATCGTACTTCTCCTTCAGCTCCCGGTTGGAGATCTCAGTGACCCGCGCCTCCTCCGACAGACAGTCCCGCTGGGCGCAGCGCGCCTCCACGTCCTCCTGGAGTTCCTTTATACTGCCAATGACAAATACGGAGCATTCATCATCATCTCGGAACCTAAATGTAGCCGCAAACCGGGGTCTGGCGATCCTTGGCACCGATTGGCTGCTTGAAGCGCCCGCATTGAAAAGAATGAGAGTGCTCTCCGCGCCAGGGGTCCGGAAGGGGCACACAGCTGGATGGCTGGAGTGTCATTTTGGGGCAGAAATCAGGGGAATTATAATTCCATCTTTCCCGAAATCACATGTGACGCAGGGGATTCGGCCAGATGCCCCCTGCTGCAGCAGGACTGCCCTGACAAACCCGGAATAGTTGGCATTTACTTTTTTCATACAGGAGAGAGGCTGCCGCGCTAGAAAAGTTACAGCTGGTCGAGGGCTGTTTACCTGCAACTCTGCTGCTTCAGCTTATTGTCCCGCTCCAGTACCTGCTTCTTTAGAGTGCAAGCTTCATAGGCCAACTGCAACACACAACATATAACAGGAGTGGACATGTGACCACGTAAAAAAAAAATTATATATATTTATATATATTATATATTAATAACCTGTATATTCAAACATATAGAGGGTGAATTCTATGATCGGTGGGATGCCAAAAATCACTACTTTCTTATAGAGCTCTTGTAATATTAACCCCTTAATAGCCCGTCATGATGATTCTCTGTAGTGACTCACCAAATGTGTTACCCAAACCACTGTAATACCAGTCCCTATGGAAACTTCACCGAGTCACCTGCATTCAAGCAGGGATATCAGCCATAGTATACTGCTAGTAAAAAAAAAATAATAAAAACTCACTGGAAGACAGAGCTGGGTGAGTAACCGGCCTGTGACTTCATTATAAAGTAATATAAATAATAATAAATAATGCTAATAATCTTAGTAAAGCGTTAATGAGCATAGGATTAACCCTGTGCGGTGCGCTCTTTTACTATGATTTGCCCCCACTGGCCCACTTCATACTTCTCCGTTGTAGTTTTCGAGCTCCTCAATTTCCATTTGCGGGTGGGCATCCTCCGTCGCACATTGATGTCCCGAGACGTCAGAGGGGATCCTGCAAGCCAAAGGTTTTTCAATGACATGGGCCATAGGGCGGGCTGTTATCACGGTACCCTCGATCCGCACCAACGCTATACGCACTTATACCGGACCTCGACTGTATCCGAGTCATTATAGGATATGCAATAAGCCCTTAAAGAGACGCCCGGTACTTTAATGCATAAAATTGCAGAGGTCCCTTTAAAAATATGTGCTGCCCCCCTTGCAAGTGTACGGGGGAGGGGGAGATTCTGTAGATGTACACACAAACACACACAATGTGGAACAAAAACTAAGCATTTAATAATAATAATAAAAAAAAATTATATATATATATATATATACACACACACAGACACACGTATATATTTTTCAATATTTTTATACTTAAAATGATTTTCAGGAAAACGAGAAATAAAGCGTCATTCTGACTTATAAACAAACTCACCAAAACTATCGGCGAGGTCACGTCCACGGGAGAGTTTAAAGACATCAAGAAAATAAAAATCAACAAGCTACAAATATCATTCCGTGGGACAAACCCACCGGGGGGGCTATATATTTCTTTAATATAAACGATATATAACATAACATTTATTATATTTATTATTATAGGTTTATTATTGTTTATAAAGGGTCAGTAAGCGACTCAAGTGGTTATTATGTCACAAGAAAAACAACCTATCAACACATAGTATATCCTTGGGGGATATTTACATTTTTTTTTTATTATTAGTATTTTAATTATTTTGTATTTTTTTTTTTTTTACTAAAAATGGATTAATTAAAATATGTCGGTCCATCAACCAAATACTTTTTTTTTTTTTTTTTTTAGAGGCTTTTTTGGGTAGGTTGGCTGGTGCCAGATGCTGATCTTTCTATACGAGCCCCTTAAGGGATCCAGTGCTGACCTGGTGAAGTGGGTTGGAGGAGATCCCACGGGATCCGCTTGGAGCTTTTCAGTCCATTGCTTCAGTAAACCCGACTTCTCCAAAAGTTTGTTATCTAGAGGGAGGAAAACCAAAAAGTTCAAGGTCAACAAAAGCAAAAGCGGACAGAATGAGTATTTAAAAACGCAGCAGGATTCACAGTTAAAAAAAAATAAAAAATATATATATATAAAATAAAAGAGCGTTGGAGAAACCAGGGTCTTCCATCAAAGGATCCAGAACGTCTGCTTCAAGTTCATCGAGGCTGCGTAAATGCTACTTACTGACGGGCACAGAACGGAACGCGGGGGCTGAAATTTAGGGCAGATTGTTGAATTTTACGGAAATTGTTAGGATTCACTTTGAAATCAGTATAGATTCTGATATAACCGAGAAGATACGCCAGCGGCGTATAAATATATAATCATACATATAATAATATATAAAATAGACCTTTGTTGGGGGTGCAGCGAGTAGCAGGGCGAGGACCACCCAACCCAACCGGCTCTTGACCCCAAGTGCCCGCAAAACCAAGACATTGAGAAGCAGACACAGGTCGGGGGATCCCGCGAAGCTGCATTTTTATGATCTGCGTTTACAGCCTCGTTATGTTTCTTATTTTAGTTACATTTGTTATGACTCTTATGTTTGTTACATTTGTTATTTTTCTTATCTTAGTTATGTTTGTTATGTTCCTTATTTTAGTTACGTTTGTTTTGTTGGGGTTTTTGCTGGACGGGTAACATTGCTGATTCTCCAAATTCTCTTTAATATTTAAAATCTCCGGTGTTTCCTTCTGACAGCGCACGCAAAAAAAAAACCAAAAAACAAATAATAATAATAATAATTATTATTGTTTGTTTTTTTAATTCAGCCTCGGCTCCCCAGAGACACAAAGTGAGGTGGAGGTGCTGCGCGGTTATGTTGGGGGGGGGGGCAGATAATATCCCGAAACATCCTAAACTGTAATGTAATAAATTCCTGTAAGCATACAGAACACATTAAAAATATTGACATTTCATAAATAAAGTATAAATTATATATATTTCTCTTTTTTTACCAAAATGATCCCTTAAAGATCATTATTTTGCTTTAATGCACAAAGCTGTTAACCACGCGGTGGCAGCCCTGGCCCTGCGGGCCGATTAACCAAAGACGTGAGGACTCATCCGGGGATAACTATATACCCACAGAGAACTTCCTAATGTTCTTTTAGAGTGTCAGCTCTTGTGTTAACCGACCGCAATGGGTTCCGGGGCCCTTTTTAGTATTTTTGTATATCCGGGATGGCAAACAATTCAACTCTCCCCTAACGTGCGAAAGAGCGAGTACTCGGGGACGTGTCGTGTCGGGGCACATTCCCAGCATTCCGGGCATTCATTCTAGTTTCTGTTTTTAGAAAGTGAAAGGGAAGAGAGAAGGGGGGAAAAGGAAAGGGAAGAGAGAAGGGGGGAAAGGGAAGAGAGAAGGGGGGAAAGGGAAGAGAGAAGGGGGGAAAGGGAAAGGTAAGAGAGAAGGGGGGAAAGGGAAAGGTAAGAGAGAAGGGGGGAAAGGGAAAGGAGAAGGGGAGAAAGGTAAGAGAGAAGGGGGGAAAGGTAAGAGAGAAGGGGGGAAAGGGAAAGGTAAGAGAGAAGGGGGAAAGGGAAAGGTAAGAGAGAAGGGGGAAAGGGAAAGGTAAGAGAGAAGGGGGAAAGGGAAAGGTAAGAGAGAAGGGGGAAAATGAAAGGGAAGAGAAGGGGAAAAAGGGAAGGGAAGAGAAGGGGGAAAAAAGGGGAAAAAAAGGAAAAAGAAAGAAAAAAGACAGAAAGGAGAGAAAAGGGAAGAAGAGAGAGTAAGTGAGTGAGTGTTTGTATGTTAGAGTGAGTGTGTGTTAGGATGTCTGTATGCGAGAAGATCCAGTCCTCCAGCCGGTTTCGGATGAGGAGGAGAGGAAGGAGGAGGTTAGGGATCAGTGATCCGCTGCAGAGAACCTCTGAACTCCTCTTTTCCTCACTTGGATAGACGCTTCCTCTGGCAGAAAACAATGAAAATATTCAGTTGTTAAGCACTAGGCAGGAGGGGCATATCCACTAAATCAGGAGTCTGCAGGAGAGCTGAACTCCCTGGCCTCACTCTGCATTATCACCCCCCGAGCTCTGAGCTCAATCACACCCGGCTCAGCCCTCATCGGAGGAAAAGCTCCAGAACGAGTCTGAACGTTCGATTCGCCCGCAGAGCTCGGGTTTAGTGAATACGCCCTCGAGCACTGTTTTCTACCAGCCTTGGGGCGACTTCATGATGGGTGGGGTTACCGACAGGAAGGGGTGGCCATGTATGTGGGTGGAGACAGACACACTCAAGTGGGCAGTACTAGCTCCAAGCACCTTAAATTTGCATGAGGGTGGGCCACACCAGGAAAGTTCCCGGGTACGAGACACCCTCATCGGGCGTTTTTCCAAATGCATATTACTGGGCCCCCTGGCTGGAGCTGCCCCCCAAGCTGGACACGTATAGCAAGAGAACATGGACAAGTATTCAGGGAGTCTCGCTTTACACATACATTCACAGATCGGACCGCAGTATAAAAACCGGTGCATTCGGTACAACTCACGGAAGTTTTACTTTACTGAGAAAGTGGTAGATAAGTGGAACAGCCTCCCAGCAGAAGCGGTAGAGGGTATTACAGTGAGGGAATGCATGGGATGGGCACACGGCTCCTGAATCTAAGACAAGACCAACAACTGATTAAAGTCTGAATCTTTATGGAAAAGCCGCAGACGACGCAGAGAATTCCCAGCATGCATCTGAATCCAAACCGGCAACGAGAATCTATAAAACCTCAGGAGAGGCCCGAAGCTTAACGGGAGCATTGATGACACCGATTGGCTGTTTGAAGGAGCCAATCAGTGGCAAGGGTCATTGGACGGTGGTGGAGGAGGGTGGAGGAGGGCAGCGGCAGGGCTGCAGCTTCTACCTCCTACCTCAGTTTGGGTTCTTTTTCCCCCACTTTTTGAAGAATATTTAATTTCCCCGTCCGTGTAATTTTAGTAATTATCGCCATAATACAGCATAGTGTTAAAAACACGGCTTTTATCCCGATATTGTTACTCAACCTCGACAGGTCACTCCATCCCCTTCTCTTCTGCCAACACCAAATCCTATACTAAAATATACATTTACAAAAAAAAAAAAGCTCCATTTTTTATTTAATTTGCACATTTTCTGGATTCTTTAAAAACTTTATATAAAAAAAAACTTTAAGAATAAAATTTTAATATAAAAATAATAATAATTATTATTATTAATACATTTTTTTTTATTGCCGATTTCGTAAAAACAGGCATCAAATATATTCCAGAAATTTGCCCAAAAATCATGCAAAAAATAAATAAAAAAAAACAACCCCCCCCATTCTACAGCTGCTGACACATATACCGTATTGTTGTACAAAGGTCTCTCACTAACAGATACCTGAACACCAAAAATCCAACAGACGGCCTCCGTCTCACTAACCCCAGGAGAAACCGCCAACCGAAGGAGGCGGTACATACTAGGAGTTCTCAGGAAACACGTTAAGCCATAAAAACATGTATGACATCGCAGCAGCTTCGGCCCACCAAAAGTGCCGAGTTACCAGCTATGGTATGAATAACAATTGTGGGTAAGAAGCACAGCCGGAGGCAGTCCCAGCAAAATCAGGACAGTTGGCATTTATGTTAAAGCGGTAAATATCAAGTCCCAACGGATCCAATACAGAGAACCATCACAGAGCTAGCCCTACCCTGAACACCCAGGAATTCAGTAGATAAGTGGAATAGCCTCCCAGCAGAAGTGGTAGAGGGTAATATAGTGAAGGAATTTAAGCACGCATGGGGTGGGCGCACGGTTCCAGAAGTTTTCATACTTTGAGTTCCCAGCAAGGCGGAGATAATTAATTCTGCCGACAATAACCGGCTTCTCAGCACAAAGAATAGCAGACACGCGTTACACGCAAACGGCTCCGTGTGAGAAATCACACGCAAACGCCAAACGGCACGCAGACCCCCGCACCCAGACGTTAAACGGCACGCAGATCCCCGCACCCAGACGTTAAACGGCACGCAGACCCCCCGCACCCAGCCGTTAAACGGCACGCAGACCCCCGCACCCAGCCGTTAAACGGCACGCAGACCCCCGCACCCAGACGTTAAACGGCACGCAGATCCCCGCACCCAGACGCTAAACGGCACGCAGATCCCCGCACCCAGACGCTAAACGGCACGCAGATCCCCGCACCCAGACGCTAAACGGCACGCAGACCCCCCGCACCCAGACGTTAAACGGCACGCAGATCCCCGCACCCAGACGCTAAACGGCACGCAGATCCCCGCACCCAGACGTTAAACGGCACGCAGATCCCCGCACCCAGACGTTAAACGGCACGCAGATCCCCGCACCCAGACGCTAAACGGCACGCAGATCCCCGCACCCAGACGTTAAACGGCACGCAGACCCCCCGCACCCAGACGTTAAACGGCACGCAGACCCCCCGCACCCAGACGTTAAACGGCACGCGGATCCCCGCACCCAGGCGTTAAACGGCACGCAGATCCCCGCACCCAGACGTTAAACGGCACGCAGACCCCCGCACCCAGACGTTAAACGGCACGCAGATCCCCGCACCCAGACGTTAAACGGCACGCAGATCCCCGCACCCAGACGTTAAACGGCACCCAGACTCCAACCCAAGCGAGAAAAGCCACAAAAACTGCCAGAATGATGAGAAACGATGCGATTTTTTATATATAATGTTTGTAAAGCTGCCCCCAGCGGGGGAGGGGGGGGAATCCTATGAATAAAAGCCCCGGATAATACGGAGAGAATTCATTCATAACCCAGAGCTGAGTCAATCGGATTCAGTTCCCTCACTGTATTAACCTCTACCACTTCTGCTGGGAGCCAGTTCCACTCATCTACCACCTTCTCTGAAAAGTGTCAGAAATCTAAAATGACAGTTTCCAAAAATAATGTTTGAACCCCCGCCCCCCCCCCCGGACCTGGTTACTCGCAGGGTTTGCCGGCGGGGTAAACACTCGAGGATTGTAGAATTTGCCTGCGACCGGCTGTAACCCATGCAGTGCCGCGGGGGTACTCAGCGTCTATCACCTCTCATTAGGATGGGGGGTGCGGAGCACGCTGGGTCATTGATTTATATCACCGCCATATACCACGGTGCAGTACAAACTCATTTGGCATTTACCCTAGATTAATGGGGGAGAGAAAGACAGACAGACAGAGCGAGAGACAGACAGACAGAGCGAGAGACAGACAGACAGAGCGAGAGAGAGAGAGACAAACAGCCAGACAGACAGAGCGAGAGAGAGAGACAGACAGACAGAGCGAGAGAGAGAGAGACAAACAGCCAGACAGAGCGAGAGAGAGAGACAGAGCGAGAGAGACAGACAGACAGAGCGAGAGAGAGAGACAGACAGACAAAGCGAGAGAGACAGACAGACAGACAAAGCGAGAGAGACAGACAGACAGAGCGAGAGAGACAGACAGACAGACAGAGCTCCTTTGAATGCAGAATAAGCGATGCTGGGATTAGAGTCTGGAATTCTCGCCAGTTTTAATTATTTGATAAAATGAACAAAACTCCAAATACTTTTATTCCAAAGGAGGAGAAATGCGAGAAAAATAGTCTGAGATCCAACGCTAAAGAGTCAGAGGCTGAGATGGAACGTAAAGAAGTTTTACTTTACAGAGGGTGGTTGATAAGTGGAACTACCTCCCAGCAGAAGTGGTAGAGGATAATACATACGGCTCCTGAATCTAAGACGAGACAAACGACCGATTAAGACTTGAGTCTTTAAAGCAGGAGAAACGGGCGACTAGACGGAGGGGGATCTACCGGCAAACGTGTGTATATATAGGTGTATATGTATGTATATAGGTGTGTGTATGTATATGTATGTATAGCTACGTGTGTATATAGGTGTGTATGTATGTATCCTGTGGTATATGAGGGGTTAATGATATCACAGAAATCACTTTCTCTCTCGGTGTTATCACACGCAGGAATATTCCGCTCGCTGCAGCAAACCGGAAACGCCTGGGACTCCGTGCACCCCAAGAGCTTGCAGTCTACTCACTGAGCCACTAATAGAAGCAGTAATCTAATAAGAAGGAATCCCCCGGCTGCGCTGTCAGTGTACTCCGCTACTGCCTATGTTAGCAGCTACTCACAGGTGTGAATGAGATCCTTGAAGCGGGTTTTCTGGCTGTGATCTCTCTGCTTCAGCTGCTGGATGATGTGGGATTTCCATGGCGCTCTGCTGCTGGGGCCCCTGGCTGGGCTCTCAGTCTGCATGCTGGGGCCCCTGGCTGGGCTCTCAGTCTGCACGCTGGGGCCCCTGGCTGTGGTGTCTGGGTACACGCTGGGGCCCCTGGCTGGGGTGTCTGGGTACACGCTGGGGCCCCTGGCTGGGGTGTCTGGGTACACGCTGGGGCCCCTGGCTGTGGTGTCTGGGTACACGCTGGGGCCCCTGGTTGGGCTCTCAGTCTGCATGCTGGGGGCCCCGACTCCGCTGATTGGCGTATTGCTGGCGAATTCTGGACAAGTCTGAAAAATCATAACAAACAGCCGGAGACATTGTAACACTCAAAGCCACGCCCGCTAACGTCACGGGAACGCGGGCGGTTCTCTTCGGGGAGGAGCTAAGGTACAAGTCCGCCCACTGGTGCATATCCCTACAGCATAAACTCAGGAGCTGAGCGTATACGGAACCCGCCCAATTACGTCACCAAATCTAGGTCCGCCTTAGGAGGAGACTAGAGTCCAATCATCGCATAGAGTTCTAAACACAAGAAACATAAAGAGCGTAGTCGCCACTCAGAGAACCTTTGTAAAACCAGCAGAGGCTTTTACCGGTCGTTGGTCTCGTCTTAGATTCAGGAGCCATATGCCTTTCCCATGCATGTTTAAATCCTCTCACTGTATTACCCTCTACCACTTCTGCTGGGAGACTGTTCTACCAACCCCACAGTAAAGTAAAACTTACATTACATCTAATTCACAATAAATCAACATTTATTCATTTATTGTTACTTGTCCACAAAATAACCCCCAATATTTCAGGCGCCCGAACTGAGACACCTTTGTTGGGAGGCCGGGTTAGATGTGGGGCCTGAGTGTCCACCTACCTTACCTGCCCAACCACCTTGTGATGTGTTGAAGCAGGATATGATGTCATATCCCATCATACAGTGAGGTCACCACGTGTCAGCTGCGCATACATTCTCTAGCGGGAGGTCCGGTAAAACCCTGTGACCTCCCAGCCCGTGATCCCCATGATGCCCTGCCTGGAAATTGAGATCCGGGGGCAGGAAATGTGTGATTGTGGCCCCTGGGGGTTTTGTGGGGTACGAGAAAAGAGAGGCAGGCGGGGGAAGGGTTGTGACAAAAGTCCAAGAGCTGAGGAGACCAGGGCAGCGAGGACTGGGGACCGGCATGTGAGAGAGACCGTAAAGCAAGGAGGGAGAAGGCAAGTGTGTGCGCATGTATTAATGTATGGTGTTAGTGTGTCTGAGCGTAGGGTTGTAGCAACGTGAGTGCTACACTTCTGTTAGCACTTCTGTGAGTATATGGTGTCAGGAGTGAAGTTAGGGTTAGTGGCCTCTGGGAGAGGGTATGTGTGTATATGCATAGGTGTATGGTATTAGAGTGACTATGTGTTAGTGTATGGTATTAGAGTGAGTGTGTGTTAGTGTATGGTATTAGAGTGAGTGTGTGTTAGTGTATGGTATTAGAGTAAGTGTGTCTTAGTGTATGGTATTAGAGTGAGTGTGTGTTAGTGTATGGTATTAGTGTGTGTGTAGGATAGTGTATGGTATTAGAGTGAGTGTGTGTTTGTGTATGGTATTAGAGTGAGTGTGTGTTAGTGTATGATATTAGTGTGTGTGTAGGTTAGTGTATGGTATTAGAGTGAGTGTGTGTTAGTGTATGGTATTAGAGTAAGTGTGTGTTAGTGTATGGTGTTAGAGTGAGTGTGTGTTAGTGTATGATATTAGTGTGTGTGTAGGTTAGTGTATGGTATTAGAGTGAGTGTGTGCTAGTGTATGGTATTAGTGTAGGTTAGTGTATGGTATAAACGTGAGTGTGGGGCTGTTAGCACTTATGTGAGTATATGGTGTCAGGAGTAAAGTTAGGGTTAGTGGCCCCTGGGAGAGGATATGTGTGTATATGCATAGGTGTATGGTATTAGCGTGAGTGCGTGTTAGTGTATGGTATTAGCGTGAGTGCGTGTTAGTGTATGGTATTAGAGTGAGTGTGTGTTAGTGTATGCTATAAGAGTGAGTGAGTGTTAGTATATGCTATTAGAGTGAGTGTGTAGGTTAGTATATGGTATTAGAGTGAGTGCGTGTTAGTGTATGCTATAAGAGTGAGTCTACATGTTAGTGAATGGTATTAGCACGAGTGTGTGTGTAAGCATATGGAATCAGAGTGAGTGTGTAAGTGTAGGGTGTTAGTATGTGTGTTTTATTAATGGGGGGCACCAAAGATCTGCTGTATCCAGATGTCACTAACCCCCCTCATTTATGTCCATATGACGGATGGGGTGTCTCTTTTTTTTGCCCCAGGAAAAACCTATAATTCTATTAAAAATGAGCAAGAAAATAATATACACTTTCTGCCCCCGGAACGTTATATCTGATTTGTTTTCTTTGATCCCTAATTTTCTTCTTTTTTAAACTTTAGTCCAATTTTTTTTTTTTTTTAAACGTGAAACTTGATCCTGTCGGCAGATAACTGTTTATATAACCCGGCAGTCGGCCGTCACCTGATTGGTAGATGATTATCTTACGCCATACGAGTCCTCAAAAAGGTTTGTGACTTTTCACAGGTGAATTTGCTGAAAAATTTCCACCCCGGGGTCGCCGTGCTGGGAAATCACAAAAAAGGACAAAAATCCGTACAAACGCTGAAAGCCGGGTCATTCCCAGAATTCCCAGCTCTGATTTTGCCCCATTTTTTCCCCCCAGCAAACCGAATGGAGATCTCTGGAGCTGGTCTGTGGCCCCCAGCTGCCCCCTGCTCTGTGGGCATCCTTATTGTGTTAAAAGGCTCTGCACGTCTATGGAGGCTCCGTAGTTCAAATGGGCCGGTTGGACAGGTCAGGGCTATCCCATGTAACCAGCCCATTCCATACTTGCCAACTATCTCGATTTGGCCGTCCATAGGCAACCCAAATAGACATAACCTCCTTTGCTTAACCCTTCGCGTGCCAACCCTCCAGCAGTACCGTTGCCGGCAATCTCTCTTCTCTCCGGGCGCGATTGAAACGTGGGAATTATAAATCCGAGCGAATAAAGGCAACTCATCTTTATTTAAATGGTGAATACAGTGAATACATAAAAAAACAGGTATAAAACATTTTAAGAGTGTCTGGGGTTTTACGTTTGATGGAAAATTCATTATTTAGAGGCTAGCAACATTTTTCAGAGTATAATCAGAATTCGGAATTTAAGGAGGAAAGAAAAACACCAGCAGGCATCAGAGGGCCGAATCTTTACGGGGGCCTGAATTCTTCAACACGATGAGCTAAAATAAAGTGCAATTCCCCAAGTCGCCACAGGGGGGGAAGCGAGTATCTCCCCCATGTCTGGATCCATACTTCGGCTCCTCTAAGGTCCCGCATGTAAATTGGACGAGACAATAGGGGTCCCATAGTGCTGTTGCAAAAACTAACAAAAACATTAAAATTGAGCGTATATAAAAACGGAAAATGCGTGTGAAGATATACTGCTACGGAAGGAGAAGAGGGCCCTGCTCCGCGAAGCTTACAATCTATTACGGGGAACGAGGCAGAAGGAGAGGGGCTGCTTGGGCGAGGATGCAAAGTGTTTCTAAAAGATGGCCCCTGGTGTGTTTACCAAACCCCAATGATCTAATGTCTAGTCCTGTTACAGGGTCACCGTCAGAAATCTGGGTCCGGTATTCACCTGAAGACAAGGACAGCTGCCCCGTCCCACCCCACGCTCCATACACAGGTAGCAGGGCACAAAGATCGGGAAGCCTGGGAGCCCTGCTTGCCCACGGCCCCCACATGGCTGCTCGTTGTTACCCCTTGATAGTGGTCATGTCCTTTTTTTTATCATAGAAACATAGAAGCTGCCGGCAGGTCGGCCCCATTCGGCCCCCGTCTAGTCGCCCCTTTTCTCAGACTTGGATTTAGGAGCCGTATGCCTGTCCCGTGTATGTTTAATATGCTCACTGAAAGGTTGGGGACCCCTAAGATGAATCCTATGTGCTCTGATGGTGATCGTTCGCGTCATGTATGTAGGATGAAGTCGACACGCCTACACATGCATGTTGATGACCCTCTGTGGTTTTTTGTGTGCCGAAAATCCAAAAACATTTAAACTTGTCCCAAAACATGATAATTCCCAGGACCTTCATTGACTCCACCCTTATTATATATATATTATTATATATTATTATTATATATTATTATATATATATCTATCTATATGTATATTTCTGTAGGTTTCAGGCGACAGAAACATCTATAATGGGATCAAAGCATGAAACCGTGGCTGAGGAGGATCTGGCCCTCGCCCGGACTAGAGGGACCAGAATTTCCCTTTAAACTATATGCAGAATTCTTTAGATTGCAACTCCTATCATGCTCATGCAGCCAGACACAAGAAAACCCTATGGGTTTTTTTACCGAGTATACACTGGCGTGTCTTCCGAGGTCAGAATGCTACCCGCGGTACTTGCATTCCTTGGCTGGCTGAGGGTGTCATGAGTTGCGATGGTAACCCCCCCCCCATATCTTCTGGAGGGTAATGCTGCGGCTGATTGCGTGTGACGGGGCGTTGAAGTTACACGGCTGCTGGGTCTGCCTGAGAGTGATGTGAGTTATAATAAGGGTGGTAAAAAGCGTTGTCCCAAAGTGTGGTTTAGTTTCGGGGGGAAAGACCCACAAGTGAAATGCTACATTATATGAGTCACCATATTAGCCCTTTAGTAACGTGTTACAAACACAACTTTATTTCACTTGCAAACCCGTTCCCGACACCTGCTAGAGACCGATGTGGCTTCGATGCGGACCCCCCTGCAATGAACGTCGTGCTGGATCTGATGGGAGTGATCGCTGTCAATGATAAAAGAGAAGGGACAATATAATCCGTGATACCGATTAACACCGAGGCCGCTGGATCCGTCCAATAAAATTAACTCCTGCGGGTCTCGCTGGAGTGTGGCGCGGCAATGAAAGAATTATCAGCGTAGATTGTAATCATTATGATTGATGATGACGATGATGTCATAAAGCAGAGATTCTGCTTTCACTTTTGTTTTTGCTCTAATGATATATACAAGTTAGTCCGCGCTTTTCATTTGTGGCCCCGTAGGACTCTTCTGGTGCTCAATCTTGTGACGCTGAGCATCAGCCAATGGGAGGTATGCACACACTGGATCCCGCCTGCCATTGGCCGAACACAATATACCATACCTTATGTCCTGTGCTGCATACAGGGGCCGAACCAGTCTAAAAGCTGGCACCAACGTACAAAAGGGTACTTTGTATAAATAATGAGAGGGGCATCTATCGGGGTCATTAAATAATGTGGAACCGGGGTGCGCCGATGCTCATGGCAATCGAAGCAGTTGGAGTTTGCTAACCCAGACACCGGTATCTAAACAAATGGAGCACCATCCCACGTACAAAATAAACACGCAAGATAATTCTTCTTATATATCATAAGCTCGTTACTTATACTCTACATTTCAATATCAAAAATAAGCAAAAATACATTGTTTGCAGCAATTTGAGATCTCACAAGATTCAGTGTTGTAGCCTCAACGGGCTCCTCCTCGGATGTAGTAGTCACGACGGGGACAGAAATCACATCGAAGTGCTTCTCGACGTCCAGGACTGTCCATTTGTGCTCAAATAGGGGCGAGTTTCGCCCTCTGGTTTCCAAAACGCAAAGGGTTTAATCATGCCGCTGGCGTTGAGAGGGTTAAAATGGGCACTATTAGTGGTTGATGAGTCCAGGTTCTAAAGCAACTATTCCAGGTAGTTCCTAGAACCCTCAAGGCGATAGAACGTATATGAACCAGGGGTGGACAGATGGAAGGTCCGTGCTTGGTGCTGGACTGCGATACCCAAGGTCATCAAGGCACAAGGCTGGCTGCCCATGATGGGAATGGCAGCCCAACAACAGCTGTGACCCATACGGTTCCTGGATTGGTGGCTGCTGACTTACATACAAGGTCTCACTTTTTACATGTCATTAACACGTAAATGGATCTCTAGGACGACACGCATGGATTGAGAAGGAACATCGGTATCTTGATAGCTCATAGAACGTCGGGTTTGGGGCAGAATCCAGGAACGGTGGCACAGGGGCAGTAGGTATTATGAGAAGTTGGACTCCAGCTCCTGTGATCAGTAAAAGTCCTCCTAGGGGCTTTTTGACACTGATGCAAAGATTGAGGCTGACGACGAGCACCCTGCCTGTAGCAGAGTCCTGCTCCGGTAGTACCGGCAGCAGGAGAAGGCATCACTGCTCTCACCGCCCAAGTTCCCTCGACTCGTGCTGTCAGATGATCAGACCGAGGAACCTCCCTATTAGTTGTGTGAAGTGGGTTCTCCCGTCACCGCCGGTATCATACTAGAACCATACGGTGTCAGACTGCTGGGGATGAGGAGGTAGGCAGGTATATTGGGGGGCGCAGTGACCCACTCCTTGGTGATGTCCCACAAAGGCAACGCACAGAATCCCATCCCTGGTTCCAGAGGATCCGCTACAAGCGTCTAGACCTCCTAGAATGTTCCTCCGCTGAATGTTCCGTGCACGAAGCACCGTTTGAGGCAAGAAGAGATTGTCCAGTGTGGAGCATTCTGACCGGCCAGACCTTGTACCCCCGACTAGGATGAGTTACACAGGGTTTCGAGAAGAGGACCGCGCCTGCCGGTGTTTGGTGTGACACACGCTGCACTGCACACAGACTGCAAATATCACCTCGGGATTTAACACAATCCTCACACCTCGGGCCGAGGCCAAAAAAAGCAAAGGACGAGGAACGGAGTGGAACGGGTGGTCTTTGTCCTTCTCTGAGAGTGATTTAGGCACCGGCTCGTTCTCAGTGCCCTTTCTTGTCCACGCAGCCGTTCATCTTTACCTCGTCTTCCATGGTTTCCTGGATGTCGTATTCTTCGTCCAGAAAGTCTAAAGAGTTATTACTGGGCAACCCTCTGATTGTGAATTTGTGCGATACCCGGGCCCATTTCTCCCGGTTGGCCGCGACCCTCTCGTAGAGTTCAGACGAACGAGGGAACAGTTCTTTCAGCAACCTGGAGAGAGAAAAAAGGAGAAGATCTCAACGTCCGAGGAAAGTTATGACGCCTTTTAGTGGACCCGCTTTCACTGAGTTGGATGTAGAGCCACAGAGGCTTTCAAACCTTCCGAGGTCCTTTCTTTAAACGTACAAAATTCTACCGATCGTAAGGAAGATTTACTAACAGAAGACAAATTGGGGGATATCTAACAATATGATGTAAAAGTAAATCAGAAACGGAGGTCATCTTCCTGTCCTTGTGAATATGTTTAGGCAGAACAGACAGATGCATTTCAACATAGATAAATGGAATATTACGCACTTGGGGGAAAAGAAACTATAAAATGAATGGCAGCTTATTGTGTATGGAGAAGAATCTAGGAGTACTTGTTGTTAATAAATGTTCCACATAGATAATAGACTTTATATGAATCACATTCCTGAACCCAAGGGGAGGACTTAGTGTCTAGGAAAGAGTTCCATGGTGGCTATTTTAAGCAATTATCCAGGCTGAAACTTTCTATGGAGTTTGTGGGACTCACTTGTAGATAGGCATTGCGATATGCTCCATAAAACTGATCTGCAGCTCAGGGATATACGCCTTCTCCCGATCCATCATCTCGCTCGGCCGATTCCCCATGGCTTTCTCCTGTGAGGCAGACGGACAACCCATCAGAGCGACCCCTTACAAACTTTGTAGCAGCGGCGCAGTGGAAATGCCAGTAACTAGTATAACTTAGCCGTCACACACACACACACACATATATATATATATATATATATATATATCACGCTGCCCTGGTTACATTACAAGCACTTAGCACCAGTTATTGTAAGCAAAGGATCCGAAGGGTTAATTGTGTTGTGGCACGTAACAAATGGTTTCCTTACCAGGTCTCCCTGAGAGAAGAATTCTTTGTAGATAAGTTCCTGCGATTAAAGAGAATAATAAGATTATATTAGAGTAATCCCTTCATTTTCCAGTAGGGGCATCGTCTTTCTTTAGTCAGGCTGTTCTCCTGAGTGATTAAGACCGAGTCATTCTACCGCTCATCACAGACGGTACTTCAGCTCTTGGTTTGCCTCCCAGGAACTCACCGCTATCTTCCGCGTCGTCTTCCAGCCTTTGGTTTGGTCGGAGAGGTCGCAGGACGTCATCAGAAGACACAGCAAGAGGCTGTGATGAGTTTTGTTTTTGGGGTTATATCCATCTGCGGAAATCGAAAAACAAACGGCTCAGTGGGGATCAAACCTTCTCCCTTCTAATATGTGACATTATTATTTATTTTATTATTATTTATTGTTTTATATAGCGCCGCCATATTCCGCAGCGCTGTACAATGGGATTAGTAGTGATGTGTAATATAACGTGCATGGAAAAATACCGGTAACAGCAAACAGATGCCTGGATAAAACAAAAACAAAAAACTTTTAGCAACATGAAGGCCAGAGGACGCTCGCTCAGAGGTCATGCAAACATCTCCATCCCCTCCATGCCTTATGTGAAAAACTGGGAACTTTCTAAACGAGCTGATCCTGAGACATTAACCCGTGAAAGTCCATGAGGATTCGAGGTAATGACTCGCCAAATGTGTTACCCAAGATACGCTTAATTGGGCCACCTGCATTCAAGCAGGGATATCAACCATAACATACTGGCAGCAAACCATCAAGTCTTATATATGATCACACAGGGGAGAATAGGAAGGAGTCGGCTCCAGGCTATGTGTGTCTCTGAGAATCTGCCCCTTTACCCTGAGACAGGGGTAAAAACCTTGAGACTCACGGTCAAACCCTGACAGTTCCCATCTATGACTATCCCTTGAAATAACGTCCTTCGTTGGTACCGCAGTTCTGGATGATACCACTAGAGGGAGACAGTCACCCACCTAAACTCCAATAGGCTAATATCAGGAAATCCATTTAATTGCATCAGGGGGTAGATTTCTGGCTGCAATTATTTGGCTATTAATTTATTTTTAGATATTCTATTACCGGTGATATTTTTTATATCTTTATTAATAAAATCTGGGGTATTATGGGATGAGTTGGAGCACAAGCGTTAGTAAATTGATCTTTAATTTTATTCTGTTAATTCCCTTTACATTCATTTTTATAATTAGCAGTAAAGTTAATCAGTGGTGTTATTTCCGTGGAAACAGTGTTTTGCTGATTGCTTCGGATGCGATGCAGACCCATTTGGCCAGTTGGTGCTGCCGGTTTTGTCTGATTTAGGAGCCGTATGTCTATCCCATGCATGTATAAATTCCCTCACTGTATTACCCTCTACCACTTCTGCTGGGAGGCTGTTCTACCCCTCTCAGTGCTTAACAATAGTCAGTAAAGGTGGAGTTAGGTTTTATGGGTGGGGTTAGCCCATATTACATCACAAAGAGGGAGGGACAGGGAGGGACAGGACCCCTCTTCTAACCCAGAGAATAAAGCACCGCCCCCGAGGATCCATCATAACAGGGGATAGGCATGCTGATCCGCGCATGGTTCCCAATACTGGATGTGTTCATAATGGCAGATCAGACAAGGCAGATGCGGACACATCCCTACCAAGTCCCACTGACGTTAATGATCCATCCAACTAACCCCAACACCCCATGGGGCAAATCTGGGCTTACCTTCTGCCATTTTCTGGAGGTCTGTAAAGATGCGCAGGTGATGTGCAAGATCCGTGGCGAGAATAATATCTCTTATCAAATCCAGCATCCTTTGGTAATCCTAGAGGACAAAGAAAACACCCAGGCCGTCAGGAGATGTTTCAGAGCTGAGTGACCGTGAAAAGCACAGAAAATAAGTCACAGGGTCATTTTCTGATTCACTACCACCTGTGTTGGAATGCTATCTCTGCATCTACTACTCTTCTCTGCTTGAAAACTGTGTAGAGTAAAAGTATCAGTGAAAGGACTGATTCACAAACCTTTCGGTGGATTAAACGCACGCGACGGCTCTCCATACTATAAACATATTCTGTATATAATAGATCGTAAGCTCATAACGCAATAATATTATCGTCCAATCACATGTTGTCAGTTTTAATGTCATTGTTACCTTTGGCCTATTGTAACAGCGCTACGGAATCTGATGGCGCTATATCAATAAACGGAATGCCATTTAGTAAATAGCCCCCCGCCGGCCCATAATGCTCACCTTCCTCGAGAACTGTTCGAAAATGTTGCAGCCCTGGGAGTTAAGGATAGCGATTGCCTGAGCGAAGTGATGTCTCTGTGGGGTACAAAATAAGACGGCGTTACCCCCGAGCAGTAAACACTCTTAATCAGTCGTTGGCCTCGTCTTAGATTCAGGAGCCGTACGTCTATCCCATGCATGTTTACATCCCCTTGTTGTATTACCCTCTATCGCCCTGCTGGGAGGCGGTTCCACCTATCCACCACACTCTCAGTAACTGGATATGCAGTATTCCAGGGGATATACAGACCCACAATATGTTTATCTGATTGAAAGGGTTAAAAATAGAAAAGTCGAGCCTCACCTCCATCACGGACCCCTCTGAGCTGTATAAAGCCGCCAGCACGGATTTCTAAAGGAAGACACAGAGAGTGCGGTCATTATTTCAGCCACGGCTGCCTCCGATTGCTCTGCTCTTTTTGCCCCAGACAGGTGGGCTCACTCATTGGCAGATTTGGGGAGGGGGGCAATTGCAGGAGTGGAGATAAAGAGGTAAGTCCTGATATCCGGGCATTTTTATCTCCCTAATTTCCACGGAAATGTGTGTGTTAGTGAGTGTCTGGGTGTGAGTCTGGGTGTTAGTGTGTATTAATGTAAGTATCTGGATGTGTGTTAGTATAAGTGTGTGTTAGTATGAGTGTGTGTTAAGTATGAGCTCCCTTCCCAAAGCCCAGGTCTGGATCTGCCCTTGTGCTCACTCCGCTCAGCAGTGTAAGGGTTAAGGTTTCAGGAGCAAGAGAGCCCCGACTTACCGAAGCCACCTGGAAGGAGTTATTTGTACCCCGGTGGTCCAAGTCATGGCACAAGCAGGACACAAACAGGGCGAGGATTTCTATGTCCCTGCGAGGAGACAGAGACGCAATTTTTACTCGGCCACAGATTCAAATCCCGATACAGAATGTCTGCACAGAAAGCGAAGAAAGTCCACGGCTCCCCCCATGCCTCGCGGCTCCCCCCATGCCACGCGGCTCCCCCCATGCCTCGCGGCTCCCCCCATGCCACGCGGCTCCCCCCATGCCACACGGCTCTTCACTACCTAACCTCAAACTAAAGGATGTGAAGGAGAGATTAGAGCCCTGCGCGGGACGGCTTTTTTAATCCCGCTCCCGCTGATTGTTTGCCCAATCCCGCCCGCTGACGCCACATTTGTGGCCAATCAAGCCCACCTCCTTACCTGAGGTAAGTCCATCAAGTTCAACCCTTCTACCTAACCTTCCTATTCTTGTTCCAAAATGATATATGTGTGTAATGTATATAGTGTATCATTAATAATAATAATAATAATATAGTGTGCCACATGTATAGTGTATCATTATACGTCATCAGCCTGGTTGTGCCCTGGGTGTTTGACTTACTCCAAGTAATTGATGAGCTCCAGGTTTTTGTTGAGAAGGTAGCAGAAGTGCGATACAGAGAAGGCGTGCATCCAGTTGTGATATGGGGGGTCTCGATACCCCTTCTTAACCATAAGGCAAAACCTGCAGGGGGAGATAAAACAAACGTCACATCGACTCACACGATATTCAGAGGCGTAACGATCTACCCTCTGCAGCTTCTCCCAAACACGTAATAAAGATCACACAAAGCGATCAGGCGGCCGGGCCGGAAGTCACCTGATTAACGTGGTTCTATCAATCTTGTAGTTTGTAACGAAGCCCATGTCTTCAAACATACTCAGAACACACTGCAGGAAAAGAACAGAACGGACTATTATTATCAGTCAGTTATTATTATTATTATTTATTGTTTTATATAGCGCCATCAAATTCCGTAGCGCTGTACAATGGGTAGACAGGACATAACAAGTAGTATGTAACATAACAAATTGACTAACAGAGACAACAGGTGAGGAGGGCCCGGCTCAAACGAGCTTACAGTCAGTTAAACGTATACAGTATATATATATATATATACACATATGTGTTAATGTTGTAAATGACTATTGTAGCTAGAGGCCCTTAATCCCTCCCATCACTCCTGTGTTCCAATGGCCCTTTATCACTCCCATCACTCCTGTGTTCCAATGGTCCTTTATCACTCCCATCACTCCTGTGTTCCAATGGCCCTTTATCCCTCCCATCACTCCTGTGTTCCAATGGCCCTTTATCACTCCCATGTTCCAATGGCCCTTTATCACTCCCATCAATCCTGTGTTCCAATGGCCCTTTATCACTCCCATCACTCCTGTGCTCCAATGACCCTTTATCAATCCCATCACTCCCGTGTTCCAATGGCCCTTTATCACTCCCATCACTCCCGCGTTCCAATGGCCCTTTATCACTCCCATCACTCCTGTGTTCCAATGGCCCTTTATCCCTCCCATCACTCCTGTGTTCCAATGGCCCTTTATCACTCCCATCACTCCTGTGTTCCAATGGCCCTTTATCACTCCCATCAATCCTGTGTTCCAATGGCCCTTTATCACTCCCATCACTCCTGTGCTCCAATGACCCTTTATCAATCCCATCACTCCCGTGTTCCAATAGCCCTTTATCACTCCCATCACTCCCGCGTTCCAATGGCCCTTTATCACTCCCATCACTCCTGTGTTCCAATGGCCCTTTATCACTCCCATCACTCCTGTGTTCCAATGGCCCTTTATCACTCCCATCACTCCTGTGTTCCAACGGACTCAGACAGCACTCACCATGGTCGTGTCATCTTCGGGCAGGGATCGGGGCATGTAGCTGAAGCTGGCAAAGTTGGCATCTATCCTGGAGACCGGTGCGATGCCGTTACTCTGTAACTTCTTGGTTTCATCTTCGCAGACCTATAAAAAGGTGAGGGGCAGAATTGGACGCGTTCCCCAGAATCCTAATGAATATCGTCCCAACCAGGAACAATATCTCACCCTATGGACGCCAGTCCTTCACCTCGCTGCAACCCCAGCGTCAGGAAAGTTAAGATTTAGATGAATAATGAATGATTGCTTATTTTAATCTATAAACGCCAGGATCCGGGTGCATTTACTATAAAACCCCCTTTTAAGAGCCGAACCATATAGCTACATTGTTGTTGGATTTTATGGGATGATTCTAAACAGGGTTTCTTGTATTGTCGGTGACTGCGTCTTTAAATCCCGTGTACCGGAATGTGTTTCACGGGGTTAAAATCCCTTCTATTCCTGGCTTTTGTATTCAGAGCGGTTATCCCAGGTGCCGTGGGGGCCAACACCAGATAAAGACATGAAATCGCCGGCGCTCGGCGGTAACTCGGTATTTAAGCGGTTATACTTCCAACGAGCGCAGATAAAACAGCAGGAGGTCCGCGTAATCCCCCAGAAATGGTGACCGAACGCGGAGTATTCACAGCTTCCTAACCCCCCCCCCCCCCCCGTGTCTCGGCTCCATCCGGAGGAGATAAACTAGGAATATAAATCAGAATGTGGACACGCACAGCAACCCACCGTGGACATCCCTGCGGATCCGTTCATGGAAAGCCATTAAAGCTACCGGCCACTAGACACCAAAAAGCCCCATTTAACGGTAAAACTGTTTTTTTCCCCCCATTACGTTGTCTTTTGGAATACATTTCAGATTTAGAAATTGATGGAGACCAGTTAAAATTACAACAAGTTACCTTCATGTGGTACATCATCATCTCGTTGGCCAAGTGACTTCGGAATTGGGCTTCACGGACTTGCTTATACAGCAAAGACTGGGGAAAAAACAGGAAAATTACAAAAAATAAACGCTATGTTTTTCATTAAGACGGATGCCTGAGACCCGGCGAAACATATTGTCTTCTGTGTTAGTTGATGGTCACGCATCACTAGAGATGATGAGGGCCTCATGTGGAAAGACCTTCTAGAGAACCTCAAATGTTCCTCCGCTTCAAGATTCCAGAATATTCATATTTTTTTATCACAAATTCCTCCATAATAACTGTTAATTGTCGTTTCTGATCTATTTGTCTCTATCTAATAGCCGGAAACCGCATCATTGGCATCGGAGATCCTCTCGACGACACGCTTGATGGCGGGAGAGATCTCAGTGTATTCTCATTTTGTAATTAACTGTTTAAGAATCCAGAAGTAATCGAGAAAGGGTTACTGGTAATTAGTATGGTACATGGGCGACCCGGGTGGGCTTTATCTATAGATATATGTTATGGGGTAACCGGGGGTCTTACGTGGGCGATGCTGATCCCACAGTAGATGGAGAAGGCCGTCGCCAGGTCCTCGTCGAACTTGGTGAATCCAGGGCCATTGATTTTATTGACCAGTTCAGCCACGCCGATGACCTCTGAGAATTAAAAACACATATTAGGAGAAAAAACCCCAAAAGCTTCCTTTTTGTACTTTATTCACCCCTTTCGTATATTTAAATATCTTGCATTTAAACTCAATAAACTCCACAAACTGAATATATTCTGGTGCAGCCAATCAGAAGCCCCGATCTGAATGTCTAATGTATCGCTGTGTTTCAGGAGATAAGGAGATGGAGCCTGGAGACGGTGAATATTTCAGTTAGCGGAGATTACTGGGGTGATTTTTTAATCTAGAAAGTTCCTATCTCTGCCATCAGCGCTCGGGACGCCTGCCTCGCCGATAAAACGCTGACGCAGCGGCCCTCGCGCACAATGCCGAGCTGAGATTGTGTGTTTTTATTATCTGCGTAGAGATCTAAACCTTTCGGGAAAGCAGAAAAAGCCACCGCCGTACACCGTGCGTTCCCCGCTCATTCACTATAACGACCCTCGTGTCGCGCCAACCCCATCGATTCACGGTTATTCCGGCCCTCGGTTATCAGTCGAGGACATCCTTTAAAGAACGTCAACATTTGCTTTGTAAGCCTTTTCGGTGAGGTCTGGTTTAGAAGCTACAAGCTTTATAAAAGTCCTGTGCCAGTGACCTGAAGTTTCTATTGGCAGTGGGAATCTATGACATCATGGCACCAAATAAGGTGCTGAGCTTAGTCTAACAATATGCAGGACGCTCCCCGCCCCTGGTTTTAATTGGAACCCTTTCCCGCCACTACTTAGCTTCTTCAGTGGAGCAAAACGTCAAATTACAAAGGAGACTGTCTGCTGCAGCCCTGGAGCTGCAGCTTCTCTATAAGGCATTTTATTATTATTATAAAAAAAAAAAACATTTTAAGGAATACAATTTTTAAAGTCCTTACAAAGTACTTTCATACGCATTCTTCTTTGGCGAGGCTGCCAGGGACATCAAACGGTCCCTCTAAAACACTTCATTGGGGCTTAATGAAATAAATTAAAAGAATATACCAATATAAAAAAAAAATAATAAGCAAATAAAAGTGAAGCGCAGGAGGCCGGGCTCACCGTTACTCTCGTTTTTGATGGGGAAGCAGAGGATATTGCGGGTCCTGAATCCCGTGCTGTCATCCACCCCTCGGTAAAACAGCGGATGGGAATAGGCATCCTTAATATTCAGGATCTGGCCCGTTGTGGCCACGTGGCCCGCGATTCCCTGGTCCGCCGGTATCCTTATCTCATAACTCTAAAAAAAAAAATCAACACGCCGAGAATTGGAGCGCATCCCCCAAACTTCACGCACAAGGTGGACAATTGTGACATCGCTATAGGTTTAATTATTACTAAAAAAGTAAATTAAGTTTTATGAAGTTTATTTTTTACCACATATATATTTTTTTTATAATATTCCCTTGTAATATTTTTTGTATAAAAATATATTTTTAGTATATTGTCGGCTGCAGGTTTTTAAAGCAGACCTATCACCGAACATAATATATAAAAAAAAAACATGGAATGTTAACGATTTTAATACACAAAATTAGGACATTTTTCAGATAATTGTTAGAAATAAATCTGTTTTCTTAATATTGCAACTGCAGCCAAAAGCTAGAAGAACGTACGTCGTCATCCACGACTCCTCCGTCAAACACTTTGGCTACTAGCTCGTGGCTGTGTCTTTCCAGCAGGAACACGGAGCAGCTGTCGGGAGAAGCAGACATTGTCGGGTGTGTGAGTGGAGGATTATTATTATTATTATTTATTGTTTTATATAGCGCCATCAAATTCCGTAGCGCTGTACAACAGGCAGACAGGACATAACAAGTAGTATGCAACATAACAAGATGACTAACAGAGACAACAGGTGAGGAGGGCCCGGCTCATTATGAAGGTCCAACCCCAGTGAGCTTCTGCTGCCTGGCCCTGTAAAATGTATTGTTAAACTTCTTCAAAGCCTCCTTGCCCATTGAATTGTAGGGGTCTGCTCAGCCCCTCTTGCTGGAGAAGATAAGCCCTTCACGTTAAATAGTGAATCTAGACATCTAGAAATAGTGAATCTAGAACATCGTCAGGGCTGGTCCTTCATGAATCAATGCGCTTAAACGGCAACTTTCCTGTAAACGCCCGCTTTAGTGAATACACCCCAATAAACGTCTCACCTTTAATATAAATTCTGCTTCATGAACTTTATCAGGTACTCACATTTCTGCGTTGCTGAGATTTCTGGCCTCCGTTATGATCTCCTGGAGCAGGACAGATACATCATCTGAAAGAGAAGACAATGAGAGGTCAGCTCACCAAAATTCCAAACGGAATCCACGTTCCGAGCCAACGAGGTGAAAGTCACCGGGACTCCGAGATAAGATTAACCTCGCAGGAACCAAGGTGGAGGAACGCTCTCAATGAATAAACACAGAGATGGGTCTATCTGATTTAACTTATTACAAGCGTCTACTGCCTATATCTGGGAGAGGTCGTGCTGTCCTTGAACCATAGAGAATGAGCTTCATTGGGACGTAACACAACTATTGTGTTCCTCCAGCTACCCGTGCTTCAGGAAGCAGAAGCACTTAAGAGGTTTTTATCTGCTAATCGCCATTTAGCTATAATCTGTAATATATCCACTATCATTCAAAAGTTTGGGGTCACTTGGAAATGTCCTTGGTTTTGAAAAAAAAAAGCTCATTTTGTCCATTAAAATATCATGAAATTGGTCAGAAATCCAGCGCAGATGGGGTTAATGTTGTAAATGGCTATTGTAGCTGGAAACGGACGATTTTTAATGGAATCTCTTTGTAGGCGTACAGAGGCCCTTTATCACTCCCATCACTCTTGTGTTCCAATGGCCCTTTATCACTCCCATCACTCCTGCGTTCCAATGGCCCTTTATCACTCCCATCACTCCTGTGTTCCAATGGCCCTTTATCACTCCCATCACTCCTGTGTTCCAATGGCCCTTTATCACTCCCATCACTCCTGTGTTCCAATGGCCCTTTATCACTCCCATCACTCCTGTGTTCCAAAGGCCCTTTATCACTCCCATCACTCCTGTGTTCCAATGGCCCTTTATCACTCCCATCACTCCTGTGTTCCAATGGCCCTTTATCACTCCCATCACTCCTGTGTTCCAAAGGCCCTTTATCACTCCCATCACTCCTGTGTTCCAATGGCCCTTTATCACTCCCATCACTCCTGTGTTCCAATGGCCCTTTATCACTCCCATCACTCCTGTGTTCCAAAGGCCCTTTATCATTCCCATCACTCCTGTGTTCCAAAGGCCCTTTATCATTCCCATCACTCCTGTGTTCCAATGACCCTTTATCACTCCCATCACTCCTGTGTTCCAATGGCACGTTGTGTTCGCTGATGTAAGTTTAGGGTTAAAAGGATAATTGAAGGTTATGAAACCCTTTTGTAATTATGTTACAGCCAGAAACGTCCTTATTTTCCATGAAAACAGCTCAGTGACCCCAAACTTTTGCACGGTAGTGGATAGAAGACACACACTCTGGATACAAATTGCTGAAGCCGCGATATAAAGTTCCAGCACGTCATATGACAGTTTTGCGCGTCCTCTAGATTGATGTGAAGCGCCGGCAGAGCCGTCTGAAAATGACATTTTGACAAATAGTTTTTCCCCCGTCTTCCAGATGGCCGGGCAAATCATTCTTATCTACTCTCTGATCATACGATCCGGCCCACGGAGCGCTCGGAACATTTGGACACGGGACGGATATACTTCGGGGCAGGTGTCTGGGGCTTAACTATGCTTTTTAGGCACTTAGCGTTGGCTAATGCCGGTATTTAAATAAAATATAAAGATGCAAAGGACTAGAGATCTATTAGTATGGAGCCGGAATTATACGATGACACAGACGTAGAAGTATCCGGCGGGCTCGCGCGTCACGTTAGTCATGGGGTCTGCATTTCAGAGACGGAATGCATTAGGCAATAGTATTTATATCAGCTCCCATTCCAAATGCACGCCTGATGAACGGATGTATATATTTAGGGTCCACCGGTTCTCCGAGCACCACGGGGTTCCTTTGGACGGCACGTCTCTTTTACTTTTGATCTATACTTTGTCCTAGATTTGACCCAACAAGTGTATCGAACAAGAGATTTTTTGCTTGCCCTGAGGTTTAATGCGAAGAAGGGCAGGCCGCAGTAACGTGGCCATTGCTTGATTTAACTCAGCCGGCCCCAAAAGCTTTGATCCTCAAGAGGCGAAACTAAAGATTAAGCCTCTAGGACCGGCGTATGGGAAAAGCTCTTGTGAGCATTCAGACGTAGTGCTTTATAATTTGTTTTTTTTTTCCATTCTTGAAAGGAATATTACTCCCGGGACCCAAACGTGAATCACCGCAGGTCTCGAAGTCAAATAGTAGCTCAAATTAAAGTTTTCCAATAAGAGGAATTGCCTGCCGGCGTCGGGAACTCTTTTACTAAAACAAATAGCAGCCGACGGGAAGGTCATCTCCAAGATGTTTCACCAACGCATACGTGCTCGACACGGAGAACCACGCACGGGGCAAGTATTTTGGTAGAAACTCGCAACAATATCACGTATTCTTAACCCGTAAAGTCATCTCATCCAGCTGTAAATCCATGGCTGGCTCTTCGGACTGACACAGGACGCCATCTTTACCAGTGCGTTTTGGAGAGCCATTGGTCGTCGGAAGAACAGTCCCGATGATCGATGGGCCACCATGGACCATGTCTGAAATGCCTGCTCCAGCCTGGGGCAATGGTGGAAAGGTCTAAAATGGTTTTTAGTCCCAGTGGGAATGGCTGGAACCTGTATTACTGGTAGCCCTGGAGGTCGTTATTTGACCTTCAGAGTGGTCTCATCACCGTCCCAAATCCTCGCCTCTCATGGGGACAAAATTATTCGTCCCCGTCCATAACTTTCCTTCACGTTCTGGTGGTTTCCTGGTGGCTTTGAAACGAGTAGTGAGAAGAATGGACGTGCGCTCATGACAACCGCCTTAACATTTATGCCACGACAGGCAGAATGAAATAAATCTTCACAGGACAAACATCTGGAGAGGAAAGAGGTCCGCTTCGGCTCCTTTGTGTACCGCGCACTCCCTCTTCCTCCCCGGTCAGTTTATTCCTGAGAGGTCCCGTACGATGAACGTGTCTCTTGTCTTCCGCTAAATACGTGGCAATGACAGATATGTTCCTTATTTGTCACAAATTGAATCTTAATCATTCAAAAAGGTTATTAAAATGTCACCCGGCGTGGTTCCAGCAGGTTTCATCCGCTCTTCGCGTTGTAAGATTCCCTCGGCAGAATCGATGCACCTTCTCGGTTACCAGGTGACGGTCTGGTAATTGGAGTCCGGATGAATTCGTCTCCTTTCATGCCTCTAAATGAATAGTTTTGATGGAATCTCACAGCTTTCATCGGGAAGTTTTACCGTTGACGCTATCTGTGATTATTCATTTTAATTATTTTCGTGTATAACCGAGAATGTATGAAAGTAATAAGTATCCTTCCAGGAGGCGGCTCGGTTGACCTTATTTAAGGTCCGTTCCTTATAAAACCACAGAATAAACTGCTTGAAATAAACAACGAAGGAACCGGTCCAGACAGTCGATTTTGGTCACTTTGGGGTTTGGTCACTAAGGGGAGAGTTGTCTGGATAGTTTGGTTTGAGTTCCCTCGCTTCACTATTCATTATGACCTGGCATGTTTCCCCGACAAGAAGGCCTGAGCTGGCCCTGTATAATGGATAATTCAATGGGTGAGGAGACATAGCACTTTTGTAACAATCCATAATACGGGGTCAACCAAGCTCTTCCTATAGCAGAAGCTCACTGGGGTGGGACCTTCGTAATGTATAGTGAAGTGAATAGAAGTGGCTTGTTGTTCGTTGATGGGATGAGTTCATTATCAGAGACACTTTTATCACAAGTAATCGACTCGCAGTCACCACTAACATTGTGATGGGAAATATTAGATACAATGTATCACTGTATCTCAGTACCTGGAGTGTTTGGCCACCGGGGCGAATCCTATGTTTACCCCCCAGGTCTCCCTTCTCCGCCGACTGCTTTCCCCCTCTACCACAGCTTTGCTTCTTCTCTCGTCTCCTTCTGTCTTCTTTCTTCATCCACTTCTCCCCGTGTCATCTTCTTCATCCTCTTCTCCTTGAACCAGGCCTCCCAGAGCACTTCCGCAAAAGAGAAGCGCCTCCGGGCACACACTCTTCTCTGATTGGAGGAATTGGGGAGAGGCTGTCCCCCTGGCTCCGCCCCTTTGCGCTAGGACCCAGAGAATCCAGAATAATGAAGACAGATTCGCGGAATAAAAGAAGCGCCTCTCTGCGCCTCTCTTTCTGGTTCCTTCTGCTGTACCTTCATTTCCTTAAGATGTTCCCCTTGTATTTGCCCTCGCTAGGGGCAACAATTTTACACACAACGCTTTTGCTCACAAGGCACAAAGAAGTCCCCAGACATTCGAGGCAGATTGAACCTAATGCAGCCCACGGGCGTTTTACGCGTGAAGAGCTGGATAGTTTAACCCTTTCCGTGCAACCGGAAAGAACGCTTTGCTATGAATATTCGCAAATGAGTTCTAATATATGTAAAGAGTTATATTATTTACCTCCTACATATTCCCATTATGTTTAGCGGTTTGTGCTCATAAATCACATCTGGGTAAGGGTGATGCTGTCAGGATGGACTAGAACACTTATGATCTGCACTCCGAAGACATTCTTAAAGTGAAACATTAACTAGAAGCAAATAAACCCGTAATAAATTACCCTCTTATCAGGTTCTCTACTTTAAGGTTTATTGCCGCTAAAGATAATGTATACACTGCCCTTCAAAAGTTTGGTTTCACTTAAATTTAGTCCATCAAAACATTTTACTAGAAGAATAATGTATTTTTTTTAACAGTTTAACCCTTTCAGGAACATAAGATTTTCATACCCTGAGGACAGGAGTTTTTTTTAATCTTCTCTAGAGAACTTAGGTTGGGTGTTGACATTGACACCTATGGGAAGGGAATGTCTGATCGAGCAATCAGGCATTTATATCGTACAGGTGTGCCGGCACTCACGTCGAGCACCATTACACTCGATCAGCCAGCAGCAAGCCGTGTCTACCGGCAGGAGAGAGTCCAGGCTGTCATTAGACTTTTAGGTAGGTTTAGGTAACTGTTCCTTTATAACCGTGATTGTATAGAGGCCACAGATACACTGTAGAGATATTAATTGGATTCTGTTTGAAGGACTTCTGCGTTCGTTACTAGGACACGGACATGAAAACAGCATGTAACTATGTTCTGAAATAATACGGTATTAATGATGGAGGGCTAAAATTACACCCCCTACATTTAACCTCTGACAAATAAAGCTCCAATACATTATGTATGTATAGAGAGAATGCAAAATACACACGGATTAAAACGCATGCAATTTATTTCCTCGCTTGATTTCTGGTACGGGGAAAAAGGTAACCTTAATTTCACTTTGCCCGATATAGCTCCTTAAAGACAAAAATACCTCTGCAGAACTCCCAAATTAGGTACCTGCACCAGCCATCTTTTAATGACACAGATACTGTTCACATTTTCCTGATCCATACCTCCTTAGTGTCCTGTGCAAAGCAAGACAGTCCTGGTTTTTGCCTTTGCAGACAATGGGGATCATTGTCCAGTCCAGAGAGATCCTGATATCCACAATGTGATGTCATATGCCAGCATTCTCCTTCAACTTATTGCGAAGGGGTTGGAAGGGAAAGGTAGATGGCTAGTCCAGTCCCCAGCCCCACGTCCAATCACACGCTGCCTCTATTCACACGTCCACCAATAAAAGTGTCTCATTACGGTACGCTGACCAGAACATTTGAAGTGCTGCCCCCTGGAGTACGGGATGTATAAACTCACAGACGGGAATCCGTTACTCAGTTATACCTCCCACATACTGCAGGGGGCAGCACTTTACACGTGCCAAAGAGTACCACGTGAAATGTATACCTACCCTGGATAAAAGGCTGAACTACCCCAAAACCTGTGTCAAAGGATTCGTACAACCAGCATGCAAACCCACCTGCCTCCTACTCGCCACTACAAACAATTACACAAAACAAAGTGAAAGATGACGTTATTCTGGGAGACTTCTGTTATCTCAGTGATTGAACTACACATTGCACAGGGCCAGATCAGCCCTTCTTGCAGGTTCAAGCTCCGGAGAAAGAAAACGCACAAAAAACACAAAACTTACCCAAATGTGTGAAGAGATTCTTGGCCACTTGCAGGAGAGCCTGCGGAAGAGATAAAGACCGGGAGGTTAATTACACGAACCTTTATAACCCAAAAGACACATTAAATGGAAAAAAACAGACATAGAACCGGTCGGGAGATCAGCCACAATCGGCCCGACTGCAGCAGAGTCCTGTAACATATATATATATATACCGTATACCGTAATAAAACCGTAACTTAATGAATTCCGGAATCATATACCATCGTTCAAAAGTTTGGGGTCACTTGGCTTAATGAAAATGTTTTTTTAAATCTAATTTAGATTATTAAATGTCTGGAGAAAACAGAAGCATAAAAAAAACACAATCATTCATTAGTTTAAAATGAATTATTATTATTATTATTATATTTCAAAAATAATGTCCTGTATACTTACTTTTACAAAAACTCTTGTGTTTCCAGCAATCTGTCTATACATTTTTCCTCATTTCCACTTATAATACCAATAATAATGATATTCACAGATAGCACTACAATAATAATAATAATAAGGCTTTCCCGTTGCGTTCCACTAGGTGGCGCTCAGGGCGCACGCATTCCAACACATTGTTTATTGCCACCTGCGGCATCTGAGATACAGGCAGCTTTTCTGCTTCCCATACACACTACGTATAGATTTATATAGCGCCATCATATTCTGTAGCGCTGTACAGTGTATTCCCCATAGACAGGGCCACAGGGAACAGCTCGGGGGTTGCAATCCGATGTCAAATCAAGTGATTGATTTGTGAATTCCAGTCGACCTTTGGGGTGACTCTTTCTGGTTCTGGACAGTATGGATGACATACTATGACGCGGCTATATGATCTACTCATTTCCCCTCTCCGATATGGGGGGCAGATTCCTGGCGCCACTTCTTGGCGTCATGGAACACGTAGAGGAATGTCAGTCTGTCTGGCTACATAGAGGTTAAAATCCTATTTACTAAGGTGAGGAAGAGTGCATACAGAGCTGGATGGTAAGCACGCGCATGCGCATGATCCGCTCGATCGGTGTCTGTTATACAGAGCAGTACTGGTTATGTTAATTGTAAGAATTCATTAAATGTTTTTACATAAAATGTAACAGAGACGGGTTTAGGGAGAATTACCTGCTTTCTGGATCCATACCCCCCCCCGTGACCTATTTGCTGCTTTTATGGCTTTTATGGCTGTAGAACCCTGCGATCCCCTCATACCCAGCAAACATTCCAAGCTCCTAGAAAAGAGGGGCATCAGAGGAGGAAAAAGGGACATCAGGGGAGGAAAGAGGGACATCAGAGGAGGAAAGAGGGACATCAGAGGAGGAAAGAGGGACATCAGGGGAGGAAAGAGGTTCATCAGGGGAGGAAAGAGGTTCATCAGGGGAGGAAAGAGGGACTGGCTGAACCAGATACGGAGCGTTGACACACCACCACTTCACGTCAGATTTGCTGGGTGCGTTTGGTGTATCCAATGCTGGCGGATAACGGCTGGCACGTTTGCGAGCTTTAAAGATGCCAAACGAAGACAGCTGAGCGCCTCTGATCCGTCTCTTTAACCCTCGGCACATCAGCCTGAGCGCTGCGAGATCCCGAAGCCGTTCACTCGATCCGCCGCTATCTGCACGCCGGTAATCCTCAGCTTCGCCGCTTTAATTAGTTTTCCATTAATTCCCCAATTATAAATTCATTTTGGAATCATTACTTATTTTTTTTTTACCCCGAGCTCTCAAAATACACCTTTATCCTACGAGCTTAACGAAGGTCTGAAAGGAGAGGTCGGCGGAGTTAATTGCGAACACACTTTCCTAATGAGCCGCACGACTCCGGATCCCCGGCCTGCTCCAGAAGATCCTACAGGCCGTGGAAACGTCTCGCGTGGGATTATCTCACCCACACAAAACACATCCACTCACCTCAGCCGCTTTCCTTGTCACAGATATTTAAGGTACGGTGACATTTAGCGGGTCAACGTTTCACCCACCATCTCCGTAGGTGTCAATTAATTACATTCACGTTGACGTTAAGCGCCTTCTCCCACCCCTCCGCTGACAGGGCCTTCACGGAAATTCAAATCCTATAAGTGGGGGTAATAAGTGGGGTAATAAGTGAGGGTAATAAGGGGCCTACTTGGGGTCTCCCTAAGCTCTCCCATCAGGTGCCCTTGAGGTCAGAGAACTCATTAGACTTACTAGTTTTGCCACAGATCTCAAATTATCTCTTACTTTTACACTAAATATCTCCAAAAACCTACAACGGAACAACGTAAAGCAATAATTGGTTTTGGCCAATTCCATTTGATTTTTTTTTTTGAGGGATCTCCTGAAAGCATCACAGCTCCTCTAGGCCCCCCCCCAAAAAAATCCATCGTCATCTTTTGTTCTGGGCAATGCAAACTTCATGGTTCCAAAGAGAACTCGGCTAAACGACCCACAAACTGCTCTGTTCTAGATGGACGAGAACTTTTACCCAACGGAAGGACATCGAAGGCGTAAGAAGTCCAGTTGGAAGAACTCAATAGTTGGCTGACTGCTCGATATGGACCTTTCCCGCTGCTCTTCTGGATCCCGAAGGGGAGTGGGATAGATAGTTGAGGTCTCCTCTCTGACATGACGGTCACGCTTTTGACATCGAGGGCTCGTTCTTTCTGCCCCGTTGTGTCGCTCTCTCTCTCTCTCGGACGATTAGCTCTCGTTAAAGATCTTTTAGTTAAGTGTCTCTTCCCCCCCCCCTTCCGGTCTGAGTGACAGACGATGCAATTAGCGTTTCCGCTACCCTTCCTGACAAGCGAGAGCCGCAGGGTTGTTTCATCCTCTGGAAAACTAGAAATAATTAATCTCTCGGCATCGACACTAATTTTCATTAGAAGAGGACTCGGGGAAACGAGCGGCTCCTCGGCCCTCCGAACCCGGCACACGGACGAGGCTTCTATTCTTCGGAGATCTGCCGCTACACTTTGGGCATCATCTACTAGCAATGACCACACACATTATACAAAGGGGAGACGTATGGGTCAAAAATGGTATGGCGGCCCCTTTAACGACATTAGAACCCCCGACGTTCATCAGAGCAGCTTGTGCCGGCGAATAAAAATCTAGGTTAATGACATAAAAATGAAATCCATTCATTCGGGGAAGTCAGACCAGACGCGGCGCAGGTTGGGAATCTTCATCTCTGGCGTTCAATTACCGCTCGTAACGGAACCCAATAAGGTTTATTGTTCTGTCCAGCAATTAGTTAAGTCTTGTAACATCCAACAGAATCATAGAACCTGTCAGCAGATCGGCCCCCATCCGGCCCCCGTCTAGTCTGCCTGTTTCTCCTGCTGTAAAGACTCAAACCTTTATCAGTCGTTGGTCTCGTCTTAGATTCAGGGGCCGTATGTCTATCCCGCGCATGTTTAATACCCTCACTGTATTACCCTCTACCACCACTGCTGGGAGGCTGTTCCACTTAGCAACCACCCTCTCAGTAAAGTAAAACATCCTTACATTACATCTAAGCCTCCGACCCGCTACTGTTAGATGATGACCACTTCTTCTAACATCCTCCATTGAAATGAACGTCCCTCCTGTACTTTATGTATTTAAATGCTTCCATCCCATCCCCCCTCTCTCCTCCGAGGCGGACATATTGAATACGTTAAGGTCTTTTAATAGGAAAAACACGCTTTGCAGTTAGGGTGCAGGCCAAGTTAGATGAAACACGTAGACACGCGGTGATACACGTAGGTAATCTGGTACCTCGCTCTACTTCGAGGTTCGTTGACTGAGGTCAGGAATAGAAATGGCCTCACCTGGCACTCGCACTTCAGCTTCTGCTCCTTCTGGAAGGCCAGCGTGCTGGTGAGGACCGTCGACGTGTAGCAGAAGCAGTGCTGGATTTTGTGTTCGTCGACTTCGGTGTAACTGAGCAGAAACATATAAAACGGAGACGGAGGTCAGGGAGGAGCGACACCCAAACGTTACTTTACACCGCGATAGCGACTACAGCGAGAACGGCCGCTTCTAAGGATCTTTCTACATATTTTCCATATTTTTTGTAATTATTTCAATCAATTCAATACAGAGTGATAAAGCGGATTGTTTTAAAAAACATTATTCATATATTAATTTATTTTATATTATATTATTTTTTATTATATATTTTAATTTATAATTGATTTAAATTGTTATTATTACGTTGTCTTATTTTATGGTGAGCTTAACACAGGTTTGCGTATTAGAGCGTTTCGAGCAGCCAATGAGCGACAAGAGTCGTACTATAGAAGACGAAGGCAGCTGCAGGAGCTACAGGGCTGCAGCTTCCACCTCAGCTTTAAAATATTACTAATGGTAATTTAGTTAACTCCTTCTGCTCAGAAAATGTATGTATTTGATGTCATTTTTTTTTTAACTATTATTGTGCTGATTGGTCCCCAAAAAAAAAAAAATTCGGCAAAAAAAAAAAAAACCCCATCAGGAGACGGTTATTGCTTCGAAGATGAGGCATTAGAATGATTATTACAAAACAGAAAGAGCGTGTTCATCGGAATATACCCGCTGTCAGGGCCGAGCCGCAGCGACGCGGTGACAGCTTCTGCAGTAATGAGTGGTTTATGGCCGGCCGGAGTCGCCGTTAGAATTCAGATCTTATTATTTTACACACCGGGAGCCTCTAAAAATCATACAAAAGGTGCAGTAAAAACAAAACGAAGCCCCGGGTTCATTATTGTTTTATGAGCTCAAGTGTAACATTAATGGAGTGCTGGGAAAGCAGGCCCGTGCCTCCCAACTGTCCCGCTTTGCGCAGGACAGTCCCGATTTTGCCCCTTTATCCTCCTATCCCACTGAGCTCTACCTCCGTCCCGGTTTTCGGGATCACGGTGGAACGAACGGCCCGTCGAACGGCTCCCTCCGGCAGCTCGCTGCAGATATTTATACCAATATGCAAATATCATACAAAGAAAAATCTCCCGGAAAAATGAAATTGCTGCATTGCTGTCATTTGGAAAAAAAAAAGACCTCTGAGGTCCATATGTGACAGATATCAACCTCAACCGAAAGGCTGATCTTCTTGGTGTTGATTTCTGATCCTGAATAGACGGCACAGTTTGTGATTTTAATAAATTAAAATAAGATAATAAACTAAGTCCTCACACATCCAATCTAAATGCTGCAATTGGATTTTCAAGATGTAATTGCAATGGACGCCAGACACTTACATCTAAGGCTTGGTCTCGCCTTAGATTCAGGAGCCGTATGTCTATCTCACGCATGTTTAAATCCCCTCACTGTATTAGCCTCTACCACTTCTGCTGGGAGGCTATTCTACCAGTCTGTGAGCCTCTTGTTTCAGACTATGGCCTCCTGTCCCATCGCTGTTCTTTGTTCAGTGACTATAAGCCTTCTGTACTTTAATGATTCTGTCGCATACAGATTAGACTGATAATTTAACGGATGTGTAAATTACATTATTTGCAGACAGACCTCACTGTTCTCTAAATTGGGATTGGACGGCTATGGAATGGAGTTGGTTGAACCAAATATGGCTCCATCCAAGGGATCTAAAAGGCTGCCCCAGAAGCCTGGTAATAAACCCTCATTCACCGGCACTCACTTTCCGTCTTGTTTGTTGAACGCACAGGCCAAAGCCACGACTTGTGAGGTCGCCCGGCTTATGACGGGGACACAAAGCATGGAGTGGACCTCGAAACCCAACATGTTGTTCAGCTGCTTGTGCTCCTCCTAGAAAGGCGAGAACAGGAGACATCGAGTGAGGACACACAACAAATCTCAACGTTCTCCTCCAACAGCAAGAATGCCGGAGATTCATTGGCTAAGAATGAACATTTGGTAGCTTGTTCTATGGGCCATACCATCCACCCTAAGTGGACACCTTCCCACAACGAAAGCTATTAAGGGAATGGGTCACTTTCCCAAATCCTACATTTTACATTTCAATAAACTGAATTAATCTATGCAATATTTTTTACAAAAACTATATATGTTGTAGAAACCGACCCTGTACATATACCATGGGAGCATTTATGTTCTCATGATCTGCGTAATCCCCCCGTTACATGATCCTTCCCCTTGTTGACTGCTCCTCTGGCAGATAAAGGAAGGAGAACATTGAGAACTGAATAATATTCTGAACCCAATTCTGAAACCTGTACCCCCAAACCCACGGCTCCTAATCCCTTTCTGTCTCCTTTCTAATCCTTGCTGGATCTGAACAAGCGCTGCGTAAATTGTTGGTGCTATATAAATAAAAAAGATAATAATAATAATAATAATTAGTCTTGCAGATAGGAAGTCAGTGTTGGGACGTACTTTTGTTATAGGTACTTATAGCTCCTAAACGGTTAATGCCTACTTATCACACACATGATGTAAAAACCCACATGACTTATTCCACCGGCAAGGAGGAACCTCTCTAAACACCCATAGTAACCGGCGCAAGGCGAGGGAGCTGATACCAGGAAGGCTAATAATAATAATTGGGTTATTAAAGGCCGGGTTCATTAAAAAAAATATCCTTATCGCAAACCTCTCGCTGCCTCCGGTAAGAAGGAAAATGCTCTCAGCCTCTTATCTGCAGCCTTCCAGCTTGGCCTGGAGGCATAAATGGGGCATTGGTGATATTACAAGCCCTGTAAATAGTCATATTTCCAGACCACGCTTGGAAAATAAGATGGAAAGTTTGGGGGGGGGGGGTTCTAAAGTTACTAATTTATTTTTCCTACCCGTATTTAATGGGGTATACAGTTAACAGCTTATATGGCAACAGCCAATCAGTGCCTGCTTTTGCGTCATATTCCAATTAAGCATTCCCAGAAAAAAATATGAATGAGGCAAAATATTACGTGAATAATTCATCCAAGAATGTTAAAGACTATTAAAAATAATACATTTATGCACAAAAATATACAAACAGCATTATTTAATAAATAAAATATTTGTTAATTGCCCTGCTGGTACTTACAGAGCTGATGTCCCGCAGAGTGATGGATTTCTTCTTGTCTACAACCTGGCCAAGACGCCCAAATGTCAACTGCAAGGAATGACACGAGGATACAGAATGAGGACAATAGAAAAGACTCATATTGCCACTTATATTTATGGGGGGCATTGGTTTAGGTCCTGACCCAGGGCAACTTCTCCAACTGCCCCCAGGGCCTATCTAATGCCACCTGTCCTCTGTAGGATGTACCGACCTCTATGGCGCCTATGGGCCGGTTACTTCCCGATTAAGCAAGCAGTGCACTAGGGAGCCATTTGCCCAATTGATCCCCCTGTTCAAGCAATCAAAAAAATGGCGCCCTAGGCTTGGTCAACCTTGGTCAGAATACGCGTCGGGCACCACTGGTCTACTCCCCAGATATAAGTGCAGGGGCAAAATCTGCGGGGTCCCTAATACCCCGAGTATAATGGTACAACACGACACCATGGGACAAGCTACTTGTGCACAGATATACTCTCAGCCAATTGTCCTGTTGTCTCCATTACTGTTCACAGGCAGAAAGGGAAGAGGTCCTTTGGCGGCTTTAAGTTTTGTTGTTGTGTGTTTTTTTTTTTTTAAGATAAGCGATGTTTGACAGCCGTTCTATACTCACACAAGTTTAATTAAAATGCAGAAAATTTATAATCTCACTGTCTGAACGAGAGGTCGCCCAGAGTGGACGCATCGATCCGCGTTCAGACACTTCCTTGGCCGAGTCTCTGTGCAGACAGAGCTGTCTTCATTTGTCTTTGAGTAAACGGCTCGGACCGGGGAGTGTCTAAGCTGGATTGCACACACACAGGTCTGATGCCGTACACAGCACGCGATCAGTTAAAAAAAAAAGCATATTTCCCACATATTTCCCCTTTTTACTTCACTATGGATTGCGGCCAAATGTGCCCCCAAACCAACGTTCCCTCTAAGGTGAGCACCGCAGATGCACATAGCATTTTCAATAAGGAATATATATGTTTCCATTCTGGGATTCTTACCTCCCCAGATGTATCTAGCAATATACATGTATGCTTCCCTTCCCTCTCCACAATGTCCGTTAAATATTATTGAAACTCAGTGGGCTTGAGCTCTTCTCACAGGAGAAACTCAACGGGCTCAGGCTCTTCTCACAGGAGAAACTCAGTGGGCTTGGGTCGTTCTCACAAGAGAAACTCAGTGGGCTTAGGCCCTTCTAAAGGAGAAACTCAATGGACGGAGGTCTTTCTCATAGGAGAAATTCTATGGCTCGGGCCCTTCTCACAGGAGAAATTCAGTGGGCTCGGGTCCTTCTAAAAGGAGAAACTCAATCAGCTTGGGTCCTTCTCAATAGACGCAGGCCTTTCTCACAGGAAAATCTCAATGGGTTTGGGCATTTCTCAAGGGAGATACTCAATGGGCTTGGGCTCTTTTAAAAGGAGAAACTCAACAGGCTCAGGCTCTTCTCACAGGAGAAACTCAATGGGTTCGGGTTATTCTCACAGGAGAAACTCAACGGGCTCAGTCCTCCATGATGCTATTTGAGGAGATCTCTGTGTTCAGTTCAGGTTCGGTACATGCGCACCATTCCAATCACATGGGGCTGCAGGGAGTGTCCCAAATTCTACTAGGTGAAGGGATTCTAAGGAAAAAGTACTAATAAACACCACCTTTGAATCAACATACAACACAAAACGCTGTGCTGACAAATCTTTCAAAAGGCTTTTGAAGGTCGTCTCGTACTTTGAGACTAAAGGTCTTTCTCCAAAGGTAAACCTAACATTCAAAGTCTGAACACACAAATACACACACACTAACACACACACAAATGCTACGTCAGGGCCTGCAGACAGAGCAGAAATCATTGCTCCAGACACACGCCGGGGCCCTAGCTGTCGGTATATCATCGAGGCGCTCTAATATAATTTAAAGGGATATCATCTCACCGGAAAACTGATCTCTTCTTCCAATACTTTGTCTCCAACAACCTAAAAGAAACAGAAAAGGACTAAATGAGCAAAACGAGATGAACAAAACGCGATAACCCATTGTGCGCCAGAAAGATGTGAACTGTGCTTTTTTTTTTTAAGTTTGGCCGCTCCAGGCTTCCGTCGCCTCGCATTCAGATGTATGTTTGGGATACATGTGGTCATGTTTTATTGACCTTCTCCACTGAGACGCTAAGCATCAAAGATTCTATTCCATCTGGTTTAACACGCTAGGCAAACATTAAATACAATATTTTAATGAGTTTCCCTTGATGCCCAGCGGCCCAGCGTTTCAAGTCTTCAGAAAAGCCAACCTGCGCGACTAGATATTTATAAATATTTATTACATTTTCCCGTTTCATTTATCAGGCTTTATTTATTTATTTTTTTATTCCTCCTTTATCTCAGCAGTCGGAGTATTTCAAGAGAATCGAGTGGAAGAAGAGTTACGCCGCGGAGTTAGAGGAACTAATCTCTCTTTACCGACGCCGGCACCAATAAACTTCGGCGACGCTCAAAGCTAAAGACCGTCCAGAAGGTCCTCATTGAGATTCTCTTCCTGGTGAAGAGCTGAGTCGACCCCAGGTGTCGGGGTCATCATCCTCTTTTTCCAATAAGGGGCTCAGCGTTTCATCCTTGGACCTAGGGAGCAAAATGTCTTCCTGCCTCAACATACTTTTCCTCCTGCCCCCCTAAGTCAAGGCTACCTCCAGACAAGGTCATCCTCCAGAAGAGGTCCGGGTGACCTGCCCTGCGCGGTTCAGTGTCTTCTGTGAAGTTTCATTCACCTCGTAGTTTTGGCCATACGTCCTATGACGCAAGTTTAACCAGCCCCCTCTGTGCCCACGCAAGGAAAGAGCTCCCGCTGATATTAACTGCCACCGATTGGCTCCTTCAAGTATCCAATCAGTGGTGGGAATTATCAGGAGGCAAGAAGCCGCAGCTGTGGAGCTGCATCTTCTACCAAAGACGAGTATTTTATTTACCTTATTTCTAAAGAATTCTTGTTAAAAGTGCAAGCATTCTTTTTGGCGAGGCCGTCATGGACAGTAAAAGAAAATGATGGAGGAAAATCACATATGACCCGGGTCGTGCCTCCAACGCATTTCGTCTACAAGAACTGGACTTGATGGCAGGCGTCTTGGACTCATGGCTAGTGTGGGCAGTCACCCCATGCGTGTCACTGGGTTTTCCTAATCACTCCTCCCCCTTGGTGGAAGTTCATTGGCTCCTACAGCCTTAGAAGGAGAAGTGGGCGGAGTTCTGACAATAAATGATGCGGCCGTTGCCCACATTATATAAACCAAAGTTAAATCGGTGTAGGTAAAAGTTCCATCTTAAACTATAATTTTGCCAACATTCCAGACTTTGACCTCTAAGTTTAAGATAATTAACCCCTTCTTTAATAGGGGAATTTCGCTTTCTCTAAACCCTATTTTATTCTATTGGGCTTCTCCCACGTGGCACCGGACTTTCTCTCGTCAAACCAATAATGTCGAATTTCTCTATAAGGGACGGGCTGTCTCGTATTTTAATGCCCGCAGCGCACCCCGCGCGGCACAGAAACGTTTTTACTTATTGCGTTTTCTCAGCTCACGCGATTGGCGGCCAAAATTCCGTCTGTGGAGAAAATGTAATTTAACCTTCTCTTCGGAGATATGAAATGATAGTGAATTATGAACGAAAAGCCATTATTCCGGGGCAGGCAATATCATTCAGCCTTTCATTCCACCCAGGGGCTTTTACGATTCAGGAGCAAAATTATTTAACCCTCTGCCCTCTGGAAAGGCGAGCTAGCACTCAAAGGGTTATGAGTCTGGGTTAGAGATTAATTTATCACTAATTTATTACGTGTTTAATGGGTAACAAGGCAGCGGGAGACGTATTGGAATAACTGATGGCTGGGTTGTAAAGGTCATTGTTGTATATTATTCAATTAACCCTATATACTCATGAACTATATACTCCACGTACCAGGACTATATGTACCAGGACTATATACTCATGAACTATATACTCCAAGTGATGGGACTATATACTCATAAATTAAATACTCGTCTACTGGGACTATAAAATCATGAATTATATACTCCACGTATCGGGACTATATACTCATGAATTACCGTATATACTCCACGTATCAGGACTATATACTCATGAACTATATACTCCACGTATCGGGACTATATACTCATGAATTACCATATATACTCCACGTATCGGGACTATATACTCATGAACTATATACTCCACATATTGGGACTATATACTGATGAACTATATACTCCACGTATTGGGACTATATACTCATGAACTATATACTCCACATATCGGGACTATATACTCATGAATTACCATATATACTCCACGTATCGGGACTATATACTCATGAACTATATACTCCACGTATTGGGACTATATACTCATGAACTATATACTCCACATATTGGGACTATATACTGATGAACTATATACTCCACGTATTGGGACTATATACTCATGAACTATATACTCCACATATCGGGACTATATACTCATGAATTATATACTCCACGTATTGGGACTATATACTCATGAATTATATACTCCATGTATCGGGACTATATACTCATGAATTATATACTCCACGTATCGGGACTATATACTCATGAACTATATACTCCACATATCGGGACTATATACTCATGAATTATATACTCTAGTTCTGGGACAATTTATTAGAACACGGGGTTAAATGAAATGAAATGTGGTATTTATCAAACACGGGCGTATTGGATACCGAGGATACTGTCTGATACTGTCTGAAGGTATAGAGGTAAGAGAAATGCGTCGGGGAAGGAAGGTTGTCTCCGTCATTGAGCTCCAGAGTCGCGTGCCCACTTCCCCTCCTAGCAGTGTTATGGCTTTTTTTTCCGTAAGCCGGTGGCCGATCGCCTGGCACTCACCTGGCAGAAGAGCTGGTGACTGTCCTCCGACACCAGGAGAAGGCAGCAGCACGGGGACTGGGTCTGTTCTTCCAACTGTAACGGAGACAATTCACAGGTAAGAGACAGCGAACGAGGGTTAATAAAAGCCAGGACGCAGCACGAGCATGGCTACATACAAAAAGGTGGGTTATTAGGAATAAAATGTGTCACACGCGCATGATCAGGAGCCATCCTTCAAATAGCATCGTAATGATGCCTATCGACAAGATCACCAGCCTTCAGACGTACCTCCCGCCCCGATGCCATACGGCCACTTCCAATGTGCTTAATATTGTTATTTATATATTATACTTATATATCATTTTTAATATCTGCACGCAGGATTATCCCTTTTTACGGGTTTTCTCTTTTGGTGCGACTATTGAAACCAAAACATTTTGCCAAACAAAATATTTAGCGCATTTTATTGTGTTATTTTCTCTGATATTCCTATAATATTTTGCACTTTGGGTGTATTAAATAACACGTCACGTCTGTAATATCGGGGTTGAAGTTATGCCTGAAAATTATATTCAAATACCCGTTTCACTCCGAATTTCACTCTTTCGCTCATCATACATTCCGTTCCTCCATTCTTTGTAACCAAACACCGTAATACTCAGATATCCCATACAATGGAGATCTATAGGCAACTACAATGTAAGTGGAATATTTTACTGGGGTGGAATTATAATGGATATGTGGAGGTGACGATGGGAAAGTTCTGATTGGGTAATGATAATAATATGGTTTACTTTACTGATCTCCTTAAAATATACACAGCTGCTAATTTAAAAGATAAAAAATAGCATGGAGAACATCATATTTTTTAAATGACGGACTAAGAGATGGGGAGATAGGGAGAGAGAGAAAAAACCGAGAGATAGGCAAACGAGATAGAGAAGGAGATGAAGAAAAGGGGAGGGAGAGAGAAGGGAAGCGAGAGAGAGAGAGACGGATGGAGATGAAGAGGGGAAAGAGAAATGAAGAAGGAGAGAGAGAAAATACAGAGGAGAAAAAAAGAGGGAGATAGAAAGACAGAGGGAAAGAGAGAGATAGGCAGAGGGTGAAAGATAGAAGGAGATGAAGACAGGGGAGGGAGAAAGAGGGAGGGAGAAAGAGAGGGAGAAAGAGAGAGGGAAAGAGATAGAGGGTTAGAGACTGATGGAGATGAAGAGGGGAAGAGAGGAAGAGAGAAATGGAGAGGGGCAAATACAGAGGAGAGAAAAAGAGGGCGATAGAAAGACAGAGGGAAAGAGAGAAATAGGCAGAGGGTGAAAGATAGACGAAGAGAGGAAAAAAGGAGGAAAAGAGATAAGGAATGATGCAGGGAGAAGAGGGAGAATGGAAGAGAGGGAAAAAAAGACAGAGCAAGATAGGCAGAGGGTGAAAAAGATGAAGAGGGGAAAAAAGGAGGAAGAGATAAGGAAAGGTACAGGGAGAAGAGGGAGAATGGAAGAGAGGGGGGAAAAAGAGAGCGCAAGATGGTGAGAGATGAAAGGAGAAGAAGTGTGGAAAGAGAGAGAGAGAAGGGTAGAGAGAGAAGGAGATGAAAAGGAGAAAGCGAGAGGGAAAGAGACTTAGGCCAGCAGCTCTCTCTAAGCCGTTTCACAGGAAGGAAAGAGGGTTAGTCGCCTAACAATGGCAATTTCAGGTGAATAGCTACAAATTACGCTAATGGATGCATCCTGCCTCGGCAGGAAACAGTTGCTTTTTAATCCCCAGATATTAATTTTCTATTATGTAACAAAGAATACAATGAAAGAAGTAGAAAGAGCCGCGCCGCGGGGAATGCCGCTGATTCATTTGATTGATAGGCCTCAGACTGTGCGTCTGGTCTCACAAACAGAGCGCTAAACCGCGCCGCGCAGAACATTCTCTGATAAGAGGCCCTTTACGGCTTTACAAAAGAGGAACAAACACTGGATTTAGATATTATTAAGCGCAACGCACGGCTTTTTGTCTCCGAGGTTTCGTAATTTTAGTGTTTGCAACTTAATTTTTATAATTATTTTCTAATACATAAAAGTAAATATAAATAATCTACTTTTTGAGATGAAAACCACACAATGAAATACGCATTTGCCCCTTTGTTGCCACCCCAGCTGTTTTTTTAGCCACACACATCTCCCTGCAATTACGGACATAAGCGAAGCCTGCAGGCAGTGGTCTAATGAGACCCCCATGCGCCGGCACGGTAAGCAATCCCATTGAGTTCAATGGGAGTGCTTTCTTGGCCCTGATTGGTTGCTTCATGCAGCCAATCAATGGTTAGAATGCTCAGACCACAGAGGGTGTCGGAATCCGGAGCTCTGCAGCTTCTCCCGAAGGTAAATACATTTTTTTTGTAACTTACTTTGTTTGGGGGGGTTTCCCTGAGAAGCTGGAGCGCCCCTTTAATGAAAATACTGCTTTTTTTAATCCATAAAATGTAGTTAAATACAAAATAACGTTTATTAAAAATAAATCCTTGCCATTAAATGCCAAAAATGTATCGGCCCGAGAACAGAAGAAGAACCAAGGTCACCGAAACGTTTGGGACCTTGGAAGTCTCTTCTTCATCTGACGCCATCATAACCCCAATCTAAATCCGTGCGGACGCGGAGGAATGTCTTGAGTTTGGGTCCGGTCGCCAAAGGATTAAATTTAAATGTATCTCCGGCGTTCTGGCAGAAGCTGCGATTAAACATATTTTTGCCCATTGTGAGAGGAGAATAGATTATTTTGGGCAGAGCCGCTGCCTCCTCGTCGCTCTCTTACCATCCCATCCCCCGACGGTTATTTTTATCGTTCACGAAATAGATTTTCAATTTTCATTCACTAAAGAATAGCGAAGAATCTCCAGTCATTGTTACATTTCGGGTAACCGGCTTATTTTACGAGGCTCGCTTCTTTCACAGGAGAAATAATCCTGTTATTTCCCCGACTGATACTTCAAAAATATTTTTATATTGGGGAGGAAGAAACTGATTTATTCTGATGAGCAGGATTTTTTTTTTTTTTTTAGATGGCATCTGTCACATGATGTGGAAGAAAGGAAAGCTCCGGAATCCAGTCCGTGCAGTTGTGGGACAGTCCTAATCCCCTGCGATCCTTCTTTCAAAGACACATGAAATCGGCCGGCAGATCGGCCCCATTCGGCCCCCCGTCTAGTCTGCCTGTTTATCCTGCTGTAAAGACTCAAAACCTTAATCAGTCGTTGGTCTCGTCTTAGATTCAGGAGCCATATTGGCCTATCCTATGCATGTTTAAATTCCCTCACTACCACTTCTGCAGGGAGGCTGTTCCACGTACCTACCGCCCTCTCAGGAAAAACCCATGCCCCTGCCAGCTCAAACCTCTCTCCTCCCAAGAGGTCATAATCCAAAACTAAAAGGTCAGCGGCTTAGATTTAATGCAAGGACGTCTGACTTTACTTAGAGGGTACGTCGATTTCAATGGGAGAACTTTCTTGCCTCTGATTGGCTGCTCCAATCAGCCAATCAGTGTTGTGAATCGTCTGAGCATGGAGAGGCAGGGAGCTGCTAAAACTACAAAAAAGTGCATTTTCTATTTTAATATGCATTATTTATTTAAAGGGCTGCCTGGGGCGCTGGAGCGTCCCTTTAACCCCTTCATGACAAAGCCTGTACATGTATGTGCTCACAATGCATTGTTTTTAATGGGTTTAAGGTTGTCCTTAAGGGGTTAAGAAAATTATAATGAATAGTAGATTTATGGACTTAATAAATATTTTATCCGCTCGAATAGTTTAATATAAAAAAAAAAATCTGGATAATTGGAGTCAAAATGTTGGCCGCAGTCATATTACTTACCAACTGCTACCGACTAAGAGCGCATCGCAGAGTGAGAGAAACGAGTCCTTTATTCCAATAAACACCCAAAACCGAATCAAGTCTCGACATGCCCCCCGTTCTACTCGTTTCTTAAAAACCCTAAATCTTCACAAACATATATTGAAATAAAGGCAGCGGATCAGCTGTTGCCAGTGAGATCGCGAAAAACGCGCGCTGTAATTAAGGGTTCCTACGGAGCAAATGAAATGTTCCGCTACGTTCTTGATTCTGTTCTGTAAAATGATCCTTTTCAGCGGTAAATGAATCAAATCAAATTGCTCGGAATGTTATTAGGAGAAAATCGCGCCGGCGTAGAACAAACGTTATTAACAGTATGTTTACAGCTAGTTAACCATACGAGGTGCAAACAAACCTGAATACATCTATGTGATAAATCTATGTAATCAATCCATGTAATCAATCCATGTAATAAATCTATGTAATAATGACGTAATAAATCTATGTAATAATGACGTAATAAGTCTATGTAATAATGACGTAATAAGTCTATGTAATAATGACGTAATAAGTCTATGTAATAATGACGTAATAAGTCTATGTAATAATGACGTAATAAATCTATGTAATAATGACGTAATAAGTCTATGTAATAATAATAAAAGTAGTAAGTACTGTGATGCGGGGCATTTCAGGAGAGTCTCTCACCAGGCTACACACCTTCACTGCATCATGAGGAGGTCACGTGGGAGCTGTGATGAAACCGTATGGTGGGCTGACCAGAGGATTTTTTTAAACATTATCGGGGCTTTTAGGGCCGTAGAACCCTGCGATCCCCTCATACCCAGCAAACATTCCGACCTCCTAGAAAAGAGGGGCATCGGGGGAGGAAAGAGGGAAATCGGGTGTTTGAGTCCCACATATCGATAGTTGGGTGGTATGATGTATTAAGACGCCTGTTTGCAAGCTGAAAAATGAGGTCACAAATGATACCGGAGTTTTAACCCTTTCACTTTTTAGGTTCAGAGGCTTTTTCGAAATCTGAGTAGCGAGGAGTAAACTGACAGGCTTCTGGTCGCACACGCGTCCCGCAGATGTGTTGCACACGTGATCGTCATACACAGTTTTGCTAATTACACTAATCAATTTTGCGCGCAGCAACCGGCTTCACGCTGTTCAGCAAACACGGAGCGGCGCGGGGAGCGCGGGGAGCGCGGCGACATACATGTCAAATTATTTAAGTGAACGAACACAAGTCATCCCAACACTAATTTATATGATCTATAATCAGGAACAGCGGCGGTGAAGTCATTCTCCTGGGAGTTCTAAGACATAAATCACTCATAACGAATCTTAATAAAACATTGCCACACGCACACATAGCACCTGACGGAAGAGAAGGAGAAGACAGCCCTGCTCCCGTGAGCTGACACTCTAATGGGGCGGTGCCAATGGTTTTTATGGGACTTTGTGTCATAACTGTGTAAGTGAGTGAGGATGTAATATAGAGTAATTATATCACTATTTATACAGCACAGTGCGCAGTCATACAACCTTTATTGTATCTCACTCTCATCACCCTCAGCCAGATTTTCACCATAACCTGGCAGCAGCATCCGTATGAATTTGATCACAACACGTGATAGCAGGCCATACCTGGACCAATGGTGATAACGGTTTCACTCACATGAGATGTTATCGCTGATCGGGAATACTAACTCAACAAGGACCCGGCCGCAACGGGCAGAGGGGATACCCGAAAACCTCAGAAAAACACAACAGATCTACCACCGGCTCCAAATCACAAACGGAGGAGAAATGTAAAAAATGGGTGACACGGGCAGGACACGCTCCTCCTGAGACACTGCCGGTGAGACCGGTGGATTGTCCGAAGGACGGCAGAGACCTGAATATCGTGTAATGGGTGAGAGCTCACGACGGTCCGATCTACTTACATAATGAATAACTTTCACTTGGAGGGACGCCGCATCCAGGTCGTAGAGTTCCCCTGTGAGACACGCAAAGAGACCGTATGAGACAGTAAAAACATCTGCTTTCTGCCCCGGCCCTTCTTCTGATTATACAGACTGTGATCCTGTGCCGCCTGCCCTGACCCTCTCTGCTTATTACATAGACTGTGATCCTGTACCGCCTGCCCTGACCCTCTCTGGTCATTATACAGACTGTGATCCTGTGCCACCTGCCCTGACCCTTTCTGGTTATTATACAGACTGTGATCCTGTGCCGCCTGCCTTGACCCTTTCTGGTTATTATACAGACTGTGATTCTGTGCCGCCTGCCCTGACCCTGTAGGATGTTATAGACTGTGACCGCGTGCTGCCTACCCTGACGCTCCATCTTATTAATTGGACTGTCTAACAGTTTATATATAAGCTTTTATAGCATGTTTACCGTACATGAATGTCCTGGTTGAGAATGTATACATTATAAGTATGATGTCACAGTTACTATGTTATAATTACAATATAGATCAACTTGGAAAAGAAGGTGAAATGAAGAGAATCAGGTTGGATTAAATTTCCACAGCTGCAGTAATGTCAGAGCCGCACATTACTTACTGTTTTTATGATTCATTTTCACCTTCTTTATTTAACAGCCGTAATGCGAATAAAATTTACAGTTTAATAATGTGTCGGGGTGATTATGAGCCTGATCCATCTGAGCGGTTACTCTTTTTAATGTCACAGGGATACATCACGCAGTATTAATAACAGCGAGAGCCTCACAGTGCAGATATAGCGACGGGCACCAAGGGGCTGGATGTGCACAAGGCCTTTAAAAATCGGTCTTTTCTTTCAATTTGACTATTTTTGTGATTATTTACTGAGGGGGTGGTAGATAAGTGGAACAGCCTCCCAGCAGAAGTGGTGGAAGGTAATACAGTGAGGTTATTTAAACATGCATGGGGTAGGCGTATGGCTCCTGGATCTAAGATGAGACCAAAAAAGGGCAGGCCAGATGGGGCCAAATGGGGCCGATTTGCCGGCATATTCTATGAGTCTCTCTCCCTCTGATATTGTCACATTTATGTTATTATCAGCCCTTCTTTTCTCTGCTTTTAGTAACGAAACCCCTGAAGCCATATTAAAGATGAAAGGCAAAAGGGGCGTGGATTCAGCATAGCCCCACCCACTTTCACCTGCACTCTGCCTCATGCCCCTCCCAGTTTCTGCCTATGCATATTTTAGAGCGTTCGTGCTGTCCTGCAAGAACCCCATGAATGTCCTAATTCAGAGAAAGAGATAAAACGCACCGCAGAGCTGGAGGATTTTGCGATCGAGTTCATCGTAACCTTCTTTCTGTAGGTTTTCTGCTTTAGTCAATGAGGGCTCCGGAGGGCCGGCGGACAGGTGGACTTGGGGCCACGGCTGCGTCTTTTGAATAATGTCTGGCTTATGTCGGGAGTTTTCCGAGAAGCCGGTAGGTACCCCGACCTGAGTCCACGGCTGGAGTTTCTGAATAGCCAGAACCCGCTTGCAAGCCACCAGGATCTGGAAAAAGAAAAAGGTATCGAGAGTCACAACTTACTGATAAATATTACAAGATTCAGACTTAAAATCTGGAGACATCGCTTATATAAATAATTAACCCCCAGAAAGAAAGACAGCGGTGTGATACTGTGCCCCATTCTACACACCTTTTCAGAAGAGCAATGACATTGTATACATTAATAACCCCCCCGCGCTGTATACAGTAATATAACCCCCCAGCACTGTATACAGTAATATAACCCCCCAGCGCTGTATACAGTAATATAACCCCCAGTGCTGTATACAGTAATATAACCCCCAGCGCTGTATACAGTAATATAACCCCCCAGCGCTGTATACAGTAATATAACCCCCCAGCGCTGTATACAGTAATATAACCCCCCAGCACTGTATACAGTAATATAACCCCAGCACTGTATACAGTAATATAACTCCCCAGCGCTGTATACAGTAATATAACCCCCCAGCGCTGTATACAGTAATATAACCCCCAGCACTGTATACAGTAATATAACTCCCCGGCGCTGTATACAGTAATATAACCCCCCAGCACTGTATACAGTAATATAACCCCCAGCACTGTATACAGTAATATAACCCCCAGCGCTGTATACAGTAATATAACCCCCAGCGCTGTATACAGTAATATAACCCCCAGTGCTGTATACAGTAATATAACCCCCAGCACTGTATACAGTAATATAACCCCCCAGCGCTGTATACAGTAATATACCCCCCAGCGCTGTATACAGTAATATAACCCCCAGCACTGTATACAGTAATATAACCCCCCAGCGCTGTATACAGTAATATACCCCCCAGCGCTGTATACAGTAATATAACTCCCCGGCGCTGTATACAGTAATATAACCCCCAGCGCTGTATGCAGTAATCTCGGTCGGCATTGAAGATAACCTGGTTTATCTGTAGACCTGGAGCCGCCGTTGCCGTCAGTCATGTGATATTTTGGGTGACTTTCCCGGCTCAAAGACCACACTGAGCTGATGCTTTATGGCAATGCTAATGAAGTCCGTCCCTCCATAGACTTTCATTAGTCAGAGAGTTTGGCTGGTTGATTAAGACTAAGTCATTCTATTGTTCCCCACAGGCAGTGTGAAGAGGAGGCAGGGTGTTTAGTAGATCGGGGATCAGATAACAGAGCGAGAACTCATGTGAATTGGAGGGCTGATGGGAATTACAGTCCAATTACTGTTGCCTATAGAATAAAACTCATATCTCGCGGATGAAATGATGGGATTTGCACAAAAGAGAGAGTTTTTAATTACAAATAGAGTTCAAATAAAGCGATCTGTGCAAGGAGCGAGCGGAGTGGCAGATAAACCTCGCCGGCGGGGATGATGCGCGGCTTTCTGCGACGCGGAGATATAACGGATAGAAACCCTTTGTTCCATCAGATCCCGGGATATTAACGAGTTTCCGCGCGGCCTCCGTGCCGATTTCTCTCATTTGATTAAACTGCCGGCCGCGGGAAGAACTTTATCATTTCATCTTTCCAAATGCTAATTTCTGACGGAATTCCCGCCATTATTTTCGCTCCGTTCTTCTTTTATCATTTTTCTTTTTACACCCCTCGGTCTTCGGCTGGAAGGGAATGAACCTACGGACCCTGCGCTATTAAATAAAACTATAGGTTTTCTACAATATTTTGCCATCAAGCATTGGGCTTCCTCTTCCTGATTGGCCGATCAATACAATTCTATCGTAGGGACTCGGTTATAGCGACGAGGAACGGTTCTAATAGCGGTGCTCATGAAAACCATTCATTGTCAGGGGGTTGAGATATTTGGAATGAAGTCACCTGCATTCAAGCAGGGATTTCCCAGCAGTGAGAAAAGCACCAATAGGGATTCTCAGATATTATTAACCCTTTGATTGCTGGAGGTTAGGATACCATTTTTCCTTTAAAAACCTTATAAACCACATATACTTTACTTATAGAATCCTCTATTTTTTCCAGGACAACTTATTCATAGACACCAACTTTAAGGCAAGGAATTACCCCTTTATTTCCGTATAAATTCTATTCTATTCTATAACACCATAGTAGATTAATGCCATAGATGATATTGTAAATACATGACGTTAAGGGTTAAATTTCATGATCACGCTAAAGAACAACCTCCTTGCACCTGGGGGTTGCCCGCTTTAAGGGGCTGCAAGGTACCTGCACAGGGCTTGATGTGGGAGTTACATAGATGCTATTTTGCGTGTTATTATTATTATTTATTGTTTCATATAGCGCCATCCTATTCCGCAGCGCTGTACAATGGGTGTGTTATGATCCCCGTTGTTATTAGAGCAGTCGGGGCACTCACGTGTTTCTCCAAAGTGCGAAGGTTTTGTTCGTCGGAGTCGCTCAGCGGACTGCAGTGCATCTGAAAAGAAAAGGAATTATTACGCCGATATCAGTCTTATGTAACCCCCCCCAAAAACAAGTCATGTGACTAAGGGTTAAAATTGGGTTCGTTAAAGCTGTTTGTACTCTATGACACGGTGATACTTTATGACAATATTTTACCCTCCTCTCTCAATCACATTATTGACATTTTATCATGATTTATTAATAACACAACAAATGATTCAAGAATTTGATCAAGGGGAGAAGGAAATAATAATAATAATAATAATAATCAAAATAATAATAATAATAATAATAATCAAAATAATAATAATAATCATAATCAAAATAATAATCATAATAATAATCAAAATAATAATAATAATCATAATAATAATAATCATAATAATAATCATAATAATAATAATAATCAAAATAATAATAATCATAATAATAATAATCATAATAATAATCAAAATATTAATAAAAATGGGATAATTACACTCCTTGGTAATCGAATCCCATATACGCTGTGTGGGTGACAATACACACCTGTAGTAATATTTATATATATATATATATACACTGAATGCTTTAAATATCATTTATGGGGGCGCTTGTTGTGTCACGACGTCCAATCTCTTTGTGTAACCGGGTGCTTTATTCCCGCATGCTGGCAAGCCGCTCTAGCCGTAGATCAGTTGCCAGCATGCAGGCAAGTGTTGATTAATTATGATTAATTACTGTAATTATGGAATCCACCAGTTACATTAAGCTGCCAGCTCCGGGTAGCGATCCCTGCGCATGGGCAGGGATCGGATAGTTTGTTATTATTGCAGGAGACGCTGCCTATCGGTCGCCGACTAAATCAGCAGCATTGTCCCTGCTGCAACGGGAGGATTCCACTATCTGAGATGCGGCGGCACCCGGAGGGTTATATCACCGGTATGAGATACAGCGCGTTATACGTCTCCCGGTTAGGTCTTGTATACACGTGACGAATGATTTAGGGATTCAGATTTAAATCGAGCCATTAAAAGGATTTCGCGATCCTAGCGGCGGCGGCAGCGGCTCATCGGAATGCATCGTTTAGTTGGGAACAGACGGAGTTAGATCCGCATCTTGTTTCGTTTTAACAACGACCTTTAGAACTTGCCAAGAGCGTTAAACACTTTTGTAATAAAGTTATTTTGGACCCCGCAGGCTACGTACCCTGAGCCCCCCCCCCCAAAAAAAGAATATTTTTGTTTTTCAGAACAAATCGTGGTTATTTTAGGATCATCTTGTTGAATTGTATGTTTTTCAAATAATATTTGCATAAAATGGAGAAAGCGCTTGCAGGGAAAGCAATTTCAGATCAATCGCCAAAAAAACAACAACTGAACGGCGGAACTAATCAGGAATATGTAACTGCGGCTGTGGGCTGATACGCTCACATTTCCCTAAACTGTCCGTTTTTTGGAATTCTTTTTTTTTGGATAATACTATAAACTTTGTGCCTGCGCGTCGGCAAACAATAATAATCCGATTATCTTTCTAATGAATTTATTTCATCGCGTAAATATATAACCCAGAACAAGAGGCCATAATCTAACACTACAGGGTCAGAGGCTTAGATGGAACGGAAGGAAGTTACTGAGGGGGTGGTAGATGCGTGAAACAGCCTCCCAGCAGAAGTGGCAGAGGGAATTTAAACATGCATGGGATAGACGTAGAGCTACCCTGACAACTTAACAAGTTTGGACCTTCTTACCCCAAGATTTGCCTTTTTTAGGTAAGCGTTTACACCATATGATAAAAATGACCTCATGCATCAGGTATATATATATATACACGAGTCTAATAAATGTCAATTTATTTTAATCGCTATTGCTAATTTTCTTATAGATTCTGTTTGGGTCAAGTATAATTTTCCCAGGATACAATAATCACGTGGAACAAACAAAAGCACTGATAGGTTGTTGCCATAGAAACTGAAAAAAGCTTCTTGGAAGTTTTAGAAGAAAAAAAAATGACAGATCTTCTCGTTTTTTGTCTAAGTAGATCAGAACCTTTAAACGTGGAATTTGTCGGCAGATCGGCCCCCGTTTGGCCCCATCTGGTCACGCCATAAAGACTCAAACCTTAATCAGTCGTTGGTCTCGTCTTAGATTCAGGAGCCGTATGCCTATCCCATGCATGTTTAAATCCCCCTCGCAGTACTAACCTCTTCCACCTCTGCTGGGCTGCTGTTTCACTTATCTACCACCCTCTCAGTAAATGTGCATTAACAGCATAACATGCAGCCGTTCTAGAGCGAGAACCCGCACGGCTGCAGGGGAGTGTTGCCGTTAATGAATAAACCGAATCATTTTGTATAGTTTTATCGACCAGAGCTTACCGCGGCCGATGAAATCCTGGAGCAGCCCGCCGAGCGCAGCCTAATGAACGCGCCGAGCGCAGCCTAATGAACGCGCCGAGGAAGCAAATTACACGCCTCAAGCCGAGCAACCGGACAAAATTCCAAATCACTTCTTTTTCTATACAGAAACACACGTTTCGGGGGAATTAGGTGGGTTTTGTAATATTTTTGACACCGTTTAACGATGCAGAATTCAAAGAGAATCCGGTTATGGAAATGTACTATTTTGTGTGATGTCAAATCTGTTTTTTTACAAGATTAGATAAAATGTAACATTTAAAATCATTTATTTTACGGGCCATTGAAATCATTTTCATTGAAATCATTTATATTAAAGTCTTATGTGAGTAATATGTATCTATGGTTTGGGGGGCCGCGGGGGGCGCCGGAGTCTCCCTTTGCTTCTTAATCCCGTGAAATCGAAAAGGAAGAAGATCGTTTCTATGCCGTTTCTGAGAACATACGAAAAAAAACCTCAGATTCCGGAATTCCTGACACGAGCGACAAGGGGCCTTTTTGTGGGTTCCCCCCCCAATATAATAATTCCGCAATTTATATTCAGGATGGGCGACTGCGTCCCGAAACATCCGCCAAGAAGCGGTAAATAACGAGACGAGAATTATTTGGAAAGCTCATTTTGTTACATTTATGTACTTCCCGGAGAAAAAAGATCCAAGAGATACATTTAATAACGTTTGTGTGATTGGCGTGGGGCTGTTTTCACTCCAGGTCTGGGACCGCCATATATTTCCGGGCTTTCCGTTTATCCAGGAATCCAAGTCCGAAATCCGGATAGCTGGAGGGATTTCTCTGGATATCGGATGGCCATGCCATGCTATGGTTCATATCCCTGCTTGAACACAGGTGACCCAACTAAGTGTATATTTAAAATCCCTAAATAAAGTCCCTACATAAAACCTTCATGATGGGCTATTGAAGGGTTAATATTTAAATAATTTAATAATATTCATACTGCTTTTCAAAGTATATATATATATATATATTTATTTATATATTAAAGAGCAGTCCACGCAGTAATTCATGTAAAAGAAGAAATCAATGGAATTAGGTTTTTCTTTAGTAAATGCTCTGGCGGGGGTTCCAAACTTTTTTTTTGCTGGAGTTTGTGGCGATTTGTCTCACTGCAATGCAGAAAAACGGCCGTTAACCCAAACGGAAGGACTGAATACTCGGCTGGCGGCTGCCCCAGACACAAATATGATTTTCCTACTGATTTGAAGCTATTTTCCTGATAATTGATGTTTTCTTTATTGATGGCCCCGGTTACACAGAAACCAATACAGAATTCTGACTTGGAAACTGGAGTCACAAGACTTAGGACATTATAGACCTCCTAAGTGTCCCTGTTTAGAAGGGACAGTCCCTCTTTGTGCCCCAAATCTCTCTGTGTCCCTCTTTCCTCCCCTGATGCCCCCTCTTTTCTAGGAGCTCGGAATGTTTGCTGGGTATGAGGGTATCGCAGGGTTCTTACAGCCCCTAAAAGCCCCGATAATGTGTATAGAAACAGCAGGGAATGGGTTAATACGTTAAACTAGCTCCTTCAAATATATTCTTCTTCTAAATGCCTTTTTTACGCATTTACATTAATAGCTATTAGCAGGTCACAGAGTCTCTTGTTCAGCTCTGATACCTCCAGCCACCTCCAGCATGCCCGGAAAGCTCCATCATTGATTTTAATGCTTTCCTGTTTCTGATTGGCCACTTCAAGCAGCCAATCGATGGCCTAAATCGTTGGGCCATAAAGACGGAGAGCCTCAGGTCCGGAGCAGCAGCTTCTATGTAAGGTAGGCGATTTCTTTTAAAGCCCACATATCAGAGGTCTCATAAAGCACTTTAACGCACGTTCTCCTTTGCTGCCGCTGCCGGGGACATTAAACTGTCCCTTTAAGACGTGGCGTCATTGACACATGAAATATGCATTTCTTTCGCTCACATGGTAAAAAAAACAAATAACAAACCTGTCCCGCTAACCGCACCACATTCCGACCGTTAAATCCAAGAGGGAGACTTCCGTGACATGCCAACGGTCCGAAATTCATTATGTAGGATTAATTATACTTTCAGAAGCGACTTTTAATGCGGCCATTACTGCAAACGGGGGCCAGAACAGTCATTAGAACGTTTGCAGGCTCTGCCAAGTCACATTTCACGTTAATATACGAGATGAATTAGCGCACCGCATTTTATGGAGAACGGCCAGCGAAGTCTCTATTATTACAACACAATAACAAAGCCCGATAAATCACGCGTCACCGCCGGTTAATGTTCTATTTCTTTTCTCTTCCATAAATTGCTCATTAAGAAAAGCAACGATATGATTTCAAAGGGGCCGCTGCGGCTGCTCTTCCTTGTTTTTCCTTTTCTTTCTGATTCTTAAAGGAAAATTCTTAGGTCCTTTTTACTGTATATTGGATGTAAATCTGAACTAAAAACTTAAGGAATAATAAAGACAATAATAATAATAATAATAAATAATATTGTATGGTTTGGGCTATGTATCAAGATGACCAAAAAGGTCTATTAGGGATTATAATTTAGTAACCAATTACTAAAAGTGGTGCTTTTAACATGAAAAAAGCACAATTACTTAGAAAATATTCACTTTAAACAGTCTCCTTTTGAAGCTGAGGCTGGTGGCAGTTTGTGGCAGATCCTGGATTATGTAATCCGTTCACTTTTATCACGCGGTAAATGTGTCTGTCGGCGGGAGCAGGACTCACCAGGATGACGGCCAGGACCCTGCCGCTGTCCTGATCGCTGAGCGGGATTATCAGCACTGCAACAAAGACAAAGAAACAGAGGGTATATTAACCAAATAACGACATTACTTTTATATAGCGCCATCTAATTCCGTAGCGCTGTACAATGGGTAGACAGAACATAGCAAGTAGTCTATAACACAACAAATTGACCTACAGAGATAACAGGTGAGGAAGGCCCGGCTCAAACGAGTTTACAGTCTAGAGGAAATCACATGGCAAACTGAACCGTATGGGGTCTTTTGGCCTCAGATGTACCCAAACTCCTCCAGTATTACCTGATTCATTTCCCTTTTATAGTTTTTATGGCTAAGAAAGGGCCCAATTCGCCTGTGGGGGATGGGGGGGGCAGAGATACCCACTAAGGTGCATTCTTGAGGTGCAGGTTGGGGACCCATGCCTCATTAGCAGCGGATGGAGAGAGGGGATCTGTCGGAGCCGAGTTTGTGTGTTACAGTTTGTGTGTTACAGTTTGTGTGTTACAGTTTGTGGGTTACAGTTTGTGTGTTACAGTTTGTGTGTTACAGTTTGTGGGTTACAGTTTGTGTGTTACAGTTTGTGGGTTACAGTTTGTGTGTTACAGTTTGTGGGTTACAGTTTGTGTGTTACAGTTTGTGTGTCACAGTTTGTGTGTTACAGTTTGTGGGTTACAGTTTGTGGGTTACAGTTTGTGGGTGACAGTTTGTGTGTTACAGTTTGTGGGTTACAGTTTGTGGGTTACAGTTTGTGCGTTACAGTTTGTGGGTTACAGTTTGTGTGTTACAGTTTGTGGGTTACAGTTTGTGTGTTACAGTTTGTGGGTTACAGTTTGTGTGTTACAGTTTGTGGGTTACAGTTTGTGTGTTACAGTTTGTGTGTTACAGTTTGTGGGTTACAGTTTGTGTGTTACAGTTTGTGGGTTACAGTTTGTGGGTGACAGTTTGTGGGTGACAGTTTGTGGGTTACAGTTTGTGTGTTACAGTTTGTGGGTGACAGTTTGTGGGTGACAGTTTGTGTGTTACAGTTTGTGTGTTACAGTTTGTGGGTGACAGTTTGTGGGTTACAGTTTGTGGGTGACAGTTTGTGGGTTACAGTTTGTGTGTTACAGTTTGTGGGTGACAGTTTGTGTGTTACAGTTTGTGTGTTACAGTTTGTGGGTTACAGTTTGTGGGTTACAGTTTGTGTGTTACAGTTTGTGTGTTACAGTTTGTGGGTTACAGTTTGTGGGTTACAGTTTGTGTGTTACAGTTTGTGGGTGACAGTTTGTGTGTTACAGTTTGTGTGTTACAGTTTGTGGGTTACAGTTTGTGTGTTACAGTTTGTGTGTTACAGTTTGTGGGTTACAGTTTGTGTTACAGTTTATGTGTTACAGTTTGTGTTACAGTTTGTGGGTGACAGTTTGTGGGTGACAGTTTGTGGGTTACAGTTTGTGTGTTACAGTTTGTGGGTTACAGTTTGTGGGTTACAGTTTGTGTGTTACAGTTTGTGGGTTACAGTTTGTGTGGTACAGTTTGTGTGTTACAGTCTGTGGGTTACAGTTTGTGGGTTACAGTTTGTGTGTTACAGTTTGTGTTACAGTTTGTGTTACAGTTTGTGTGTTACAGTTGAGGACATGTGAGTTGACTTTGACCTTGCATGCCCTCATGTGTAATTTTCGAAATGTAAAGTAACAGGTTTCTGCTAGCCTTCAGAGTGTGACTGGAATCAGCCGAATTAACCCTTAATGGAAACGACAGCTCGACTTCTTGGTGAAGAGTTGCCCAGGAGCCCATTTAATCTTGGCGAGCCCTTGGCCCAAACCTGTTCCAAAAAATCATTCTCTAAGTATGTAAAATATTGTCTCGTTCGTAGATTTTGCTGGGAACGCTTATTCACACAAATACAGTTTAAAGTTTTTATTCTTTATGTTTCATCAAGAAAACCAGAAGGAGCAGCAGGAAGTAATGCGCGTAACAGCAAATAACTTCCCCCTAACTGGCAGAAAATCTAATGTTCCTGTTCTCGCCAGTTGTGTAAACTATACTTTTTTTTAGATATATGAGAAACTTGTACTTTAGCTATAGTTTCACATTAACTGACTATCCAGATTGTTTTTCAATTAATAAAAAAATAAAAAATAAAAAACAGAATGGCTGGAATCGGGATTTCACTGTTTATTTATAAATAATGCATACTTTTATTGTGTCTGTTCCTCTTCCTAGAAGGTTTTTGGTTTGTGTTAAACTTTTGAGGAGTTTCAGTAAATGCAGTATTGAACGAGCAGTAGACGCTGCCAGAGGCCTTTACCCTCCCAGCCTGACACTGACCTTGTTTATCAGGTGGTAGCGGAGCGGCCAGGCTGCTCATCTGCTGACCGAGCAGCTCCGAGGGGGTCAGCCCGCTGCATTCTATCCGCTTCCGAAGGAGGACGGCGTCCCTGCGAGAATGAAACAGCCAACAGCTAATCAATAAAAAACACAAGAGAAGCAAAAACGTACTAATAAAACAAAAAAAACAGATATTCGCTTCAAGCAGATCTGCCCGTTTCCCAAATCCTACATCTCAGAGCTCAACAGACTAAATAAACCTGGGTAATGGCGGCTCACGGATAAAAATAAGAATTATAACATATGATAAACATTAAAAAAATGCTTCCTGTTCACATAATTTGCATGGGCACGCCTCCACATTAAGTTGCCCCTCCCCTTTTTGTGGAAGCGGCTATAGACTGGTGAAGCTTTGCCACCATCTGCCACAGATCTGAGCTTTCTTAAGATATTGCAATGAAATTTGAACAAAAACGTGGAAGCTGCAGGCGGTTTTAGTAAATTAACTGGAATTTATCACATTTTAAATAAGAAACCAACGGGATTAGCTAGGAAAATCGAAGAGGTCTGTTTTTAAAAACCTCTCCTAATAAAAGGGTCCGAAACCCCAGTCAGATCTACGACCGTGGACCACGAAAACATTTTTACTTCTTACCTGCACCGTTTCCCAATTGCGGAATGTATGAAATTGTTTGCGAAATGCGTCAGACCATCCACAGTAAACACACGAATATTTTCACTGAATAATATTATAATAATATAATATAATATTGGTTAAATAATTGTGTGGTTTTATGTGTTTTAATACGCCTGGTTTTAAATAAAATATTTTACTAAAGGACATAAAGAAATGCCTTGCTATCCCTGGCGCTGACACCCACCGCATGCGGTAAAGTCCCCGTGTTTATATGTAAAAGTCATGTAAAACGGCACCATGTGAGCGGAGACAGTAACTCGCTTGCCAGCAATCGCTTGTCAAACGGCAAATTCAGCAGATGGATATTTTAATTATTAATACTCCAGTATCCAGGGGGTTTTTTTTACCAATTTTTACCAAGATCCATAAAACAAACAAGATCGCTCTACAGTAAGGGTTCTGAAACACGAGTGATTGTCTGATTGGCCGAGACACGCGCTGACATCACCAGTGAGATGTATTATTCTGTATACACCTCGCTTTCTAAAAACTAACACAGAATTAACACAACAAATGAAAAATAACATATATTTCTTTTTAATAAAAAATGTAATGTTTCCTTTGTTTTTGTTAACAACGATTGGTATAAAAGGTGTCTGGGGGTGTGGTTAGAGGTGTGGCCAGGTGTGGGGCTTGATTAAAACTATTTATGCGACTTTGTGACCTAATCACATTAGGTAATTATGTAACTGAGTAAGGCATTTAGAAGAAGAAGAATGCATTTTCTTTACATTAAGAAGAAGAGCGAATTTGGTAAAGAAGAACCTTTATTGGTAAAATATGTCTGAAAAGAAGACCAAAGCTTGCAATCTAATGTGATGTGGTTATCCAATGATAATTAGATTTACCAGATTTGCTGATTTGATTGAGCTGCTTATCACCGGTTAAGACCTCCATCTGAGCCGTGGATCTGGTATTAGCTGCCTGCCCTGACCTCAGCCTGAGCCCTCATAGTGTTGTTTGTTGCCTGCCCTGACCTCAGTCCCAGGTGTGATGTTTGTATTTGCTGCCTGCCCTGACCTCAGTATAAGTCCTGATTGCTATCTTGCTTCCCGATCCCTGCCTTTTTTTCTGAATAATCAGAAATGTATAGTAACATAGAATTTGATGGCAGATCGGCCCCATTCGGCCCCCGTCTAGTCGCCGGTTTCTCCTGCTGTAAAGACTCAAACCTTAATCAGTCGTTGGTCTCGTCTTACATTCAGGAGCCGTATGTCCATCCTATGCATGTTCCTTTCTGGGAGGCTGTTCCACTTATCTACCACCCTTTCAGTAACGTTGTGGCTGGTATTATAGGAATGTCTTCCTTTACATATAAATTAGAAAGGATTTAGCGACGATCCAGCTTCATAATAACAATAATTACTATAAAGCGTTCGATAACCTTCCTAAACACATGCTAAATATTACTTTGCCTCCATTGGCCAAAGCCGTCATGACAGATGGCGCCAGCTCCTCCGCCAGGAGCTGTGTACAAAGCCGCTGCAGGCTGATCACGCGCCGCAGCCAAGTTTACTAAAAGCTATTTTGATAACAAAATTGATAGAAAAAGCCTTGAAAACAACCAAAACGCGCTTCCAACTCCGTAAGCCTCCAGCACCGAAGGGGTTAAATGTCTTCAATGACGATTCGTAATTAAACATCTGAAATAAACGAGTTCCCATCTCAGGAATGAAGACGCAGCACTTTAGCGGTGATTAAGCGGCTCGTGTTCCTCTGTAATCAATTTCATTTGGCTCAACCTGTGGAATATTTCAGCCTCAGTTAAAGGTGCTGTTCCACTTAGACAACATGCCCATCACACCAGTACGTTAAGCAGCCTGTCATCTTACGCCGTGCTTTGAATGTTTACTCATTCGCGGACGACGGTGGGCGGTCCCGCGGGGGGCGGGGCGGTCCCGCAGACAATGGTGGGCGGTCCCGCGGACGGCGTTGGGCGGGCCCATGGACCCGGAGCAGCTTGTCCTGGAGCCTCCGAGCAAACGCAGAGAGTTGCCGGGAACGCTGGTCGCTGGTACATTTTTTCCACTTTTAGATAACGAAGATCCCCAATTTGTATTATTCTTTATTTATTAAGCAGTAACATACTCCATGGCGCTGTACAATTTAAATGTTAGGTGGTTAACAAACACGCAACAGTGATACACGTACAGATACAATAGGGCTCGAGGACCCGGCCCGTGAGCTTGCAATCTTGCCTTAAGGTACTTTTATACAAAGTTCCGTACAAGAATGGTGGGCTCCTGAGGGCCCCACTCGTGAACTTAAGATCTGAAAGAAGTTATACGGGGAATTGAGAAAAAGATCTGACAATGTCTGCTGGTTTTATCTGCTGCTAATCATATTAATCTAGACATTTGAGATTAAACTTAATTGCCATGTAAGCAATCTTTTGCCTCTCCCGCCCCTGCCTTGTCCGCAGGGGCAATCGTGACACTCTAGGGGCCCCCGGGCGACCCCTGTGACCACTTGTCCACCCGACTGGAAGATCTCTCATACTGTATCCCTGCGTCTGACTGATCCAGCACGCAGGAAGTGACATCACATCCACTTCCTGCATGCTGGATCAGTCTGCACACAGCACAGAGGAAGAGAGACAGTAGGCGGAGCTACAGGCAGGGTAGTTGGGGGCACTGACAAGCTGTTTGGTGACAACAATGGTAAGGACAGGCTGTTTGGGGGAAAAGGTGGCACTGCAGCAATTTCTTACACAAGGGCCCTGTGGTTTCTATTTACACCCCTGCTTGTTAGCTAACGATGGTCCTATAAGCGAAGCAGCCTCCAGGTAGAAGTGGTAGAGACCAATGCATTGGGGGAAACAGGCATGGGACAGGCCTATGGCTCCTGAATCTAAGACGAGGCCAAGGCATGGGAAAACGGGCAGACTAGGTGGTCCGAATCGAGCTGATCTGCCCGAAAATTCTGTGTTTCTGCCCTTATAAAGTGAAGCTCCTGTGTTTTCATACCAAGGTCAAAATCTGACAGCGCTAAATTTATTCTCAAAAGGCAAATTCAGCAGACGGATATTTTAATAATTAATACCCCGGGCCACCAGCTTTGTTCTCAGACGTATCCAGGGTTTGTTTCTGCAGCTAAAAATGACGTGTTTTGATGTGCCAGCAAATATTAAACGATGTCCCCGAAGGAGAGTGTCCGCGATTTCTGCAAACGGACTGCAGATCATTTTTAATTAATGGGAAAAAAAATGTAGCCCCCTTGAAATCTACTTTTTTTAAAAAATTCAGGAGCCATATGCCTATTCCATGCATGTTTAAATTCCCTTACTGTATTACCCTCTACCACTGCTACTGGGAGGCTGTTTCACTGATGTACTAATCTCTCTGTAATGTAAGACTTTCTCTCTCTGCCCCTTAACGACAATTCACGTACCGGGCACGTCACAGAACGACATGCAGTTAATGACACTTGACGTGTCCGGCACATAACCATCCTTGGGAACTTCTGGGCTCCGGCTACCCGGAGCCTTCCCTTGGGGGTCGCGGCCAGGACTGCACACTGACGTCAGCGGGCGGTCCTCATATTGGAAGGCAGCATGTCTTTATCAAGATGGCGGCACTTTTCTGCTAACTGGAACCAAGACAGTAAAAAGGTTCCCAGAGGGTCTGTCCAGATCCTCCTGAGACCTTTGAGCTTCTGCTGGCTGATCCCAGGTCCTGAATGAAGCTCTGTCACCGCTCCTCATCTGACGCTACCCTGAGCCAACCGCTCCGCCGGCCCCCCGTACGATCCAGAACCAAACTTCTGACCTACAGAGCCTTTAATAACTCTGCACCCCCCCCTATATCTCTACCCTCCTCTCCAAATACCCCCCAACCGCCCTCCCAAAACTTTAAATCAGAGCAGCCTGTGTGTGTGGGGGGGGCAATTAGCCGTGTGGCCCCTGTGCCAGCCTTCCCCTGGACTTATTCCCCATCTCCACCATCACTATCCACCATCCGAATGAGGCAGAACTCAACCTCATTAAGTGGACAAGTCACGGTTTTAGAGCGCCCAGGATTTTAAGGTAAAAACCCAAAGAAAAAAAGAAATCAATAATCCTGAAAAAAATTCTTGATTCCGAAAATATATTCGACAATACAATATTCTGCAAATATTCTGGTTTTACGCAATCAATAAATATATCACATTCACATTTTTTTTTTTTTAAAGCTACACCGAGCATGATCAGAATTTTTTAAAATTTTTATTTCATTTTAATATTTAATTTTTTTTTTACAAAATCAAAATAATGACTACCCAATAAATCTTTTTTTTTTTCTTTTTTTCCTTTTCTATCAAAAAATACACCTCTGTGTCGGGGTCTGGTCTCACTCTTTTCGCTAAGCAGTAGTTTAGCTCTCGAATTAGATTTTTGCCTCCGGGAATATAAAAATTTCCATCCAATTCCAGATAAGCAGCCTTCGCCTTTTTCAGAACGCAGGAAAGAATAGAGAGCCACCGAATGTATCCCGGTCGCACTCAAAATAAATTATTTTCTTTCCTTCCAAAGGAATTTTTCTCCCCCCCCCGCTGATGAGAATCAGATGCGAAGACGCCGCCGTGTGCTCTCTCACGTTCCAAAACATCCATCACACAAATGAGACTCTTCACTGCGCGTTATTTCATACCCGGGAAATCAATTCCATTCAGCGAACGCGCTTTCTCGCTGTAAATAAAAGAAGCGGCGTTTCCGTACGGGGTACTCGCAGAACATTCTGGAAGCTTATTTTAACCCCCCTTTGGCCAACGAGCTGTGAAAGCGCTTGGCGTTAATTCAGTTGGCAGGTAAATCAATGCAGAGTAATGAGGCGGTAACTCTTCAGGGGGGGATACATGAGAGGAGCCCCTAAATATGAATATATGTATTTTTAATGTACACTGAAGTCCTTTTTGCTATAATTCCTATGCATTTTAACGCAAGGAATGCCACTTCTGTCTCGTCTTCCTCTCATGTAGACTTTAATATAATTCTTTCAGCATTTAGCTCTACAGAAAACCTGTTTTTTATTTCATTTTGTTCCAATAAACTCCCTTTATCTGCAGACCTGGAGCCGCCGTTGCTGTCAGTCATGTGATATTTTGGGTGACTTTCCCGGCTCAAACACCACACTGAGCTGATGCTTTATGGCGATGCTAATGAAGTCCGTCCCTCCATAGACATTTATTAGTCAGAGAGTCTGGCTGGGTGACTAAGACTGAGTCATTCTATTGTTCCCCACAGGCAGTGTGATAAGGAGTTGGGGGGGTTTAGTAGATCGGGGGTCAGACAACAGAGCGAGAACTAATGGCTGATATAAAAAATATTCTCTTATACTAGTAGCAGAAAACGTTGGTGCGAGGTTTCTAGGTTGCTTAAATTGTCCGCGGTGCTGTAGGGTGGCTCAAAAATAATAAGCTTGGGCATAAATCGCGACCCAAGGCGCGTCGCTGGTTACAGTCCACCTGATTATTGTTTATTCATCAGAACATTTCTGCGACCATAAACGCTCAGAACCTCTAGGAGATGCAACCGCAGAAATATCTGGAGATAAGTGTTAAAGAATTCTAGAATTCCTTCCAAACGCGGGCCTCAATGTAATAATCACTCCGATGACGATGCGCTACGTGGTTTGCATGGATCGAAGTTTTTGGTTAGTTGGAAATACATGTATTAGAAGGCGTGCTCCGGCTATGGGCTCTCGGAATATGTGTAGCGATAAACGTTCCGGAATGATACATTACCCTTAAAACGTAACATCGCTCATCGCTGGCACGTCTTCCGCGACTGTTGTGGAAACAGCAGTAATCTCGGCTGATGAAAATGCCGTTTGGGTCTATTTTGTCACAAGGCAAATTTACTCGGCTGCCAGGACTCGCAATCTCCTCCTGGCGCCTGGACATACGCGGCTTCGCATGTGATTGCCAAGCACTGCGTTGACTGACCTTTCGAGCGATAAACACCAATTAAGGGGAAGATAGCGGTGTACTGCTTTTAGCGAACATCCTTCAGCGCTGCTACTTACTGCCGTCAGACATGAATTCTCTGATTTTGGAGACGGCTGGGAGAGCGTTCAGTACATGGATAACGCTTATGGTGGACAGTCTATGACATTGAGGAGATGTGAATAATATGTTAGGAGAACGCGGTTGGGTAACGGGCAGACCGGTTTATAATGTTCTTTCTCCAAGACTAAGATTAAGGTTGGTAATAAAAGAAGTTTTATTTTAATGTGAGGGTATTAGATAAATGGAGCCGTCTCCCATCAGAAATGGTTGAGACTTATACAGTAAGGGGATTTAAATATGCATTGGATGGGCATACAGCTATACTGAATATAAGAAACAAGGAATCGTTGAGATCTGAGTCTTACATCAGACTAGACGGGCTGAACGGTTCTTATCCGCTGTCAAATTCTATGTTTCTATGAATTCCGTCACAGTAACTGCACCGGGTCCGCCATTTCTTTTTACCTTTCATAGCCCAAACATTTGACTTCATGCAATGTCCAATTACCCCTTATAACCCTGTCTAAGTACCCACCAAACCATGATGGACATCACGGAAAGGAACCTCAACCAAGGTCTCTGTACTTAAGGGCTGGACTCTTCTACACCGCATGCACTCGCCAAAAGATCTAATATTGTCTGAAACAGCCATGACCATCAGTTGGCACCTCCGACACACTGGACCACAGAGAGTGTTCATGCGCGTGATACCTAGACAAGGAGGGAGGCATGCTTACACCGACCATTCTTACTTTTAAATCTGCTTGACGGACAGACCACATTACAAACAGACAAACCTGATGAGTAGCTTTGATTGCCCTGTATAAAGCATATTTAAATCCATTAGATTTCTTGATCTATACATTCTCCTGACCCCTTTTTGCAGAGACGTTTTAGCCATGGATGGCCTTTTACAATGCAGAGTGAATTCGTGAAGTTGACATCACAACCTTCCCGCCACTTCACTTTAGTGAATAAAGTCCATTAAGGGCTTCTACTTGGTGTATAGAACATCACAAAGAGCTTTCAGCGTCCCAGTCTTCTGCAGTTCACTTCACAGCACCTTGAATATTTCATCCGAAGAGATCCAGGCAGATATTCACTTAAAGATCTGCATTCACTTTAGAAGAATGCTTTATTTCTTTAGAATATAATATGCGTAATAAAATGTGACCCCCCCCCCAAAAAAAAACTATAGTATATGATGGGGACTATAAGGTCTTCGGAAAACACGATGGATCGCAGGAAAGCGCACATCCATCATTACGGAGCAGTAAATGCCTTTTAACGTGTAAGGTGTCGAAAAACGATTTAAGAAAAGAGATAAAGAGATAAAGAGATAAGATTATATTCGGAGCAGAGCGATGATTATCCATGTCCGCATCTTAAAACCATTCTGTGTAACTTGAGGTTCATTCTAAGTAGAATATAGACTCGAGGTGTAGATCTCAAAAATAAAACTCTTTTTTTGGGGTGTAAACAAGGAAACCGATATTCTGCCATCATAGAGAAAATGGAAAAAAATAAGAGGGATGCGTTTGAAAATTAGTGTCTAATCCCGTTGCCTAATGCTACAGGTTATTAAGAGCTTAACAAACGCCGCATCTTCATTATCTCCTTATTATCGTCCAGTAAATTATTCCGCTATACAATGAAACGGAAAATGAAGTACGCCCCACCAAAAAAAATACCGTATTTGCCCGACTATAAAACATAAAATGCTTTTTTTTTTTACAAAAAAGAATCCGAAAAACACATTATCGAGGTTCTCTTTTATTCAGACCTCAGATTCAGACTTCAGATTATAGCCAACATATTCGCGGAGAAAGAGAAGCGTTTCTGCGCCTCTCTCTCTTCAGGAATCCATACACATTTCTAATGCCAATAACTAAAGAATACATCCTGAAACTCGCACTCCAGAAAAATGTGTATGCAAAATAGACTGTAACGTACATTTATAAATTAAAACACAATTTGGGGACTAGTCTCTTCTTTTAATGTTTATGTTCGGTAGCCTGCAAATAAATATTACACGTTCCTTGAACACTGAATACGATTAGACAGCATTGTAGCAAATGTTCCATTCACGTACTGCTGTGGTAGAGCGGTCTATATCTTTGACATGGGCAGTCTGGAGGATAAACTTCTGTTTGTTAGATAAACAAACCCAAAACCGGCAACAACATAGAAGAACGAGGAACTTGGATACCCCCCAATGTGCACAACCTTATCACAACCCTTTACACGCTAGGTGAGCAGCTGCCATAATGTCAGCTCAGGAGAGCGGAGCTGGCCACTGAGATACAGAAGTGAAATGGGGGGTTGTCCAAACTGTGAAGGTTAAAGTAAAATGTCTGTCTACTGGAGGTGGCATCAACAGACCTTGAGAGAAGCAGATCACTCATAAAAAGTCAAGCTACGGTTGAGTAAAGAGCTGTGGGGTCGGACGTTGAATCTACCTTCGAGATGGCGGCCAGTCAAGAAAGGTTGGCGTGATGGTTGAGTTGTTGTCAAGACCAACAGACCTTCTGAGTTTAATGGAGTTCCGATTCAACTCGACTCCTCCAAGAGCCACTTTCCATATAATTACGCAAGCGACTATGGTTTTTTTTTTTATTATTACAGCTCAACTCAAGGCTTTTTTGAGGTAACACGTGTTGAATAAACAGCATTTTCCTGCCAAGTCGACATTCATGAATTTGGGAATTGGACATTTTGGTCAATTTCATATGGGTTTGCCATGCAATCTGGACTTGGCTGCTAACTCGCCTACAAAAGTATTACAGCTATTGTTTTAATAGACCCATATAAATTATATTTTTTATAATATAATAATATCATTATTTTTATAAATTCCTATAAATTATAATCTAATAATTATTTTTAATAAATTATAAAAATTACTTTTGCAGAACATAAAACAGTAACTAACACTTACTAACAATAGTAAATTATCCACATCAAATCATGAAAAATAATGTGAAATCATCTGGAAAGGTGAATAAAACATGGCTGATTTTTTTATCAACCTGCTAAGAAAACCCATTTAATGTTTCCCTTTAAGCAAAAACACCATTAGTTAAAGAGATATAACCATTCATAGTCCTGTATCAATGAATGACTTGACATGTATATTAATAGAGTAGCATTAAAGACCCTTGCCAGTGTTCTGGAACACATTTCAGAATATAATGCAATTTAGTGCCATATCCATGACATTTAAAGGTTAATGACACCGAGGATCTCAAAGAAACGTTCACTATAATAACACACTCCAGTGCTTCTGCCCAACAGGACTTCATCCACCCTCTACGGCGATGACATTTGTACATTATTCACCGCAAATCATTACGATGATGAATACGGCTTCTCGACCAGATGGCGTTCCTCAGAAGATTAGTACAACCATTGACAAGCCTTCATTTATTTTCTTCTGCTCCTCGGGCTTTGAGCCACCAAGACGTCTTTTGGTAGCGATATTTAATACGGGATCAGAAACACCAACCAGGGATTAGAGAATGGAAAGTGTGGCATTGATGGTTGGGAAAAGAATAGAACACGGAACCCTTCAAAAGTCTATTCAGGTGTTTATTTTATCTTCATTAGTGACCTTCACGTTAACGCCATCGCCCTCCCCCCGGGTGAAATATTCTGTAGTGTTCGATGACAGACTTGATGACACGTTAGACTGTTTAGCGAATAGGAGCCAGCAGGATTCATGCCTAGGGCTGGATACACAGATATGTGCCAGATATTTGTGTGTCAGGTGTCAACTCCATCCACGGTGCATTCAGTGGTACTGCTGGGCCATGAAGTCAACAGCAGGTGCCAAGAAAGTAAACAAGCTGTCATTCTAACCAAATTTCTGCTTCCATCACAACAAAAAAAATATTAGCGAGGCCGAACGGCTCCTGTGAGAAAAAAAGGAGCATTATGAATTAAAAGCCGCATCTCAATGTTTGAAAGCAATGTCCAATATCGCAGAGATGGAAAATAAGAAGCAAATGATGTTCAACATTCATAAGTGCAAAGTTAAGCATCTGACAAAATGCATGAATCCTATCGGGTAAATGGTCATCTCCAAATTTAACCACAACACAACAACTGACATGTAGAGCCACAAGGGCCGACAACTTATATTTTCAACCTCATAAAGAATTTATTCAAGGCAACGACATAATTCTGAAGACTGAATGTTTAGGGGGAAAAGATCATTGTGGTGCCAAAAAATATTCTGTTTTCTATTGTTCATGCTTGTTTTTTTAATAATTATATAGATAGTTTAATGGTGATGAATGACCAACTCATCACAGACTTTTTACTGAAGCCAAGCAGATCTTGACAGCAACTCATCAGAAGACGCACCGCATGCAACTCAACTCATCCTACCAACAAAGTTATGTCTGTAGCCCAAACGACAACTCCAAACTTTGTGTATTGGTGTGACAGTATGTGTCCTCAGAGCATGTCACTGCGCATGTGTGGGATTGATACTCACGCACAGCTTCAATTGACCCAAGTTGTGCCCCTTCAGGGCTGCAGAAGGCCTACCAAACAATTCTCACAACATTCCAACACGAATAAGAAAAATGGATACCTCTGTATTAGCCATAGAGAAGAGTCTTTAGCTGAAGTCGATACCTTTTGATGAACCAACATAGAGGAAGCTTTCAGGACCTCAGAGGTCTCTTCTTCTGATGAACTCTCCTTCTGAAGAAGAGACCTCTGAAGTCCTGAAAGCTTGTCTACATATATTTCTTAGCTGGTCCAATAAAAGGTATTAACTTCCACTAAGACTCAACGTTCCAATTTACAACTGTAGCGGTGTAGAGTGAAAACACACCTTTAAAAAAAATCATCTTACTTTCGAAGTGCTTTTAGTGGTGAATAGTTCCATTCCGCCGTTTGCATGATGTGATGCGGCACGGTGGCTGGTAAAGGGGCATCATTCTGTATTAGTCAGATATGTTGAGAGGAAGCCTGGGAATTATGCCTTAGATAATGCTATCGTGACAAGCAGGCTGCCTTAATCGGTAGTCTGGTGCTTGCGTTATATGCCCTCTTTTAGCTTTTTGCATAAGATGTAAAATCCGGTCTTGAGGTTGATACGTGACTGAGGGATTTATCAAGAGAGCAAGAAACGGTGGGAACGATAAGAAGTCTTCTAACACTCTCAAAAATGGCTTACAATATCAGATCAGTGACTTTAATCTTCTAAACGCGATATTCATGGCTTCTAAAGTATCCGGGAGCCCTGTTTCCATGCCTAGGAAGATATTTAAAAAGAAAAGAAGAAAAAACAATAGACCGTTCATGACGGTAACGTGGTGGAACCTGTGACTCCTGAAGATACCATCAAGAGGAACTTAGATCTGTAAGTCCTATAGAAGACAACACCATTCTTTCTCCAGATGGACCTTCATAGAAGTGTTTTTTTTGTTTTGTGACATGTTTTTAAGTACTCCCAAGGGAATTAAGTGTTTATATAAATTATTAATTCATCTTTATTATGTTGCCTTGTTTGAAGCTAATGATGACATACCAAGATCCAACGTGCTCCTCGGCCAAGTGTTTCCCACTTACCATTAACAATACCATTAAACGTCATTAACATAAAAAAAAAAATTCTGGGATTTGCTTTGCTGAGAATTGAAAAGCTCCCTCTCTTCCAGCCCAAGAACCAACGTCTCCGAACTGTGCTCTATGTATCTCTGTAAATGCAGGTTTCCATTGCGCGGCTCCCAGCTGACAAAGCTGCTTCTTCACATGCCATGTTTCATCGAATCATCCCCTTCTTGTTCCTGTTCCAGGCTCTAAGGATCCCTGATTCGACATGACACATCGGGCATTGTGAGAACACAGCCGTGCCTCGCTGTGACACGTAAAACACGGCTTCCACTTTGGGATCAGAGAGACACGGACCCCCTGTGCACGGAGAGGCATCGTGTAACGCACTGAACAAGACCGGCATGTCCAACTTCATTAAACTAACTTACCCCTCAGCAGGAACAATTTGAGGATTGAGACTCAGGGGAACAAGGGTCAAGATTTCCTTGAAGAGCGTCAAGATATGGATCAGGCTAACGATAGTGATACATCATGAAAGATTTATTCCCTTCAGAAAGAAAAGTTTTAAGGAGAAACTATCATGAAATAAGCAATGCTATAATAATAGCTAAAAGATTTTGCTCCACTGGACTTATATTATCAGCCGGGTAATATATTGAAGTATATTGAGAGTAAATGCCCCCAGCATCTTACGGATCAAATTGTATCGTGGCATCAGGCAACCTGTGTCATAATTAAGAGTATTTTTCATCGTTAGAGCTGTTGGCTTAGATGCTCATCTTGCCCAATATAGACAAGACCTCTGTGTTCAACTAAGTACAACTTCAGCCATATTTCCATGTAAAATGTATAGTGGAGTAAATTTTATATGGACTCCAATGCATTTCACTGCATGCAAATCGGTGCAGGCATTCTTAAGTTACTGCAGTTGGAAAATGATGACTTTTATTTTATTTTGTTCCTCCCACTGGTTGCCGCTGCTGAAAACAGGAAGTGTACTTAAGTACACTTCCCCCACATGCTCTGCCGCATTCTCATTGAAGCAAATGGGAGCTGAGCTGCGGCTAAAATCTATAGGAGTTGCTGGCATCCAACGCTACTTATCAGTGTTCAGCTAGGAAACATATACTGAGACCGGCGGACATGTATGGGGATCAAATCAAAACTTCATTGGGGGTCAGACAACCTGGAGCTGAGCCATTTGGTTGCCCCCATTTGTGAATCACTACAATAGAACGTTTCCAACGATTCCACCGCAATTATCACAAACGGACAATTGAGAATAAATCTAAAATAAAAATACCTCATTTCTGCAGTAAAGGGGTGTTTTTCGATTTATTTTAACTTTTCTGCGTCCAACAAACTTTTCCTTTTCATAATATATATTCTGCCCAACCCTGTGTGAGTATTTCATATAGTGCCCTGCCAAAGCATGAAATAGATTGTAATCTTGTGAGCAGGACCCTTGTTACCCTTTGAATGTATGGACTATAAGAAGCGCTGCAGAGATTGTTGGCGCTTTATAAATAAAAGATATAATAATAATAATAATTTCACACTTTGGCTGAAATGCCACGCGTTGTATACAAAGCCTAGACACTGAATAAAAAGCTTGACCTTCACACTTAGCCTGTAACTGTACACGCATTTAACCCACGATTTGTTTACTGCTAGATAAGCTCTGTATGAATGATATGCTTTATATCGACAGCAAGCCCATTGCTTGTTTTTTTTTAATGACATATTGTTCAACAAAAGTCATAGTAGAAAGATTTATGAGGGTTATTGAATCTCTATCATACGCGCTTAGTGCGCAGGAAGATTAATGATGCCCTTTTAATAAACAAAAAGCTTGTGGCTCTGAAAGAAGTGTGGGCTTGGTAAACAGACTAATAAAAATCATGACGCTTTTCCTGGTTCCATACATTAAGATTTTTGATATTTGGAGGTGGTTGGGGGGCGATGTAAGAAAGTGAGGGGGCTTAACACTGCCCCAAGGGTCCAGAAAGCTGCTTCCAGGTATGCAATTTACTAAAAAAAACTAGTAAACACATTTACTGAACGTCCCATTCCTCCTCCACGGTCCACCTAGTGGTGGGAGGATGTAGACACAGCTTCATAGGTGGCATGACTAGATCTGAATGGGTCCAGCACAAGCATCGTCGTCATGCTAATGCACATTCATGGGAAAGTCCGTACCCACCTTACCCGAAGAGCCACCTCGTGGCGTTCAGTTGCAGAGCATCACAATGCGGCCATGCAGGAGCTGCGATGGAGGTCACCTCACACCGACTTACGTGAATACCCAACGTGAGGTGCTAGCAAAACTGGGATCTGAGGTGAAGGTATGTCCTGCGACAACCCATACCTGCATTGCTTTCACAGCTCTCTGTGCCAGACAGAGGAGATTAGAGTGTCTCCCGGCCCAACCGGCCCTTGATCCCCACTGTCTCGAAAAAGTGAGTCAGTGGGGCCACGTATGAAATTCGGGACCATCCCAAGAAAACCAGAGTGTATTGTAGATATGGGGAACACCAGCTTATTTTATACATCACCCCTGCTGGTTTTATAATTATTTTTTTTGGTTTTAGAATTGAATAAGAATATTTCTATTAGAAACTCCACTCCAAAGCATTGCTTGCTTCACTGATCCAAGCGGCACCAACAAGGTCCTACTGCCCCTTTGAGTGTAAGGTTTTTGTTTATTCTGTTCCTCGTGTCTACAATGATTTAGGGACCACATGCACATCCATCTCCTCTAGACAAGATCGGGTGAAATATTAAATATCACTGCTTGTGGGCACATAATTAATCATTTCTGATTGATTACCACTTTCCGGCAAATGAAGGCGAATCAATTTACAAATCAGCAGCCGTCAGAGGATATCGATCATATAACACGTATGTTCCATTTTATACGGGGCTGATAAAGAATTGTTATTTGAGATTATTAAGCTGGAGAATGTGCCTTTTCTACTCTAGGAAATGGTCCCCCCCCGCATATCTCGCTGAAAGACGCAATTCACACTGGATTATTTGGACAACCTATATTGTTACATATGATAATGGGGTAAATGAATTCGAATTTCATGAATTAATTGTGCTTTTGAGTGGGATTTTGTGACACTTGGATGTTTGTCTGGGGATTTAGTCTCTTACGTCCAGCTTCTATGGCTCAAGCTCCCATGTCCTGCTTTTCGGGGCAGTGGTGATCAGTGATGTGACTTGTGGGCAAGAGGGTGGCTGCCAACTCACCCGTAGGGAAGACCAAGAAGTAGGCAGGGAGGGCCAGAAAGGGGGCTGAGTGGGAGTTGTAGATACTGTGATGGAGGCCTGAGGATGGCCTTGTTCCTATACTGTCCTCTAACCTCCAATCATAGACTCTTCATTTCTTACTTACTTTCACAAGTGCATTGCCACTGACGGTGGTACAGCATGACTCCTATCATTATAGGCAAAGCCAGACACAGACAGTGGTACAGTAATCATATCATTATATAGTGATTCAGACATAGAGAGTGGTACAGCATGACTCTTACCATTATGTAGTGATCCAGGGACAGACAGTGGTACAGAAAGTTCTCTATCATTATATAGTGATCCAGACACAGACAGTGGTGCAGAATGTCTCCTAATCCATACATAGTACATAAATAGATATAGTGGTGTGACAGAAACGATCTGTACCCCACTGGCCAAACCCCTCGGACAATCCTTCCTTCTCCCCATGGCCACCAAAAACACAAAACCTCAACTGTCAGGCAAAACTAGCATCAAAGACAACCAGAAACATAGCTCTTTAGGAACCTCAGTGGCACTGTAGTACACAGAAGCACAGCATTACAGTGCTTTACCACCCTGAGAAGGGCAGCTTCAAGGCTTAGCCCGATAACAAGGCAAAACTCATATTGAGGTAAAACGGGAACAAACTTTATTGTGGAAACAATCACCACCAGCCTCCAAGAGCCTTTCAATTGGCTGGCAGTGAGTTATGGCCAGCATGCATCCCATCATATGTAAAACGCAATATGCAGATTATATGCAAATTAGTTATAACAGAAAACCACACCAATTTACACAATCCTGCCTTCAGAACCAATAATATTGATCAGACAAGCAAGAGAAAGAGGAAAACTGGGCTCAAGAGAGCGTTGGCTCTCTCGCATGGTTCCATCTGGGGCCTGGGATGAGCTGATTGCTACCAGCCAGGCCCTCTGAGGGATTGCTGAGTTCAGTTCTTCATCTGTCCTCTCTGGCTGAGTAACTCTTTAGCCAGGCTGCATCTTCCTGGCTGGGATGTTGAAAGGCCAGCAGGGCCCCTAGGGACGCATTGCACACAGCTTACTGGCTTTGACGATTAGTTAGAAAAGCTGGGGTCCTGGGCCTTCTTTGTGTAAAATAAGATGTGTAAAAAGAGATTGCAAGAAAAAAAATGAGTGGATATTTGGTTACTGTTGCCACCCTGTATCCCTAACCAGGTACAGAGTGATTTAAACAGAAATCCATGCAAAGTAACCAGATATTGCACTGCAATTAGTGTCCACTGTCGCCTGCCGGAAGTATATAATGCAATCCAGGGGAAATACAGCCTCCAGGTACGGAGGCTAGAGGCTCCTGTGGCAGGTGATATAGCATAACTCCCATCGTTATATACTGAACCAGGCACTGATGGTGGTACAACATGACTCCTATCACTATATATTGAGCCAGACATTTACAGTGGTATGGAATAACTTCCATCGGTAAATACTAGGCCAGACATTGTTGGTGGTACAGCATAACTCATTTGCATTCTGATGCTTTTTAACTCACACTTGGGGGTAGTAGGAGCATTATTAAACACTCGTCTACAGACACCAGACAGCTTATTTCTTCCTCAGAAATCTCATGGTGCTGCCACAACCACAAGGGATTCTGGATAGGTGCATGCAAATAAGGTCAACAACGATCACCTTTTGCCTCTATATCCACTTCATTCATGGATCCCTTGAAAGTAAATGCTCGCTGTACAGCCATTGACAATACTCGGGTAAGAGGTGCAGTAGCCAGATCACCACTCATGGACAGCTGTTTCGTCCTTAATGGGACTCATCAGCATGAGATTTCTGGCCCTGTCTAGGGTGCGACATTGAAATATGTCCCTCAAATTTTAACACTTTATAGTGATTTTGAATGAGTTTCTTTGTTCTTGAAACCAGCCAAATAGAGTTTTATGAAAGGCAGTCAGGGGCTTCTGTGTGTTAGCATCTCAGCAAACACAGTGTGCATCCGGCATGCAGTGATGGGATGAATCAATCTCACTCTGTTTACTTAAAGTGATTTATTCCAGCAGGTCACAGAGTGGTTTAACCTCCCCTGCAACTAACAAATCACACAGAAAAACTGCAGGAGACAGAGAATGAGCTGTAAATCCACACCTCACCACGCTAAGACACAACCATAACACCACTACATACAACTCATAACACTGCATCAGGACTCAGAACATACTATAACACAACTACACACAACACAGTATCACAAATCAGAACACACTGTGATGCAACTACACACAACACAGTACACAGCATCACAACTCAGATCACACTATAACACATTTAAGGCGTCCAAATCGAGACCTGTGATATACCAATGCGAAATGCACTATTTACACTGCAGTCCACAATCACGCAGCATACAACTTCACACACTATTCCAGAATATCTTACACACACTACCACGCTGTATGATGTCACACACACTACCTCGCAGTATGATGCCATGCATTAATATGATTATGACATTGTATGTATACAGCACCAGCCGATTCCAGAGCACTGTTATAATAAGAGAGAGTAAAATGTAACAAAATAGGCAATACTATTAACTGGTTTGAAAACATACTGGTACAGAAGGAGAAGAGGATCCTGCTCTTGGGAACTTACCATTTATTAAGATGTTCAGAGGGGACTGAGACATCCATGATGTCATAAAAGTGGTTACACAATAAGAAGTCATACAATTATGTATGCAACACATGATGTTGTTTCAACACAAAGCTAACCTCTTAATGTGTCAAAAACATACATGTCCAAAAATTAAAAGGTAACCTCAGTGGCAGATGGTAGCAAAATCTACATGCAAATATCTGGCTTAAGGGGGTTCTAGTCTAGTCCTGAAGTCATTAATGTTAACCAACAGCCATCAATGGGTCACAAAGTCACATAAACAGCCTCAGCAAATCAAGACCATAGACATCTCTTTTGCAAACGCTAAAACATAAGCATCACTATTAATAAAAAAAACAGACAGGGAACCAAACACAGCCACAAACCACCCTGGAAGTCTGACCCATCCGCTTCAATTAATGCTCTACGCTACCCACAACTGGAATATGTATATATGAAAAAAAAGCATCAAGGACAGTAGAAAATACAGCTTTTTAGGACCTTAGCAGCACTGCATTATACAAAAGCGCAGCAGCAGCAGCAGCAGCAGCAGCAGCAGCAGCAGCAGCAGCAGCAGCAGCAGCAGCAGCAGCAGCAGCAGCAGCAGCAGCAGCAGCAGCAGCAGCAGCAGCAACAACAACCCTTTCTCAAACAACAAGACTCCACTTGTAAAAACACAAAACAGGAACTAACCTTATTGAGGAAACAATCACTACCAGCCTCCAAGAGCCTTTCGAAAGGTTGTGGTGAGTTACAACCAGCATGCATCACACCATATGTAAAACACAATATGCAGAACATATGCAAAATAGTTATAACAGAAAACCACACCAACTTACACAATCCTGCCGTCAGAACCAATAATATTGGCCAGACAGACAGGAGCAAAGCAAAAACTATTCACTTTAAACATAAATCCAAGCAAAGGAACGCGGTGTTGTGCCACTGAAATAATGGAAAAGTGTTGGTATCACAAGCCTCTCCCTGTAAGGGTTGGGACCACTGAAATAGTTCTTTAGAGGAGGGGGGGACGCTCAGAACAGCTACCTAACCTAACCCTCCTCACCAGAAAAAAACAGATCTTTTTAAGGGACCTGGCTCCGTCATGAATTTTCAGTGAATCAAAAAACTTACAATTATCGTGTCCGTCCTGTGCTCTCGCTTTCGACTGCATCGACAAAAATATAAAATAGTAAAAACCACACATGCTCTGTTCAAAAAAAAAAAACAGTACAAATCGTGTGAAACTATACGCAAAGCACTCCTCAAGGAAGCCCCAGCCTATTTGGCCAGTGTGTGAATTTTTCTCCCATATGCACTGCCCACCTAACCAAAAGGCCCAAGGCCTAGCACACACAAAAAGAGCTTACCAGCATATGACAAAACCACCATGGAGCAAGGCTCCTGTCCAATAGCAGGCCAATGCCCAACTGATGTTAAACAGGAAGTAACTCTATTGAGGAAACAATCACTACCAGCCTCCAAGAGCCTTTCAAAAGGTTGCGGTGAGTTACAACCAGCATGCATCACACCATATGTAAAACACACAATGCAGATCATATGCACATTAGTTATAACAGAAACCCACACCAACTTACACAAGTCTGCCTCAGAACCAATAATATTGGTCAGTCAGGTAGGGTGAGGGGAAAACTGGTATTTAGAGAGTGAGATTTTGTGCATGGTTACCACCCTGTACCCCTAATCATATACAGGGTGAGAAACATAAACCCAAGCAAATGACCCAGGTATTGTGCTGCTATTAGTGTCTACTGTCGCCTGCTGGAAGTATGTTATGCAATGCAGGGGTCCACCGTCTATAATGGGAAATACAGCCCCCGGCTGCCCCCCGAGTCACGGAGGCTCCTGTGACAATATGTACCAGCAAAAACCCTCAGATAATTGCATCCGGTTTAATATCACACCGTGCTCGCCAGACACTCACCACCATCCATCTTCACCATAAAAACGTACACATTTATTTTCCTGGCCGAGATTATAAAGCTACTTTTTCCTATTTTTTTTGTAAAATTGATGATCTCATCTTCTGTCTCTTAAAACTGCAGAGAATAATATTTATTGGCTTTTATAACTTATTTTCAAGTCAACAAAATAATTGAAATGGCAGCGGAATCGTTTTTACAGCTAAAGCGAGCGTGCCACGGGAAACCGTTACAAAGTCTCCCCGGGGAGCTTCATCTCCGCTCCCAAACAGCACAGAAAAACCATAACTGCCAAGTGCCCAAAAAGAGACAGTCCCTCTTTCATTTCCCAAATCCCTGATGTCCCTCTTTCCTCCCCTGATGTCCCACTTTTCTAGGAGCTCGGAATGTTTGCTGGGTATGAGGGGATCGCAGGGTTCTACAGCCCTAAAAACCCCAATAATGTCTACAGAAACAGCAGGGAATGGGTTTAGAAACTAAATTATGTTAACGTTAAAGGAACATTGGGACCTGCCCTTGTGAGCTTGCAATCTACTTGGTGTCGGGGAAACTAACTCAAATTGTTCAGTGGATCTTCCTCCGGAGAGATGTGAGAATATATAACTAGATTGAATATTTTATACGATTATAGGAATATTTTCATATGAAAAAATGTTTTTATATTAAAATATATATATATATATACTTTTATTTGTTAATATAATTTTTTTTCTATAAAATAATAATAGGATATTTTTTATATTTTTATATTAAAAAATAAAAGCATCTATCTATATATATATATACTTTTATTTTTTAATATAAAAATATTTTTATATAAAAAAATAATAAGATTATTTTTATATTAAAAAAATAAAAGTATATATATGTATGCTTTTACTTTTTAATACTGAGATTTTTTTTTTTTTACTCCCACTAGAGAGAAAATATCCATCAGTAAAAGAGATGAGCAGAGAACTAATCCTCCTATTGATACCTTCTCTTTCTGCTGCGCTTCCATATATCAAGTAGAGATAGAGGCAGACCTGGCGGATGTGGATGTCCTGGTGGCTTCCCCGACGTCCCCGACTAATCCACCGATACAATGTAACAATATCTTATTCTTCTCGCTACTTCATCGCGCATCGCGCTAGATTCTCCGCTTACCGCTTTCTTCAATCCTCTCGGACTTGCTTCGTTTTTTTGTGTATTGATCCGCAACCCAGCTTATGGTTTCCAGCAGGCAGGATTTATTCACGGAGAAATATGTTGCCGTTCCTCTATAAAGTGTGTTATTTTATTTAAGAGCACTGGCCGGTTAGAATATTATGTACTGCGGCGGAGGAGGGGGGGTAATGCTTGGACAAAAACAAGAGGGTCAGAGGTTTAGATGTAAGTTAAGGAAGTTTTACTTTACTGGGAGGGTGGTAGATAAGTGGAACAGCCTCTTAGCAGAAGTGGTACAGGTTTAAAATGAGCAGACTAGATGGGGCAGAATGGGTCTGAACCTATCCGGGGGGCTGGAGGGGCACTTAAGGAACCGACATCCAATTCAGCTTAGCCATGAATATTATTATTATATATTATTTAGAATGCGCGTGCAGAGATCATAGTGCGGATCATGACATTCTTTTTCTGTCCAGTAGTAGAATTTAAGCAATTTTGAGATAACGTGTCCTTAGATATAAAAAGGACCCAATTATCTAAATTGTGTTTAAAAGCATTTTGCGCACTGTAGAAAACCAGCGTTACAAGCAAATGTATGGATCGAAGGAAAACTGTAACGATTTTCTCTCGGCATCGCCTAAGAACCTCACATACAAGCTGACCATGCGCAGGGACTTCCTATACATTACGAGGGCAAAACGTCAGTGGCCTTCTGCTGCCCTGCATAATGTATAAGGAAATCACTGAGATTATTTTGAAATTAAAATTTGATCTATACATTATTTGGGGCCAGCTCAGCCCTTGTTGACGGACACATTTTCCAAGGATGGCCTTTTATAATGTATAATTAATTTGGTGGGTGCAAACTAGGGATGCGATTGGCCATTTTTTAAAATATTCTGCACAACTGCCACAAACACTATTTAAAGCTAAAGTCCCACTAATTCGTATGTTAGTGTATGCGCTCTATCGGCACGATACTTTCACATTAAGACTAAAGCTTGCGCTCTAATCAAACAATGCTTTAAAGAGAGCGCGGAAAGTACGATTTGGCTGGCGCTTGAGCTGAGCAGGAGCGAAGGGGGCAAGATTCAGGCGACACGTGCGATATAATTGAATTATCAGATCAGCCTCACATGGTATATATATCGCTAATTTCATAGTTTAATAAAATTAATCTTCTCTCGGCATGAAATGTGTTTCCCCTTCATAAAAAACATAAATAGGTGACCGCAGAAAATCCCACCCCATCCCCCAACACGGCTTCCATAGCGGTAAACAGGATGAAACGGGTAGCTTTTAAGGGACTACAATTCCCATGATGCTTTGCCGGTACGAGGGCAACTGTCTAAAAGCAATGGCTTTAAAGGCTTTCGCTAATGGAAACTCGCAGATGTCATAAACTAATGCAATTTTTTTTCTTGTCAATCTCCCCAAATATGATCCGGGTTTATCCGCCCCTCCTAAATCCATGATCGTATCGACGGTTGGAAGTCTGAACGCGCGTTTGTCTGATTTTCGTGTTACATTTTTTCTTTAAGTAAATCAAGTAGAGATAGGAGGGAAAAAATAGCATATGGTAGAAAAAAAGTGAATTTTCAGCAATATGGAGTATTGGGGAGTGGATAAAGAAAAGGAACATTTTTTGTGGCCGTGAACTCAATTAAAAGCCTCAGGCGCCATTTAATTCCGTCAAATATATCATATTTAGCTAATACGCATGAAATATCTGGGGGGGGCTAGACTGATATTACAGGTAGCCTCCCAAGTGGCACCTATAGAGACCATAGGTTCCTGTCCCTTTAAAGACGGCATTAACCCGCCGGGGGGCAGATTATTTTATCTCGCAGTGAAGATGCAGTCGGACGACTTTTATGACATCAATTAACGCTCGGGGTAATTAGTAGGGCTGCAGGGCTCACTGATTCAGGAGGAATAATTAGCCTTCATGTCGCCCCAAATGAAATTATTTCGATGAATCCTACGTGTGCCAGACACAGAAAAGTAAAAAAAAAATTATAGGTCCGTGATATTATTATTATAATAATTATCTATTATTTTATAGCGCCAACAATCCGTATATTTAAAGGGTCCGATGATACTAGAACCGATACATGAGGTAAAGAGGGTCCGGCTTGTAGGGTAGAGAGAATGGGGTGTAGGAAAACATATGGGGGGGGCTTTAAAAGTAATTCCATGCCCTTTTTAATATTATCCTTAAAATTAAAACATATTTTTATTCATTATTACACATTTGTGCCCCGCTTGGCCATTTTCCTGTGATATTTCACGTTAAATGGGGCCTGGTGATGTCAAAGGTCTTTAGATGATGCAATAATCACACATTCTATTTAGATAAAAAATTCTTGAATTTAAGTCATTTTTCTACGGTTTATAGTACCGTGAAATAAAACACCTAAGGGGCTGGTGAAGTCGTTTATACAATCGAGAGAGAAAAGAAAGTTGAACGATCAAACTTGGAAGACGGGATTTTGTCGGCAAACAGCTGGGAAATGATTTACTGGCGCATTAGAAGGGATCAAAAGCCTTTGAGTGCGGTCCGGTGGGACGGATCTTCGGGGAGATCATGAGCGGCCGATCCTATCGGCATACAACCTACTCAGCCTTAAAATGGTGTCTTTTCAATGAAAGGTACAAAAAACAGGGAATTAAGGCGAAGCAGAAATAATAACTGCCCCATACTATCTGTTTTAAGACCAAATAATTCTACGGCAAAGCCGATAGTAATCATACAGTTAATCAGCAGACATATTGGTCTTGTGCCACAACCCAACTGGACGACGTCACAGAAACCGGATTAGATTGTAAGCTCACAAGAGTAGAGCTGTATCCCTCGCTAACACAGCGAGGAACAGGCATACGACTCCTGAATCTAAGACGAGACCAACGACTGATTAAGGTTTGAGTCTTTACAGCAGGAGAGACGGGCAGACTAGACGGGGGCCGTAAGGGGCCGATCTGCCATATGTTTCTGCTAGCGAAGTGAGGGGCATTTGGTTTCATACTCCTCCTGAGTGGATTGGGAGCAGATGGCCATCTTGGGTGATCAGACCCCCGGGGTGCCCCCCTGTTCAATGGGCCGCTCACAATGGAGATCTCTGATGCCCCCCCCCACTGGCCTATTTAGACCATGGAGGCTATGCCAAGCCTCCATACATGGCTTATATGTCACTTTATTCCTTTACCTCACAGAGCGACAGGATATGATGTCATACCAGTTATATTAAAAATGGCACGTATAAAACCTGTTACCGGTGCTCCACGGATGTTTCCGAAAAGATAATCATTGAACGTCTTAGTAAAACACATAAAACATTTGATGTTTCATACATACAACATCACAAAAAAAAAATCACAGAAAATTCACTTAACAAATAAAAAAGTTGTCCTTACAGGGTTCTGCTTCACGAAAAGCCAACAGGGCATGAATCTAATGAAAAATAAATCGATTTCCGCCATTTACACTTTTAGTGGCTTCGGGGAGCGTGAATGTGTTCTATTTCTGTACATCATCGCTGGATTTAGCAGACTTACTTATTATTTTTATTTCGGATCGAATGTTTCAGCCCAGAGATGTTTCTTTTTATTATTATTATTACTATAAAATGGTCTTAAAGGCTGAATAATATAATCTGGAACCGAGCCAGACTTTTCTTTTGTAGCATCTTAGAACAATACCTTCCAGATATTCTGTCTGACTCGTGAACTCTGCCATGGAATGTGATGTCATAGTTACAGAATTTGTAAAATTCCACATATCTGCCAATAGCCCCCAATATTCCCAGGACAGTCTTGACAACCAGGCTTATTACGTTATAAAATGTAGGACTTTGGAAGATGACAGATCTGTTTTTTTGTATATGAATCTATTAGAATTGCGAGACACATCCCTCTATAACATCTCTACTCAAAATAAAAAAAAAATAACCCCAAAATATTAGATTAGGTATTTTTCCCTTATTTGAGACACAATTGGGTTTTTTTTTGCCTTCTTCTGGAGCAACAGCAGGGGGTTAAACTTTTTTTCAACCCATATTACTTTGTTACAAAGGGTTAGGTGTAGAATAAACTGAAAAGCAGCAGCGAGTAACCTTTATAGACCCTCTCAACTCAACAACTCTCACCACTCACATCCAGACAGAAAGTGTTTTCCAGGATTGGTGTCTGTGTTGGCCTGGATGACAGATCTCTTCCGAGTAAAACCTCTTTTACTCCAGGCTGTTTTATAAATGTAATAATCTGATAACCTTCTTATTTCTGAATATTTGATTTTGTTTATAATATAAATCACGGGAGGAATCCACTCTCAAGCAGCGATTCATATCATTTGTCCACAAAAACGTAATTCACCCTTAAGGGGTTGTATGAACGGATCAGAGAAGACGGCGTTACGAGTAATAAAGACGTCTCTTACCTGAGTTTCCCTTCCTGAGGCAGCTCGTGAGACGGGTCTCCGCACACCAGCCGGCCCTCTGCGTGCAACAGGTAGATAAAGGCATTGTCCTGCAAGAGACCAAAGAGGTTTGCGAAGGGGAACGGAAACGTGAAGGATGGCGCCCGTCATCATTTATACGACTCAAACAATTCCAGCTCTGTTTATATGCAGATCCCTCCGGTTCAATAGCCTACAAACATCTCATAAACATGTATCACTGGTGGTATAGTGATAGAGCGCGCGTAATAAATGGTCTAGGATAGTCATATCTGCATTTTATGGTGCCTACAGAGAAGAATTTCTGACAAAACCATTGATGATACCATTTGTTTTGGAACTTTGATTCCCTGAGTCATCATAATGTTCCTTTTGTTAACCTAGAAGGTCTACATCGTCATGAAACCGGTCCTCGCAATGAGATCGCAATGAGATGGGTCTCTGGCTAGGAGGACCTTGGTTCCTTGGATCTTTAATGATAAAGGGGCAGCTGATGGTCCTCTTTTGGTGCCCACCGTATAGTATGAAGAATGGCATTAACTAGGTGATATTGATTCTTCGGAGCAGACAGAGGAACCCAAGTTCTCCATAATTTTCTGACGTCTGTATTTAAGAGCCAGATGCATTTTGTTCTTCTGTCTTCTTTCCTGGCCAACTGCACAGGTGTCAGGATCCATGGGAGCTCTGGTGCTGTGAGTAGGAGTCCAATATGCTACAAAACACAAAGATAGGTACATGCCATACCTGTAGGATCCATGGCCAGGCGCTGTCACTTCCACTTTATCTTAAGGACCAGAAGATTCCCATCTTTGAAAGGTTCTTCTTGTTCTTCTTTGTAAGGAAGGGTTCTCCTCTCTGTTACACGTCTCGATTAAATGGTAATCAGAACGCTTCGCGAGATGGAACACACAAGGTCATTTCTCCAAACAAGTATTTCTAAGAACTCAAGTTCCTGATACTTAAAAGTTCTACAAGAATCTTTAGAGTTCCGGATGGTCGTTTCTCCAAGTTGTAAGCGAATTGCAGTATTTCTCATAAGTCCTAAATATCTCTTCCCCGCCCAGCAATGTCACTCACAGTACAAAGGCTAGAATAGATCAATAGCTTCCGTGCCAGAGAAATGTTCGTGGTAAACAAGAGAAGATACAATTAATCCCGCCAAGGGAACAAATAAGAGAAAGGAATTAAATGAGGCAAAAATCATCAGGGCTGAAAATAGACCTCATAATGGAAATGCTAATGTCTGATAATTGTTTCCCTTTCAATGTCTGTCTGTTCCATGTACATGATGTAGCTTCTCACTGATCTGACCAAACAAATTATGTTGGCGGGGAGAGCAGAAGAAAAAAAAAAACAAATGAAAAGGTTAATTCTATTACTCTGTTAATTATCTGACCTGCTAATGAGAGCCTAAAAGAAACAACCAAGTACATTAGTGCCGAGCGAATTAGAAAAGATATCAATGCCTTAACCTGTGTTTAAAGGAACGCCGCAGCCCCATATCCAAATGTCTGCTATCTGAACTCTGGTAGCGTAAATGCAATGGCCCCTCACTTCAGTGACTTCAGAGGGAGCGCTACTGAGCATGTGCAGGAAGTGTACCTAGGAATGCTTCCTGGTTTCAATAGAGGCAGCCAAGGGAGGAGTTCAATGACCCTGAAGTCTCATGTTCTAACTCAAATAACTAAGGAATGCCTGCACCTATTTTCATGCGGTAAAATGCATCGGTGCCCATGCTGCACATTAAAAATAAAAGTTTGTGTACTGGACATTTTTTTATTTAGAATTGCCTTCCACAAATTCAATGTTCGATCATCTCAAACCCTTTAGTCGGACCTGGTAGCTCAAGGGGTAGAGACAACCTGAAGTCACGCCATCACCTCTGGCTCAGACACCGATAATAGAAACAATAGAATTAAATGGGAATCTGACATAGTGAATGCAGAAACTTGAGAGCTTTAAGAACCTCCATATTTATCAAACGTATTTAGAAAATAATATAATCCAGCCTCCACAGATTTGTTTTAAGGGTGTCTTGGAAAATTAGATACATAACATGACATTTACTGTATAATGCAGTATAGCATTAGGTAGATCGTCCATTTGGCACAAAAGGCTTAAAAACACAGATTGTGGCAGCATATCGGCTGCACTTAGGCCACCAGGCTTTAAAGTGCCAGCATCTTCACCAGTCCGTCCCTGTTTAGGGGGGACACGACTTAAGTGTTGCCAGCACAAGCTTCTCAGAAAGCCTTGAGACAGGTGGTCCTAGTTCCTGTATTGGGTCATACTGGTGACCGTTGCACCATAAGTCTGGCCTCTTGGGTGTTGAGGCCCAAAGTCTTCTGATGATACGTTGTGGTTAATTGAAAAGTTCCTTTTCTGTTCTCAGTACAATACGTCACGTCGGACACATGTTGAAGAGAGTCGAAGGTCCGAGATTAGCCGTTGAACGTTGACGAGAAGACCCTAAGCCACAGTGAAGAATCCAACATAATGACCCAAGAAATAAATCCTACAAGACATTATTGTGTTTGTCTCTGCATTTTTGGGATGTACGGCATTTCGGCTTTATTATCAACCTTTCAAATAAAAGTTTGCTTCCTTCATGATGGTTTTATATAAAATAGAATCGATCTTAAAGAAATATAAAAAAAAAAAGAAGAAGAAAGTCCTTTGTTTTGTTGGCGGCGGGAAGAAAGACTCCGACCCAAATGGTTTTTCTTTAATGTTCTTTGTTGACTTTTCTTGAAAGCTTTAGAACGAAACGATGATCTTTACCGCCCTCTCTTCATCTAAGAAGGTGCAGTAACTTTATATTGTGAAGAGACAACAAAGGACCATACTTAGAAAAAAAGCCATTCTTAGACCGAGTTCTTTGAGACGTTTCCCCAACAATAAAAGAAAAAAGATTTTATTTTATTTTTTTTTAGCTTCTGCGACCTATAGAGGGACCCTACCGTTCACGTACCTATGACAACCCCACCGATCTTTAAAATATAAGATTATTCTGCTGATTTTTTTCCTTCCAGGAGCTGATCTTATGGAAGGTATGAGATGAAGCACCTGATTTAGCGTGACAGGAGGTTAGGCATTGTTAAATAACCTTTAAAAAAAGAAAAAAAAAACATAAACTAAGAATATATTTAGACTGGATCAGGACAGCTGTCTCTTTAAATAATATACATCGACCATGATGCCTGGGTCTGACTTCTAGCCTCCTTTAAGTGGAACTGCCACCTTTAATAAGACTAATAAACAGTCAAAATAAATAGGTACAGCATGTGTTTTTTGTTTTAAAATCAGCATAATCGTTGAAATTGTAAAAGTAAGGGCTGGGATAAGTGGCGAAATATTTTAAAGGCTGCCTGAGCCAATCAACAACCATCAGCAACATCACAGCAGGGGAGAGATAACTCAATGGGGAAGAATAATGGTGCACAGCCCGAGATGGCTCCCCGCATGCTTTAACCATAAAGAAAGGTTCTAATACATACAGTTTGGTTACTGTAAGTCTTACACACCATTACATTGACTTTATTTAGTTTAGGATTTAGGTAAAAGCGACAGATGTTCTAAAAAAAAAGACATTTGCCCTTAAGTGGCTTCAGTCACATGACCAAATCAGATTGAATGTGAATGATCATTCCCTATAACCGATACAGATAAAAAAAAAAAAAAGAGCAGAAAAAACGGGCCGGATGGGACTGGCCTGCCGACATATTCTATTATTATTATTCTATTATTGTTATTATTCTATTATTATTATTCTATTATTGTTATTATTCTATTATTGCTATTATTCTATTATTGTTATTATTCTATTATTGCTATTATTCTATTATTGTTATTATTCTATTATTGTTATTATTCTATTATTGTTATTATTCTATTATTGTTATTATTGTTACTGATACGGGATAAGTTAGCAGCTTCTGGTGGCCTTTGGAAAGCCCTTATTTCTGTTATCTCGCTCCGGTACTTGTGGCGCTTGTTACTTTGTAGCCCCCCTGGGTCTGTAACGAAGATGCCGCATTATGGTGGGTTGACACGTGGCGTTGGGTGCCGGACTGGGGCCGGTAAAATGATGTCGCTGTGTTCCTGGCAGAATGTTGATGCACAAATGGGATTCTGTTCTGAACTATAGCAGATGGTACCTCTTTTCTTTCATTCCATGACACAGAGTTGATCCCAATTTCACGCTCAATAAAGCTCCCTTGGATAATGCAATGTCACGGGAACATCATTAACAAATTCACTTCTTCAAGTGCTTTTCCTCCGGCTTTCGGGCGCCGCTGGAGTAAAAAGCAAATCAAGCACAGCACAAGTTTTCCAAATTATTTGCATCGATCGCTTACTCATCGCTTGGCAAAACTCAAGTAGCTCTTCTAAGAAAGGGCGTTAGGCTCATCACAGATAAAGCACAGATTAATTTCCTCCTTTGGGGTAAATTCATGAGTTGAGTCCCCGAAATTAATAAAGAACCTTTAATCTGTCTCGAATGCAACTTGGCAATAAGTACTTGGTGAACTCGCTCCTCACCAAGCAACTTGGCTCAGGAGTTGACCTAAGTGTTCACCTTAACCCAAGGTCAGCTCCTAGCCACGTGTTGAGTTTCCAGAGGAACATCACCTAGTTTGTTTTAGGACTAAAGCGCGTGTGACAGCAAGTCCATGAGGTCATCATTAAAAGGTTCTAAAAACTGTAATGATAAAATTAGATCTCAGCTCTTCCTTGTTGTCTCGTGGCTCAGTAACCGTTGACATAGAGGTGCACCTTATGTAGATGTTAAGGAAGCCAACTTCTAGAAGCTGGAGCTTGGTTCAATTCCAACATATTTCTCCATGGATGAGACGGTAGAGGAAGAGCCTCCACTAGGGTACCTAAAAGGATTTTTGGGGATGCTGAGAAAAGGAGGTACCTTTGGGGAGCGGCGGCTGATTTGTTAGACACTCTCGGCCCTTTAGATTTGATGAACAGCTACTGAATTCAATCTTCTTGATTCTATCAGCGAGGTAAGTCCACATCGGTTTGAATCGAGACAACAATAAGAATATATAATAATAATAATAAATATATATAATTTATATATATAAATTATATCATTTATTATTTGATAATTCTATCGTCAGGTAGAATTCTATCGTTACTATCATTATTATCATTATTATAGGATAATTCTATCGTCGCATAGATGAATGCAACAAAGATAAATGCAAGCCTGTGAACTTGGTGACCAAAAAAATTAACCTCTTAGCCACCAGAATTATTCAGGCAATCGTGGAAAATACCGATGGACACTAGTTTATTTTTCTCTAATAAAGTCAGGCGACGTCAAGGTTAAGACTGCCTGGAAGCGCCCGGTTGCCCGTGGGCCGCGGCCGAGGCACGTGGCTAATTACGAATTCTGGCCGTGCGTGCAGCTGACTGTCCCTGGGCACTCTACAAAGGACGGCTCCGCATTTGCATGGATCTGTTTTCATTAAAGAATCCCAAAAGATATGTTGTACTCATGAATATTTCACCATTCTCATTTGCTGCCCCCATTCGCACATAGCAAGCAATTCATTTTCTGGTATGCGTTTTGAGAGTAAGAAGATCCCGTAAAGGATCTCATCGCAGAGTTTTAACCTCTTTGCTTGTAGATAAGATAAGATGCCCCATTTAACGCTGCTGTGGAAGGTGACTGTCAGTTCTTTTGGTTAATAAGGGATCTAGAAGACATGGGGCATGGTAACGATTTTTTCACTCTCAATTTGCTGCACTCGAATGCACTCGCAAACAACTTGAAAGTGACACACCAGCAATGTTATGCAGTTTAATGTATAGGATAGATGAGTTTGCTCTTTAAATCTTTGTGTGGTCCCCCTTGTCAATGCATTGGGGGATTCTGCGTTTCCGTGTCCCCCATGTCCTGCTGTGCACGCTCACGCGGTATACCGACTGCTAGTCAACTCCGGATCTGGCTTAGTGGAAGTGCTTGGAGAGGTTAACAAGACCCCTTGTGAGCATGTGCAGAAAGAGCTCCCAGTGACTGCTCTCCTGCCGCGGATTGGCTGCTTCAAGAAGCCCTTTTGAGCATCTGATCCATCTCTGATTTATCTTCCGCGCCAGCAGTCTTGCCAACAAACTCGCAACTGGCTGACTGATCATCATGGCAGGGTTGAGTTCTCCTTCGTATTAGGAGTAAATAATATAAAGTGCAGTGAATTTACTAATACCTGTACATGCTATTGGAATCGTTGATTCATTAAATATTCTGAAAGCCCAGAGTCCTAATTATTATAAATCAATTCAGCTACACGCATTCTCTGTTTCCCCGACGCATTTCGCGTCAATGCATTCTTAGACAAAACGAGAAATTCGATACGTATACAATAAACAGACATGGCGATTAGCGAGTGAACGCTGTGGTTCGCTTACCACTTTTGGCAGGACGGCTGCTATGGCATCTTTGATGGCTTCCTGTAGACGTGGAATGTCTATGACGGAGCCCAGGGTCAGCAAAGCATCCTGGGAGAAATAAAAGAACACTAAATTAAAATTAAATCACACCTCATTTAAAAAAAAAAAACTAGCTAAAATACAGCGTCGGATACCAACATCATAAACACTTCTTCAGAACCACGAGTGCCAAAGATCTAAATCAGGAGGAAAGAATTCCGAGCAAGACGAGGCAAGTGTGGGTTTGTTGTCTACTCGTGGGACGTCATTATATTAGGGGCAGAAATACTCCCTCCTATGAGTTTCTGGAGCAAGACGAACTCATCCTTGGGGTGTTTTATTACATTTTACAGTTTTGCCTATAAACCAAAATAGTAGAGTCCAAAAACATGAAGTTATGCAGTAAGACGAGAGGAGACGTCACCCAGGAGAGTATTTAAAGGTTCTTCCGAAACAGAGCATCTTGATTTGGGGTTCTTTTTTTTTTAAATATAGTTTGATTTGGTTAGGTTCCTGATTCCAGACAGAGGGTAACAAAACACTTGGATTGGCTATAAATTCCTGGTTCTAGAAACCGGATCGGAGATTGTCTGGGGTTTTCTGTTCTAGAACAAGATTTTAGAACATCAAGATTGGCAATAAATTCTACGTTTTAGACACAGGATCGCTGACTGCCTGGTCTAGTTCTGGGTTTTCCGTTCCAGACATGAGGTTACAGAACATCTGGATTGACTTTGCATTTAAGGTTCTGGACATAGGATTACAGAACGTCTAGCCCAGTTCTAGATCACAGGTTTTAGGCACAAGATTACCGAACGTCGGATGTGACGGTGGGATTCCCACTCAAGATCTCAGGCTACGGATTCCTGACCCGAGATGACTTTTGTTCTGGATCCCTGGTTCCAGATGTAAGATTATAGAACATCTGCCCCGGTTTTGAAAGGCACGTCTACTCTGGATTCATAATTTCAGACTGATTTCGGCGAGGTTACGGATGCATGCAAATTCCGTGGCCGCAGGTACCTTCATGTATATTGCAAACATCTAATTTTGCCATCTGTTTCACAGTTGGCTAAATAATGCCTGTCCTTATGTGACTGTCATTAACCCTTCGATGTAAACCATGTCTTACTGACGTCCCGCCAGATTCCACGTATGATTTCTAGCCAATGCCACTGATTCATGAATGTAAAAAACGGTCAGTTCCTAGGTTACTCCGTATTTTGCTAATTTTTTACCCAATTTCTTTTTTTTTTTATTTCAAAAACTTAACTCAGGAGACCTTGGTGACATTTTACTTAAAAAAACAACTATACAAAGAACAAATGGATTTCTGGAGATCTCATCCAATAAATCTCTTTCTTAAACTCAGTAAATCCTCCCAGACGCAATAGAAAAGTCAATAAAATCCTTTGACGGGCGTTACGGCTTTGCCATAGAAACTTGGAAACACCTTTCTGTGTTTTTTTTATGCCATTAGACCTTCAGAGGAACGAAGCAAACAACCTTTAGAAGAGCCATCATTTTATTAACAGTGTAGAGTGCAATTGATATTTAGTCTAAGTGGAACATCACCTAAATGGCTTTAAAAAAAAATGGCCATTGGGGAAAGGCCAAGATGAAATGGAAATCCATTCCGTGTGATAGAGGACTTGTCTCTGGTTCCATGACGTTCCGTACCTCTCTGGTTTTCTGACCTTTCACGTCTCCTCCTGTCTGGCCGGATGACCGATGTATCGCGCGTGATTTGAAATGTCAATGAATGGAGATATGGTTCCGTGGTAGAACAAGGGCCACGCGCAGGCTGATAGGGGGCACGACGTACTCCAGGTGGCATCTCACATGGAACCAGTGCGTGGGCAGAAATATGGCACTCAAGGCCACCTATCTTCTAGATGGCGGAAGGGAGGAGGTCTCCGGATATATCGGCCGTGTGACTTATCCTTGGTCAAAAAACAAATTTAGTTTTAAATAAAAACACTAAAACTTAACACCATCAAACTAAAACTAATGTGACAAGCGCAGTCCGTGGAGTAGGACTATTCTCCTCCGCACACACCTACGGATTTACTGTCAGCTACAAGATCAGATCCCCAGCCTCTCCGGTGCGATGAGCGAGGTCAAGGTTCCGCTGCCCAACTTTCTATGTCCCCTCTGGGTCCTTATTTTAGCTGAATATTTCTTAGAATTCTATACTTTTAATGAGACGCAGACCTCCGAGGCTGCCAATACACGATATTCCATTTCAGGACCATGGACAGCTGTGTTCCTCTCTTAACCAGCTGAACTGGAGAACATACAGGTTCTGTCCTTGAACACACAGGGATCTATTTACTAAAGGAAGAGTTGTGGGTTTAGCTTCTCACCACAATATCGATCCTCAATGTCCACAAAAATGTAGACAACAGAGCAGCTCGGTAGGATGGTGCCCAAAAATTGAGGCCGTCTTACTTAAAATGAGGAGCTCAGAGAGTGGACATCGAGAGGATCCTCAACATGCTTAGTGTACGGGACGGGAGAAGTGACCTGATAGGTGGACATCGGTGGCACCAAGCAAAATACATGAAATAATAATAATACAGATATCTGATGGCCGAGGCTCGGACTATTGAGGTGCAGAATAAAAAGTAACAGATATGGAGAAGCACAGAAAAGGCGATGAAGATGTAAGCCGATGAAGAAGGAGGACAGATAAGGAGAAGACAAGGAGACTCTGCTTGATAAGGATTAAGGGCACAGAGGAGACAGGTGAATGTGTGACACGCAGGAGCATGCGCGCATTCTCTTTCACAGATAATTTAGTCCTTTAGGTAATGAAGTATTGATTGTCTTGTTGGTGTACGAACGGTTCACTCATGATCAATGTTCCACGAGCTTCATACAGCCGAGGGTTCTGGAGCCGCAGCACCGATCCCATGTGTAGAGAAAGAAAACAGTCACTTCGTTTACCTGCAGCCCACATACAGCGACTATTTTTAAGACGTTGGTGGGGGGTGACGTAGGAGAAGGATAAATGCCATCTTCAAGGGGCTAGAGAATTTTAGCACCGGAAAAAGTTTCATTTTTGCTCATATTAGCAACGCTCAGTGGGAGGCAATCTAAAAAAAAGTGGATTCTGGAAAGTAATTCTTGCCCGGCACAGACATTTCCTCGCTGTCTTAGTCATATATATATATATTTATATATAGATCTTCACGTGTGAGCCTGATATCGACACGTGTGAGCCTGATATCGACACGTGTGAGCCTGATATGCGGTTATTTGCCGATTTACGGCACTTTCAGCGTCTCTTCTCGTTTACTTTGTGTTTCTGTAAGGTGACGGCGTTCTGCGCATGGTTCTGCTTGTCCTATTTAGCAGACAGACGGTATATCTAAATGCATTGCTGCCTGCACGGTTACCCAGGGGAGAGGCGCCAGCGTGTTTTATCTAAACAGCACGTCTCCTGTTAATATAAAACCAGGCTGCTCGGCTGGTGCTCTGCGCTACTTCGCACAACATAAATACTGCGCACGTCTCTGAACTCCTAATGACTACCCAAGCACATAATGTATTCTTTTTCAATGAATCTCCAGCTATGTCCTTATTCCTGCTCTCATAAGCTAATCAACAGGGAACTTATCCAACAGAGGAGAAATGGTACGACTTTGGGGTCTATTCACTAAAATGTGGAGTGGTCGGTTAAATAGCCAGGCTCCCCCCACGTGCTTGTACATACATTAGTAGCTGAATGACACCTCGCATTTCCTCGCCATCGACTTGCAAAACTGAGTGTTTAACAATCAAAAAGTTTTTTTTATAAACCAACAAAACTGGGGTCCCGTGAAGGGGGGGCTGATCACCACCAACCCTCTTCCCCCACCTGTGAGATGGGGTAATAAACAATACCTTGGAGGGTAACCTTGTTACACCAGGCATAGGATGTGAGGCACGGAGGCTCGGTGCCTTCCATAATGGAATTTATAGACAATCCCCCATTGTGTGTTCGGGTGGGGAAGCACAATCAATCCATAAAAAGATATACATTTCCGCCACCACTGAAGGCTTCACAGCAATATATATACGGTATATATATACATATATATATAATTACTCTTAACAGCAATAATCCAGTAACATTGTTACTGCCAGCTTACCATGTACGTCAAAGGATGTGTTGGCTTAATTTTAAAGTGATCACATGACGTTATTTTACTAGATAAAGGACATGGTGATCTCCGGGAGATTTTTAAGTGGTCAGTGCTCTCATAGGAAGCCTCCAGCACTCCATATATTGACCCATGATCAGGATAGAGGATCGTGGGAGTCGTGCGTCATGGATAGTGGAAGAACACAGACCAACACAAATGGTTCATGTCCCTTTAATACCAGGTTAAACTCAATATCCATCCTATTATCAGAGCTGTAGATTATACTCAATGTGAGATACTTTGTGCACGGACAACGTTCGGTCCAATGAACCATTCCTTGCATTGATGTTTTAAGTTAAGTGGAGCTGAAATCTAGAGTAAGCCTCCAAAGGAAGATTCAACAATTCCCGCGGTATGTAGATCATTACCCTAAAAACAAAGTATCTTAGGTAGACATGAATGTGGCCGGAACTTGGCAATCTTAGTTGCGTTCCTGGGTTTTAATCACCTACAGCCACTGTGTGACTACTGAACATCTACGAGAAGGACCTTACTAGGCTTGGGAGCAGAAGTGGGCAGCAGGGGCCGCGTTAGGACGGTATCCTTATATCCTGATAATATTCGTTTAACATTTAATTAGACTTTTAAAAGACAAGCTAAAAGTTGCCTCTAAGACAGAGATGACTTCAGAAATCTGCATGACAAGCTGTTTGTGACTCCTTGAGTAACTGGGTCAGTCTGTCCCTGATATTGATCTCCACGGATGATGCTAATGCCACGAGGTCCTCGGTGGGATGACGGACGATCTCGGCTCTGTTTGTTATTCCAACAGAGCTGTATCTCCAGCTGCTTAAAACCACTGGAGACACATGCACTGTAGAATACACCCAGGCCACGGGCTCCTCGCGAGGATCTTCTGGCGGGGGGGAGAAAACGGCAGGTTGGATCTAATGTCTACACACAAACACTCAACCCGTACTCCATCTCAGAAGAAGACTTCAACACGTATACCACCGGCGGGGGCGCTGGGAGTGCTGGGAGTGAGGGCAAAGCAGATACAAGGCAGTAAATCCTGCAGGGGATGAGAGCCATGTTTTTGCCCCCCTGGGCTTTACCCCGGTCTCAGGGCACTGGGCTTGGAATACTAAGGTGCGGCAACTGAGGATAAGACGCCATAAATCTAGAAGCAGCCTACTGAAGGGACAGGGAGCTACTGGGGACTCGAGGATTTACACCAGGCTTGGACCAGCCATTGGGCACAACGAGCACGATGAGCCGCTGGCTGCTAGCTCCACCCACTCATCCCGCCATCTGCCGGACGTCCGCCGTCAGGCAGCCGCTGGCTTTAAAGCGCCAGTCCTCCCCTGAGTTATATCAGTACTGGCATGCAGATATTAGGGCTGACCCCGGTTCCGTTCAGTACGCCTCCCGGTTTATCACCCATAAATCGCTAATAATTACACATATTACTCCGAAAAAGATCATCAAGGAAACGGTTAATCTCTCTCTCTTTTTTTTTTTGCATTAAATATACTTATTTTTTTCACACTCGTTCAGACCGGGCGGATTTAATGAACGCGCTATTGTTAGTTTAATTAGAAAAAAAAAAAAAACTGCAGGAAATTACTACGTCTTAAACACGTCCAAAAAGGATTACAGACGGCGGATAATAAGGAGGATAATCTAGAACGTACCCTTGTTTCTCCGGAAAAAAACCCCCAAAACATTATATTTTTGTGATATTCGGCGTGGCTTCCTCGCTAATTGACACCTCCCGCGGCGTCATCTGGTGGTAACGGGGACCGATTGATGGCAGCGGGAGGTGAGGTTCTGGAGTTCTAACATTTTAATTAAACTCGCTTCCAACGAGCCCCTTGACAGGCAAATTATTCCATCCTTAACCCCTTAAGGACAATGGGCGGTCCCTAAACCCATTGAAAACAATGCATTTTGAGCCCGTACACGTACGGGCTTTGTCATTAAGGGGTTAAAGGGGAAGCATTCCAAACGGAGACATAAATAATAACCGCCAGGAACCCGGCGCTCGGGAATCCAGTCCTTAAATGAATTGGTTCTCCCAAATCTAATTAAATGAATTGATTCTTCTAAGAATAGACAGAAAGGACAAATTAATGAATGGGGGGGGCGATCGTACGAGGATTTCATAAAGTTGATGGAACGGTTTGATTCCCGCACTATGGTATACTTCTTTTGCTGAGAGGGTGGTAGATAAATGGAGCTGCCTCCCATCAGAAGTGGTAGAGGCTAATACAGCGAGGTTTGCATAGAAACATAGAACCTGACGGCAGATCGGCCCCCGAGACAAATCTTAATCAGTTGTTGGTCTCGTCTTAGATTCAGGAGCCGTATGTCTATCCCATGCATGTTTAATACCCTCGCTGTATTACCCTCTACCACTTCTGCTGGGAGGCTGTTCCACTTATCTACCATTGATCTCCATTTAAGCCCTTTTTCATTAAATCCAGTTTAATACATGCGTGTAAATTGGGCTTTTTCCTGTCTTCGCTTCCATGACTAATACCCATAATTTAACATTTAGTGGAAATAATTAATCCAATGCATTTGAACGATTCCATGGTACGTGAGCCAATTATATCTATAAAAATCCATCTTCGGGGGATGTTCAAAGCCGATACAACATGGAAAACCCACAGCCGTCTTCCGACAAAAATAAAGAAATAAATAAAGCTGCGCCCCATCGTTTAATTTGAAGATTCTGGAACGGAATCATCGTATCGGCCGCTTAACCTTAATCTAGATCTTTCCTGACCTTGGAAGAAAGTCATTTTCAGGATTCCGCCCTGGTCCGCGCGGCGTATCGAACGCTGTCTTCCGCCCCTAAATACCCCGTTTGTTATCAGGCTGAAAACTTTTATCTATTCTTCAGGCTGTCTCCGCGGCCCCCGAGACGCCGTTTGCGGAATTAACTCCCGGATTCCGCTCAGAGGTGTCTCCTATTTGTCAAGATGATGGGCAATTTATTGTGAAAACATTCTTATCGATCGCTTCCCGGAGCCAGAAGAGGAACGTGACGGAGCCGGTTAGCGAACACCCTTGGAGCAGAGGCAGTCGAGCGAACGGCTCAGATTGAAATCCCAGCTCCGTTCTATTCACTAACTGGAATGGTATCCAAAGGGGAACCCAAACACCGGGGCATCAGATCCTCCATGGAGGATGCAGCAGAAGCTCTTTGGGGATGGACCTTCATAATGTATAGTGAAGTGAAGGAGCTCGAACACAACCCCCCCACAAACTCTCGCTTTAGTGAATAAACCCCAAATTGTTACTGCTGTTACTACGGCAGGGAGAGACTACTCTGACCGAATCCGGAACATGCTCATTAACCTGGCCCCACGGCCCCCATTGTGAAGCCTCTACATAATCTTAGGTTATTACATGAGACTGATCCCTCCTGTACGAGGAGTCCATACCCAAAACACTGCACAAGAGAATAGACAACCCCAGATGTAAACGATGGCCGCCCGGGCCTCTTCGATGAGCCACGACCGGAAATTCTCTCTGCCAGCATTGGAAATCCGAACCTCCAAGGAGCTGAAAGCTAGCGCACGTTGTATGAAGTGGGAAGTAAATAAGGGATCACTACGAGGACCCCCAAGGCATTCCTTGTCCAGGCCACCAAGCAGCGCTTGATCTGAAGCCCATGGACACCACCATCTCCTGAGCTATAACATATGAGGCAGGCACAGACCACCCATCCGGCACGCCGTGTAAATGCCCGGAGGCTCACTGACCATCGGCGCTCCATACGCACCCATCATCAGGAGGCGGCTGGACTGGTCCAATCGGGCCCCGTTTGGGAGATTGGAACGGCCAATGGTGGCTTTGTTTTATAATATATTATATGGGGGGGCGTCCCAAAAGGGAGAGCTCCCTGACACCTTCTGGACTCACCTTTCATTATAGAAATGTAAAAAAGGTTCTGCCGGAGTTAAGAGGTGCAGCATGCGCGTTAAGGTTTTCCCTATTATCTATTGCATGGACATCAAGAGTGGACAGATCACGTCCGGCACAGAAAGACCCTCGAAAATAATGCCAGAATACCCTTTGAATGAACGGGCGTATCCCACCACTTTATAGCTTATAAGCCACAAGCCCGTATCCGTAAAGATTTGTTTATCTTTTACAATTATTTTTTTCTAAAAATGACTTTAATTTGCGGTGTTCCGTCCAGCCTGGCCAGACAAATTTCAGCCGGTCAACGGGGCGGAAAATACTGTCTTATCCCTCGCCGGTTACACCTGTCCCACTCTAGGTCCTGACAGCTGCCGCCGTCTCGCTGCCAATCACCACGACAGCTTGGCTTCCAGGAGAAATGTCCGACTCAGGGGAGAGGGAAGGGGGCTTTTCAGACCCTCGCTCCACCACTCAAAACCGAGTCTCACTCGTAACCATGTATCCAGCATCCGATATAAAATAAAAGTACATGAAACACATATTATCTGCTTTATCTGCTGACATGTAAGCCGCCATTGCCATGATATTTAGGTGACATTCCCTTTTCATTCTCCTCCCTGAGCCAGGCCACTGGCCAACTGAAACACCAGGGAAATGCGCAGTCGGACGCTGGCCAAAAGCACCCATTACTCGCCCCCATGCCGGTTCTGTATCGTTTAGATTACCTGCCATTTGCAACAATGCACAGTACTCAGCTCTTCAGTACCGGGCACTGGGAGTGATTGTAGGACATCAGAAGGCTTTGTTGTACTACTTAGGGGAGGGGCTTTGTCAGAATGACAGGACTCGGTTTCTAAGCAGCTCTAGTATCTCAATAAACCTTTGAGTGCGGTTTGTAAGCGACAGGGAGCACCGAGGAGAAAAAATAAAAAGGGCAGATACGTCTCTAGGATTTTTTCTCTAGGTGAATCTGCCCCCCACCCCATATCTGTTTTTGTATAATGCAATATTTTATATTAGCTCCATTACCAGGCTTGGCAGAAAGGGTTAATAGCAGCCCGTTCCTGGCATTCATTGGCAGAGACGGCGGAACAGATGGTCGTATTTATCGGCAGAAGTGCCGTCCTGTAACTATGCAACATGTGAGCTCCGGAATGCGCTTGGCTAATCTCCTCTCTGATTCTTTCCGTACTTCTATTAGCGGCGGAGCGGCACCGCACGCTGGATACGGACCCTGCTTGTCATTCTAAGCTATGAAGCTGTTTATTTACGCTCCATTAACACCTCGGCCAAAGCCTGAGACCGCGGCCCCCCCAAGGCGTTCTTTAACAGCCTCTTCCATTAAGGTTCCGTCTTCATTAACGCACCTCTGATCTAGATAGATGCTGCGGTCTATAAATGTAATGCCACGCAGCTGGCGGACCCTGCAAGGTGGGCAAAGACGTTTAGGGGGCACTCTGAATAGTTCTAGAATATATCCATGATACATATATGTTACAAAACCACCTTATGTGTCTTAACCTCCTGTTCTCCGGAACACAGTGATTATTCCTCCCCATTAAGTTGTACATCTTTACATATTTGACATGATCTCTAGTTTCTATTTTGTGGTTCCCTAAAGGGATCGTCAGTCATCGTGAGAACCTGGTGAACAGCCACTAAGTGTATCTATTGACTAATTGCAAAGCTGGCTACTGGCCCAACACTTATACATGCGCAGGATATACATCTAGTTACTGCACACGGTGTACGTGATACCCCTATAGGGGAGCACCTGTGGGGTTAAATTACTGTATACAGTGCTGGGGGTTATATTACTGTATACAGCGCTGGGGGTTATATTACTGTATACAGCGCTGGGGGTTATATTACTGTATACAGCGCTGGGGGTTATTACTGTATACAGCTCTGGGGGATTATATTACTGTATACAGCGCTGGGGGTTATATTACTGTATACAGCGCTGGGGGTTATATTACTGTATACAGTGCTGGGGGGTTATATTACTGTATACAGCGCTGGGGGGTTATATTACTGTATACAGCGCTGGGGGGTATATTACTGTATACAGCGCAGGGGGTTATATTACTGTATACAGCGCTGGGGGTTATTACTGTATACAGCACTGGGGGTTATATTACTGTATACAGTGCTGGGGGTTATATTACTGTATACAGTGCTGGGGGTTATATTACTGTATACAGCGCTGGGGGTTATATTACTGTATACAGTGCTGGGGGTTATATTACTGTATACAGTGCTGGGGGTTATATTACTGTATACAGCACTGGGGGGTTATATTACTGTATACAGCGCTGGGGGTTATATTACTGTATACAGCGCTGGGGGTTATATTACTGTATACAGCGCTGGGGGTTATGTTACTGTATACAGAACTGGGGGTTATATTACTGTATACAGCGCTGGGGGGTTATATTACTGTATACAGTGCTGGGGGTTATATTACTGTATACAGCACTGGGGGGTTATATTACTGTATACAGCGCTGGGGGTTATATTACTGTATACAGAACTGGGGGTTACTGTGTACAGTGCTGGGGGTTATATTACTGTATACAGTGCTGGGGGGTTTTATTACTGTATACAGAACTGGGGGTTATATTACTGTATACAGCGCTGGGGGGTTATATTACTGTATACAGCGCTGGGGGGTTATATTACTGTATACAGCGCTGGGGGGTTATATTACTGTATACAGAACTGGGGGTTACTGTGTACAGTGCTGGGGGTTATATTACTGTATACAGTGCTGGGGGGTTATATTACTGTATACAGAACTGGGGGTTATATTACTGTATACAGCGCTGGGGGGTTATATTACTGTATACAGTGCTGGGGGTTATATTACTGTTTACAGCACTGGGGGGTTATATTACTGTATACAGAACTGGGGGTTACTGTATACAGCGCTGGGGGTTATATTACTGTATACAGCGCTGGGGGGTTATATTACTGTATACAGTGCTGGGGGTTATATTACTGTATACAGCACTGGGGGGTTATATTACTGTATACAGCGCTGGGGGTTATATTACTGTATACAGAACTGGGGGTTACTGTGTACAGTGCTGGGGGTTATATTACTGTATACAGTGCTGGGGGGTTATATTACTGTATACAGCGCTGGGGGGTTATATTACTGTATACAGAACTGGGGGTTACTGTGTACAGTGCTGGGGGTTATATTACTGTATACAGGGCTGGGGGGTTATATTACTGTATACAGCGCTGGGGGGTTATATTACTGTATACAGCGCTGGGGGGTTATATTACTGTATACAGTGCTGGGGGGTTATATTACTGTATACAGCGCTGGGGGGTTATATTACTGTATACAGAACTGGGGGTTACTGTGTACAGTGCTGGGGGTTATATTACTGTATACAGTGCTGGGGGGTTATATTACTGTATACAGCGCTGGGGGGTTATATTACTGTATACAGAACTGGGGGTTACTGTGTACAGTGCTGGGGGTTATATTACTGTATACAGGGCTGGGGGTTATATTACTGTATACAGGGCTGGGGGTTATATTACTGTATACAGAACTGGGGGTTACTGTATACAGCGCTGGGGGTTATATTACTGTATACAGCGCTGGGGGGTTATATTACTGTATACAGTGCTGGGGGTTATATTACTGTATACAGCACTGGGGGGTTATATTACTGCATACAGCGCTGGGGGTTATATTACTGTATACAGAACTGGGGGTTACTGTGTACAGTGCTGGGGGTTATATTACTGTATACAGTGCTGGGGGGTTATATTACTGTATACAGCGCTGGGGGGTTATATTACTGTATACAGAACTGGGGGTTACTGTGTACAGTGCTGGGGGTTATATTACTGTATACAGCGCTGGGGGGTTATATTACTGTATACAGCGCTGGGGGGTTATATTACTGTATACAGTGCTGGGGGGTTATATTACTGTATACAGCGCTGGGGGGTTATATTACTGTATACAGCGCTGGGGGGTTATATTACTGTATACAGAACTGGGGGTTACTGTGTACAGTGCTGGGGGTTATATTACTGTATACAGGGCTGGGGGTTATATTACTGTATACAGGGCTGGGGGTTATATTACTGTATACAGAACTGGGGGTTACTGTGTACAGTGCTGGGGGTTATATTACTGTATACAGCACTGGGGGGTATATTACTGTATACAGGGCTGGGGGAGCCATAAAGAAGTTGCCCAAGAAGTTAATATAAAACAGGCACAAATATTTAGGGGCCACAAATCTAGGGCCACCTGTCTTCTGGGATTTATCATCCGGAGTCCACTCATGGTCTGATCAGCTGATATATTAAGACGCACGAAACTGAAGGAAGTGTTTTGTGACTTCGCGGCGCGTGGGGATCAGCTTCCCCCGGCCTCCAGCGACAGCATGGTTCCCGCCGTTAGACAGCTGCGCGCGCTAATAGATAACAGACGGCAGCCGATCGGGAGACGCTCCGCAGCGACCTCTCTTCCCTTCTCTCAGAATTCCTCGCACTCCGTCCAAAACAACAGATTATCCCCGCCCCCCCCGGTCATGTCTGAGACATTTAATACAAACAAGAGGTCACCCGGATGTATCCGCACCCCGCACCGGCAACGCACCCGTCTCACTCAATCACAAAGTGTATTTACTCTCGCCTGGCTGCAGCTTCGGTATTGATCCTGTCTGGCGTTACTTAAAAAGGACATTTTAATTTAGTGAAATATTTAAAATAAATAAATCTTCTGCGCGGCCCCCCTGTCTAACGAGACAAAACCGCAATGGCCGCCAACGGACTGCAAGCAATCAACCAGCGGGCAAATATGGAGGAAAAACCAAAATCTACAATTCTGAAACGGGGGGCGTGCACATAAAAATGTGGAATACCCCATGACATCACAAATCTGATGAGGAAATGCAGGCAAAGCCGGGAGTGACATCACACGACGCTGGGACAGGTTTAATGCCTTCACGATACTGATTAATGGAGAGAATAGTCGGAGGAAGGGAGCGATGGAATTATTTAACCATTTACGCCTTCATAATGATAATAATTCTGCAGAATGCCATATTCATATTTTTATTATTTAATAATTTCATATTGTATTATTGTTATTATTGTTTTATATATATAGCGCCATCATATTCCACATCGCTGTACAATGGGTAAAAAGGACATAATAAGTGATATAAATGTAACATAACTATTTGACAGTGGAGGAGGGCTCTGCTCAAAGAGCTTACAATCTAGAGGTTTATTCAACTTTGCACCAGAATGTTAAAAAACAAAAAAATTCTGCCCATCGTAAAAAAAAAAAAAAAGAATAGAAACGACTGCCAGGCAATTAGTAATAATCGTCCAATTAGCACAGTATTAGGATATCTAATAATACCTCCAATTATTACTCCCCCCCCCGCTTGTAGGACTCACAGATGTTGGTCTCATCTTAGATTCAGGAGCCGTATGTCTATCCCATGCATGTTTAACCTCCCTTACTGTATTAGCCTCTACCAAATCTGCTGGGAGGCTGTTCCACTTATCAACCACCCCCTCAGAACTAAAAACAGCATCCGGAACCTTGTAAAGTGCTTGGCAAAAAAAAAACGCCATCCTCCTCTACAAGCCGAGAGAGAGAGAGAGAGATTTTTGGGAATTATTCCAGATTCCGTTTTAGAAGAAAAACATGTTCTATTTAGAGGCGATCAAGGCTGCGTCTCAGAAATGAAGCTATTGTCTGTTTTGGATTATTGCTGCAGAAGTGAGGGCTTAAACTGCGCCAGGCGACTGAATCAAAGCGTATCTGGAGGATTCAAGCCAGACCCAGTTTATTTGTTTTCATGTTTGGCAGACAAAAGATATGGAAGGAGCGAGAGCTACGATCCGTGATCCAGCCGAGGCCAGAAATAAAACTTCAAACACATCTACAGACCCCCCCCCCCCGGAAAGATTCAAACCTTAATCAGTGGTTGGTCTCGTCTTAGATCCAGAAGCCATATGCCCTGTCCTGTCCATAAATTCTCACTGTCTACCACTTCTGCTGGGTGGCTATTCCACTCACCCACCCCACCCCCTCTCAGTAAATGAAATGATTAAACCCCAGGTTAGGATGCTGTGGTTCAGAAGTCTCCCCCGGGGCCGCGAGTTTTCTCCGGCTTGCTGGGAAGCGGTGGCCAAACAAATCGAGGAAATCCTGTCCTGCTCCCTGTGTTTTTGAGCCTAATCTGAGTAGGAGTTCAGACACGGGGAGCGCTGCTTGCCTGGTGATAAGAACGGGCTTTGTGCTGACAGCGAGGATGTCTTATCTCTCCTTATTGCTCCCCTGCCAACTTTCACGCAGCGGAACCTGTCTCTATCCCAAACCAACACAAACATCTCGCGCCGGTATGTGGTCTTGGACAATAGTCACGGAAAAGAAAAGCTTTGGAACCGAAATATATTTTTATTTGTTTTTGTCGGCCTCTGTAATGGAACTCATACAGCACATACCGGCCGTACGCACTCTTTTGTCCAGAAAATGTATACGCGGTAATCAAGAGTTCCAGAGTTCTTGTAATGAGGGCTCCAGAACTTTGGAAATCCAGAAAAAATTAAAAGGTTCCAGCAACTCATAGTTATACCCCCCCCAAAACAATTTACATGTTTAAATCAGGATACCTGTGTTGGTAACGGGCCCTATATATAGCCCCCCACAGACACACGCCACAATGTAAAAACATGCACACTCTCACTCACTTTTCCTCACGCTCATTCACACTGTCTCTCTCATTCACTCTCTCATGCTCTCTTAAACTCTCTCATTCAATGACGCTATAAATTCCGTGTCCCTGTCTCCTCTCGCGCAGCTCTTCTCTTGCCTCTTCTTCTTCTTCTTCTATCTTATGTCTTTGTCTGATCTCTACGAACCAGGCCTCCCGGAGCACTTCTGCAAATGGGTGGAGCCTCATGCACACCCTCTTCCCCGAATTGGAGGAATGGGGTAAGGCTGTCCCTGTGGCTCCGCCCTTACGCGGAAGTACTCTGAGAAGCCAGAGTAATGAAGAAAGAATGGCGGAATAAGAGACGCATTTGTGCACCTCTCTTTCTCTGTGAATCTGTCTGCATTATTCTGGCTCCTTGGCGTACTTCCGCATAAGGGCGGAGCCACTGGAATAGCCTCTCTTCCAATTGGTTCACAGAGAAGCGAAGAAAGAAGACGGGCACACAGTTGATGGAGAAGGTAGGGAGACGGACAAATTAAGAAGAGCACTCTAAAGTAAGATTTCCCCATGATGCTTACTGAGTTCACACGTTTCAATTCCACTCTAGTAAACAATGAGTTAACGATCACTGTTAGTAATGAATAAGCTACAAGAGTGATCCGTAATAGTTAAAAGTGTCAGGATTAAAGAAACCTAAACATCGCTCAGATTTGGCCGTTAATTGGCCTCCCAAAAGGCTTTTTTCTGCCAAAGAACAAACGTCTGGACCTCTTTCCAAATTTCTCAATATTCAGAATCTGTCACGGGTTGGAATCCCTCGTCATCATAAAGCCGTCCAGCCAGTCGGCCGGGATCCTGAAATTATCCATTGCTAAGCATTTCAATCGCAGCAGGTCTATCACTCCTGGTCTCGTGGTGTTGGTAAGGATCGGGTGAGGAGAAGACCTCTAGAAAAGATGTCCGTCCTCCTAAGGTAATATGGTTCCTTATATTAAAAAAATAAATCATTCCACTGATTGAAAAGAGCTGTCTGAGATCGTGTGATAATCCCTCACTAAGCATTTAAATCGCAGCAGGTCTATCACTCCTCGTCTGGTAGAGTTAGTAACGGTGGGGTGAGGATGAGAAGACCTCTTGACAAGAACTCAGCCCTCCTAAGGTAATAAAGTCCCTTATAATAAAAAAAAAAATATCTCTAAAACAATTATACTGAAAAGAGCCATCTGAGATCCTGTAATTATCCCTCGCTAAGGATTTATACCACAGCAGGTCTTTCACTCCTTGTCTGGAGTTAGTAAAAATGGGGTGAGAAGAACCGAGAAGACCTCTGGACAAGACCTCAGCTGTCCTAGAGTAATACGGTCCCTTATTAAAAAAAATATCTCCGAAACCATTATATTGATTAAAAATCAAAACGCACAGGCTCTAGATGAATTAATTTAATGAAACTGAAAAGTACGTGGGTGTCAGTTCACCTCTAATTATCGGGGACCGCGATGACCGATTGGTTAAATGAATTCTCTCGTTAAACGATATTCTGGGCAGTCAGATAATACGCTTTCAGCTACAGATCTAAAAGTCAGGAATCGGGCTGTGAGCGTTGAGGCGGGAGGAACGAGGTCGAAACGCCCCCCTTATCTGACATTTGTCACTCAGAATATCTCCCGTCTTTGTAAAATGAATTACCGGGACCGTGGTCAGAGGGACGCGGGGTGGTAGACACTGTGAAGACTTATTGGAGAAGACAGCAGGAGATTGGAAACCAGACGCAAACCCTACCAGTCACATTATTTTAGAGGAAGATCCGATTCTGAGCTCGTTATGTCAGCTCTGTACCGGTCTCTGTATCGGCTAATATCTAATATATCACAAGTGTATGGAGTTACCTATCATGCTTAGAATTCTCATAGTAACAGCTACTTATTCATTTTGCATTTTATATAATATTCTCTATATATGTGTGTATAGAGAGAGGGAGAGACACAATAGCCAACCTCTTCTTGTCTTCCAAAGACTACTCTTTCTTGATGCCCCTCTTTTCTAGGAGCTCGGAATGTTTGCTGGGTATGAGGGTATCGCAGGGTTCTACAGCCCTAAAAGCCCCGATAATGTCTATAGAAACAGCAGTGATTTTGTATAGTGTCCTGGCATCATCATCAACATGGACCACACATGGTCCCAAACGCTTGTGTGATGGACATCTCGGCCCAATAAAAGGTAAACTATCCACGTCGACCAGAGATTCCATCTCCCCTTGGACAAATAAGGCTACATCCATTTTCCTTATTATGGCAACAGAACCTAGAATATTTGTTCAAACTGATTATTTGTTACAGATGAAGATCAGCTTCACAAATCAGAGGCGCTGACAGTCGAGGACATCGAGATAACACAATGTTTCTGGAAAGACTTCAAAGGCTCAGACTTGGGAAATATCAAACAGATTTCCCTACAAGGAGTTCAGTAAAGAATAATATAATCTTAAAAACGGAGGAATACACGTTCAGAATGCAGTGTGGGGAGAGGGCGGTGAGGAGGGTAGACTGGGGATGAGCTGGGGCAGCGCTGGCTCTTTATGGCCAGAGGTCAACAAATGACACATGTGCAGCAGTCAAACTAAGAAAATGACCTCTCTTTCAGACTCTAATAGGTTCTTAATACAGGGATCAGACATCGACACATCTGGGAACTTTCCAGGGTAGGCTACCTGGAGCTCCCCCTTCTTCTGGGGGAGTGGCTTTGTGAGAAGGAGGGGCTAACTGCCCCAGACAGCATTTAGTAAGAGGGAACTGGGTGGAGAGCAGGAGAAGTTAGGCGGGGAGTAGGCATTGGTCTTGGTCGTGGCCACATCTCTACCCAGCCAAGAGAAAGACGAAACTGACCTGGAGACTCAGGGAAGCCGTGATCTGCCCCGGAGACTCCGGATCAAACCCAGGTATGGATATTTCAGAATTCCTCTATTTTCCCCCCTGAAAAAATTGTTATTATAATAATATGTCTTGATTTGATGTGAAATATGGGTAAAGCAGCAATATTCATGTTTTTTGTGTGCATTTATTCCCGGGATGCAACAGATTCTGGGTATAAACTCTCACTGGTAAGTGGGCATACTAAAGTACATTGTATGTAACCCCATGCATGATCCCATAATGCCTTGCGTGCAGCCACAGAACACTGTGATTAATTACATTGCGGCTGTGTGTGCAAGCTTGCTGGGTTTAAACGATATATATATATATATATTAGCCAATGTATAGATCAATCCCACCCATCGGGACAGATATGTCAAAAGACCCCGCGCCGCTGTTTATATTAATAGGTCGGGATGTGTCGGTGGATGAAAAGGAGACGCCAGAGACATTTATAACACTATGAGCCCCGGATATTTGCCTGAATTCCCATCACGTGGAATCCATGCGTTATTTTCCCCAGCTGCGCCCTGATGACACTCGCATTCCATTTCAATAGCACCGCATTTACAACACCTGCCACCCTCCACAGCACACCAAGCGGCAGATACTCGCCCCGCTAGCCCCGCTTTATCATCAAATAATACTCTATTTGTATCTGTGTCACCCTGACAGTATTAGTCTCTGTGCCCCCCAAGTACAGCTCTTCAGCGGTTTCCAGGGGCCACTGTGTGAATCGCCCTAAACGCTATATTCATGGATCACTTAACTAATCAGGTCGATCACATTTCCTTTTGGATATTCAGGAGCAGATTATAAAAAATTACTGAGAAGGTAGTAGAGAGTGAAACAGCCTCCCAGCAGAAGTGGTAGAGGTTAATACAGTGAGGACAGGCGTTAATACACACACAGTACAGGCGTATGGCTCCTGAATCTAAGACGAAAAAATAAGCTGGCTCTGCCAGCAAACATGTTTTTATGATTTTGCTTTTTTTTTCTTTTCATAAAAACTTGAACTTATTTACATTTTTCACGTTATTTTCCCACCATTTCAAATTAAACCTAATGTGGAAACCATCCCTAACACTTAATTACTTTTTATTCAGATCTCTAATTATTATTATTATTATAAAAAAAATCATAATACTAATCATTATATATATGAATTAGTGATTTTATATTATTATTATTACCAATCATAATATGTATTAATTATTATTGACTTTATATTATTATTATTACTATTATTATTATTTATTATTTGTTTTATTTAGTGCCATCAAATTCCGTAGCGCTGTACAATGGGTATCAATCTTACCAATCATAATAATATGTATTATTAATTATTATTGATGTTGTATTATTATTATTATAAAAATATCATAATACTAATAATTATATTTATGAATTACTGATTTTATATTATTATTATTATTATTACCAATCATAATAATATGTATTAATTATTATTGACTTTATATTATTATTATTACTATTATTATTATTATTATTATTTATTGTTTTATTTAGTGCCATCAAATTCCATAGCGCTGTACAACGGGTATCAATCTCTTACCAATCATAATAATATGTATTATTAATTATTATTGATTTTATATTATTATTATTATTAGCAGTATTTTTTATTCTGTTATCTTATTATTATTATTATTATTATTATTATTATTATTATGAACAGTAGTAGTATTAATCATACTACCACTCTTATTATTCTGAGATATAAGCTTCCAAAGCAGATAGTTTGTATCACATCCAACATGTTTTACATAAAAAATAAATAAATTGAGAAGATTTGTATAATCCCACTGATTCTAGGGCATATGCTTATTTATATTTATATTTAAAGTGAAAAAAACGGGCTGTAATATATATATTTACCTTTTAATTTAAGAGATTTTCATGAGACAGCAGACTCAATTAGGGAATTGGCCCCCTGGAAACACCTGATCACCCCGCAGGGTACTCCTATAAAACTGCACAATTCGGTGAATAACTGCGTTTAATGTGTTTCGTGCGCATTGCTGATGGCAGCTCTGGTGCGTAACCTGACCTATTTCTCGCATATATTTCTAGACACTCTGTATTCCTTTATGGTGAAAGTGATGATTTATGCAAAATCCTGACAATTCCAAAATAATATGGTTCATTTTTACATGAAATAGTGGATTTTAAACCCTTGATTAAAATATCACGTACCGGAGCTTAATGCGTTGGATGCCTAAAACTAAAACATATTTCAAGCCTCTGTGAAAGAACTAAAGTTATGAATTGCCTAAGAAGTCCATGTTTCACGGATGCCAGTGCATTTTATTGCATGAAAATCGGTGCAGGCATTATTAAGTTATTGGCATTCTTCTGTTTCATGTAACTCCGCCCCCAGCTGCCTCAACTGAAAGCAGGAAGCGTTCGTCAGTACACTTCCTGCACATGCTCAGTAGATCATCAATCCTATAGCTTTAATTAGAACTTTGCCCCAGAATCTCCATAGCCCCAACTAGTGGTATTCCCATTCTCTGGCTACCGGACCACCTTTGGGAGGTGTGGTTAAGAGGTCCTGCTAATGTCAGTGGGCGGTCCTGATGACATCACAGGACACACGCCATTTTGGAGGGGAAGTGGGCGGGGATTGGGGCGTGATGCAATGCTGCCCCCACCAACCGCCGCTTCCCCCGCAGTGAATCGAAGAAGCGGTGCTTCACCCAGAGCCTTCGGGTAAAACCTGGAGAGTCGCCAAGTATGCAGCTAAGACCTTACTGAAAGCCCAGCATGCATACATCCCAACTGTCCTGTTTTTCATAGCACAGACATGATTTTTCAGCATGAACACACAGAGCTGCCCATGTGTTCTGCTTTTGCAAATGGTGGGAATTATTGGCTGAAAGAGGAGATCCAGTAAACCATGAAATTGATGTCACAGCTCCCATGTGGCAACCTCATGGCCGCAGGTCGGTAGGGTAAGTAAGGTGGTAAGGTAGGCAGGGGGATCTGCCACTCACCATGATCCTGGCCTTGTCTCTATCGCACCCCACCATTATGGCGTCCCAATGGGGGTATGTGAAATGTCTATGCAGTAAAGAGCCTCCTCAGCACAATGGAAGTCAACTTAATGGTGGCGATGAGGTCACCGGCGGCTTATTTCTTATTTACAGCAGTCGCCTTTACCAGTAAACACAGCGGCGTGAGCCACGGACCTCTCATCACACACAGAATAACAGCCGCGTCTATATTCCCATGGCAAGCGTTATGGACACACGACGGACGCCAGACTGAGCGCAGATTAAATCTCCCTGGGGAGGTAATCATTTTATTACATTATAGTGAGCCCATCCCCCCATCAAACATAATATTCTAACAAAAAGCTATTTTTTGTGTTAACCCTTTTTCTCAAAGAGCGGCAGTTTCTCGGGAAAGCGACTACGGGTGTCTGCGCATGAATGCAACCTAGCCACTAGCATGTGAATTGGCGACTACAGGACACAGGCCATGTCTCAAAGTGGGACTGTTGGCAGGTGTGGCCTTACAATCTAAAGGATATGTCCCTTTAACCCCTCATATACTGGAGCGAAGCCCAGCTTTTTTACCGATCTTCTTGTAATGAAAGAGTAAATCCCTGCTGATATTGGATCGTTTGATATCATCCACCGAGGCACAATCCCAAATTACAATTACATCCGGCATGAATACTCGTCACGTTTATTCCAAACCACTGCTTCTGTACCGGCCGCGTAATAGGAAAACACAGAAGAAATGCAAAAACTGGCATCTAATCCATTATAATCGGTGTTTCACCTGCAGCTCGAACCGGGAAGGAAGCCATGTGGGTACAAATTAACAAATCAAACAATGGCGTTCGGGGCTTTAATGTGCTGCCGGTCGCGGGGTTACCGGCTGTTTGCTTCTTTTTCATTGTCTATATTTTATGATTGTAAAGAAGAAAAAAAAATATTATTTCAAATCCCATCAGTGGAGACTTCGTCTATTTTATCAGGATTTTGGGAACAATCCTTCTTTAGGTTCCGAATCCCTAATGCCCCTCTCTCCTCCCCTGATGCCCCTCATTCCTCCCCTGATGCCCCTTTTTCTTCTCGGCGCTCAGAATGTTTGCTGGGTATGAGGGGATCGCAGGGTTCTACAGCCCTATAAGCCCCAATAATGTGTAAAGAAAGAGCAGAAAATGGCTTTATAAATGAAATTGTGGGCCTGTAAGAGGGACAGTCCTTCTTTAAGACCCCAAACTCTGCGTTCTTCCGTCCTCCCCTGATGCCCCTCTTTTCTAGGAGGTCAGAATGTTTGCTGGGTATGAGGGGATCGCAGGGCTCTACAGCCCTAGGAGCCCCGATAATGTGTATAGAAGCCGCAGGATTGATTTGATCCATTTGCCAGCACCTTCCTACACTGAATCAATGTCTAGAACACGGCACCAGGAACGGCGGCAGGAATGTGCTCCACTTAAAATCAATAGGAGCTCTTTCCAAACATGCGCACAGGGTCTGAAGAGGCATCTCTTGCAGGATAAAGAGCTGGGGTGCGGGCAAATAGGGGGGGGGATTCTGCAGAACCCCCCCCATGCATTTGCAAGGATGACATCACAAAAATTTAAAGTGACCACACAGCTATCATATAAAACACATGGTGGCTGCTGATGTTTCCATTTCACTGTATTTTTATTTTTTTCAGTAATTATATTCTGCGACTTATGCAGGGGATTGAATTGCTGACCATAATTTATTTTCTTTAAATCCAATTTAAAGTTCAGATCGGTCAGTTAATTGATCCCGATAACCCCAGAATCCGCTGCTGAACCACAAACCCTATATATTATATTGTTTTGTAGAATTTATTCTGCGTTTGCTTACTTTTTCCCAAAATTCACTGCGTCTCGAGTTATTTTTATTTGTCTTATTATTGAGAAAAAAAAATTAAAAAACTGTAGGTTATATTGCATTAAACCTTCTTAATCTGTTTATCTTCCAAATAATGCCTTTTATTTCATAAAAAATCAAATAACAAGAACCACCATTATTCATTATGCTTTTTAACCAAACCTGGGCATCTTTTCATTAAAATGCGACGACTTTACCCCGCCTCGTATCCAGGGCGAAAGCCACGTCTAACGTAATTCATTGGGCTGTTAGATAAACCTCTCTGCTCCAAAACATGTTCTTTCTTATTATCTCCGTTACTCCTAATAAAAGACTCCCTGAGCCGTGTTACAACGATCTGCCCGAGGAGAAAAAATGTAATAATACGGGGAGAATCAGCAATTTATACGCGGTCTATTATGTACAAGCAGATAATAGTCTGGTTTTTAAGCGGCTTTTAGCTATTGGAAAAGAATGAAGAACATGCGCAGGGTCTCTTTAATGTGCCGAATACTTAATTAATCGTAGAATGTTTTATTTGTACGTCTATAAAATATTTGCCCAATTGCCATGTACACTATATGGACAAAAGTATTGGGACACGCCAATCAGGGTTTGGGCCCCTAACTTCCAGTGAAGGGTTAATGTTAATGCTTCAGCGCCAAGACATTTTGGACAATGCTCGGCTTCCAGCTTTGTGGGAACCGTTTGGGGGAAGACCCTTTTCTTTTCCAGCATGACTGTGGCCCCGGAGCACAGAGCAAGCTCCGTAAAGACATGGTCAGATTGGGGTGGAAGAACTTGGCCGGCCGCACAGAGCCCTGACCTCAACCCCATCCAACACCTTTGGGATGAACAGAAACGGAGATTGTGAGCCGGGCGTCTCGTCCAACATCAGTGCCGGACCTCACAAACGCTCTACTGGATGAACGGGCAATAATTTCCCAAACCTTAATCAGTCGTTGGTCTCGTGTTAGATTCAGGAGCCGTATGTCTATCCCGTGCATGTTTAATCCCCTCACTGTAATAACCTCTACCATTTCTGCTGGGAGGCTGTTCCACTTATCTAGTTTTAGATTATGGCCTCTTGTAACATTCCTCCTCATTTGAGCTAAATTAAATTTAATCCAGCAACTCAACGGCGGTTTCATCTTCCTTCCGACCTGAAATAAATACAGAGTGAGCTCCGAAATTAGCAGCACAATCTGAAGCAAGAAGGAAAATCATTTACGGCGTGAAACATGAAAGCCGCGAACGGCAGCAGAGGAAGCCGCCGAATGGATAGAGCTGCATTCAGAGGAAATGTGCAATCCCACCGCGGACCCCTCTGATTACGGACAGGGATGCCCCGGCACCACCTCAATTTGTCGGAGCCCCCAATTCATTTTCTCCCCTGATTACAGACATGGGAGCCTTTCCTCCGCTACACAAAATACCTCCCGGGTTCTAGAATCTAGAATCTTAGCGGATCAGGCATAGGCTGGCTCTCCTTAATCCTCTATTTTTTTAGGGGGTTTCTTGAATTTCAATCAGTTTGGGAGTGAAGCCGGACTTCCCGGGTGAGTAAAACTCGTCGTAAAACAACATTTCTGAAACTTAAATTGTACTGATGATCAGAAAGAATATAAACTGATCTAAATAATAATAATAATAATAATAATAAGGTGACTCGAGATCCGATCAGTGAATCACTTAGATGGCCTGAGGACTTCTTCACTCGGCTAATGGCTCTTCTGTTCTGTAATTTGTAATAAGTGCCAGTTTTTGACAGCCGTGTCTTTCAAATAATATTTATTTTTATCTTTTTTTTAACATTTTACTGTTTGATTCCAGTATGTGTCATATTTATATAGTCAGTAGGGTATCGATGCCAGCCGGCAGCCGCACATTCGTCATTTAGCGGCCACTGTCCTTAAAGAGCCAGAGCGCCTTTTATCCCCAGTATCATTTTTATACCCGATCCCTGCAGACGACTGCGGTCATTAAATCATTATTAATTGTAAATTTATTGATCCGTCATCCTCCTCAAACATCATATGTCTAGTGAGGCGATAAGGGGCTGGTTATATATATATTATTTTTTTGGTTTTTATAGCGCCATTATATTCCGCAGCGCGGTACAATGGGATATATACATATATTTATATATATATTTTTTTTTCCCCATCAGTTTACCCACAAAAATAACATAAAAAACTAGATTTCACATTCCACCATTATTCTACCAACCAAAGGGAAAAAAAGTATTAAAACGCGTCTCAGGTTGGGTTAAGTATTGAAGCGGCAGATAGCTGTCCCACTGAGGTGCTCGGAAAATAATCCGTTGCCCGCTGACTGCTGGACAGGCTGGGCTGTTGTGGTACGGTGAAGGATTTAATGCTCTTCTCTGCCTCTCGTCTCCCTGAGACTCCATCTAACCTCCTATCTCCTCCGACGGGCCGATTTGTCTCGGCGGCCGCGTTGTGACCACTCACTTTTCCTTCCACTGCCACAAAACCGCAAAAGCTCGGAACTACAAAAGCGAAATCATTGATAAAAATGACTGAAAAATATAAGAAATATGATTGGGTTCTAGAAGAAGGTGAAGCTGCGAAGCACTGGTTCATTTTTGGCTAATCCCGATAAAATAAAATAAATCTCAAATTCCAAGGATAAAGAGAAAAATGTAATTATTATAATTGTTATTATTAATATATTTATAAATATTATGAAATTGCTGGCGATAAAAGAAAAGGCCACCACCGAGATAGACAATCGTGGACCAGATCTGGCCGCTTTAGGAGAAGAAAAACTTGAAGGATAAGAGGATGAAGATTTGGAAACACTTCACTCAATCGATACGCGTAAGATCTTCCTATAAATCACGTCCCGGGGTATTCTTACCGTTAAAAATCAATAGACTGAGATCAAAAGAGGATTTACTGGTGGATCTTTCAACGTAATTAAGTAACTTGGGAAGCTTGAAGGATCTGAAGCTCTCCCAGGTTTATTTTTCATAAAATGATGTTGTTTTAGTGGATTTTAAAGATTGGAAACCTTCTTCCTCGGAAAAAATGTACATTAGAAAAGAAAAGTACTTTCCTGAGTGTCCCTCGCGGTGGACCTGGTGGTCTTCTTACCGAACGCCGATTCCCGAGCTGCTCGGCGAGTGGTTTTAAGAGCACGTTCCCTCAATTATCCAGTCCCAGAGCTCCACCAGAGTGGAAAATTCACATTAAGCTGTAATAATTAGGACACCGGATTCCGTAATGTGGAGACACCTCGAGGGACTGGAACGTGCAATGAGACCGCGCGGACGGCGGATCTGATTAGAAGGAGAGCGTTCCTTCGTGGCTATCGATTCCCGAGGAGATGACATTGGAGAAGACAGGCAGGCAGCGCAGCCCCCGTCCGGTATTAATGCGCGCCGGGATGGTTCTGTTTGCGTTTCCCTGCAGACTTCAAAGGATCTTTGCACAAAAAAAGGGAAGAAAGGATCATTTCCAGCGAGAGGACAGAGGAATCAATATTTATAATGGCTGCCCCTCCTCAAAGTGGAAGTTCCATGGGGGGGGGGGTATGTTTCTTCTTGAACATAAACCCCAGATCTGTATACAGTAATAACCCCCCAGCGCTGTATACAGTAATAACCCCCCCGCTCTGTATACAGTAATAATCCCACTGCTGTATACAGTAATAACCCCCAGCGCTGTATACAGTAAAATAACCCCTAGCGATGTATATAGTAATGTCGGCCGGCCTTTACAAAAACCTCTTTTTATCTCATTCTGTCCCAATAAACTCCCTTTATCTGCAGACCTGGAGCCGCCGGTGCTGTCAGTCATGTGATATTTTGGGTGACTTTCCCGGCTCAAACCCCACACTGAGCTGATGCTTTATGGCGATGCTAATGAAGTCCATCCCTCCATAGACTTTCATTATTCAGAGAGTCTGCCTGGGTGATTAAGACTGAGCCATTCTATTGTTTCCCATAGGCAGTATGATAAGGAGGCGGGGGGTTGTCTAGTAGATTGGGGCTTAGATAACAGAGCGAGAACTCATACTAATGGCTGATATGCAGCTGTATTATATATATATCATCACGTCCTGAATCTAAACTGAATCACAAAATTAGTTCCAGTATCCCTAGGCACAACTTCTAGACTTTTTCAGTCCAACACAGGGTGCTCTTGATTCACCCCCACGGAACACGAAGATCTCGATCAGGAGACATTTTTCATCCACTTGTGAGCAGAGGTGTTACTTTAACCCATTAAATATTGTAACAAAACGATTGATTTTCCATTTAAAAAAACAACTGCTACAGAAAATCACTTTCCAGCCTACTTAAAAAAAGAGTAATTGCCTCTGAAATGCATTTCTGTCAGCCGGGTGATGAAAGCTTTAAGTATATATTTGTGAACGAAACAAGATGTTCTTTTACGTTGGAGGAACATTATTTTGGCTGCACTTACCCCAGGAATACGTGTACGGTGTCATTATAGAATCACGGATTAACGTGTACAGACTTCTTCGGCTAGAACGCCTGGTAGAACAGGGGGCGTCAAAGTAGACTTCATATTATCCCACTGAAAACGCCCCAAAACATTAAAATCAGGGCAGCCGAGGGGGTATAACTTCACCTTCCCAGCCCCCCTTCCATTATAGACTGCTTCATAAATAGGTGGTATTAAATATATATCGGATAAGACAAAAAGAAAAACAGCTTCCACTAGGTGGCAGTATAGGGCACCGTGGTTCTATCATTTTGTTGCAGGACTTCCCCCCAGTGCTAGGTCCTTTATAGGCTTTCATTTAGTAGAGATTTGTAGGTGTCGCACCCCCTCCACTTTTTGGAAGCTCATTGTAGGGGTTTAAGGGGAGGAACATGATGTTTCCGTAGGTACAGGGCTGAGCTCGGGATGAAAAGTGGCCCTGACACTAAGGCCAGCAGCCGATACGTGTTGGCGGCGTTATTATTATTCCTTCTCCACCAAAGAAAATAAATATATTCTAAAACAAACTCAGCTAAAAAAAAATACACTGGGCTGGATTTAATGCCAAGAATAAACATTTCATGAATTCTGAATAAGCTTTTAAAAATGACTTACTTTATAGGGGAAGCTGCAGCTTCAGAGCTGCAGCTCCCTGCCCCCTCTATTCTCGCCATTGATCAGCGGCAGGAACACACATAATAAACGGAAAAAAAATATATTAAACAATACGCTGTACACATAAACAGCTATTTTCCACGTTCCTTGCAGTACTCTCTGGAGAGGAAGAGGTTAACCTGCCTGCCCCCCCCCAGTGATTTTGACCTATTTTGGGGCCGCCGCTCTCTATCTCGGCGGCCGCGTCCAGATGTGACTGTCACTGTCACTGTCTGTCCTGTCAAGCTGAAGCCGATCAGAGCTCAGACCTTTGTTTAACGCGAGGTGACAACGGATAGCAGAACCGTGAACCGCATCGACACAACTCGCATCACACCTCCGGCCGCGGACAGCGGGGAGGACTAAGTCACCGCGGAGGGTAGTGTCTGCCGGCGGGATCTAGACAGCGCTGACACAAACATTCAAAAGATCTGGAGGACTTGGATGTCTTTGTTTCAGGGTCGTTGGCACTTCGAGGCGGTCTGATTGTTTGCTCTCGATACGTGCCAAGAAGTCCGAATTAGCTATCGATTTATATAGTGCCCCCATATTCCATAGCGCGGTACAATGGTATAACGATATATAGCAGTAGAATCTATAGATGTGACAGTATCTCTTTGGTAACCAGCGCACGTTAGAAAGACACGAACATGCGCGATAAACACCAAGACACATGCGCATGTGGCTATATAAGTCTGGTCACCCTATAGGTTATCCCCTGGAGGCACCCAAGTCATAGAGATAACAAAAAAGATATGCCTATTACTGAGGACGAATCCAACAGTGTCTCCTTTCCTCTGCTTTCACATCATTCTTCTCCTTGTCTCATTAAACTGACAAATGGCGTCTTCCAGCTATTTGATGATAGCATCCGCAGCCCGGAGGGGAAGGGAGCTCTACTCTTTGAATTCATTCTCACTGCCTTGTCTTAAATTCTTCCGGGCCTCTAAACTTTCTGTAGGCTCTTTCATTTCCGTCAGCCTCTCATACCTAAAACTGTTGAAACATACGTGTCTCGAAGGAACATGTCGGTTTGTCTTACTGACTCGTGGTCAGGTTTCAAAATCGATCCACTTGTGCTAAAGGGTTAAAAATATGTATGTGATATCAGGAGGGGTCATCTATTATCGAAGCACTCACAGCCAGGGGCAAGAAGGTGTAGTTGCCTATCTGGGATTTTGCCAAATGTGGGGCAGTTTAAAGACATAGGGAAGGAAGAAGAGGCCCTCTCGAAAAGACAATGGTAAGAAATGGGTGGTCTGAGACCAAAGAAGAAATGATCACGGATGGTTACAGTCAATTAGGAAAGCATGAAAGTGGAGGAAAGGGAAGACTTTGCTCCCACTGGGGAAAATGTCCAACCCAAACCTCCATGGAGTTCAGGAGAACCAAGATAGTCAACTAGAAGACGGCCTCCATTGGCCAAAGAAAAAAAATATGGCTGCAAGTCTACAAGATACTTTTCAAACCATCCAGGAACAATCTTAAAGTTTAGTGACACATTCAAATATTGATGGCAAACCCTCCACGGGGTCAATAAACACTGTGGTGACCTCATATGGGTTTTCGGAATGGATAGAAACCCAGAGTGATGGATCAGGGAGTAGTCAGGAAAATAAGTCTGGAACTTCTAAAGAGTTTTCATGGATTCCAGTCCTCACACTCTCCCAGCGCTCGACGCAGATAAGCCTCAAACTTCAATTTGTTCGTACTTAGCAATTAATGTACCAGCTCACCGACCTTGAAAAAGTAGGTCAAGAAAGCATTATCGTGCGTGTAAGATCCGCCGTCCTATCATAGCGTTCCAAATTCAAACTAAATTTAGAGGCGCATAAGATTCCTATTTAATCGCCCCCCCCGAATCATAGTAACGTAGTAATTCAGGTTGAAAAAAAGAGCCGAGTCCATCAAGTTCAGCCCTTCTTCCGATCCCTCCTGCTTTTAATCCAAAGAAAAGGCAAAAAGAATTAATAAAAATCGGAAAAAAAACAAATAAAATAAAAAAGGTTAAATAAATAGAACATGCAGCGCTGATCCACATATGTGTGTCTGTTTCTTTAAGGGATCAGATATTATTGTATATATTTATATGCATTTTTAATATAAAGCGTGTGTATATATATATATATTATATATATATATCCTCACCTGTTCTTTCTGTAAGTCAAATCGTTATATACTACTTGCTATGTTCTGTCCACCCATTGTACAGCGCTACGGAATATGATGGCGCTATATAAAACAATAAATAATAATAATATATATATAACTTTTATTTTTTATTTCAGATGGTATTTCTTAAAGGGACAGTCACGGCGTTTGCATCCCCAACCATTGCCTTTCAATGAAAGCAGAAATGTTTAACCCCAAAAATGCAAGGTTCAAGGAATAATAAAGAAGATCGAGAAAATATTTGGGGTGAATCCATAGCCCTTCGGATTAAAAGCTGCCGAGCGGCTCGTTCTCCTGTGACTGCGAGCGGAGTGTATGAGTTACATTAAATAAATCATTGTTTTTTCGCCTCGGAGGGGAGTACGAGTGAAATAACAGCGCAGATGGATGACTCCGAGAGTCTGGCTTCATATCTCATTAGATCAGCTCTGAAAATCATTTTGTCTGCCCTACGCCTTCTGCGCCAGGAAGCCTGGATGCTATCAGAAGAACCAGCACAAAGCTGATTAAAGGTCCAATCCTCCCCCACCCCCGTCAAACAAACACCAGATATATCGCTAAGGGGCTACTAGGTTATAAAAGCCCGTACCCAATACAGGGTTAAAGTGCATCTCCCCATTTTAACCTGTTAAATACCATAACCTGAGGTCGGGTTAGCCACAGACACTAAAAGACCTGCTGCAACCAATCAACAACAATCAGCAACTTAACAACATGGGAGAGATAACTTAATGGGGAGGAATAATCAAGCAATGATCGCATCAAACCATCTAATAATGGTACATATGTGTTTAACAACATAATCTAAAACTAGATGGTCAGGGGATTAGATGGAATGTAAGGAATTTTTACTTTATTGAGAAGGTGGTAGATACGTGGATCAGCCTCCCAGCTGACTGGTACTGTGGATTGTGTCTGGGTCTGATGGGTCGTGACTATAGACGTTGCTGTTGCTAATTGCTCCTCGCTGTATTTTTGGGTCTGACGTACGAGGTCCCGGTTCACTCCACCTACTCCCAGAGCCACGAGAGAGGACGGAAGTGACTCACACTCCCCGGCCCCCGGCACATGGAAAACCGAGACTCCGGGTCTGAACCGAACAAGATCCAGCCGCCTCTGACCACCCAGTCTGGGGCCGGTGATCCTTAAATGGCTAACGGGGTCCCTGAGCAGACAGACAGTCGTTCAACAACAAGGGGCCAAATCTAATCTCTCGTAATGGAAACATTTTGGCGGCAGATAAGATCCATTCAGCCCATCAAGTCTGCCCATAATAGAATTTAAATGGATGGCTGCTTATGAAAATATGTACTTTTCTGATGAGTAGAATACAGGAATTGCCTGAAATGGTACAACAGATGATTATTAAACATATTTCTTATTGTTATTTTTATTATTATTACTATATTATTAAATATTTAAATATTTTTGTGCCATCAAATTCCGTAGCGCTGTACAATGGGTGGATAGGACATAACAAGTAGTATGCAACATAACAAATTGACTTATTATTTTTATTACTATATTATTATTAAATCTTCTTCTATTACTCTTATAATTATTATTAAATATTTTTATTTATTTATTAATATTATCAAATATTTTTATTTTTTATTTTATATTTGTATTATTATTACTATATTATTATTAAATCTTCTTCTATTATTATTAAATATTTTTTTTTTAAATTATTATTAAATATTTTTATTTTATATTATTATTTTTATTATCAAATCTTCTTCTATTATTAATATTATTATTTATCTCTGACTAATACAACTCTTTCTAGTATATTGAAAAAGTATGGCTCCTTCTCATCACTTCTGCACCACCCATGACAACAAAAGTCTTGAATAGTCATGACGTGCGTATACCCCCTACCCCTCACAGCCTCCTTCCTCTCGTGCACTTTTCACTTGTCCGTGTAACCCTGGCTTTGGAACACGCTACACGTCACTCCGTTATCCTCTAACATATATCCCCTCCTGATCTATGGCGCTAGTCGCATGCGCGGTTTATGTATCGCATACAATGGCTGGAGGGCGCTCACAATCAATGTATCCATGTACCCGTGTAGCCCGATGTTTGTACGCCTAGTCCTCGATACGGTAATGGCCCGACCAGAAGCTGGAGGACGAGGGACAAACCGGTTTGAGCTTTTGAGCTATACATGCACTAGAAAGGAAGATCACCAAAAATGGCGGCTTTCATCCAGCCTTCCCTACGTATCCCCATCCTCAGAAACCCCTCCGCTCAATAATTAAATTCTGGCAGGTACGGGAGGACAGTGGTCCCCTTGCCACAAACCCTGTTGGGCAATCTGCCCCTCCGCTATGCCACCGCTCAATGAGCCGGTGACAAGGGAGAGCTTGCATGTGCCCAACCGGCCCATTTACACCATGGAGCCTCAGCCTCCATTGGATGCGTTACAAAGCGCTCCCTAGCGAGGACGGCAGCCGCCGAGGAGGCAGCTGCCGGTGCTGCCTTGGGTCAGCCATAGTAAATAAATTCACCATGGCTTCTACTCCCGTATCTTCAACAGCTTCTTAATCTTCCGTCCACGACTGTAAAACAAAGGTGGCAGCAGTCACATCATATGTTTCTGCATTGCTTTCCTTGCTCCGCTGGAGGATAAAGAGTTAAAAAGCTGACGATCAGAGGCCATTGGCTGCAGCAGTAACAGGAGTGTCGCCTGCCACAGGGACTGCGGATTATGTTATCGCTCTCCTGGGGGCTATTTAGATATTGGGACAAGTCAGGCAGCTTCCAGCAATCTCACCTGACACAGAACCGGCTGCGAAGCCCCCGCCAAGGTCACATCCCGATTACCCAAACGAGAGAATTCCTCTCCAGGGGGATATGAGAGAGATATCACATATTAGAGAGGATCCAATGGAGACGCCGGATTCACCGCCGCACGGAATGAACCCGCTGACACGTTATTACAGATATCCCAGATATCAGAGTCAAATAAGAATGCCTATATTACATAGACACAGATCGGCCCCATTCGGCCCGTCTGGTCTGCCCGTTATTTCTGCTGTAAAGACTCAAACCTTAATCAGTCGTTGGTCTCGTCTTAGATTCAGGAGCTGTATGTCTATCCCATACATGTTTAATACCCTCACTGTATTACCCTCTCCCACTTCTGGTGAAATATAATAATAATAATAATAATAATAATGATAATAATAATAATAATATTAATAATAATAATGATAATAAGAATAATAATACATATATTTGAAAATAATGAAGATATTGCCGGCAACAATTAGAATTTTAGAAATTTGAGTAGATGCCCAATCAGGCAGAAAGGGGCAAAATCACAGCATAGGGTAAAGACAAAATTATCCATCGAAACTAATAATAATTATAGATAATATAAAGTTCCATTTTTAAATTATATTATTATTTTATAAATAACATAATAATAATAATAATAATAATAATAATAATAATAATAATAATATAGAAGCAAGGGAGGCTTGGTCTTGTTTCAATGCCTTTAGATTATTAAATAGTTAAATCGCCATTATTTCCAAAATGATTTCTGCATCCTGGCCTCTATGTGGACAGGAAGGAGAGTCCACGGATCTGGCTTCATGAGGAGGAAAAGGAAGGAATGAATTATGATGACCGTGCTACACCCATAAAAAGACACTAACACTTTAACCATCAAGCTCCCAGGCTGCAGTCATTATCTAAAACAATAAATCAATTCACGATGTGAACATTTTAACCATTTTCATTATTATTTAAAAATATATATATATATAATATAATGTACAAATGCTGGTGACCAAATAAAGGGCCGGCACAGAAGGGGTGAACGGAATAGTATAACGTCATTGGTCTTATGGTTAGGAAAATATAGGGTTAACCACAAGTTAAGTGAACTGGATTATTTTGGTCTGGCTAAACACAAAATAAAACAACCGTCATTATTTATTATGAATGATCGTGGCAGCATAATATCCATTAATGTTTTAATAAATAAAGAAAATATTAGTCTTTATGATTTTGGCCATTCTGATAAATATTTCTAGCATTGATATTAACAATATTGAACAAAAGGATGAAAAAGGATACGTCTCAAAAGGATAACTGCATGCTGGCAGGGTGATGCAGGGGCCTTTTTTTTTTTTTTTTTTTTTTTTTACCCGGCAGGCGTACCGGCTGTCAGTTCCCTGCATCGATCCCTGCTTACTGACAGGGATCGGAACACGTATTTCATTTCTGGGAGAGACTGCTGGCCGGGTAGTCCACCATGATGACACCCTAGAAACAATCCCACCTAAAGCGGTGGCAATTTAAGGTGCTGTCCCACTTAGCCAAGACATTCATTGGGCTCTGTCGAGCAAATAAACCTTGGCTGTCATTCTATTCTTCCCGCGGAAGGCTAAATCCCGGCAAAACAACCAAAAGAAGAAGAAGAAAAAGAAATTTTCTGGGATTAAATCATTATTTCTGAGAAAGGTTTGGGCCATTCAGAAGTGCTAAGAAGTTTTTAATGATGCATATAGTTAGATTTGTGTAGGTGTAACTAAAGCGTCACACAGAAAACAAAATAATAATAATAAAACATGAAAAAAGAATTTCACTATCTTTATGAAGGCAGATTGATTGTTGAAGATCCCGTATCACCCAGAGCCTCCTGCGCCGAGCGCAGGCTATCAAAGTGACACGATCGCTATTAATGTAAAAGGATTTCCTCTCGGTGAAAATGCTTAGAAGTGCTGACAGAGCCTCGGAGCTTTCAAATAAATCAGAAGCCGCTTTCTTCCCGTGCCGGAGCCTGCAGAGTTTGATACGAACCCCCCTGAGATGATTTACATGCCATGCGGCTCGTAGAAGCGGGACTTTCTTTGTAGCGTGCCCCTGGTTTTGGGGCGGTGCAGCGTTTAGTAACACGTGCCACGGACCCGCAAAATACACGCCTCCTGCGCATAAAGGGTTAAGAAGGGAACAAACAGCAAAAAAAAAAAAGTATAGCGAGGTGTGACAACAAGAATACATTTCTAACAATAAAATCTAACAGAATTAGCAGAATCTTGATACATTGTAATTGGGATATGATGTCATATGCCAACACTGCGAGCACATCGGCTGCCGATGGGGTGGCTGTGAGTGACGGGGTGGCTGTGAGTGATGGGGTGGCTGTGAGTGATGGGGTGACTGTGAGTGACGGGGTGACTGTGAGTGACGGGGTGGCTGTGAGTGATGGGGTGGCTGTGAGTGACGGGGTGGCTGTGAGTGCTGCCGTCAACCTGACCCAAGGTGAATACTCTACAGGCTGATGTACAGTTCTGCATGCGCGTGTTTTATACCCCCAGCCCCTGCAGGTCTCATAAGTCTGCATTTTCCTGATTTTGCTGTGCATTTAAGATTTTGAGGTCTGACTATTACAGCATTTCAAACTGAAAATATAAATGAGCATTTTTTTTCTTTAATTTTTTTCCATCTTTGGTTTTTAGATTAAAAAATGGAAAATGAAACCAAAAATTGCTTGATATTTATATATATTATATTTTATTATTTTTTTATTTTTCTCTTTATGTTTAAGAAATTTTTGCCGGTTTGGGACACACTGCATTGGTTGTATATATATATATATATTGTTGATGTAAAAAACATTTATTTAGTGTTTTTACAGAGATTTATCATATTTTTATCCACCACGACATCCCCTCTGGATAACTGTTAGGTCTGTGTCCTGCAACTCATTTGCTCTGTTTAAAAATTCCAGAATAAAGAGGTTATGATCATCGCTCGGAATATTATGAATCGTATATAATATGATTCGTATATAATATGAATCGTATATAATAATGACTTGTAACAAAGAGAAGCTCGTTACTATTTATTGGGCTTTAAATCACGGGTGCATTTTATACGATAGATCGCCAGACAAATTCTATGCACTTAACAACTACTTGTTCCTGCTGTAACGACTCAAACCTTAATCAGGCTTGAGTGCAACTCACAACGGCCTGCTATCTGGGATATAGTGTATGTATGGACATTTTACTTTAATGAGAGGGTGGTAGATAAGTGGAACAGCCTCCAAGCAGAAGTACCAAGGACTGGTTAAGGGGCAGACTAGGGCCAAACAGGGCCGATCCGCCGGCAGGTTCTATGTTTCTGCATAAACAGCTCGGCTGTGTACAATAACCCCCCCTTATCTACACCCCGGCCACCTCTACCCGTGCTAACAGCCCAGATAAAGGAGTCTTTTCTCTGCCCTGTGTCAAGGCCGCTTCCTGTTGATGTACTATTGTTAAAAAGCACAAATACCACTTTGTGGAAATACGCCATCTCTTTAAGGATTTCCCGTTGTCCGGAATACGGGAGATAAAGTATCTGGCTCCGATCCCTGCCGGCGAGGAAATCCCAGGTAACGGGCTCGGGGTGTGAGAAGTGACCCGGGGGTTAATGAGCTGGGGGGGCTAACCCAACGAAACCCCTGCAGCTTTTGGGGATTAATTTCCAAATCCGAGGAGGGGGGGGGGTGTAAACTTAATCCCATTGCGTTAAAAAGAAACTGTTGCCATCGCAACGTAAAAAGTAAATCATAAAATGTATTTAAAGTGTCATTTTACTTAAAGATATTTCATGTCGAGGTTCGACGCGTTGGAAGGTACGTGGCAGCCCATGGCAGAAGCAGCATTATCCAATCACAGCAATTTGTTACGTCCCGTTCATCCTTTGTACAGCGCTGCGGAATATGATGGCGCTTTAAAAAAAATCAATGAATAATAGGAATGATATTCTGTATGCATTACACGGGGTTGGGAAAGTGACAGATCTACTTATCACACAACGGACACGCCGACGACAACTATTTACAAAAACAATCACGTTTATTTACTATGATGGATGAACGTAAGCTCTATGGGCAGACAGCGCGGAGTACCCGTGCCTGCGCGCCAGCTGCGTCCGTGGCGCGCCCCCTGCTCCTGATCGCTGTTGGCGTCGGCCTTTGGCCGAGACCAACGTTTCCACTTGTTATTTCTCACCCAACCCAGGGCTATAACACCAACGTGGAACACGATCAAACGCGGGCCCGGCCGGCTCCAAAAATCCAAATAAACAGCAACGTGTCCGATCGAGACGCCCCGGGCCGGAGCCAAATAACAACACTACAGCGCAGCGCCACAGCAACGCACACCTACTACTCCCATCACTCTTTACCTCATGTTACCTCATGTTAGTCATTCCACTTAAATGTACGCACCGTGAGCAGTGCCGCGGAAATTGTTGGCGCTATTTAAATAAAATAATCACTTACATAGCACTAACATAGTCCATGGTGCATTGTGGGTAGTGTGTATATATATATATATATATATATATATATACCGGTATATACACACATTCACACTGTATATATTTATATATAAATGTTATTTCTTTCTTTATCACCTTACGGACGGATTGTCAATTGGGAATCTCAGTATTACGAGCTGTTTTAATAAGCTTGGTATATTGTAGACAGATGGCCCCCGGAAAGGGTTAAGTTATATGTACATTCTATGCGTATTAACATACACGGGACGCGGATATATATATATATATATACAGTACTCGGTATCAGGGTCACAGTGATGAGTTAGGACACGGCGGGCCGTTAGGGTGTTAGAATGTGACGTGTTTGTTGTTACAGGGGGGGGGTTGCTTTGGTGTTGCCGGGGGCTGTCAGACGGGGGTTCCTATAGAGTGTTGGAACCCGTGGCGAGGCGCTGAAAGATCGGCCTGTCAACTGGTGTCTGTAATACAGTCCGATCGCAGCGACGTCCTGCGCGGCACAGGGTCACAAGCTGAACTGAACAGACAGTACAGCTGGGTGATTAAGGCTGAGCCATTCTATTGTTTCCCACAGGCAGTATGATAAGGCGTCGGGTTCTTGTCTAGTATATCGGGCTCAGATAACAGAGCAAGAATTAAAACAACGCAAAAAAAACCTGTAAAGCATTTCTATTAATAAAAAACAGGTATTATCCATCAAGTTATCTCTCTATTGTTAAGTCGCTGGCTGCTGCTGATTGATTTAGGCAGCCCTTGTAAGGGAGTAGAGGGAGAGATTGATTGGATAATTCTGGCTCTGCCACAGTCTGCCACCAACGTCAGCCTCTGTAAAGCAATTATACTGCGTGCCAAACAAAAGCACCGGCTATGCGGATTTCTAATTGATGAATTAACTTAACGGCAACAGTTTCCCGGTACTTCAGCGCCGGGACGTGTCTCGCCAGGACGTGGCAGGAAAGAAGGACGACTTATACACCAAGCGCTCCTCCTAAATCTAAGCCTAATCAAAGCCGCCGGGTGGCGAATGAACAATGTCTGCTTAACCAGCGAACACATTGATTCCGACTTCTTATCTTTGTAGCTTGTTTTTGTGACCTCACATAATAAATCCCGACCGGGTTTATTTTCACTGGGTAATTAGGTTAAACAAAAGCCTGAGCCACTACTCATCCGGACAGAACGCGCCGTAGCGTACACATCCTTAACAACATAAAAACAACAAAAACCCTCAAATTTAAAGACATCGGCATTGCTCAGAACAAGTAACTTTGTTCCTTCCTCTCAGTTCGGCAGTCATCATTTTTACGTAATATAATGTTTTCAGGCAGCAGCATCTCGCTCTGGTATCTGAGCCCCAATCTACTAGACAAACATCCCGACTCCTTGCCATACTGCCTCTGGGAAACAATAGAATGGCTCAGTCTTAATCACCTAGCTGGACTCTTTGACTAATAAAAGTCTATGGAGGAACGGACTTCATTAGCATTGCCATAAAGCATCAGCTCAGTGCCCTATTTGAGCCGAGAAAGTCACCCAAAATATCACATGACTGACAGCAACGGTGGCTCCAGGTCTGCAGATAAAGGGAGTTTATTGGGACAAAATTAGATAAAACCAGGTGTCCTTGAGGTCCGACATCAGGGCAGGAGTTCGCTGTCCGAGGTACGAAGTATTTTGTGTGGCGCTAGTGAAGTAGCTCAGTGCCGGACTCTCCATGGATCGGGACCATGGAGGGTAGGATTGTGGCTACCACGCAGGGGAGGTTATGGCGGTAGCCACCCAGCAAGTTCAATATTACGCCTATGTCAGCATATCATTGTAGGGAATAAATTAAGGAAGCCAACTTGTTGATAAGATAATATGGTTATATATATGTGTTAATTTGTTAAATATACAATAAAACTGTGGCCATAATAATCCAGCGTGCTTCTCTGTCTTCCGTCAACCTTTAAGCAGCTACACTGCCATCTAGTGTTGAAAGTGTGCAGGTGCGCTCACCAGAAAAAAAAATTGAGCAGGTCCCCAGCCATTTAACCCCCCCCCCAAAAAAAAACCCTTTGGGAAGCCAGGAGCGCTCTCCACTATTCTTGTTTCAACCTGAAGACTTTCTCTCTTTTGAACGGTACTCTGTGTCCTTCCTGCGAGAGGAAGCACAAGTCACTTTCACCGTTAGGTACGCTAATCACTTTCCTTGCCTGAGCGGATTAGTTGTGCTTGGAAAGGCGACATTATTGCAATAACAAAAAAAAAAAATAATAATAATCCATCTAGTCATGTCCTGCAGGAAATAAGGTTCATTCTGAAGCCGTGGAACGTACGTCCTCCGTTATCACACGGCACAGCTTTGGGAAAGACAAAGGGCCCAGCGGCCCTGCGAACTCGGTGGCAAAAGCTGGGTCCCCACTGGGAATTACCAACAGTCTACGAAGGAGAAACTTCTTCACCCTTCTGGCTTCGGTCTAACGTAAAAATACCCTTTCACATACTAACTCTAAAAATGTCTTTTAAACATAGAATAATATACTGAAATGTGCATACATATGTTTTTTATTACAAAAGTTTTTAATAAATATACATCAACTTGTAAAATGGCGGACATGTTGACTTGGGGTTAAGTGGAACCGATGGAAGTTTAGAATATGACCATATGGTACTGGTACTGGTTCCATATGGAAAAAAATTCCCATGCCAGTGATTAAAATGGTGATACGACGCATCACTCAGGTCACCTGACCTGTCACATGACTGCCTGCCATTCCTCATTCTCCTACCATGTATAGCGGGGGCACCTCTTAATATTCCTAACAATAATTTTTGCTTTTTATATATAATTTTTATTTTATGTATTTTTATATATATTTGGACACTGAATATTTTATATTTATTCCTTGTTTTTTGGCTAATCCCTCAAGAGTTTCTAAAATATTTTTTTTAATGAGAGCCAAAGCTCCAGCATGAACACAAAGGTGTTTTTTTCTCCCCTGTGTGATTATCTGCCATTTCCACGACACTTGTGTTTATTATCTACCAGCTGTGGAAAGGGATGGGGATAACCGTGGGGGCCGTCTGCTCCGTGGATCGGCGAGCGGTGCCTCTGCCCCGGGTGCCAGCTGACGGTGCCAGCTCGCCAGCACGCCATGCTTGGTGTGTCTAATATCTGTTATTGCTGTTTACAACAACAAATAAGTCACATATGGCCTCACAAAAGCCCACAGCCTGACAACATATATCACCACGGAAACGGTTATTATAATTTTTTTATTCTTGCATTTTTCAGTCATTCCGGGTTAGATTTTCCAGCTCTGGTATCAAAGGAACGTATCGCCGGGTCTTTTTATGCAAATTCTCATTCATTTCCCATGATCCCTTGGTGAAGCCAGCGCAAACAGGAAGTTGTAAACCCACTTCCTGGACTCACCCTACAGATCCTGCAGTTTAAAACATGTGTGGCAGGAGCAAGATGGCAGCTCCCACACCCATGACAGCAGAAAATATATTGTATTTTATTATTTAAGGGAAAAAGGAAATACGGCTAATATAAATTCCGGTGCAATCATTAATTTAAAATGGCTTCTTCCCGAATTCTTCTGGGTTTATAATATAGACAAAGCTAGATATCCCAGAATCCTCTGCTTCTATGGGCTGGTCAATGACATCATCTCCAATAACACATGGAGCTTTCACTTTCACATGACCTCAGAACAACAGACAGATTTAGTTGGTCAAAATTAGAACCAGACAACGCCTAGGGTGGGCAGTTTGACAGACGAGAGCAAAGGGGCGGGTCTAACAGAGACAAGATGGCTGCCTGCAAGCAGGCATTTCAAACACAACACCATTACATTTGACCATAGAACATATAAAATATTAGTATTTTTGTTTTTTGTAAAGTTATTATTACTTTATGTGTCATACTAGATATCGATGAAAAGATAGACTTCTGTCAAAAATAAAAGTCTCTAATTATGTTTTTTTCTGATTCCGGTCATGTACCGAAGAAGCTATTTCCCAGCGAGTCATCGGTTTCAGGCCTATAATTCCCCATAACACCCTGTAATACAAGATAAGTACCGGCTGCAATCGCACGGTGAGAGTCGGGTGACATTTTGAAACAGTCAGATTACTATTTTCTTACGCAGTTTGTAATCACAGATACACAAGAGAGACCCGGAAGGTTGATTGCTGTTCTATAGACACCGTCCATCATCAGGTGTGTTATTTGTCATGGCTTCCAAACCATGTCAAACCTGGTGCAACAATGCCTTTGTATTGTGTAGCCCCTCATGCCACATTATCAGGGGCAGATTGGTCTACTGGGTGATCTCGTTTGCTGGTAATCATTGAACACGTTATGACATCATAGCCTGACGTCTAAGTCCAGAACCGATTAAATATCTCCGTTGACAGAGATCACAATACACCTCATCGGAGCAGCAGGCATCGTACGGGGTGGAGAGCATCCCAACCCTTGGAGCCCAGGGGCCGGTCAGACTTACCGGGTGGGCTCTGAACATCGGCCAAGGATGCCCACCGCCTGTCATTCGCTCTTTCCCCGCCCTACAAATGCTTTGGTTTCTGAATCGTAACGACCAATAAAGCCCTTTTTTTACGGATGTCCCATTTTTTCTAAACCCGATATTTAACGGACATCTTGAGTCACGCGCTTGGAGCGATCCGCCTGTTCTAAATCCGTAGATGCAACACTTGGATAACCGGCCCCAACGATATGTTTGTTTGGAGCCAAACATCCACTTACGGTGTTTTTTTCTGACGGCCCCCTGAAATATCTCCAATCTTCTGTTCTGAATTTAGAATGAACGTACGCCAGAGAGCCGATACGCCTGCTCGATAAACACAAATAGATGGGTCGCCATTAACCCTCTCCGGTGTCACCGCAATCAACATTCCCCCGTTTTTGGGAGAAAGGCTCTGGGATCTCCAGCACCTCCAGCACCTAATACAGAATGGCAGCAACCCTGGCCAACTAGGTAGCCACCAATACCGTAATGCTAGCCCTTCAAAGGGTTAACCTAACTTGTCACTTAGCAGACATGTGCTTTTTCTAATTCGCTGCTGGCAGGGAGCTTATCGCAGCGCTGGGCATTAGCAGGAGACAAACACGGATGCCGAAACACACTGTCCGTGATAAGACACGGGCCATTCTTGGCATCGGCCCATGCCGGCTGGCAGCACATGGTGTTACCGCCGCGATTATTGATATGTCTTATCCGGCCGCCCCGGACGGTCTGTGACATTTTCTGAACGCTAGCAGCAAGGCGAGATAAAACCAATTTTTAAACAACAGAAACAAAAATCTTATTATTTTTTTTTCCTTTAAAAAGGTTATTGCGACCTCATAGCAAATACGCCTTATATAGTAAAACAGAATTGGTACGCGGGCTAACGCTAATTACCGGTATTTCTGCATCGTTTAGCCTTTTCTGACACTAGGTCTGTAACTACATAAAAATAATGCAGCAAATTGACAAATTACAAGGATATTTTTTTTTGTAGCCTGCAGATGGAAAAGATCGTTTCTGCCAAAAAAGGCATTTTTATTTTTCGTTTTAATTACATTTTCTTCTTTTTTTTTTTCTTTTTTTTTTTAGCTCTGGCAAAAGCTTCATTTAGATGGCTGATTTATTTTTATTTTTTAAGAGTTTATATAAAAAAAAATTAAAAACCCAACTGTGCAACCGCAGAAAACAAAAGAAAATACACCAAAAAAAATTTGAAGGTCACGCTGCAGCCAAAGAGATCAGGATGTTTAATCCTATTTTCTCGAGGTCCTCTAAATATAATTGCTAACGAGGGTAAAATACCAAAGAAAAAAGAAAATACAGCAACAGCCTGGCAATGCAAGGGTTAAACTGCGGCAGCTGGCGGCAAAGCTCAGCTTACCCTTCTAACACTGAGACCATTAAGCTTCATCGGCTGCCTTTGGGTAATGCAGGGGTTAATCTCTGGGAGGAATAAACAGTATTAATAGTCTATGCCCTTCTCAATATCTGAAGAGCTGGGGGCTCCAGAACTCATGGGATCTGTCTGTGCGTCTCTCCCGGGTCCGTACATATAGGGGTAATTATTATTATTATTACACCCCTTCCAGGGTCGGACATGCGTGAGTCGGGCAGTACTGATATTAATGGGGTAGCTTGAGTATTGGAGTGCCTAAACTCGGCAAACCCCCATATAGTATAAAAAGAATACCGCGTATTGGCCTGGATCCTGGGAACATATATGATACTGTGATGTAATGTTTTGTTTATGTCATTTATTAACCCATTCCCTGCTGTTTCTCGACTCATTATGGGGGCTTTTAGGGGCTGTAAAACCCTGCGATACCCTCATACCAAGCAAACATTCCGAGCTCCTAGAAAAGAGGGGCATCAGGGGAGGAAAGAGGGGCACCAGGGCAGGAAGGAAGGTTGTACTTAAAGGGACCTCAAAGAAACCAAGGCTGCTCTTTTCCATTGTATGGAAACATTACGTTTTCATACTAAGAGGCTGAGAAATTAATAATAATACTAATTAAATATTATATTATATATAATAATAATTTTTATTATATTATTATAATATTATTATATTATATATAATTATTATTATATTAAATATAATTATTATATTAAATATAATTATTATTATATTATTATACTATTATTATATTATATTATTATACTATTATTATATTATATAATTATTATTATTTGATATTATATTATTATACTATTATTATTATTTGATATTATATTATTATACTATTATTATATTATATTATCATTTGATATTCTTCACACCAGTGTCATTCTAAGTATCTGATAAACAAAGTATCTGATCTCAGTGACATAGAGATTGAGACATTTGGGACATTTTTTTGTGCGGGTCTCCTTAATAAGAATTTCAGCAGTACGTGATGGAGATATACCGGAAGATTCCTTAGGTTACTCCGGAGCATTTATCTTTGTCAGCACCATAGCAAGAATCTGTAAACTTCCTGTTCTGGAGGGCAACCTGGCCAGGGTCCAGAAAGACCCCGCAAGGAGTGACGTCTCTGCTGGCGGGCTGCGGAGCGGCTGCTTTACAGGTGTTTATACCCCCAAAAACCCTAACGGGAGATACAGTTCTTAGTAAACACGCGTGTATCCCAGCCGGGCGGTTAGTAAGTGGATTGTTGTTGTGAAGTTCGTCACCGGCTGGTGATGACAATAGTTTGGCTTAAATCCAGATGTCACCTTCTAGTCCACGGGTTCAAAAAACAAGCTGTGTATCCATACCGGACTCTCCAATGGCAACGCTCAAAGGTTTGGGGTCACTGAGCGGTTTTCATGGAAAACAAGGACATTTCTGACTGTAACATAATTACAAAAGGCTTTCTAACCATCAATTATCCTTTTAAACTTAAACTTGGATCAGCAAACACAACGTACCATTAGAACACAGGAGTGATGGGAGTGAAGAAGGGCCATTGGAACACAGGAGTGATGGGAGTGAAGAAGGGCCATTGGAACACAGGAGTGATGGGAGTGATAAAGGGCCATTGGAGCACAGGAGTGATGGGAGTGATAAAGGGCCATTGGAACACAGGAGTGATGGGAGTGATACAGGGCCGTTGGAACACAGGAGTGATGGGAGTGATAAAGGGCCGTTGGAGCACAGGAGTGATGGGAGTGACAAAGGGCCATTGGAACACAGGAGTGATGGGAGTGATAAAGGGCCATTGGAACACAGGAGTGATGGGAGTGATCCAGGGCCGTTGGAACGCAGGAGTGATGGGAGTGATAAAGGGCCATTGGAACACAGGAGTGATGGGAGTGATAAAGGGCCATTGGAACACAGGAGTGATGGGAGTGATAAAGGGCCTCTGTATGCCTATGAAGAGATTCCATTAAAAATCGGCCGTTTCCAGCTACAATAGTCATTTACAACATTAACCCCGTCTGCGCTGGATTTCTGATTTGTTTCATCTTATTTTAATGGCCAAAATTTGCTTTTCTTTCAAAAACAAGGATTTTCCTAAGTGACCCCAAACTTTTGATGAGTAGTCTGTTTATATATATATTTACACATTCATACATTTCACTTTTTATAACTTTTTTTAATCAGCCCGGATGCCACGGGTACATCTCCAATTGCCAATTTTAATCTCCAAGGCACCCAAGATACATGATGTTGATCCGTGTCATTTCTTCTATATATGATGTCATATAATACCTATAGAAATCAATAACTTCAATTGCAAACACCTTCCAAAATATATATACATTATCTTTAAGATGGAAACAAAGCCGGCTGCCCCCTCCAGCTCCTAAAATCCCACCTATTTCCAGATATATAATATATGCAATAACAGAGGGAATACCGGCGGGCAAAGCTGGGCAAATCCCACAAAGCCACTGCCCCGAAAATTTCAGTATGCTGTTTACAGGTTGACCCAAACTGGCCATTAAGAGTTTACTTCCATATGTTTGTCTGCCGCTTGCTTACGTGGGATGTTTCGGGGACAGCCATAGCACCGTTTACAAGCAGAGCCCTTACCTGCAGAGCCATGATGCTGCCGAGCGGGGGTCGGAGGACGGCTTCGAGGGGGCTACGCTTCCATGGGTAAAGTCCGCAGAGAGCCGCGATCGAGTGAGCCGCAGAGCCGAGAGCTCGGATTTACAGAAGGAAGTGAAAGGTGAAGCAGAATATCTACCCGTTTCCTCTGGATAAAAGCAGGAAGCAAAGGGGGGCGCTCGCAACATTAATCCAGAGCGAGGACGCCTCTGCTCCGAGGACCGCCAGAACAAACGCCGAGCACATCGGGACTTCACAACGCTCCCCACCAACCACCGATACGGAGCATTATATCAACGCTAAACTCTGAAAAGCAAAAATGAACTACATGACAGGTGTGCGTGGAACAGCCTCCCAGCAGAGGTGGTAATACAGCGAAGGGGGGTGAAACACGCACGGGATAGGCATACGACTCCTGAATCTAAGACGAGACCGGCGACTGATTAGGTCTTTGCGGCATCTAACCCAAATTCACCAGATACGCGATAATATTTGGGGCGCAGGCGATGCTCGGGATGGTTAAAGATGCCGTTCCACTTGGACAACACATTCATTGAACTCTAACGCATTCAGCGACTAAACAGTGGCTCTCTCCTCTAATTGCATAAAAACAGCACATAAACTTTTAAGATTTTTTTTTGTTTCTATGGCAACAACCTATCAGTGCCTGCTTTGATGTCACATGACAATTTAATGCTATATATATGTATATATATATATATATGAGACAAAATCCTTACCTGTTAACAAAATATTTCTGGGGAGAGTTAAGGTATTTAACATCTTGTATACACATCTTATGCACACATATATATATATATATAGATATAGCATATATAGTGTTCTTTTAACACTTTGAATGCCAGACAGAGCCACAATACATTATTCTGCAACAAAGAATATCCTTACACCCAAACTGTAAGGGCTTCATCCAACCAAATTTAAAGGAGTTTTTGCAGCTAAATATTTGTTTTCTGAACCCAAAATGCCCAATTTAAAATCATTACAAAGAAACAAACATGGAATTTACCGGCCCCCATTCGGCCCCCGTCTAGTTTTTCCTGCTGTAAAGACTCAAACCTTAAACATTCGCTGGCCACATTTGACCTCTGCACTGTATATAGATCCAGAAACAGAGTTTAATGAGATCATGTTTAATCCGCAGGCGTAATTTAACCATTTATGATCTGATACATAATATGCATCATCTGTAGGATTCCTTTCCAAGGAATATTTTCAGTCCGGGGTTTGATAAACGGCGGGGCTGATGCCGAGAGGCGACTCTGACACCAGCTCCGAGACCGTCTGTCTGGCCTGCCGTGTTCCCCTGCAGAACACGCATTGTATGCGCTGACACAGCTGGCGATGCTCGTCCTCCGGGGGGCCGCCTGACGGCCCCTGTGCTGCGTTTTGCTGGCGGAGGAGAGATCGCGGATTTGTTTGCTTCGTTGCAGAGATCAGGCGGATCCTGAAAGCCAAGCGATTCGCATGAAGTCGCCGCCGGCGCATGCAGCTTCGGGACTTGGTGCCTTCGCTGAAGTTAGATAATTTTCCCCTGCGAGTTTGCAGCCATTCACTCGTTCCTTTAGATTGTCAGTTCTTGCGCACAGTGGCCTATCTATGGCTAACCCACGATTGGACGCGGTCCTCTATAGCGGTAGGGGGTCGGCTGGGGAGATCAGAGGCGCTGCAGGGAGCCTGATCCGCTTTTTGCCCGGAGACTCCGGGTCCCGCTTCTCCGGGTCTCTGTGGAACACCGATGGATTGTGGTGTGTGGCCACGCCCAATCTCCGCCCACTTCCCCGCCCACCGCGTTAAATCATTCTGCGCTGGTGTAATAAATACATATTAAAGTACTCTCATATGTGCGGCGGTTCCTCGGGGGCTGTCTCTGGGGTGCTTTTGGACGTAACCCGGACCCCACGGAATAGAATAATTAACTCTTTGTCGCCGAGCGTTGCCCTCGTTAAGGTGCGAGCGCTGAAAGGAGCGTCTCGTGTTGCCGAGCGCCTGGCTGAAGCAGTGAAATGATATAAACGCTGATATATGGCGGCCCGTGGCACTGTTATGAGTTAATTAAGTGTCTGGATGACATCAGAATCAGAAGCATTGCGGTAATTAGATTACAGTAATTACACTACCTTAGGGAAGAGAGGAGCTAAATGAAATGTAACTAATTATTCCAGACTCGCTGCTGGAGGGTCCGCAGAAGACTTCTAGAACGCTGTTATTTACTAAGCTGTGAGTTACAGATGTGCGGCCGGATTTAACACGCAGGGACCCCAGTTTGTTGGGGGGGCACCTGTGATGTCACACAGACCATCATTACATGAACAGTTTGGGTGCTATGTATGGAAATACAGCCAGTAGTCTCAAGAAATGGGACGTCTGCACAGAGAGAGATAACAGCTTGGGCATTAGACAGGTTGTCAGGACTGTTCTGCTTAATGTGGGACTGTTGGTAGCTATGAATCAAATTGCTTCAAATTATATGAGTTTGTGTCCGACCTTTTCAGGAAAAATACACGCGGGGGAGGTGCCATAGTAAGGCTGGCAAAATAAAATGCTTCCTGTCAACTGCAAACTCACCATTTAGTGAATAAATATAGTTCTGACCCAGGTCCGTGACAACCTTTAAGTATTCCTACTTTTTAATGACGCATACAAACCCAACACGGTCTGCACTCCTTGTGCTGGAGAAGGTGATACAACAGGTGGACCCTGCAGGCAGATATCCCTAGGAGTGGTAGGTAAGTGGAACAGCCTCCCAGTAGAGGGTAATACATTGAGAGTATTAAACATGCATGGGATAGGAATACGGCTCCTGAATCAAAGATGAGACCAAGGGAAATGGGGCAGACTAGATGGGGCCGAGCGGGTCTTGGGCTGCGTTTAATCCTCTAAGACATATTATATATATATATATGTGAGACACGTTCTTTCCTGGAACCTGAAGCCCGGGGTCTGTATACATTAATGACGAGGTCCAGGAATACGATAAAAAGATATTTCAGCCCCGGTGAGGACGAGGACGCCTGAATGATACGACTGTCAGGGTAATTCTATTTAGCGGGGCAGACAGACCGGGGAATCAAATACCACGGCCACCAGTAAGCTAATCAGGTCTGTCTGGGGACGTGGATATAGAGGACGGAGCGATTTAATCTACTTATTACATACAGCACCATGCGCGCCAACGCAGCGGGGATTCTTGGATGCTTTACCAGGAACCAGCCCTCTGCCCTAATGATTAGGTAACTAACGGGTTAATAACGCAACGCTTCCTTCCTTTTTAACTCGGAATATGTTACCCTGTGCAGCGCTGGAGCTGATTGGCTGGATATATATATATACGGTAGGTATAGATCAGCCAAACACATCTCCTGCATGCAGAATAGATGGGGGGCAGGAGAAGGGGCAACGGGATGTGGGGGTATCCTGCATCTGCAAAAGGAACCCCAGGAACATTTAAAGGGACCGCTCAGCTATTATATGTATTAAAGTGCACATATGATGGATGGAGCGTCCCTTTAAATTAAATTATATCGCTACTTTATTTAAGGGAGATATTCAATAAAATAATAACGCTCTGGTAAGGGTTAAATTATATACATATATATATATATATACACACACACACACACACACACACACACTGTATATATATATAAGCATATTTTTCAGGGGACATTTTTAGGAACAAAAAGAAACCAGGGGACTGCGACCTTAAACCTTAACCAGTAGGGAAATCGGGGCAACGTTACAGGTTATGCATGCGCCTTAAATACCCCCACCGTCATCCGAGGAAGAGACTTCTGAGGCCTCGGAGCTTCTGTGACCCCTTATTCCTACGTGTTGCTGGATGGCTCACGAGATATTATACACCAAGGCTGCGGTATAATCCTGCTTTTCATAGTCCATTTCCTATGCAAACGTTAAGCATTCCGCTTTCACCTGGTATTCGCTTCAACTCGCAATATTTTACGCCATGCGCAGAATTTCACGCATGCTGCCCGGCAGAAGCCAATATACTTTATTACTCATCAAAGCGTTTGCGTCGGGGTTTATTCTTACTGCTGCCCTCGCCGCTATATGCTTTTATGGTATGTAATAAACATGAAGTTTTATTGTAAGGGGCTGTATATTTATTACAGGGGTTTTATTCCCATATTCCCCCCACGGGTCACGCTAACACTGCTCTCAATCAGACTGAGAATGGTGTGACCTGGCATGACTAGTTTAATGAATGAACCCTACTCATGTAGGGTAAGGGCTAGCCATGCATAGGGGTGGGGCTAGCCTGTGTAGGGGTGGGGCCAGCCTGTGTAGGGTCAGTGTTAGCCTATGAGAGCCTTAAGTGGTTGGGGAGTAGGTGGAGAGTAGGTGTGGCCAAGAGCTGGAAAAGAAGAAACTGACACTCATACCCGGAGACTCCAGGAGTTCCTTGCATAGCGATGGGCTTATTTCACCCGATACATCGATGACATCTAAGCTTAAAAATGTAGGGCTGCCCTCCTACCCAGTAGAGGAAGAAATAAACTCAGATCCCCGGAGACTCGGGGTCATAACAGGAGATGCCGGGTCAAACCTGGAGAGGTCCTTGGTATACTAACGGGTTTGATTCACCCGATACTCAGGCGGCATCTCTATGGGGTTAATATCTCAACTCCAGTCACGTAAATCTAAAAACACGTAAATCCGTATATATAATCTCGTCAGAAGCCTGCTATGAAAATCTGCTTAGTTGTTTGTCTAACACAAAAATCATTTCGCGAATGCAAAGGAGATCAGCAATTTTTAAAATTTTAAAAAATGTACTTTACAAAATGAAATAATACAAAATATAAATGAGTGAGCGTGCATGCGCAGACACCCTATAGCTGTAGATTGCAGGTCTATGACATCACAGGTTATTGCATCACAGTTTATTTCATGTTTTAGGCATGAATTTTAAAAATATTGATTCTTTCTTCAGTTTTTTTCCTTTAAACTTTACATCCATTTTTTTTGAATTTGAAATACCTGCGAAGGGTTAATGATGCGGGTATATTTATGGACGCCCCCCGAACGAGGCTGCCGGTCCCCTTCTGCTGTAGAAAATATTCCTGGGAGGTTAATCGGGATTCCTGGGAACTTCCCGGCGTTGGACCGCTGCGGGGGGCGGTTCCATTCAGGGGGCACGGCTACCCACGTCTAGGGGCGGAGCTAGCCCCAGTCAGCCTTATTTGGGCATCGTAGGCTGTATTGAGCGTAGAGTAGGCAGGAAGTAGGCCAAACCTGGGTGGAGACTGGGCGTGACCAAACACCACGCCCCCTGCTCGGAGACTAAAGAAAGTGCCCCAGGCGCCTGGAGAATCTGCGCATCACTCTGAGACTCCGGGTGAAACCAGGGAGTGTGATAAGAGATCCGCGCCATATGGAGCCAACTAAACAATAAGGTGTAGCCTTCCCTGAACCGAGAGGAGCCACGGGGCCCACGGCGCTGTTGGAGAATGGGACCCCGGGCCGAGTAGAGACGCTACCAGCCGACACCAAGCCCCCCCCGCACCAATCTCATGGTCTTTGACCTTGGATGATATCTCCACGGGAAAGCCTGCACGTTCCTGGCCTCTTCCCATGTTCATTTCCAAGATGGGATGTGACACGTGACAGAGGTGACGCGGGGTCACGGAGCAGATCCCAGGGCTGGGGCAGATAAGCCGCATCCTGACCACTCAATAAACATGGCAGGGGGTGACAGGGGGTCTTCTCCAGCTTCCTGGGACAATCCTTTCATCTTCACAAAAGACACAACTACACTGTTAACACTTTGGGGGCAAGAGAGGAGAACAATCCTCCGACCTGCAACGTGTCAATCAAAACGATCAGCCACCTGACCAGCTGGATCGGAAGGGGTTAATGAGCACACCACACACAGAGGCCGCCGAGCAGCAGGGGTGGCCAACGGAACGCCGCTGCCTCATAAAGTTACCAATTAACTGTGAATATGAATTAATGGCTCCCCCCGGGGACACCGCGGGATCTGGCTCCGATTCCTGGCTGTTACGGTCCGGCGGAGGAGAGTGATGGAGATCCCTGCCTCCCAACTGTCCCGCTTTGCGCAGGACAGTCCCGACTCGTTCCCGCTTTTCGGCCCCAAATCCATCACCTTGGACTGCCAGCTATTATGGCAGCGTGATATCCGGATCATTCCGTTCCAGAATCCTATTCCTCGGAAGTGACAGAAATCCCAGACTTCACATGATGCCCCCCCTCGGAGATCACGCAGATGCCAAGGGCCACATCTACTAAGGGCCGCTGCAGGAGGATTGGGGTGTGCTGTGTTTCTGGGGTATGTATTAAGGGCCCGGCGGCTCCTCCCACTGATGCATTCAGTATTTAAAGCCAGAAATAATAATTATAACGATAACCAGACCGCTGAGGCCTCGCGTGAACTCTCTATCCCTGTGATTTTCTGAGACTATTTTCTAGAATATATTGGGCTGAATTGCCGGTGATTTGCCGATTCCTCCGGTGATATTTTATTGTTTTTTTGTCTATAAACAGTAATGATGATGTCATCGTTATTAAAAGGAAAAAAATGCCAGAAAAACAGATAAAGCAAAGGAGTTTTTGTCGAAAAACACGTTAATGATCGTCTGCGGTAAAATCCGGATAACAATGTATCCAGAACACAACGTGCGCGCTCCTGATCATAAACGAAACATTCTTTACTCTCCTTCCTTCATCTGATTTTAGGTTATTTAGTTATTTTTGGTGAATTGCTGTAAAATGGAAGTTAGAATGTTTTTTTCCCCTATTTCGGGACATCGGTCTCTGATTATACGCAGGCGCCTTTTCCATGCAACGTTTCACAGCGACAACAATCTGCATTCAGAGACTTGATGGATGTTACATTACTGAGAGGGTGGTAGATAATGGCACAGCCTCCCAGCAGAAGTGGTAGAGGGTAATACAGCGAGGGGATGCAAACATGCGTGGGATAGACATACGGCTCCTGAATCTAAGACGAGACCAACGACCGATTAAGGTTTGAGTCTTTACAGTAGGAGACACGGGCGACTAGACGGGGCCGGATGGGGCCGATCAGCGCAGCCGTCTAATGGAGAGGCAGGGATTGGCTGAAGTGACTCGCGCCGCGGATGAGAGGGAAATAAAGGTTTTATTGCGTTTTAGCATATTCCATATTGTCTCTGTGTAGGGGAAGCGGTGGGGGCCGGTGCGGCCCCTGGAGAGAATGGGGGTCCCATGACTCACTGATAAGGACCCTGTCAATTCATTCTGTAATTATTATTAACAGGGCTGTAAAAGAGTCAATGGGACAAAATTGACAACACGTGTCTATATGTTATGCACACGCTAGCTTCAACATACATGTTAACCATTTCATGTCCTCACCATCATCAAGGCGTAGAGATGGGGAAGGGACCCCCTGGTTTTGGACTGTGTAGCTGCACAGGGCTTTTAGCGTTACAGACACCCTCTTTGGAAGGGCTAATAGAAGAGGCAAAGCAGCAGTGATACTGCCCCCCCCCCCCGTTAAATTGTTTAGATTGTAAGCTCTGGGGGCCAGGCTCTCCCCGCAGACTGCAGAATCTGGGGTTGGTGAATAAATGAGTCTTCTCTGATTCCGGGACACGGATTGTAGAGACGCCGTCCCTAAAGCTGAAGGCATCGAGCGTCCAGATGTGAGCCGGCAATCTGTGATCTGCCAGACCCCCCCCCCCCCGATGCACAAAGCGCAGGATAACCGAGGATGAGGCCGCTGAGCCGCAGGTATACTCCTGTCCCTGTCACAGATTATCAGCTTACTCTCTACTTACTCCACCTAAGCACTTCCTACACGGAAAAAATAATGAGATCCCATCCGATCCCTAATCAAACACAGAACCGGGGGCAGATCGGCCCCATCCGGCCCCCGTCTAGTCGCCCGTTCCTCCTGCTGTAAAGACTCAAACCTTAATCAGTCGTTGGTCTCGTCTTAGATTCAGGAGCCGTATGCCAATCCAATGCATGTTTACATCCCCTTGCAGTATTACCCTCTACCACTTCTGCTGGGAGGCTGTTCCACTAATCTACCACCCTCTCTGTAAATGGTCTGCCATGTTTAAGTACAATGTGTGATTCAGTCACGTCCTTCAAATTCTACTGCTCGCTGTCTGTAAGGGGGTATATTCACTAAACCCCAGGTTTTAATCTGGCTAATTCACTAAATTTACAAACAGCCAGCTGGTTCCCCCCGCTGTGAAACTACAACTCCCATGATGCTCGGTTCTGCCGACACATTGATTACCCCATAGTGGCGATAACAGCGGGGACATAAGAGAAGCTGACGCCAGGACTGCCCTGGCAAATTGAGGACAGCTTTGAGGTATCATACGGATTAGCCATTGTCTGCCATCAAAATGTATGTTTTTACACCCTCTCTGGGAGTTAAGGGGTTAAGTGTCACCCACTCCACTAAACCCCGCTGGAAATATCCTTTTTTTTTTCTTGAAATCCCTGAATTTGATGATTTCTGGCGGCCGATGTCACGGAACATTTACTCGCGTGTTTGGAATCCTCGATTCCGCTTTTACCGTTTCACGCGTTTATCTTCGCGTTTATCTGAGGCGGCCTCGTTCTGCCCACCTGGGTGTTTGAGGTTAACCCTCGTAAATCTGCAGCGCGTGCGGAGGCAGCCGGGTAAACGGCGGGGCTCGGGAGTCACTTTACCACCTCCTCTGGGATTTTACTGCCTCTGAGTTCCATTTTTATCACTTTAATGGGATTGATGAGCTCAGAACGCGCTGTTATGAGCATAAAAGCCTTTCCGGCGACATCTGCCCCGCACACGCAACTGCCCATCGCTATATAGAAACATGGAATTTGATGGCAGATAGGAACTATCTGCTGAAAGCGTGGTAGGTAAACGGAGCAGCCTCCCAGCAGAAGTGGTAGAGGCTAATACAGTGGGATAGACATACGGCTCATGAAACTAAGACTGTAGAATTCTGTTTCTGTATGCCCGGGGTAATAATACTTTGTTTTCCGTAGACGTCTTCCCAGCTGTATCCAGACTTACACAACAAAACTGCTACTAATCCAGCTGCCGGGAAGATCGCGAGGCTTTTAGAGTGTAAGCCTGTGAGCCAAGCCCCCTCTCCCTAATGTATCGGTTCGTCTTAGTCGGTCCGTTCTAGTTCTGTCAGACCCTTTGAATGTATGGACTGTAAGAAGCGCTGCGGACATTGTTGGCGCCATATAAATAAAATATAATAAATATATAATAATAATAATAATCCAAATGTAATAATAATAATAATTATTACTAATAATAAAAAATAACAATATTATAATATACTCTAAATATCAAATAATAATAATAATAATAATAATAATAATTCAAATGTATTATAAAATAATCTAAATATAATAATACAATTATTAATAATAATAAAAATAATAATATAATATTAATCTAAATATATAATAAAATACTCTCAAAATAATAATAATACTAAAAATAATAATAGTATAATAGTAAAAGAAGAATATTTAGTCTGCAGGTTGCTAGCCGTATCCTTTACACATTTTTCAGGGGGGGTCTGAATTCACTTTATTCATTTTGGGGTTAAACAGAGGCTATTTCAGAAAGTCAGGGTCACATTTAATATGCAAAAGGTTTTGAGTAATGCTCTGAGTTTCCGAAGAGGTTTTCGCCACGTGGCGCGGGACTCATTTTCGCTTCTTTATTGGCACTCGAAACTAGAAGACGTCTTATTAAAGTCCATTTGTAAAAATCCGCTGTTCTGTATGCAGCGAGCAACGCCGAGGAGTCAGGCCAGGTGACGCTGGATGCGGACAAAGCTACGCATGTGCAGGAAACTTTATATACAGCTTACTGAGAGGGTGGTAGATGAGTGGAACAGCCTCCCTGCAGAAGTGGTAGAGGGTAATACAGTGAGGGGATTAGACATGCATGGGATAGGCATACGGCTCCTGAATCTAAGACGAGACCAACGACTGATTAAGGTCTGAGCGACCAGATGGGGGCCGAATGATTTATTATTATTATTTGAAAGCGAGCCCTGACACAATGCGTCAGACGGCGCGTTTAGTAGACGTAGCCCCGCCACGTTATTACAGCTGGGCTCCTGCGTTTGGGTGGACGCCGGGCTCTTTTTGAAGTGGCTCTTTTATTGTTTTCCCGTTGGTTCTGTTTCCGCAGCGGACGTGACACGCGTGACCTGACATTGTCAGCACAGCCCGGAGCAGAATGGAAGGAAGAGAGAAAAAAAAAGACGGCCGGAGGACAATGCGAGGTTTAGAAACGCGGCTCAAAGCGTCCGCAGCGTAAACAAATCAAAGGGAAGATCCCTGGCAGGAAGATCCGTGACACCAAACAAGAGGCAAGGTGACCAATAGAAGCACAGAACCAGGGGCAGATCGGCCCCATCCGGCCCCCGTCTAGTCGCCCGTTTCTGTAAAGACTCAAACCTTCATCAGTCGTTGGTCTCATCTTATATGCCTATCCCATGCATGTTTAATCCCCTCACTGTGTTACCCTCTACCACTTCTGCCGGGAGGCGTATTAACCCCTTCTACAAGGTGTTGGTAAATAATATTTATTTGTTGTTCTCTATGGCCCGGTATGCCAGTCGGTTGATGGCCATGATGGGCTCCGGGGCAAGGGACGGAAATATTACTTTACCGGGAAAGCAACGGAATGAAGGGAAAGATACACAGCCATTTGTAGAGTAGTGGGGGCAGTTCAGGAGAGCCCCATCTCCAGGCCGGGTATTCTGGGGAGAGTTCAGAGGAGGTGAATTCACTAAATGGTGAATGGTTTGCAGGATAAAACTATTAGAGCTCAATACGGACGGCTTTGGGGAGGGGATGAAGAGAGAGGCGACCAAGGGCTTACTGAGGAACGATTAAGGTTTGAGTCTTTGAAATAACGGGCCGACTAGACGGGTCAAAGGGTCCTTAACTGCCATCAAACGTCTATGATTGCATGGCACCGGTACCAGGAACGCAGCCCGGTGGTACAGACCCCATGTTACCTCTGCTCAGGTGGAAAGGTCACGTGTCACCTTAGTTTGGGCATTCAGCCAACCTGTGGCTTCGGCTACTAGACTGATGTCACCTCTGCTGGGACGGGCAGATATCATCCTCACGGCGGCTGACAGCTTGCCGTAGAGCCGCCAGCTCGGTCTTTTCGTTATTTAGCCTGGCGCACAGACAACGTGCCAAGAGCCCCAAAAATCGCTCAGACCCTCTCCCAGGGTGGTCGCTCGTCACCCGTCACCCGGAAGACGGCTCTCCCTGGAACCCAGGTGCCCCGACAGCTTCTCCGTGAATCCAGGCGAGTCGGGATCTCACCGTCGGAGAACAGATAGATCACCGTAACAGCTAGGAGTGTCGGTAGCTCAACCGATCTGCCCAGGTGGAGAACGTCCATCTATCACGCTCCTGCCAACTCAGATAGCATTCCAGCTACAGCTCATCGTGGTCTGGAGAGCTCGTGTCTGCCGACAATATTCTCTACCTGCGCAAATCTGCTTTAATACCGGGAGAGAATTTGGTTCGTATCCGTTGGACAAACCTCTCTCCGCTCCGCCACCGGAACCGATAAGCGGATGACTCAATGCCAGAGTGACTCCCAACAGCACAGGAGAAACATCAAGAGGAAGCTCTCCGCTCCAACCACCAGCACACATGAAGCGCGGCATGGGGCGAAGGACTCTTATCCTCTGTGCCTCACCTTAGGAGCATTAACCCAACAATAGCTGGACCTCCCACGCTTACCCGGACCTTTCCATGGAGAACAAAAGGTGTCGCAGTCCATACTCGCTGTAACCCGAGGGAAGCAACCTGGAACTCACAAATTTTCTTATTGTATTAAACTCTACCACTTCAGCTGTGAAGCTGTTCCACTTACCTACCACCCTCCCAGTAAACTAACAAAAAAAACCAACAAAAATGGCATTATGGCTCTAACTGTGCTCTGGAGACCATACGTTATTTTCTGGTAAATAACAAATATATATAAATTTATTTGCTGATTAATTTGCAGGGTTTTTTTTCCCCCACATCATGTTAAAACCTCAGTGCAATAATAAACAGATTTACAGCCACTGGAAATGCACTTTCTGTGATCCCCTCTGTAATAAAAGTTCGATATTTCAGTAATTGAAATCCTTATGTTCTAAAGACATTTAAAAATGGAACCACGTGCTCGACAAGGCTCTAGGCACATAGACTCAGCAGCGCACCCTACTGGCAGACACTGAGAACTGCCGGACCACTCTATACAGAGAATAAATAATAATATTATATATATTATAATATATATGATATATAATCACTCATTATTATTATTATTTATATAACACACAGATTATACACGTTATTGAGAATTGACATAATTGTCTCACCCAGGTTTACTTACTTTAGGTAAGTGGAACTGCCTCCCAGCAGAAGTGGTAGAGGCTCACCCCGTGAGGGATGCTGATGATCTATAAGTACGGTATATCTGTATTATTTCCAGTTTCCGAATCGAGGACTCTTATTCTAAAAAGGGTTCCCTCTAGCTTCAGACCCACTCCATTTCTTTTAGGATGCTTGCTGAGCATCATGAGAGTTGTTATTGTTCCGGATAGCTAGCTGCTTGCCGCCCCTGCTATAGAATTCAGCTACTATAGTTCTGAACCTCCAACGTTTTCAATGTATAAAAACAACGATAAAAAAAAAAGCATTGAGCTGCCATACTGTCCCTCTATTACTCTGCTGAAACGCGAAACGCATAATATATTCTGTGCCGGCGTCTGGATTCCACCCGCCGAGCCGGCAGAACAATTGCTGTTATTTCACTTAAATATACGTCGAGCTGAAATCCAACGTTTCCCTTCTACTCTGCGCTCGGCAAACACCATGGAAATGACAATTTCTGGCTCTAAGCTGCTCCGGCGGCGGCTGTTAATACGAGCGTTTCTCCCGAATTCAATGCACAGCCGGCAACGTTTCTGGGGTCCGACCCGTCCGGCCCCCCGTCTAGTCGCCCGTTTCTTCTGCTGTAAGGACTCAGACCTTAATCAGTCATTGGTCTCGTCTTAGATTCAGGAGCTGTATGTCTATCCCATGCATGTTTAAACTACCTTGCTGTATTACCCTCTACCACCTCTGCTGGGAGGCTGTATTCTGTAAAGAGTAGTATTTTAGGAAAAGATAAATGACTGGAGGAAGTGCGGCTATGCGCAGGATAAATATATTTATTATATAAAAAATACGAAGCATGGACTCTGCGGGATATCGACTTTCACATCTGTGGACATAATGGAGGTTTTTAAAGAAGAGTCCTCATCCTCGTCATCATCATCGCGTGGGCCACTGACCTTTGACCCCAGATATTAAGAGCACTTTAGCATATGAATGATTTAACACGAGGGAGGGGATTATAGTTAATCAATTCCACTTCGACTAAATGGGTTCCATTGATGCCCGTTTAACCCTTGCTCTGACCCCTGTAAGCGTGGGCTTCTGAAAGGCGATATGTCTGCAGAGGCGTTATATCCCCCCTATATCTGCAACGAAGACGACCAATGAAACTATAGAAGGAAACTGTTAGGGTTTGCCCCGAGTCTCGGGATTTTTACCCCAATCCGGGCGAACGGGCAAATGGCTCGCGTCGCGCAGTCTGATTTCATCATATCTGAGAATACCAATCGGTGTTTTTCTCACAGCTGCTTGAATAGAGGTGGCTGCTCAGAATATCTCCACTGCCATTTTTTAGTGGCTATGCGGTTGCCACCATTGGCAAGTCACTGTGATAGAATCATCATGGCGGGCAATTAAAGGGTTAATATTTGGAGAACGATGGCGTTAAAGGGGCATGAATGACGAGCAAGTTCCTTTTGCGTTGAGACCTTCAGGATTCTATCGGGGAATTCTGTCACCTGGAGAATTTTTGCCCCATTTGCCACTGCTAGCAAGCTTCTAGAATCATTATGCCGGGCTATTAAAGGGTTAATATTTAAAGGGTTATACGGGGGGGTCTCAGGAGCGGAAGTTCTCCCGCTGTTGTTGGGGGGGGTCACGTTTCGGAGGGAGCACCTGGTTAAACCTGTTTCTAACACAACGCAGAAGATGACGCAACGGGGGGCCGATCCCGGACTGGGCGATGAGGCCGCGGGGTATGTCTGTGTTTCGGATACATTTAAAGAAGCTGCCGGGTGACATTTTTCCCCCCTAGACGAGTCTAATCCATTTGTTCAACATCATTACATTCAAAACATACAAAAAGGAAAATACTAATAAATAGAGAATAAAGATTATAAATAATAATAATAATATTTTTTTTTATTAAAGTATATAGATAATAATCACAATTAATAATCAAACACATGTAGTACATCCAATTATTGTTAATGATCAATTCATTTATATTCAATATAAATATTATATATTCAAGCAGCCATATTAATATACATCATCATCTAATCATCTTCAATCATTAATAAAACAAACTCTGTGCCGAGAATACCAAAAAACCCCAAAGAACCAAGCAAGTGACGCTTTCAATCTTTCACCAGGCTCTGTGATACGTCTGTCTCATTTCTGAGAGGGTAGTAGATACGTGCAACAGCTTCCCAGCAGAAGTGGTAGAGGGTAATACAGTGAGGGAACAGGCATGGGATAGGCATATGGCTCCTGAATCTAAGACGAGACCAGTTTGAGTCTTTACAACAACTAGACGGGGGCCGAATGGGGCCGATTCTATGTTTTTAGTTTTGATACCAGAGACTGCAGTGAAAAAACAGCTGCAACACTTTTGGGTTGGGCTGATGAGTCCGAAGCTTTGGGACTCGGCTAGGAAATGGTTAAATCTTCCACCGCCTTTACAAAACACGCAGAAAAAGAATGAAACACGTTTAAAATATATATATATTTGCATCATGTGCCTGGAGATCCGCTGAAAGTCACACCTGCCTCCTACGTGTCGCAGGAACCATGAATCAGATCTGGATCAGAAGACGTCTCACTTTTAACTCCTTAATGCCACAGCGCAGGGACCTAGGGTTAACCCTCTGACTGCTGGAGAGGCTGAGCAAAAGCAAGTTGTCCCCAGTTGCCAGCATTCCGAGATAGAATCCTAATGACCTCGATGGAAAAAGCCCGTTCGCGCACTTTTAACCCCGTCAGTGCCAGAGCTGTTAGCAACAGTCTTGCCTGCAAGAACCTAATGAGAGTGCCGAGGTTATTCTAGTATTAACCCATACATTCTATGGTAGCCATTCACTTATGGTGGCAACCAAATGGTTCTTTTAGTCGTCCTTATGACAACCATGACTTACCGGCAGGTGAAGTTAAGAAGTCACCTGTATTCAAGCAGGGGAAAAAGCACCGGTTGTGATGCTTGGATATCATTATATCAGAATGTGAAGTCATTCATCACGTAATGGATCTGACATCATATTACGGTGCGGCTCAACGAAGACGGCCATTCGTGTGACTGGTGGAAACATTGATTCAGGTGAAGGACGCCCGCTGTGTTTTCGGGTTATTTTAGCCGTTATTTGTAATTCTGCTGATAACACACATATAAATATTTTGAGGATTCAGCAAATGCTAATAAGTAAGCGCACGGTGGGTGCATCCAGCCTCCCGCGACTCGCTGTCTTCCCGTAGAGGGAATAAGGAGCGGACGGAAGCTTTTCTCTTATCTGAGCCTCGCACTATAGGCAGAGCCCGGCGAGAGGGCCGAGGGGTCTTTGTGAGACCCTCGTCTACGGAGACGGAAGAAAACGTCAAAGGCACGCATTTCCCAACTCTCCGCTTTACAAAGAGAGTTTAACCCATTCTGGACCAGCATACCTGTGTAAATGAGGACTCCAGAAATATTAACCCTTTAATAGCCCATTGTGAAGGTTTGATGTAGCGTCTCACCAAACGTGCTACCCAAATACCAGTCCTCATGGAAACCTTGACCTGTCGTTATTTAAAGATACATTTCATTGAGTCACCTGCATTCAAGCAGGGGTATGAGCCTTAACATACTGGGAGCAAAATCACCAACTGAGAGTCTCAACAGCAAGGTTTTTACCCCAATATCAGGGTAAATGGGCAGATTCTCAGGGTCACACAGTAAGAGGCCGACTCCTTCCTATATTTAATGACTGATTCTGACTGCTAAATCGCAGCTGGAATCTCTGCTTGAATACAGGTGACTTCATTCCTTACCTCCTGATAAGTCAAGGATCGTTATTATTAGAACCATCTGTCTGCCACCATCCTGTGATTGAACCTTTGCGACTGGCTAATAAAGGGTTAATATTTAAGGCGTCTCAGGATAAGCGCAATTAATACTATGGCGACGACGAGGTACGACGAGCCACAAATCAATCCGCTTCTAGAATGTTTGCTACGGGTTTAAAGGGACCGACTCGCTGATGACTTCGGCAGTAAGTGGCAGCGTGGAAGTCCTTAACGTAGAGTGCGTTGGAGCCTTGTTAAATTCGCTGATTTTCTTCCAGTCCTTCCTGACCTCAGCCTGTAAAACCTGTCAGCGGGGCTCCCCGCGGGGCCGAGCCGGCCGCTTATCAAAACATCTCTAATTGGTAACTAATTAAAACCTTTATCTATGCATCTGGCACACAAAATTCCATTAAACAATCAGCCATGCGGGGTTTGTGCCGGCGCGTTTCTCCTGCCGTAACGACTCAAACGTTAATCAGTCGTTGGTCTCGTCTTAGATTCAGGAGCCGTATGTCTATCCCATGCCTATTCCCTCACTGTATTACCCCCTACCACTTCTGCCGACAGGCCCTTCCACTTATCTGCCACCCTCTCAGTAAACTAAATCTTCCTTACGTTAGCTCTAAGGCTCTGGCCTTCTGGGAGATCTCATTATTAAAGGAAACAGATCTCGGGAATATCAGTGGGGTTAGAAGCAATGACGTTTAAGGGGCGGTAACGTCCACATTAGGTTTTTCTTTATCATTAATTCTTTTATTTTGCAGGATTTCCTGTTGTGATTCTTTGTAAAAAATCAGATAAGCAACAAGGTTTCACAATAAAGTTACAACACAATTTCTTGTGTCAGTGTGTCATCCGACAACGTGCGTCCAACTGGGGACATTATAAGGCGAAGAAGAGAAAGAAGAGGAAAGTATGGAAGGTGAGAAGGAAAGCGTGTGAGCGTGTGTGAGTGTGTGCGTGTGAAAGCGTGTGAGCGCGCGTGTGTGTGTGTGAGCGTGTGTGAGTGTGTGCGTGTGAAAGCGTGTGAGCGCGTGTGTGTGTGTGAGCGTGTGTGAGTGTGTGCGTGTGGGTGAGGTAGGAGCGCTCCCATCCGGTCACCGGTCAGATCTCTTCCTGTAGGTTCTTTGGAAATACGGAGTATCGGTGCCATTTTTTGGCATTCCCACCAGATGTGCCACATTCTTTTTTTTAAAGCATTGCCGAGGCCAATACGTCATCAGGACTACGAGAGGGAGAGACTGGCTAGCAACCCCACGATATACCGATGCTGTCCCTTTAAATCGAGTCGATAGATCTGCTTGTTCTTGTTTGCTGGCAGATCAGATCCGTTTGGTCCCAGCTGGTCCTTGGTCTCGTCTCCAGGAGCCACGTGCTTAGTCTAGGAGTTATACTGTATATGGATCAAAGTATGGATCAAAATTCTGCTCTGATTTAATGTCTGCAGAATCCATTTCCCTTCCTGCTCCTTATAACCGAATACATCTTAAAGAGATATACACACAATAACTCGGCACATCAGGTGACATAACATTTATTATTTGGGTCCCACGTATCTATAAGCCAAATCATTTACCCTTTACTTCCCGTTGTGTTCCAAGAACCGTTGCAGCGGAAAACCATTAAACATTAAGGCATATGCAAAAATGTACAAATTACAGGAGCGATACCCAAATTCAGTCCTTGGAGGGCAAAGATCAGGAAGATTGGCAGCTATAGGTACCAAGATCTGTTTTCGACCACGTAAGACACCACTCTGGCCTGCCAGCCTTTTGTGCGATACGCACTAGATCCTTAATGTGCATTAAGGTTTCGTCCATGGTCCCAAAGCAGCAATAAATGGCGTTCTATACACAACAATGCATAATAACTAACGAAAATAACTAAAGAGAAGCTGCAGCTTCAGGGCTGCAGCTTCCCGTCTCTGCGAGCTGCTTGAAGCAGCCAATCAGTGGCAGGAAACGGTTTCTATTTACAGGGAGGACACCACTGTGGAAAATCTGGTTGCCCAATAATATTAATTATTAAAAGGGTCCCAGATGTGGCTAAACTGATCCCTCGTGGGAAGCATTTATCAATTGAGCTACACAGACCAGCATTCCCCGCACTTACGGCTAATTGGTTGGAATAATCAATTCGATTTACCACTGATCAGCGAAGCTCACCGTTTATCAAATGGACTGGCCATTAATCAGAGGGACCGGCAACCAACCGGCCAAGTCACCGAGCGGCCGGCAACCAACGCGGCCAACAAATTAAATGTCTTAATCAGTAAATGGCACTCCTCAAACCTGCAAATGACCTCTTCTTTAATTATTTTTTTAAAATAATGTCCTGTTCACAGCTTGTTTTTATTCCGGGGTGCCGATCGATATCGACTGTAGTTACACAATAAAAAAAATTGACTGGCTGAGAGGCTCTGTTGCCATAGCAGCAGAAAAAGCATCCAATGTTTTCAAGGTTCTTTTTTAAAAAAAATAGTTTTTATTATTCTGGAAAGCATCCAAACCCAGTCGATGTTTTGTCTTGGATGTTGGGTAAGGCCGGGGGATGTGGTTGATTGCCGCAATATTAACCCATTGTGCTCCAGCAGGCATTTCGGATATCTGGAGATCGTATCGCAGTGTGTTTTTCTACCACTTCGTAAACACACACAAAAAAAAAAAGATGTTCTTTTCTGGATAACATATTCTCTGTGATTAATCATCCGGAAAAGAATGATGCCTGTCGGCACGTCTCTCGCTAATATGGAGTCAGTCTCTGTGGGATTGTAGATCAGCTGATTATTAGAGGAACAGCAGTCTTCCTGATAATACAATACGGTTACATTAAAATGCCATTTGGAGAACAAGTCACAAGTTCGACCCGCTCTGGACCTCATCCTTCAGGGGTCAAGAAACTTCCTTCCATTTCGCGCAGCCCTTTAACCCATCGGCTGCCAAATCCATCAGACATCTGCTTCCAGATGGGACCTTCTGTATTTCTGTTAAATTTCCTAACCCCGTCATCGCGCCTGTCGCTTGTACGACGCATCGTCTACCCCATGCAGGAAGAATAACGATAAAGCCTTTTTCTCATGTGAATATCCCATAGAGCTGAAAGCATCGGGACCCACTCTAGAAAATTGGTAGATAAACGGAACTGCCTCCCGGCAGAAGTGGCAGGAGCTAATACAGTGATGTACTGTATGCACAATCGGTGATAACCGGACCAGCTTCCCGCGGTCTTTAATCAACGCACAACGTGGGCCTCGGACGTATATATCTGACCGGGATACTGTCCGCTCTCCAGCAGAAATGGCATTTTTAATTTAAAGCGGGGGGGGGCATCGGTTTACTATACAGACGCGGTCACATGACACCACATATATGTCGAATGTTTAGTATGTGTAATAATTGTGTATATAATAATGCAATTATTGCGTAACTTTGTGCAAAAATGTTTCTCCTTCAAAGAGTTAAACTGCTTTGGGGGTGATGTCTTTAGGCATTGCAAGTACATGGCAGGCATGAGGCTTAAAGGGACACTCCAGACATCACTCCAACTCATCTGACGGCTGAGAGGTCCCTTTAAATTTAACATGCAATCCCTTTAATATCCCCTGCAGGGGAGATCGCTGGAGGGGAGGGCAAAAGGGGCAAAAGCATATGGGGGGGGATTCTGCATTCGCAGTGAGGAACCCATCTCAGCTCTCATACGCATTAAAGTGTATCTGACAGCTTCAGTGTATCTGACGGCTATAAATGATGAGCTCGTGTAACAGTTAACTCCCGCAGCACCTTTATAATTCACCCCTCTTATATGTGAAATATACAGTGTAGCAGATATATACCATCATACCCGGGAACTGTATAAATGAGCTGACCCTGAAACTCTTGAAGTATTAACCCTTTAATGTCAGTCCTCGTGGAAAAAAACTTGACTCGTCATTATTTAAAGACACACTTAATTGAGACACCTGCATTCAAGCAGGTATATCAGCCATAACATACAGGGAGCAGAAGCACCTATTGAGAGTCTTATATACGATAACAGCAGGGTGGGGGTAGGAAGGGGTCGGCTCCAGACCCCAAGAATCTGCTGCTTCACCTCCTTCACCTTCTGGGACAAAAACTTTGCAGGTATGCAGGGAACCCATCCAATTATTAATGGCTGTATACAATATATAGGTGATTATTATATATTATTTAATAATATAAAAATGACCCCTGTTATTGTTGATGTGTACCCGGTAGCTGCCAAATTGCGGCCGTACCCCAATACTTTTATTTATTTATTTTTTTAACACTTAACGGGTCGAAATGATTTTGGTCGCTCGGCGAATATTTCGAGATCAGGTTCTGGCTGATGGAAGGGAATTGTTTTGCTCAGAATATTGGCAGCCGTGTCCGAGGAATAGCGGAAGAATAATAAACACGGCTCTTGAGGACCTGGATTTGTTCAGCCAACGTCGTGAATATACACATACCCTTTTTATCCAATTAGATCTTAACCCATTGGGTGCTGGGGAGGCATGGGGGAAAGTATATTGCAGTAAAGATAGTTATTTTTATTCCAGGGATGTACAAAGTTCTAGAATTCAAAGTACATCTGCTACGGCGCTATAGACAAATGGCGAAAGAGGGACCGTTTTGCATAAGGGGTGTGGTTAGGGGCATAGTAGGGTGTGGTTAGGGGCATGACAGGGTGGGGCTTTACCATTACTTTTTTTGGCGAGTGAGCATGTATTACATTATAGTTAATTATATAGCGCTAGCAGATTCCGTAGCGCTGTTGCAATAGAGGACAGTGAAAATATTTAACTAAGACAATTTTAAATTGACAATAAGAGTAATACCTATTACTGGAGGAGAAGGGGGCCCTGATCGTGTGAGCTTACAATCTATTCGGTGGTTGAGGGGGGGGGTGTATCTGCAGAGCCCCTGTTTTCCCCGTGCTTTTGGCTAATCCCTTCTATTTGCATATCTGGGGACTTTGTAAATGAGATGAACTTGAGATTTTTTCAGATATTAACCCTTTAAAAGCCCAGCACGAGGATTCTCCAAATGTGCTACCCAAATTACTCTTTAATACCGGTCGTCATGGAAACCTCGACTTGTCATCATTTAAAGATACACAAAATTGAGTCACCTGCATTCAATGAGGGATATTTGGGAGTCATTTATGATCACAGCAGGGTAGATGATCTTTACCCTCGAGACTGGCGCAAAAGCCTTGAGACTCCGGGGCAAACCCTGAGAGATCCCAGGTATGCCTATATGCCCCCTCTTGGGGTTTCTCCTGGTATCTCGAGTAAACAAGCTGTGACCTCCTTCTACCCGCCGGAGTCCCCCGCGGACAGCACCCGTCCTCCGTAGCCAGACCCTGCGGGATTTGTGACTCTCGGGGAATGCAGAGGATGCTCGGCATTTGGCAGCTGTTAGTGCCTTTCAATGGGCGACGGAGCCATGTGGCAGACTGACAAACAAAACCCGGCTTCCCTCCCGTGCCAGCGGTCACCTGGCAAGCCGAAGCTGAACTCTGACTAAGCTTTTTGACACTTTGGGCCACATTCGTAAAAAAAAAAAAAAAAAAAAATGGAATTCTGGGTCAAAGTGCTAAATGCAGCATTCACCATGGAAACAAGCGTTTTAACGTTCCTGCGCGGCATGTGACACTTTGGCCAAGAACGGTCCTGTATAAATAGGGAGAAATACGCTACGTGCATTTCTCAGGTACAAACATGTTGCCTAGTGATTAGTTTTAATGCAGGCGCACGTCGTGTAACAACGTAGCGGAAAAGTGTGTCCTTGCCTTAAGTGTCGGTGACATCGCGCACGATGAAAGAACTTTCCTGTCCGGCTGGGAGTCTTTAACGGCACTTAAATGGAAACTATCCTCATTTGCAGGTGCTGCCTGAGCAGAAAGGGTTAATATTAAGGTGACAGCTGGCACAGGCATCAAAAGCTCAATGGTTTAACTCCTGGCACAATGGGGGGGGGTGCAGAGTGTTACATTGCCCCAATATTCAAAGGGTTAACACCGTCAGCACTAGGACCGTCTTCATGTGATATACGAGTGGCGTTCTGCGACTCAAACCTCTAATAGTTTAGGATTTTTGAAAATTCTATTATTTTCAGGGCTTCACGAAGATTTTGTCTCAACATTCCTTAACCCCTTCCTCTCCAGCTGCTCCAACCCATCGCAAGCCCCATGCCTGAAAATGAAGGCCGTTCTCATTGTGACTAATAAGAAATACATTTTCTAATGCCTTAATGGGAGAATAAAGATGGCCTGACTCTAATACAATATAGCGTTAAACAGCATTTTCCTATCGAATGACACCAGATTAATCGTATGTAGTGTCTGAATGTTGTACAATGCTTTGGCACACGTTGGAGCTTTGTTATTAATACCAACAACAGCTTGACAACCAAATGAGCTGATATTCCTATAGCAAATACTTACACAGTAATATTAAGTATCAGCTTGTTGCCTGGCCATCCCTGTGAGTGTGTGCTTAGGTCTGGAGATGTGTGCCTGAATTCAATCAGCGCTGAGAGGGTTAACAGTATCTGCCGAGCAGCGAATTTTAGGCACTTTAGTGGTTACCCAGTGACACGGGCTGCCCACATCAGAAGGGGTTAAATTGCATCCATGCCTAGTCCTGTGAGGGTTAAAAGGCGTGCAGAATCTGCCAAATAAAGCTTAATATATGTCCTTGCTCAGCTTAAACATGCCACTATGTAGCCCTGTGAGGGTTCCACTTAGCCTTGAAAGAGTTAAACTACATGCCTGTTCAACCCGGAAGGGTTGAAAAGGTTAAAGTGTTTTGTTTCTCATCCTTGTAAGGGTTAAAGCATTTCTCTGGTCAGGTTGGTGAGTGTTGACACATTCCCCGCTCATGCAGGTATGGGTTAAAGCGTTTTGCTGCTCAGCCCAGTAAGAGGTTAAGCATTTCCCTGCTCAGCCCTTGAAGGGTTAAGGCATTTCATCGGTCAACCTTTTAAAGGTTAAAACATTTCCCTGTTCAGCCCTGTAAGGGTTAAATCATTTCCCTGCTCAGCCCTTTAAGGGTTAAGACATTACATCGGTCAACCTTTTAAAGGTTAAAACATTTGCCTGGTCAGCCCTGTAACAGTTGAAGCATTTCCCTGCTCGGCTCTGTAAGGGTTAATGCATTTCCCTGCTCGGCTCTGTAAGGGTTAATGCATTTCCCTGCTCGGCTCTGTAAGGGTTAATGCTGGTCCACGCACGGCGCTGACAGCTGCCTCTGCAGAAAACTTTAAGCCGTTCCGAGGCTGATCGGGCGGCTCCAGTTTTATAATTAGCAGCTGAGGGTTATTATAGAGACTGTAGGGCAACGGACGCCCAAAACGCTGAGTGAATGCCCGCGTTCCGTCACAGAAAGCAGCCACTCACACTCAGCTGCCGGCTATAAACAGCTCATACAGTATTTCCAAATGACATTCTCCAGAGGACAAAACTGGAACGGCAATTTCAGGAAGCAGCGCATGCCCCCCTTCTTACTGACCATCCTGCGGAGAAATGGGGGGTGAGGGGGGACCCTAAAATAAAAAGGCCGCTACCCAAGTTATGCAAAACCAGCCGAGGCTTGGAGATTTCGGTCATGCTGGGGTTAACACCCATAAAATGTTGTAGAGCGGGTACAACTCCAGACACCCACCAGCGACAAACTTCACCCACGCATAACGCTGCCAAAACCAGACATATCTTACAAACCAGCTCACAAAGAGTTAACTTTAAACCATTGTGATTAATAACCTCAAGAATACGCTTCTGAGATCAAGTGTTTGAGGATATCAGGTCCGCTTTAGTCGTGAGAACCCTCTGGCACAAAGGGGGTTAATGTGAACTTTATGGCCTGATGATGAAGGCAGGGGGGCAGCAGACAGCAATGTTTGGGGAAACAACGTAAACACGACGGGACGGCCAACAATGCACCTGCCGCTTGGGTCTCGAGACCGCAGGACCCACCATAACATGTGACTCCTGCTGCTCTCGAGGGTCCCGTAGCCTGTATTGGGGGTACCACTCGGACCACCGCCGTGGCCATTTCTATATTACAGGACCCCCAATCATGCGAGTTATTCTAGATAGTTTGGCGTCACAGGTCCACCTGTCATATAGTAGTAGATATTCATTTCTGTCGGCTCAAGGACCACTCTGCCGTTAACCAGTTGGGCATTAACATAAATCGAAGGACCCCCAGTTGGTAGAAGCCCCCTATTCATCATTAACAGGGGCAACAGAAGCGGAGAGTAATTTGGAGCAGTACGATCAGCCAAAAAAGATGGAACTTCTTGAGATGCAAAGGCATTAAAATACTCAGCAGCACTATACATATTACAGGGACCACCCCGATAAGTGTAGGACATTGCCACAATCTATTTAACCCCTGGACTTCCATCAACAAGTCATAAGCACCGACATTCAGCCGAGTAACCGAGTGCGGAAGCCCAAGGTCCACTTCTCCAGAGCTGAAGGACACCTGTCACTCCAGAACCCACATCGCTCCGGATCACCTGGACTTCTTCCCAGCTCCCGGCAGGACCCGTAAAAAACTCTCCCAGCTCGGGAAAACCGACGGCCACCGTCGGCACCGCGCCAAGCTCCCAAAAACGATCGCTCGCCGACGTAACCAAGCGAGGAGAAAAGTGACATTTTAGGTCTCCTTACCTGTAGCGCTTCTGGACATAGTGCCGGCGAATCTTCGGTCTTCAGAAATACTTGCTGCCCCCGTCTAAAAAAATGGATAACTGCGATAAGTATATGATGGAAAATCAAGACCATGCTTCCAATGTTGCTTCCACCCTGCGAATCCGCTCGGTCTCCCTGCCGTCTGCAATGCTCCCGCACTTATCCCTCGCACCCTGGCTTTCATGCGCACACACACATACACACGCACACCCTGTGCACTTTCAGGTTTGACTACATGTATAAACACACATTAATCTGTAGTCCTCTTAGGGCTTTCAGGGGTAGGGACAGGGGGGGAAAAAAAAAAGAAAGGCATGTCCTATTTGAAACACTGCCCCTCCCCGCTACCCTCCCTCTCTCTCTCGCTCTCCCTCTCTCTCTTTCGCTCTCCCCAAGGCTGATCCAGAAAGGGTTTGTCATTTTTTCACACCTGCTCCCAAGACCGATGGGGCAAGCGGAGCGAAAGATCCACATCGTCGTCGCTGTCGGGAAAGAGAGGGACGAAAGAGGAGACGATCCAGCGAAATGTGCAGGATGCAGCAGTCCGGTGGGGAATGAATGCGGAGCTTTGGGGGGGGGGGTGTCACAGGGTCCTAGTGCCTATACTAATGATCAGCATAGAGAGGCAGTGACAAGAAGCAGTAGGTGGGCTTCTCCGCACCTTCATCAGGCTACCTCTCCTTCCTAGGCTAAGCCTCCCAATGAAAGGCACCGCTTGGCCATGCATTATTTTGCGCCTGTCTTTCTCCTGCCGCTCCGTCCATCGCTGCGAGGCTTTTCTCTACTAACCGACATACAACGTATCCCTGATTATTAATCTATGGCTCGATCATCCATCTGCCGCTTAAATCCAAATATAGAATTGGAATTAATGATATTAGATTTTAATTAGTAGAATGTTAATTCATTATATATTATATCATATTAAATTATATTGATTTAATTACCAAAATTCCCGCTGCATTGGTTATAATTTGCGTGATGCTTTAGTGGAAAAAAAGAGAGAAGGACAAACCAAAAAAATGGTAAAAAAGGTGTAAATAAATACATTTACAGCGTTTCCTGCTGTAAAGACTCAAACCTTAATCAGTCGTTGGTCTTCAGGAACCGTATGTCTATCCCATGCGTGTTTAAATTCCCTTGCTGTATTACCCTCTACCACTTCTACTGGAAGGCTGTTCCACTTATCTACCACCCTCTCAGTAAAGCAAACCTGATTCATTTCATACCACTTATATCGCAATCAGACATAGCTTTCATAAGGGAGGTTAATAATATTGTCAGAGTAGCCATTTCAACCGTTGTGAAGCTACAACTCTCACAACTCTAAGCTCGGAAAGCCTTTCCCTCTTCAATCGTGTAAGGCTTAAAGCATGCCCTTGCTCAGCTGTGCGAGGGTTAATGAGCTAAACCTTATTTCTTTTGGCATGTTGGCCGAGCATACTGTGAGTTGTAGTAAAAGAGTTGATTTTATTGAGTAAATATACCAGTAATCTGACGTTAAAATATATATGAAATATGATCAAAAAATAATCACAAATTTTCATTCGGTTTGGGTTTTCTTCTCATTTTTAACCCTATGCCGCCCAGTAAAGGCAGCCGAAGGAGCTCCTGATGAAGTTGCTGATAAGTTTTCAGGACCCGTGACTCAGCCATAACAGGATTCAACAAATTAGTAATCCTGACGGCTGGACCAACGCCAAACCCTGTTCGACTCATAAAATCATATTTCTTGGACGAACCCGTGTATTTCTCTTGTGCCGACACTCCCTGCGATGTAATGATCCGGTACGTCAGCCGAGATCTAAAACAATAAATCTCACGAATGATCCCCCGTCAGCAGCCATGTGAAGTGTGTTTATATATCCCAGTCAAAAAGAATGTACATTTAAATAAAATTATAATTATTCCATCGCAGAACCATCGGGATTATATATAAAAAGCAATCCTGGCGCAGAGTGGTAAAAGTGGAGCAATCGCCATAGCAACCAATGGAATGTTTCTCCCATTTGCTTTCACAGAAATTGCTGTTTCTTTTGAATTGCTAAATACAAGGAGGAAGTCACACCTGGCCCATATGAGTCAACCAGGGCCGGACATGGGCCGATGAGGCAGCCGTGGCACTTTAAGGCCGGAACCGGCCAATCACGTGTGTGTGTATGGAGCGATGTCGGCCAGGGGCCCGGTGGGCATTTGCCTGGTGTGCCGGATGGCTACTCCAGGCCTGAAGTGACCGACATGTACCAATGAGGATTCTCAGACATCCATTAGACGGCTAAAGGCAGGAGAAGAATCATGGATTCTTTAGATCATCAATGGATGTAGAGATCCATGTTGCCTGGACCAGTTATGGGGTCTCCTAATCTCCCCTTTAACCAAGTTTAAGAAAATGAAGGGTTAATGTGACACTAAATATGATTTACTTGGGTATCCCCAATCAAAGAAGACGGATACACAGGATTCTCAACCAAACTCAAGGAAGGAACCCAACGCGTTGTGGACAATGACCTCAGAGGAACGGACCTGGTTGGGGTTCTCATAAATTAATGGAGAAGACACAATGTAGCAAAGCAGCCGGAGAGTTACAGCAAGAGACATCAGCTGCTTAAAGAGAAAGACTCTATTCCTTGTTATACATCCTGAGAGCGACCTTACATAGATCACCACGGTGCCATTATATGTCGTATAAATGAGCAGTCGCCTTAAAGGGGAACTGTCACGTCTGAGATGAAACCGAAACCGGATCCAGCGCTGGAAACCATCAATCACTCGCCTTATTATCATCCTTACTCGCCCTTGTTCAGAATTAGATTTTCCAGCGTTGACATACATCGCAGGCATAGCCAGAGCATTTGATGCAAATTTCCCACAATCCCCTGGGGAACGCGATGGGAATTCTGCCGTCACCCCAAACTATTAGGTGGGAGTTCTCACAAAAAGCACAACATCAAATACCTCGGGAGTTGTTTTAGCGAAGAAGAAAAAAGAAGAAATAAGGATGGGGCGCAGGGGTCTGGGATCTGACAGCTGCCCTTTAATGTTAAAATCAAGAGCAGCCAATCACAGCATAGCTTGGCACAACCTGCATGCAGTGCACTTCGCAGCCTGAGGTGGCGCTGTTGCCAGTGAAGTGTTTGTGTTAATCCTGCGCATTCTGTCTAAAGACAATCAGGTCAAATAATGTCGCTTCCATACACTGGGGCTTTGTAGCGAAGGGTGGGTGTCCGCTAAGGGGGGATCTCTCCACGTGGTTGGGCTTCTAAATGGAGAACAACCAAAGAAATTACAGCAAAATCCTTAAAATCTGTAATATGGTGAAATATCGGATGTTTTAACCCTCTGTGCGCCAGGCAGGTAAACGATGCATTTTTTCGACCCTCTGGCACCAGCGCTTTAAAAAAAAGTATCTCCTACGGGATAATTAAGGCTGCTGCCCCTTTAAAGTTAAAAGGAGCGCATGCTGGCGACCGTATCCCGAATAACAGCGATCCAGCAGCCCTGCATGGAATGTCCTGTGACTTCATTCACACGTTCGCCATACATTCTGACCTTACCCGGCAGAGGCAAACACAGATCAGCTCATTGAGATCCCACTCAGTGAAAGCCACCAGCGAATCCACAGCAGAACCCGCTGGCCCGGCTGATCCGGCCACTTTAACGAACGTCTTTCCTCCATTCCCCCCCCGGGGGGAGACATTCTTCAAATCCCAAACGTTATAGAATTCCTACGCCGCTTCTCCCCATTAATATTCCAAACCCCTGACCTTAAATCACTTGCGCCCGGACTCTCGTTTAATAATGTTACATTTATCCGGAACGTTAACGACTTAGCAATTCATTCTAATTAATTATACATTAAGCAGATCTGTTAACCGTCTTCTTTTCTTCGGAACGTTCCATCAAATCAAAACTGAAACTTTGAAGAAGATTGTTTTTATGTTCTATGGCAATCGCCTATTGGTGTCTGCTTGTGTCACATGACAGATAAGCGTTCCCGACAAATACATCAATAAGGCAACATTCTACATTACTACAGACCTATTTTCGGGGAAGGTTTGGGCATTCGATCTCCATACTGTCTCCGTGTCCTCTGCCAGCCCCCCAGGACACAAAACTTTTCATTTGATGACCTAGATTCATAGCTATCTCCTTTGACCGTTAATGGTTGGGCTCTGTGAGCCAAGGCGATACCTATAAGTAAGGTTGTAGAGGATAAAAAGTGGTCAAACATGCGTTTTATGGGTAATACCATTAAAATGTTTTAATTTTGGACAACAGAAATCTAGATGGAGTCTTAAGATTTGAAGGAGACACCTCTGAGGTTCCAAAATCCTTCGATTAGAAGAAGAGACTTCTGAGGTTCAAAAAGAATATGTGACTCTCGGATAAAAATGGCAACATTGCCGGGTGAGGAAGTCTCGATCACATTTATTGCAGATGGAGTCTTCATATCACGAAACAAAACATGTTTTAATTTTTTTTTATTAACCCCTTAAGGACCAGGGATTTTTTTAAGGTTTAGAGCGTTTTTTCGTGGTTTTTTTCTTTAACCCTTAATTTCCCCTTCTAATTTAATGAATCTAAACAAGTTATTTATTCTTTCAGGACAGGTAAGGTTTACATTTTTTTTTTTTAAATAAAACTAAATTTATTCTTTTTTTACCGGTATTATAAATAATCTACAGCTAGTATAAATGTGAATAAAAAGCAAAAATATATTCATTAACTTGCTCTAATTTTAAAACCATCCTACTGTCAGGTTTAGTTAGTCGGAGCCCAGTATGCAAGACTGGAGACGTGGGTGAAGCAAACGCGAGGTGCCGATAGGGATGAGACGTAGACGGAGTCAGGATAAGCAGAGGTCGGTTCAGGCAGCAAAGGTTCATACACGATAAGGCAAGCGAAGGGTCAATATCCAAGGAAACAATGATAAGGAAGCACTGCCGTGTATATAGGCAGAGAGCAGAGTATATCTGAGCACTGAGTAAACCAAAGGACACGGATTTATGGTAAGGAGGGAGGGGTTCTCCCTCTGATGTCAGGATGAACCTAATTCCATACACCTGAGAATGCCGCCGACTGTGCCTTTAAGAAGAGGGTTTGTATGCGCGCTCGCCACTAGAGGGCGTGCGAGAGACGGAACGCGTTCTCCCTCTCTGTTGGGACGGCCCTGCATTTGTGTTCCGGCCGTCCTGAAGACCACGGTGCCGGGAAGAAGATCGCGGCACCGCCAACCCCGGGGAGTGAGCAGTTCTGCCACGTCGGACCCCTCTTCGGAAGGAGGACGCGGCATGGGACGAAGTTGACACCTACATTCCTTCACAATTATCTTTTTTTTTTTTTAGTAGTTTTCTACATTTTTTATTTTATTTTATTATTTGAACCTGACCCTAGCTAATTCCCCACTAACTAACCCTCACCACACTAATTACACCATACACGTTACAAATAACAATTCAAATTTTTTTTTCTAGGGACATCTTTTGATGACGTACCTAGTACGCCATTCGTCACGAAGGGGTTAACATACATGATCCATGCATCGAATAGCACATATTTACATAATCGCGGGCCATGCTACTAATGTTCTGACCTGATCAGAGAAGTGCGGATGGCTTTAAGAAATGATTACATAAATTCCAGTAGAATCTTTGCCGTTTCGTTATTCCATCCACAGCATGAATTTTAATTAGCAGAATCTTACGCTATAAGACTGTCAATAGATCGCATCAATTTATTTAACCCTGTCAATGGCACAGGATTGAAATGCTAAAGATATGTTAAATGTGGTCTATGGACCTTAAGAAGAGCCTGATGAAGGATAATAGCATGTTCTTGCCAGCGTTCCCGTGTAGTATTAGCAGTCGGGTGGAATTCCTACGCTGCGTCTCCCCATTTATGTTCCAAGCCTCTGACCTCAAATACACCATATACATTTACAAATAACATTAAAAATAATAAAAACCATTTAGAGTCATAAATAAAAAAGTATTTTTTTGTTTAAACCTCGGTCTTGGAACCCAGGAAATCAATCAATAAAGCGCCCTCTGCCATTTAACTGTATCCATGCAAGTAATCATCATCAGCAGGGTTCACACGCACGCTTACTCTGCAATCACAACATGGGACCCTTTTACTGATGACATCCCGGGTACGTCGTTGGTCCTCTAGGGACATGTTCTCGCCAGTGTTCCTGTGTAGTCTTGCCAGTCCAAAGATCAACGCGGGATCAGACACAATGTCAACTTTATACCGCAATGTATTTTATCATTAGAAGAACAGAAGGAGAGGAGCTTGTTGTCACCTCTGTTGGGTTTATTGCTATTGTTGTAATGTCGCTTGTGTGAGTTACAACCGCACAGGTGCTTTGTCTGACCTCTCCGTGAATCCTGCTTCCCGACACGATATACCAGAGGCGGACAACGGAGCCAAGATGAAAACTGCCTACATATTTAATCTCAGGGTTTACGTTGAAGTACGTGATGCGTCCTTCTCATAACCCTTCTCTGGAACACTTGTAGACACTTCAGACCTCCAGATCTGACTTGGCTCTGGAAAAAGTACCCCCCCCCTTTATGGGCAGAAAGTGCTCCCAATTTATTTCAATGGGAACCCAAACCTGCTTCATTACTGAGTATAAGGGTTATGAATGTTCTCTTGGTCCAGGCTGATACAATGAAGCGTCTGGTCTTTGGCACGATTATAGTTGGTTTTAAGGCATTTTAAATCGATATCAATAATCAATACGAGTTTAACACTTCGGTTCTTGAGAACTAGATCGGGGTTGTTTGCATTTGCCGTCAGGATCTATTTATAAAGCAAAACAAATATTTTACTGAAACGCTTAGTATTGACTAGCTTTCTAACAATTATTCCATCAGCATTACGTTCTGCCAGAATTATAATGTATCTGTGTCTTCTGTTTGTTCCGTTGACTCCAGACGCGCGTTTCCGGCTTAGAAATGTACTTAAAGTGAATCTGTCACCTATACAATGGCTACCGATGAGTGATTATATAGAAGCACAATCTATATACTGTGATAGCAGAACCGCAAAGACTTTGAATCGTCAACCCACGAAGATTAATACGGACGGCAGTTTAAAGGGGAACATTCGCCTCCTATAACTAAATCAGTGTAGAAAACCATTTGTGGTCGTGGTCTAGGGGTGGAAATGGTGACCAGGAGAGGGTAACGACTGGTCTGAGCTGTGCCGTATAGACGTAGAAGTAGGGATTGGGTGCCTAGCTTTTGAAAAGTGGAAAGAAGAGGAATGTAATAACAACAACAACATAATGGATATCAGCCGTTTGTATGATTCTCGCTCTGTTATCTGAGCCCAATCTACTAAACACCCCGACTCCTTATCATACTGCCTGTGGGGAACAATAGAATGGCTTAGTCTTAATTACCCAGCCACTCTGGCTAATGAAAGTCTATGGAGGAACGGACTTCATTATCATCGCCATAAAGCATCAGCTCAGTGTGGTGTTTGAGCCGGGAAAGTCACCCAAAATATCACATGACTGACAGCAACGGCGGCTCCAGGTCTGCAGATAAAGGAACGTAAATGAGATTACATTAATTATTCCTCAACGCCGACCTACATTACTGAATACACCACTGGGGTTTATACCCAAGGAAAATAACTTTTTTTTTCTCCATGGGACTTGCCCTTCAATAATGTGACATCATCAGAACAACAAAACATCATAGTGATAGCGCATTATTCATAATATCTGTTTAATCCCATTCTTCCAACTCATTCTGTCTCCATCCTTCTAATTATAACTCGTGTTTGCTCTCCTACCGTCACCTTCATCCCTGCAAACACTCTGTCCGTGTCCTATTCTCTTCCCCTTCTCATGCAGCCACCTTGGCTCCCCGTAGAGATCCATTTCCTCGTCTTTCTGACGCGAGTGATTGAGTAGACGGGATATTCATTAGCGGTAAGAATCCCCCCCTTCGTATCATTTGCCATCCAGAACCCAACAGCGCAATTCACTAACAAAATGCTGGCTTTTTATTATTATTATACACCGATGATTGATTTATTAAAAGAGAAAGGGCTTTTAATGCACCGTTACGAAGATGAACATTTAGCAGAGGACAGATTTAAATCAGTAAATGATATGACTCTGGGCTCAGAAGCTTGCTATCTGTTTATCGAATAATTAGTAAGAATAATCATATTAGAGAAAGGGTCGCTCCGGCCATTATACGGACTTTAATACAATACATACGAGATGTGTCTTTAACAGACCCGGCACTGGTTTGGCTTGGAGGGGGGTGAATAAGACTCCCCAGTGAACATGCAGGAAAGCCCTCCTATTGATTTCAATGAGAATGCCTTCCTGCCACTGATTGGCTGCCTGAAGTGGCACCAAATAATGGAGCATTGGGGTCCTAAGTTAAGCATTTTATATCTGTTTTTGGTTTTTAAGAATGTATAATAAAATACTCACAGAGTTCTTCTTTAGTGAGATCGTACTTTAAATCTATATAATACGACCAATCCATGCTTTGTTTTATATAGTAAGTTCCATGCCAAATAGTTTCCAATACATCACCATAGAGGGGCATTTAGCTTGTAATTTTTAACCCTTGCAAGAAATTCTCCATGCCAATAACGCTGTGATAGTAGGGATGGTGTGATAGTAGCGATGCTGTGATAAAAGTAATGCTGTGATAGTAGCGAAGCTCTGATAGTAGTGGTGCTGTGATAGTAGCGATGCTGTGATAATAGTGATGCTGTGATAATAGTGATGCTGTGATAGTAGCGACACTCTGATAGTAGCGATGCTCTGATAGTAGCGACGCTCTGATAGTAGCGACGCTCTGATAGTAGCGAAGCTCTGATAGTAGTGGCGCTGTGATAGTAGCGATGCTGTGCTAATAGTGATGCTGTGATAATAGTGATGCTGTGATAGTAGCAACGCTCTGATAGTAGCGATGGTGCGATAGTAGCGACGCTCTGATAGTAGCGACGCTCTCTGATAGTAGCGGCGCTGTGATAGTAGTGGCGCTGTGATAGTAGTGACGTTCTTCATAAAGCCCCTATGACTATGTACTACATAGCTCTTATACATAAGCCCCCACAATGTTTTCAATTCGTTTAAGAAACTCATACATATCTCCTGTATCGCGGGGGAAGCCTCCACAGGAAAAATATTACTATGTTCTGTTTTCCTTCCACTGTTAATTAGAGAATTGATGTCAAGTATTGATTTTGACCTCCAGGATCGTCACACGGATGGGGAGCATTAGTTCTTTCCAAAAGGCGCCAGAGGAGGAATGGTACCCTATGGAATTCTATGCGTTCCTATAGGATCGTTACAGTAAGTGAGCATACACAAGAGGTGATACACAGGATATTTAACATGTCACAGGGTCCCAGTGCAATCCGGGAGATGACTCATTCTAATTAAGTCTCTCTGGCTTATTACCGACAGGCTCCAGGTCAGAGCAAAACCCACCCTCTATCTGATTAGCTGCCGGAAACTGGAACACAAAATTCACAGACATCAATTATCTTTCTGCTGGCTGTCAGTTTAACTCCAAACGGCCGAGACTTGGAAATGAGATATTATTAAAAACTCTCCGCTGCACACAGCGATATGGGGGGGGGGTAGCATGGTCTTCTATGAAAACGTACAATCTAACACCGAGCCCAGCGTTCTAATGCGCATGCAAAGCCACAAAAGGGTGCCGCTATTTTATAAAATGTTCTAAAAAATATAATTTGGGAAACATTTATTACACAAAACCAAATGCAGTAATCGAATAGCGGGCCCCACTAAATAAAGAATGCATATTAAAATACTTTCTATGTACCTTAATGAGCATTATTTAACAAAGGGGATAAATACAGACTTAGCTTAGGTAGAAGCTGCAGTAAGTATGTTACATTGTTCATATAAGTATGTACGTTTAAAGTGACCCCTCAGCTATTATATGTATTATAACACATACAATAATAATAATAATAATAATAATAATACAATCATATCCAAAAAACACAAAACATATGCAACAGTGATAATACTATAAACAGCTAACAAACATAATAACATGGGACACGTGTTTCATTTTCACGTGTAAGCCAATTCCCTGTTACTTACTTTGATTTTATAAATTCTTCCTTGTTAAGCTATTAACATATCCATCCATCCATCTCCAGAGGCAGACAAATGTCATTGCTCTAATCAGCTAATACAGAGCTGAAGATAATTGATTAGAACTCTGATCCCCGAGAGGAATATTTATTGTCTAAAATTTCACAGCGTGCGGGTAAAAAAAAAAATTGGATCTTACCTGCCATCAAAATCTGATACGATATGCTTTTACAGGGAAGCTATCACATTTCAGATTACCTTCCATAGCTGTCGTTTGTCCTCACCTGAAACACGCAGAATCTACTGTTTGCCCCCACTAAGTTTATCTAAAAAAATGAAATGGGGGGCTGATAATTTACCCCCCTCTTCTCCAACGCGTGTGCAGTAGGCCACGGGGGGAATTAAATAAGACGGTATACTCCCAACTACATCTCCCCTCACCCCTATCACCCTGAGCTTTAATGGGATCCATAGTTTTGGATGGGGCACATTTAAGTCAAGGGAGGATGCAATGCATTCACTAAACACTAGGGGCCACTGGCGCACAGGAGTATATATATATATATACACTCCTGCGCAGCCAGCAACCGTTTTACAATCCGCAGCCATCAGGCGCAGTGGAGATTGTACTTTGGCATTTTTTTTTATATTATTTTTTAGTACCTTTGGGGGTTTTTTATTATTTTATGATCACCCTATTGTTTTCAGTCATTCATTCATTCATTCACGATTTTATCTCAGATGTGAGATGTTCCCTATACTTGTTACAGGCTTTTAGCTAGTATTTTTTAAGGTTTTTTTATGTTTTAAGGTTCTTTTCTATACTAAGAAAATGCGGATGTAGCTATTTGAAGCCATCGCAATCAACGCGTTAATCCTTGCACTGCCATTGGCCGGACATCAAAGAAGCCGAGAGCCTTCTATTCACATACGGAAGGTTCCATAAAAGCATCTATTTCAATTGAAACCAGTTTACGCGTCCTCGTGGGACTGGGCTCCATCTCCATGCACCATGTCAACATCACATGAATGCACTTTGAAGAAGTAAACATCCGATCCTTCCTTTTGTGATTCCCAAATGCCTAACAAATGTATAGATCAAATTGCGCGTCTGTTTTTCTGTGTTCATTGGGATATAATAAGCTGCAATGGTGCGTTGCAGCATACAAAAGGGCCCATTTTTAGTAGGAGGAATAAAAAAGTAGAACATATTTGGTTGCCAGGATCTCGACGGAAGAATCAGAAATCTGGGATTCTATTTCCCCTAAAAATTGCTTTAGAAGTAGAAAAACTATTTTGCCGGTTGCTTGGAAACCGATTGGCTGCTCTTATTAACAAACAAGCAGACGGCGTTTCAACGGTTGTAAAATGTTGAGATTGGTGTGAAAGCGGGAGAGCGAGCTGCGGGAGGTATGGAGTAAATCCCGTTACAGCAGAGGACCACGGCGCATGTACAGCTTGAAGAATTCAGATAATCAGCTGATCATATGGAATCTCCTATGAAGGAAAACCAGCCATGGATCAAGGATGATGAAATATTGAGATGTCTACTTAATGATGAAAAATGGGCTGTATGGTTCTTATGTTCGTTGCTCAGTTTCTTACCTTGCGAATCAGACAGGAATGTATGAAGGTTTGGGATAAAGTTCCCTGTCTAACCACGATGAAGACCCAAAAGGTGGTGACCAAGATTATACAAAAATGGGATGAAGGCCACTTCTACCTGCATTCCTCCATCCTACGTACCAGGTACGAAGGTATGTAAGTTTGGGATAAGGTTCCTTGTCATAACCATGAGGAAAACCATAAAGCTAATACTGAGGATAGAGGTGGTGAAGGTCAGGTCTACCTTCATTCCTCCATCGGAAATACCAGTGCCACACAAGATTCTGCATGGTGTATGAAAGCCATAGAGAAGGTGGACTCAGTAGATGCGTTTCTAGAAGGTATTCTCTCACTCAACAAAAAAATCCTTTAGGTAAAGATATAACTCAACCTATCGTCCATGGCTTATGGGACCATACAGTAAGGTCTGCACAGTATGGACCTGTCCATCTCCATATCACAAGTAGATTCTAAGAGACAACCACGTAAGAAGACACGCTTCTCTTGGTGAACTGAAAAGCAGGGACCTTTTCCGACTTCTAAATAATGAACAGAACCAGCTATGTGCGCCGAGGACAGATATGAACCGTGGTGACAACAGACAATGTGTCAGCAGCGGTACGGGGAACAAAGGAATGGACTGTCTTCTAAATGGAATCCTATGCACAATGGCTTAGTGCTAACGCAGAGGTCACCCCAGACTAAGGATCCAGTGTCCTAAACTTGTGAGGAACTATTCCGAGTTCTTCCATTATCTGGAATGTGTTTGTGTGTAAAGCCCCGGCTGGAATGGGCATTTGCTTATTAGAAGCACCCGCTTCATTCCAGACACTTTAAATAACATACTCCAGATAACAGACAAAGCAAGCGCAAAGGCAGAGAACGGTCAGAAACAATACATTATGAAAAACAAACGGAAAACGTACACGCAGATAGGCGACCCTCGCGATTCTAGCCACACAAGGGCGAGATGTCATCCGTAATGCAACTAATATACTATATATAATATCATATATAATATCAGACTGCTTACAGAATCAAGCACGTGCGTTCATCTATTTACAGATCATTCTCTAACAAAATGTATAGATCAACTATTTATGTATAAGAGGCACATTGTCTAATATATAAGATGTCAAATCATGCGATATGGAAACTTAAATACTTTCAATTTTAATCTGATACTTAGTAACATGCAAATTTATAGACACAATTCCAAAGGATATTAAAAACAATCTAAATATGATGATTCCTGGACCGCTACATGAAAGTATACATATATACCTTTCATTAAAGCAATATAGAAAAAGATGTAAGGTTTAATACGATTTGGGGACCTCAGAGGTCTCTTCTTCAGATGTTTTTTTTCCAGAGGTCCCCAAAACATGCCACCTTTACATCTTAATCATTCTTGGCCCAATAAAAAGGTATCAGCTTCCACTAAAGACTCCTTTTTAGGGCTATCACGGCTCTATCCATTTCTCATCTCTTGATCTAAATCTAAATATCCCCAAGATTTTAAGAGTCAGGCTACATATATTCCTCATTGGCCCTGGAGATTAGCGGCATATTATTGGCACAGAAGCTTACATTTTGGGAATACTCTCGTTAATCATATACTTTTGTATTTTTCCCGATCTGTTCGACCCCCAGAAGCCTTTCTGCTGTCACCTCCAAGTCAAGCTACGTCCCCACGTGGCCCACCGGTCGGGAACACACCAGAGAAAAATCTAGAAAAATATTGCATTGCTCAATAATACAAAACAACACAATTAGAATGTAATTTTGTTTCGCACGAAACGCTCTCTGTATAAATCCCCTCCCAAATTGCCAGCGTTCTGAAGAGGTTGAACTGAACAAAGTGTCCACGGCTCAGCAAAACCTTACTTTGAATAATATCCATCTTGCAGGGCTCTTATTGAGGTAAGGGGCACATAGCATTCATAATTTTATTTCTCCTTAATAAAAAAAATTGTGTATCGTCCCATGTCCAAAATAGCCAATTTTTACCCTCAATCTCTATGTTTGTATTTTATTTCCTCTTTAGGTCAAAGTCATGGGGGGGGGTGACGGCCCGGAGGTGATATTGAAGGAGACACAAAGGATGAGGACGTCATTTGTATGGAGGAGCGATGGGGGGGTGGCTCAGGACATGGATGGGACACTGGGTGGAGAGGTGGTACATGTTCTGAAGCTGGTTTAGTTGGCCTGGTGATATCGAGGCAGGGAGGCTGGGGTAATGCCGTGTACGGGGCAGGCGGTCGGGTATTTGAGGTATTTGTGATATTATGGATAACAGGATGATACGGGCAGTTACGTTTCCATTTGCTGGGGTCAGGAAGTGTTACCTCCTCCTCCGTCGGGCTGCCGGCAGGGACGCCGAGACGTAGCCTGCGCAGCCGGCTCCCTGCTCGTGCCGTCGCGGTGAGCAGCCGCCGGGTCCGTTCGCCTGCGAGACGCGCGTCCCCGGCGAGTTCGCGGGATAATTCCGGGGCGCGCGCCTCCACGTCGTGAGAGCCGTTCGCGCATGCGCGAACGGCTCATCTCATGAATATTCATGTCGCTCTTAAAGCGACATTTATTCTTTTTTCTCCTCCCCCTAATTAGGAGGGTAGGAGGATCCATATGGTTGGAGGGATATTTAAACCCTCATTTGGCACTACACCATTGCCTGTGTTAGTGCCTTTTTGCCTTCCACTAGCGTTATTCCTGATTCAGCTTTCTGGTTTTGACTCCTGCTTATTCCTGACCTCCGTTGTATCGCTGCCTGCCCTGACCTTTGCTTGTGACCCCGACTACTCTTTTGCCTGACCCCTCGGATACCGTTGTTATTTATTATTTATTTTTTGTTCCTGAGTTCCACCTTATCATTATTCTTGGTGATATACTACCTGTCTCCTGTGCCTGGTGGCAGTACGTCCTCTCTCCTCCAGAGGGCGCTGATTCTGCAGCGCGGATCCAGAACCTGTACCCTGGTCGTGACAGTTAACACAGGCCACTAATATGGATCCCGCAGAATTGGCAAGGATGTCCAACCATCAAGAGAGACAAGATCAAGTCTTAGCCGCTCATGCGTCGCAGCTCCAATCCTTGGACAGAAAGTTGGACGACGTGACTGACATGCTCCGATCATTGGCCACGAATCTTGCACCTTCAGTCTCCCAAAGTGCATCGTCGGATGTCCCACCTCCTGCGCCTGGAATGAGTCCTTCTGTTAAAGCACCAAAGATGCCCTTGCCTGAAAAATTCTCTGGAAACCCACATGAGTGTAGAGGGTTTCTGAATCAATGCACCCTACACTTTCGTGCACATCCTCACACCTTCGCTTCCCACAACAACAGAGTGACTTTTATTATCAATTTATTAAAAGGAGAAGCGTTAGCGTGGGCCTCGCCGTTACTGGAACAGGACTCTTCCATTTTGGACGACGCCGACGTCTTTATTTCTTCGTTCAGGGCTGTATTTGATGCTCCTGGGAGACGTGAATCAGCCGAATCCAACTTAATGGAGATACAGCAAGGAAGAAGAACAGTGGCGCAGTATGCTGTAGAATTCCGCACACTCGCTTATGAAACTGACTGGAATGTCAGCGCGTTAACTGCTGCCTTCCGTAGGGGGCTGAATGAGTCCTTGAAAGACGCTCTCACCTATCGAGATTTACCTCGTGATCTGGAGAACTTAATTACTTTATGCCTACGATTAGAAGCCAGAGGTCTAGAGAGAAGATTTGAACGAGAGAGAGAGCGAGACAGAAGGCCACGTCAATTTCGGCCTCCAGTTCGTCCTATTGTTCACCCTTCTCCTGAACCAGTTCCTGCGGCCGCGGAACCTATGGAAATAGGCCCGGTACTCCATCTTTCAGCCGATGAGAAACAGCGTCGTAGATCCTTGGGCCTATGCTTATACTGTGGGCAGAAGGGACATTTGATTTTTGCATGCCCCAAGAAGTCGGGAAACGCCAGAACTTAGTGAAGGTCGGAGGTGCTTCACTAAGTGCTACTGTAGCCACACCTCTTCAACCCCAAAGACTGTTTGTTCCCATCAAGCTGCAGTGGCAAGGCCACCAAGTGGCCACCCAAGCTTTCATTGATTCAGGAGCAGCAGAAAATTTTATAGACAAGACCTGGGCTATGGATAATAACATACCCCTAAAGCCAAAGACTCCGAAAACAGCTATTTCTGCATTAGACGGGACTCCCCTAGGAACAGGAATGGTGTCCTCTCAGACGGATGTTATCGGTGCAGTAGTCGGCGTACTACATTTCGAGGAGATACAATTCGATGTCCTGTCCAGTCCTCATATACCCATTATCCTGGGAATGTCATGGCTCCAATCTCACAACCCCAGCATCGATTGGAGAGAAGGACAGATCTTGGCCTGGAGTAAGGAGTGTTTAAAGAAATGCTGTAACCCTCCCACTAAGTTAAATTGGATACTGGACACTCCAGCTGAAGACCCCCGTCATCTAATACCATCTCAGTACTGGGACTTTCTGGATGTCTTTTCTAAACAAAAGGCGAACACCTTACCTCCTCACCGTGCGTATGACTGCACCATAAAGCTGTTACCCGGTACCAGTCCACCTAAGGGGCACACGTACCCATTATCTCAACCCGAAAATCAAGCTTTGGCTCAATACATTGAAGAGAGTTTGGAAAAAGGATTCATCAGACCCTCAGCGTCTCCAGCCGGTGCAGGGTTCTTTTTCGTTGCCAAGAAGGACGGCTCTTTACGCCCCTGCATCGATTACCGGGGGTTAAATAAGATAACAGTAAAGAATAAATACCCTCTTCCTCTCATAACCGAATTATATGACCAGTTAAAGGACGCCACCATCTTCACCAAACTTGACCTCCGTGGGGCATATAATCTGATTCGTATTCAGGAGGGTGATGAATGGATGACCGCCTTCAATACTCGATACGGGCATTATGAATATCTAGTTATGCCTTTCGGACTGTGTAACGCCCCGGCAGTTTTTCAGAATTTTGTGAATGACATCTTTCGAGACATGTTGCTATCTCATGTTATGGTGTACCTAGATGACATCTTGATTTATTCCCAAAATCTGACTGAGCATCGGCGACATGTTTCTCAAGTACTGCAGCGTTTAAGAGAACATTCACTATACGCCAAGGCCGAGAAATGCGAGTTCGAATGCGACAAAGTCAAGTTCTTGGGTTATATCCTGTCTCCTGGACAGTTAGAGATGGATCCAGACAAGCTAGCAGCTATTAAAGACTGGGAAGAACCTTCTGACGTCAAGGGCGTGCAACGATTTGTGGGATTTGCTAATTATTATCGTCGCTTCATCCGGAACTTCTCTCAAACCATTGCCCCCATCATTGCTCTCACCCGAAAAGGGGCGAATCCCAAATCCTGGACCCCTGTGGCAAAGGAGGCTTTTGCGAAACTAAAGTTGGCCTTCACGACAGCTCCTATTCTACAACGTCCTAATCCAGACTTACCTTTTGTCCTGGAAGTTGACGCATCGGAAAGTGGAGCCGGGGCCATCCTGTCCCAGCGTAATCAGGAATCTAATCGTCTCCATCCATGTTCATATTTCTCTAAGACCTTTACCCCAGCTGAACGAAATTATGACAACGGAAATCGGGAACTGTTAGCTATCAAATTAGCCTTAGAAGAATGGCGTCATCTTCTTGAAGGAACTACCATTCCCGTTACAATCCTGACCGATCACAAGAATTTGGTCTATATTGAAAAAGCCAAAAGACTTAATCCCCGTCAGGCTCGATGGGCGCTGTTTTTTACCCGCTTCAATTTTTCGATTTCATTTCGCCCGGGTTCAAAGAATCGCAAAGCAGATGCTTTATCCAGGAAACACGAAACACCTAATTTTGACACCCCTGTTGAACCCATCATACCTCCGACCAAAATCATTGCCACCATTCACAACACCCTCATGTGGCACATCTCCAAATCACAGACACCTCGTCCTAAGGGACTGATGCCACCTCCTGGGAGATTATTTGTTCAGCCGCGGTTTCGTAAAGCCGTCCTATCCTGGGGTCATGCTTCTCCAGTAGCGGGCCATCGGGGAGTTCGGAATGTGAAATTTCTGCTCCAGAGACATTTTTGGTGGCCTTCCATGACTCGGGACATTGTAGACTTTGTACAAGCGTGTAACGTATGTGGTCATAATAAAATACCTCGCATCAGACCGGCAGGATTGTTATGTCCACTACCCGTTCCGGAACAACCATGGCAACACATAGCCATGGATTTTGTTACAGACCTACCTCCCTCCAAAGGCCACACGACAATTCTGGTTGTAGTTGATCTGTTCAGCAAGCAAGCTCATTTTATCCCTCTCTCCAAACTGCCGTCTGCCAGTACCTTAGCCGAGACCTTCATGAAAGAAATCGTTCGTTTACACGGTGTACCTCAAAGAATAATTTCTGATAGAGGATCACAATTCATTTCCAGGTTTTGGAGGGCCATGTGCAAGCTCATGGGAATAGAACTGCATTTTTCATCTTCTCATCACCCGCAATCCAATGGACAGGCTGAGAGAGCTAACCAGGTACTGAAACAGTATCTTAGGATGTATGTCTCAGAAGACCAGTCAGATTGGTCTACACTATTACATCTTGCTGAATGGTCTTACAATAGTTCATTTCATGAATCTTTAAAGATGTCTCCTTTCAAAGCAGTTCATGGATACGAACCCCAGTTATGGCCTCAGGAGGCCAGTTCCACAGGGGTTCCTGCGGCAGAAGCCCAATTTCAAGTTCTGCGAGACCATTGGGCAAGACTGGCCGAACATTTAAAACATACTAAAGAACTGCAAAAGAAGACAGCTGACAAATATCGGTCCAGAGGACCTATACTTAATCCCGGTGACTCTGTGTGGCTCTCAACTAAATATCTGCATCTTCAGCAAGCCGCCAGAACTTTGGGACCCAAATACATTGGGCCTTACAAGGTTAAAGCAAGAATTAACGAAGTTACTTATTCCCTGGTTTTACCTAAAACTATGCGCATCAATAACGCATTTCATGTCTCGTTACTTAAACCTGTGGTGACTAATCAATTCTCTTCCTCGGTCCGTGTTCCTGCACCAGTAATGATACAAGATGAAGAAGAATATGAAGTTCAGACTATCTTAGATTCCAGAAAGAAACGGGGGCAATTACAGTATTTTATTAGGTGGAAGGGATACGGTCCTGAGGAGAGTTCTTGGATCCCAGCCTCTGATGTTCATGCTCCTGCCAAGATTCGTGCTTTTCATTCCAGATTTCCACAGAAACCTGCTCCTGATCGCCAGGATGGCTCTCGTAGAGGGGGGGGTACTGTTACCTCCTCCTCCGTCGGGCTGCCGGCAGGGACGCCGAGACGCAGCCTGCGCAGCCGGCTCCCTGCTCGTGCCGTCGCGGTGAGCAGCCGCCGGGTCCGTTCGCCTGCGAGACGCGCGTCCCCGGCGAGTTCGCGGGATAATTCCGGGGCGCGCGCCTCCACGTCGTGAGAGCCGTTCGCGCATGCGCGAACGGCTCATCTCATGAATATTCATGTCGCTCTTAAAGCGACATTTATTCTTTTTTCTCCTCCCCCTAATTAGGAGGGTAGGAGGATCCATATGGTTGGAGGGATATTTAAACCCTCATTTGGCACTACACCATTGCCTGTGTTAGTGCCTTTTTGCCTTCCACTAGCGTTATTCCTGATTCAGCTTTCTGGTTTTGACTCCTGCTTATTCCTGACCTCCGTTGTATCGCTGCCTGCCCTGACCTTTGCTTGTGACCCCGACTACTCTTTTGCCTGACCCCTCGGATACCGTTATTTATTATTTATTTTTTGTTCCTGAGTTCCACCTTATCATTATTCTTGGTGATATACTACCTGTCTCCTGTGCCTGGTGGCAGTACGTCCTCTCTCCTCCAGAGGGCGCTGATTCTGCAGCGCGGATCCAGAACCTGTACCCTGGTCGTGACAGGAAGGTGGCATCTCTATCCAAACATATATTATTAGAGATGAGATTCCACTCTAACCCCAGAAAAGCCCCTGCCTGCCTGCAACCACTTCCTCTTCCTGTCAGCTCCGAGTGGGCGGGACTTAGATCCATGCAGAGCTAAGCTGTTAGCTGTTCAGGCTTTAGTGTAAGAGAGATGGGGCAGCCCCAGCCATTGGTAGAAGAACAACAAAGTCTTATTAAGTGACAGCTGTGGTCTACTTACCGGGGCAAAAAGAAAAGTAACTTAAATTACTCCGGGAAGCTGAGGGTAAAGTGTGGAGCAGCTACGTAGTCCAAACCTTTTTATCATTTTTTATTGGTCGTTCTGGGGTGACGGGGCTTTATTAACACTTTTATAACTACCTCCCCGGTCAGTGCGTTTGCGGACGGCAGATTACAGGGTGTAGCGGGTATGAGGAGGAGACCGGCCGGTATACCGGTAATCTAGCATGCGCAGCATACGTGACCTGGCATTGCCATGTTGGGTGCAGTTCTTATATCGTCCCCTCTGGGTAAAAATAAGACGATATTTCTCGGCAGGATTCGGATGCGTACCATGACGTTATCACACACTGGCACAAACACAGAAAGTATTTTTGTCTACTGTGCTGCTTTTAGTGAGGGATCCAGTACCCAGTATGTACTATAATAAGTGATCCAGTAATCTGTATTTCCTATAGTAAGTAATCCAGTAATATGTGCTGCTTTTAGTGAGGGATCCAGTACCCAGTATGTACTATAAGTGATCCAGTGATCTGTATTTATTATAGTAAGTAATCCAGTAGTATGTGCTGCTTTTAGTAAATGATCCAGTAACTGGCAGCTCCTCTAAGCGATCCAGTAATTGATCCTTTTTGTAATTGATCCACTAATCTGTACTTCATTTAGTATTTGATCCGGTAACCTTTGGAGTCTTTAGTAAGTGATCAAGTAAACTGTATCTTCTTAAAACTGTGATCCAGAAAATGCCCGTTTCCTTTGGTATATAATCTACTAATCCGTGGATCCTTTAATAATTGATCTTGTAATGAAGTTACAGGGCCAGGCAAATCCAGTAGCCTGTAATCCGCTCTTAAAGATTTAGCGCTAGTTTTTTTTGTATGATTAATATGGATTATTCTTGAAGGGCACTAAAAAAAAAATATTTGTATCGAATCTTAGTAAGTGATCCAGTACCCAATATGTACAATAATAATAATAAATAATAATAATAAATAATAATAAATAATAATATGTACTATAATGTACTATTTGTGAGTTTTGATTTTAATGCCAGACTGGGGATCAGTCAAAAGGGCATTATCCAGTAGAGCAATATATTCACCAGAACCGTCTACATTGTAGTGAAAGCAAGGAAAGGATCCAGGCAGGATGTAAATTCTATTGAAAGTACCGTACTTTTATTCTAGGACCCGTGGCTCATAAAAAGCTTCAGATAGGTCAGATCCTTTGAGGTTCTGGAATTCTTCTGGCTAAACACATTAGAGATAACAAATTTACAACATACCTGAGAGAATGAGATATCTTCCCAATTGTTACTATTTGGAAATATGCTGTTTTTTTTTAATGAAATGATACATTAGAGGAAAAAAACAGAAAACTCATACACTTTTCAACCTGATACGGAAGATTTAGGAGCCGTGTGTCTATCCCGCACATGTTTAATACCCTCACTGTATTACCCTCTACCACTTCTGCCGGGAGGCGCTTCCACTTATCTACAAATCTTCCTTACATTCCATCTAAACCTCTGACCCTCTAGTTTCAGATTATGGCCTCCTCTTCTAACGTAGACCTCCACAGAATAAAAGGGCCTGATAGAACAAACAGGTTTTGGGAGGATATAGTAATAATAATAATATAGTAAGATATAATAATAGATATGAATAATATATCGCTGACTGTATATTATTGGATATTAATGTGTTTGACTTGGACACCCAAATGGTACAACAATCCTTAAAACCACTATATGCTATTCTGCAAATCAATCTGTACATACAGAAAAAGGACCCCGGAGATGTCTCTAATGTAGGTTGTTTTTTTTTTGTTTTTATTTTTAAAAAGTGGATTTTTATATTTTAACAGAATTGCGTTTGTATCAATAAATGGCTGGGGCGTATCAGAGCGATATAGTAATGTGTTATGGGGACACCTAGTGGAAGAGAGCGAGGGGCATCGCCCAAACACTCCGAGCCGTCGCATGAGACCGATGGGATGATCGATAACACCAGCAGATCAGCGAATCCCCCCCCCGGGGGCGCGGACCGGAAACAGACATTAACCAGATTAACGCAAATCTACTCAATGCCGTCATGTGGATGGGAAGCGAGGAAGGACCGTAAAGCGGAGCCGTCACGTTCACAGCTTTTAGTTGGGATTAAGACTCGTTCATCAAAACCGCCTGCAACTCCTGCTTGTTAATCAGTGCAATGCTTCATTTAAAGTCACTTTATCATCTACTCTGAATGAAACACTTCGCAGCTAAATGACATCACGCCCAAATCATGAGGAAATAACCAAAAAAATTACATTTTATATATTATTAATTAATTATCAATTAATTGTATTATTATTAGAATTAACTGATTCATTCTTGGTGGGACAGCACCTTTAAAGGGGCAAGCTAGTCTGCAAACAGGTTCACCCCGCTTCTTAAACGGTGGCAGCAAGAAGCAGCAAATAACGCAGATTAACCCCTTAAGGACAATGGGCGGTCCCCATTGAAAACAATGCATTTTGAGCCGGTCTTGTACAGGCTTTGTCATTAAGGGGTTAAAGTACCGGGTAAGTACCGTGATGGACGCGGGTCTTTTAGCTGACAAAAAAAAATAATTATAATATAAATTATAATAAAAGTACAGAGATAGTGGCAGTCCTACCTAGAATCAGACAAAATTGGGCAATTTTAGACACGTCGCTACAGTATTTGAAATTTTAACCAGAAAAACTAAAAACAACTTTAGAATGGGGGGGAACGTGGAAAGCATCGAGACTTCGCTGCTCGGGTTACCAAGGAAACTAAAACTATTTAAAACATTTTATCAGGGTTTCTAATCGCTGCAGATGAATGGCGGATGTAAAATATTACATTTTTTTTTATTGATTCCTGGGAACATGGTGTGTCCAAATATTTTCAATTTTATTTCGGCATTTTTGCCATTTTAAGAATTTTAACCAAAAAAAAGAAGAATTTCTATTCTGGGAATCAACCCAAAAGATAGAATTAACCCCGTCCTGCCCAAAAGAGAAGGCATGTTTACATTCCTGCACTGTATTATTATTATTATGTATTGTTTTCTATATAGCGCCATCAGATTTCGCAGCGCTGTATTAGTATAGTCAGGAACTCTCAGGGTTTTTGCCCCAATCTCCTTACTCTTTACCCTTACTCCCCCCCCTTGTACTTACTTTCAGCAGTCCTGCGGCGAGTCTCCCTGCTCGATCTCGGTGCCGGCTTGTAATGCTGAGCACCGGAAATGACATCATCTTTCGGCGCTCAGCATTACAAGCCGGCAGCGAGACCGAGCTAGAGGGCTCGCAGAGGAGAGAGAGGGGCGCCGAGCGGGCAACTTGGTAAGCGAAAACCACTCGGCGCACCTCTCTCTCTCTTTCGCTTTAAAAATAATAATAATAATAAAAAAAACGGCAGTTGCCCCACTCGGCTCCATTGTCGGGCCGGCCCTGGCCAGGATTATATCTAAGACTCCCAATTGGTGCTTTTGGTTCCAGTACTGTTATGGTTGACATGCCTGCTTGAATGCAGTCAATGCATTTCAATGTTTCCATGAGGACCTTGTGTTAGGGCATTTTAAGTATAAATCATTTCAATTCACCACATAGAATCTTCACAATGGTCTATTAAAGGGTTAATCTTTCCAGAATCTCAGGGTCAGCTGATTTTGAAAGTTCCCAGGTATGTGTATTAGCCTCTACCACTTCTGCTGGGAGGCTGCTCCATTTATCTATCATTCTCTCAGTAAAAAACTACTTCACGCTAGATTCCGGTCTCTTGTTGTAACTTTTCCCCTCCTCTGAAATAAATTCCACCCTGTACTTTATTAAATCCCTTTATATATTTTAATGTTTCTCTCCCGTCCTCCCTCTCTCTTCTCTCCTCCGAGTTAAGTATTTCTCGGTTTCTCTGCGAATTAGTGGCGTAATTGGATGTGATTTGTACTTTTATATATAGAGGTTAAATACCATCCCTTTAAGTCACGCCAGGACACAGGAGGGTAGAAAAATGCATTTTATTTCTTCAAAACTGGAAGAAAATGCCTTCCATTTGTCATCAAAAAAAGAAAAGAAAAAATAAAGCGATGCAGTGAAAGGTGAGAATTCTCAGTTCTGGCAGCAAAAGAAAAAAAAAGATCATTTCAAATTCCTTTTAAGGACAAATAAGTGGGATTCTGTCAGATATTGAAAGCACCGGATGATTTTCCTGTCTGTAACGGGGAGTTGATGCCTGCAAAGTTTTTGCCGCAAGTGGATTTTTGCTTGCGCTTTTTGTTCGTTAACCAAACCGGTTTGCAAATGTTTTAGTTTAACCCTTTGAGCGCTAGGAGGCTGGATGCTTTTTCCCTCAAGGTGGGGCACGTTAAGACCCAGGCACTCCTGCTAACCAAGGTGATAGGGTGACGGCAGTGATGCGGCATGAACCGAGAATGTGTGTGTTAGTGTATGGTGTTAGTGTGTGTTAGTGTATGGTGTTTGTGTGTGTTAGTGTATGGTGTTAGTGTATGGTGTTAGTGTGTGTTAGTGTATGGTGTTAGTGTGTGTTAGTGTATGGTGCTAGTGCGTGTTAGTGTATGGTGCTAGTGTGTGTTAGTGTATGGTGTTAGTGTGTGTTAGTGTATGGTGTTAGTGTGTGTTAGTGTATGGTGCTAGTGCGTGTTAGTGTATGGTGCTAGTGTGTGTTAGTGTATGGTGTTAGTGTATGGTGCTAGTGTGTGTTAGTGTATGGTGTTAGTGTGTGTTAGTGTGTGTGTGTTAGTGTATGGTGTTAGTGCGTGTTAGTGTATGGTGTTAGTGTGTGTGTTAGTGTGTTTGTGAGTGTATGGCGTTAGCATGTGGGAGTATCTGGTTTTTTTACATGTGTGTGTTAGTCAGCATATGGTGTTACAATGTGCGGGTTATCTGGTGTAAGCATGCGTGTGAGTGTTAGCGTATGGTGTTAGCGTGAGTGTCTGTGTCAGTATATGTTGTTGAGAGCGTCAGGAGTGAGCCTAGGGTTATCAGCACAAGGGAAAGGAGTGAGACTGTGTGTGTGTCCAAACTTTGTATAATGGGGAAAAACATGTACAAAACTCATACTTTCCCCCCATTATTTCCCCATATTTGTCAAACAAAGAGTTAAAAGCAATTAAAACTAAATATTTTCCTTAGAAGCCCTATAGCACATTTATCATTATATATATATATAGTGTTATGTACATGTGACTAGGTGTAGGTGTAGTACATAATATATTGCAGGGTAGGTACACTTAAGAAGGAGTTAAACTCAACAATTAGTCCATGGAAACAAAGTATAGCTAGAAAAAAAAAACCACATTTGCTCAGCTAGCTGAGGGTGATGGGAGTTCAGAAGTTCATTGGTCCATTTTTTTTAAATTGAAACATTCAAAAAATGTATTTTTAACCCCTTCAGGTTAATTAATGAATATTAAAGTAGTAACAAAGTACTTTAATATACGTTCAACATTAAATAACATTTTTACAATCCTTTGACATCATCAATTTAAATAATTTAATTAAAAGAAATCTAAAATAAACATATTTAAAAAAAAAATATTTAAAAATTTGCTTCAAAAACCTCTTTTGTTGCATTGAATAATAAAAATTACCGAATTAAACCAACACCTTTTTTCCCCCCTCCATTTATCTCACCTTTCTGCGCCTCGTAATAGCACTCCTGAGATTAGGGGTAATAATGTGTACTCGGCAGGACGGGGTTTTCTAATAGTGTCAGGAAAATACACGTTTTTATTTTCAGGATCGGCGTGTAGAAAAGAATAAAGCAGCAAATTGGTAATAGCTTCCACCTGGCCGATTTCCCACCTTGTCTGTCTGTATCTGCTGTTTACGGGCGGAAAGAACATTATCTGCGTCCTGGCAGGCAGCGCGCTCGCCAAACACAATAATTACGTCTGGATTCCGTGTTTACTTGGGGATTCGGACCGAGGATTTCTTTAGTTTGGGTCAGAGGCTAGCGCTCGTTAAACAAACGTAACTGCTGCAGATTCCCAAAAATCTAATAAAAATCTAATATTAAAATTGAATTAAATAATATTATTTAGATTTAAATTTATTGTTTTTATTTAAATATTCCTAAACTTTGTAGCAATTAATTGGGTCATAAAACCAATTAATATTCTAAAACAGCAGATAAGACTCGCTTGGCCCGTCCAGTCCCTGGTCTCGTCTTAGATGCAGGAGCCGTACGCCTATCCCATGCATGTTTAACCCCTTAAGGACAATGGACGGTCCCTAAACCCATTGAAAACAATGCATTTTTGAGCCCGTACATGTACAGGCTTTGTCATTAAGGGGTTAAATCCCCTAACTGTATTACCCTCTACCACTTCTAATGGGAGGCTGTTCCACTTATCTAACACTCTCTCAGTAAAGCAAAACTTCCTTACATTCCATCTAAGCCTCTGACCCTCTGGTTGACCAATATGGGTAAAAACGTGTTTAATAACAGGTGCAGGACTCCGGTGAAATCTATAATTTATTATTATATATTAATATATCAATTCATTATGGTTTCCCGTATCCAGCTTGATGTCATAAGATCATTGTCTTTTGTGGCTGATTTTAGAGTCTGGAGTCGGGTCCGCTGGGAACCCAACAGAAAGGCCTCAAGGGTCTCATTTTCTTTTTTTTATAATTTCTCTTGAGAAAATTCTACGACTTCCGACCCCTGAGGCTTAACTGATTGGCCGCGGTCCGCTAGACACGCGGGTGAAGGGGGGCAACAGAGTGACCCCTCTACTACGCAAACTGGATACATTTACATAGATGATGAGCCTGTGATTCGAGCAGCCCGATCAGTGGCATGAAATGTCAGGCTGTGGAGCAGGAGGGCAGCTGGAGCAGCAGGGTGGCAGCTTCTAGGACAGGTAAATGTTTTCTTTATCGTTTTCATTTGGAAGATCGTATATGAAAGTACTCACAGGGTGTCCGGGTTAATCACAGAGCATTTTAATACGCGTTCTTCTATAGAGGGACTGTCCCTTTAAGGTTTGGGACAGGTAAGCCATGCGCAGCCCGCTGCTCAGCTGCTAAAGCAGATTACTCATGTTCATATTTTTAGAATTTAGATGCATATGACCTGTTTCGTTTATTTAGTTATAAAGATTATCATTATTGGTTATTATTCGTGCTGATAGGGCCCTTCCATTTGTTTCTATGGCGACACGTATGCTCATTGCAGAAGCTGTCTGAAGGCTGTAAAGATTATATCACTCATATAAAAAAAATGTATGAAATCTGATAAAACAAACATCCCAAATATTTTAAAGGGAGATGCAATTGCCCCTCGTCCAGGCCCGGACTGGGGATGACGAGGTAGCCATGGCTTTAAGGCTGGTGGCGGCCGACGGCTGGATACGAGAGGCTCCACGTTATGTTTTTAATGCTAATTAACATACCGGGGAGCTCTACAGGCTCCGCCTGGAAACTTCCCAGTCCCCGCCCACTTCCCCTTCAACCACAGACCACCGACTACCACTAGCAGACCACCCACCGACATCCGCGGAACCTGAAAATGGAGGCCGCACTGGCCCACACAATCTGATAACGATCGTGCAGACCCTACTTTTTCCTTTGCTGAATCGTTTTCTTAAGGGTTAAAAATGAATGTCATTCCGAAGGCATTTTTACACTTAAGTGAACAGCCTCCCAGCAGAGGTGGTAGAGGCTAATGTAGCGAGGGTATTAAACGTGCGTGGGATAGACATACGGCTCCTGAGTCTAAGACGAGACCAACGAATGATTAAGGTTTGAGTCTTTACTGCAACAGAAACGGGCGACTAGACAGGGGCCGAATGGGGCCGATCTGCCGGCACATTCTATATTCCATTTAATGCCGTGTGAAGGTACGAGTCACTTTTCGCGAGCTGTCGTTTTTCAGACTCGTAGCACTTTCTCTGCCGCTCAGTTAGAGAGAGAGAGAGGCAGAAAACGCTGACAGAAGTGCTGTCTTTGTCCTCTGAATGGGGCGAAATAAATTAGTAATGAGGAGGAACGTCTGGTGCCCCTAGGCTCGTTATAATCATAGTAAAGCGCTTCTCTCGCTCACGGCCTGATGGAATTCCATTAGACTCCTTAAGTAAAGAGGTGACCCTGAGAAACGACCCGTTTACCCTGAGTTTGGGCTAAAAACCCTGACCCTTGGGGGCAAACCGTGAAAGTTCTGCGCACGCCAGCAGCTGAGCCGCTCAATGGAAGGCACTAGAAGCGCATGCGCAAAGCGCCGTCCACTCACACACGCAGACAACGGATGGTTTTACTCATTGAGCTCACATCACAAGGAGTCTGCATCCCTGTGAGCACTCCTTACTTACGCCATAGCTGCGAACCGTCTTGAATATGCTGGCAGAGTCCTGAGTGTCTTAACTATCGGAACGGTCAAAAGCTCTGCATGTACAACTTTTTAACCAGACACCGCACATGCAGACAAAGAGATGGAACGGATTACTGTGTGACATTACAGCGACAGCCATATGATGTATGCGCGGTATGACCTCACGTGACTTGGCGCATCATCGCGTGAGGTCATACACCCATGGGTGTCCCAAGAAATGGCTAACTTTGTAAACAGCTGAAAAGGGGCTATGACTCTTTAATACATTTGATACATTTATTCCCGAAACAATTACATAGAACATAGAACCTGACACCAGACCAGACTCGTTCTGCCCGTCTAGTCGTTGGTCTCGTTTTAGATTCAGGAGCCGTATGTCTATCCCATGCATGTTTAAATCCCCTCACTATATTACCCTCTACCACCTCTGCTGGGAGGCTGTTCCACTTATCAAATACCATCTCACTAAAGTAAAACTTTCTTCTGAGTTAAAACAAGATTCTCTTTAGCAAATCTCTTCTCATGTGATCCGAAACCATACGTTTTGGTTTCCATCTTCTGAGAAGGACAATGTGACATTATTTCCAAGTCGCGCCTCTGTAATCCAGGCTGAGAGGAGATTTCGGGAGCCCCAAATAAATCACCTACTTAGTCCCGTCAGAAACGCCTGTCGGCGGCGATTGTTCGCCTTGTGCTTTCATTGATCATTTCCGCCGTGAAGGAAGCATTTAGCGTCGGCACCGTCTCCACTGTCACATTTCATTACATGCTTTTCTCTAACCGTTAATTGCAGGCGCGGCCCCCTCCATCGCATTTTCCTTTTACATTCTGTTACAAAGCGCCAGGTGCGCGGGAGACGTCTCCATCCCTCCTCCGAAACACCAACGTGGAAATGTACGGGGTTAAGTAGCGCCTTCCGAAAAGAGAACACACGCAAGGTGTCTATTGAGAAGATGAGAATCCTCTATCCGGTGTCACCTAACGCGCTTGGGTACAAATCATTGTGACTTTTAGGGGCCGTAGAACCCTGCGATACCCTCATACCCAGCAAACATTCCGAGCTCTAGGAAAGAGGGGTGGATCATAGGAGGAAAGATGGCATCAAAGGAGGAAAGAGGGCATCATGGGAGGAAAGAGGGCATCATGGGAGGAAAGAGGGCATCGTGGGAGGAAAGAGGGCATCGTGGGAGGAAAGTTATTTTAGTATCCTTTTTTATACAAAGTAAAAGTCGGTCTAGGATCAGCTGTCAGACAGAGTTACTTCTGGGCGTCTCTGTTGAGCACAAATCATATTTTTTGTTTGCTTGTTTCTGGCAGGACCGTCTCTTAGAAATCATATTATTTCCCCCCCGATCCTTTGTTACCAATCCCCCTGCTTTGTGAAACCGGACGAGCTCTGCCATCGTTTTGATGGATTTTTATGTCTTTGTTCTAGAAAGAGATTTGCGAGGCCTGCTCTGGGATTAGTTTAGTTGTCTTGGAACCGAAAAATTATTTCCCAATAAAAATCGGTATGAATTCTGCATGAAATTTCCCATTAAATCTTACAGTTCATTTTTAAACTTGTTAAAATTTTGATTACAAGATGATAAAAAAAAAAGTGCCCTGGAAGGGAAATTTTTTAATTTTTTTTCTTTTTTTTTTGTTAAAGATAATTTGAAAGCTAAAAAATATACACAATTAAAAATTTTCTTAGGGACAAAGATAACTTTCCTCCCCGTAATAATAAAAAACTGCATAAGATTTTTTCCTTAAATGGGCGGGGCACATTGTGAAGCAGGTGCCAATGAATGGGCGGAGCTATGGTTTAAACCCCTCCCCTCATCTCCTGCGGCAACCCTAAAAACATGGTGCTGTACATACACCTGTTCTAATGGGAAATCAGGGCTGTAGTCAATGTGAAGAGGGCCCAACTTCTGATACCCCGACTCCTATTACCTCTCAGCAAGTGGCTTTAAAAAAATGTAAAAAAAATAAATAAATAATACTTTTGGTGCAAATTGTGAAAAGTGGTATTATCTCAACAGGGACAGTCAGGTGTAGCCCTGGGGCAGCACTGCTCCAAAGAGCCTCCTCAAAAATAATATAAACATACATTTAATAATATAAACATACATTATAATATTAATTATAATAATTAATAATAATTATATAATTAATTATAATAATAATTATATAATCTAATATTAAAATACATATTAATATTTATTATTTTATATAGCGACATCATATTCCGCAGCGCACCTGCACACCGACTGCCATAAACACAGATCCCAGCCCCTGCCTGCAGAGTATCTCTCCTCCTGTAGCTGCAGGGGTGGGGGGGTCGTCACACAGAGCCATGAAGCTTCCGCCTACTGACTGCGACATGTGACTAAAAACGGATCTTCTTACGGGCCGATCCGGTCACATGATAGGAAGCGGGAAGCTGACTCTGCCCCTAATAGAGTCTTTCTGTGTCTCCATGCAAACAAGCAGAAAGTGGGGGCCCCTTGCCACCTGGGGCAATTGGCCTATTGTAAATACACCCCTGTAACTCGATAGCAACTAATGGAAAGATCTCTGTAGGTAAACATAACCGGGAGCTCTCTGGGTTTGACCCGGAGTCTCTGGTTGAAGCTTTGCGGGTGACCGTGCCCACTCATTCCACGGGTCCCTGCCCGCTTTACACTGCTCCCCACCTAGTACCCCCTCACCAAAAGGCTGTCTGGGGTGCGCACTGCCCCTACAAAATGCCCCTGTCCCCGAAAGATGGAGAGCTGCCAGTAGCCTACCCTGAGAAGTTCTCAGACCACCGAGTCCTTCTTTACACATATTTCTCAATCTTGTTGGCTCCGGTTCATTTCTTCTACACGTGCCAACTCTCTTAAGCATCGCTGTCTTTTTTTTTTTTTTTTTTTACTGAAAAAAAATAATATAATAAAATTCATATTTTTTTCAAGAACTCCTCTAAATGTTATTTTAGTTCCATTTTAGCCCAAGGTCATTTACAAACACGACGCGCACATCGCTCTCTAGCACCTCATGGAAATGCCACGGAGTGACAATGAACGGCGCTTGTTTTGAAGTTGACTAAGTGAAGGTCTTGCGTAGGAGAATTTTTTTTGTGTATTAAATACCCGAAGGTTCTAGAAGAAGCGGATTAACATTTTCTATTCTTTCCGATCTATCAGATAGCGTATTCCTGCAGAATTTATTCCGTGACAGATGGGTGAGGCCGTAGAGATATCCAAATGCTTGGGGATTTTGTGTTCTTGGTCTTATGATCCGGCTGTGTCGATAACTTGCGCGTCCTCAAACAGATATTTGATTTATATAGCACCAACAGGTTCTGTAGCGCTGTAGAATGTTATACAGACAATGACAGATTTATGCATAGACAGAAAGAGCGAAGAGCCCTAAAAATAATGATAACATTGTATCTATTGTAGCTCAATGCACTGATATACATATATATATATATATATGTTTCTAATATATATATACCGTATTGGCTCGGATATAGGCCGCCCCCGTATATAGGCCGCACCCTAAACGTTTGGTGCTTTTTTAAAGAAAAAGTTTTTTTCTTTAAAAAAGCACCAAAAAAAACATGCTGCCACTCTGTCCCCCCCCCCCCGAGATATGCTGCCACTGTCCTCCTCTGCCCCCCCGACTTACCAGAGCAGACTCCCGGGTGTCTTGCTGGGCCGGCGGGGGACATCTACGCAATACAACTTCCGGTGCCGGCACTGGATGTGCCGGCACCGGAAGTTGTATACGCGTATTGCGTAGATGTCCCCCGCCGGCCCAGCAAGACACCCGGGAGTCTGCTCTGGTAAGTCGGGGGGGGTGGGGGACGGTCCGCACGATGCACTTAGACAACCTCCCGTGCCGGTACTCCCCCCGTGGGAAGTGCTGGCAGGGGAGGCTGTCTGAGTGTATCGGGGAGAAGGATGCAGGTCCCCTGCACCGCTGCGGGGGATCTGTATCCTAACCCCGCTGCCTGCCCGGCGCCCGGGACTGCATGTCCCGGGCGTCGGGCGCTAGACCCCGAATATAGGCCGTACCCCCACTTTAAAGACTTAAAGTGGGGGGAAAAAGTGTGGCCTATATTCGAGCCAATACGGTATATATATGTTTCTATACACATTATAGGGGCTTTTAGGACTTTTAGGGGCTTTTAGAACCCTGCGATACCCTCATACCCGGCAAACATTCCGAGCTCCAAGAAAAGAAGGACTGTCACTCCTAAACAGGGGCACTTGGGAAGTATGCAGATCACTAACAGCCGTCTGACTTGGCTATTGCACCAGATTTGCCCCTTATAATGAACCTAATGTTCGATTTGGGCCAATCAAATGGCAGCCGGGAGACCTTTGCGCCAGTCCCCGTGTGTGTATGTAGCGCTCTCCGTGTGTGTATGTAGCGCTCTCCGTGTGTGTATGTAGCGCTCTCCGTGTGTGTATGTAGCGCTCTCCGTGTGTGTATGTAGCGCTCTCCGTGTGTGTATGTAACGCCTCTTCTCCGCCGACGTACGATTTGAGACAGGTGGTCGGGGACTAAGCACGGAGTTTGCTTTAATATCACATCTGCAAATGACGTTATTAAAGCTGAAGTTTCATTTAGCATCAGACTAATATTTCTGTACGGCTGCCAGCGCTCCTAATGTCCCAGCTGCTCGGTTACAGCTTATTCCGCCGCTCCTGCTACCGGATAATGAGACGTTAACCGACTCCTCGCCGTCACCGGATCAGTGATACAGTGCGGGGTGACGGGGGTCTCACGCTGACCGTCCAGGGACACGGGGGGGGGACACGTTTTCACCCTGATTAAACATAAAACATACCATATGCCTGATTTACTATTCCTTATACATTCATGGCGGAGAGATTGCTCCAGGGCCCCGGTGTCCATACCTGGGAAGCTCTCTGGCTCCCGGGACCCAAAGCCCCCTCTTGCTGGATGCGTTTGGAAGGTCTCAATGATGTCGGTGGGCGGTCCTGAGCTATCAGCGGGACACACGCCATTTTTAGAGAGGAAGTGGTGGGAGTGGGGCGTCCCAAAATAAATTATAAATTAAAATTATTTTTTTAACAGGGAAAGTTAAATACATTTTTTAGTATTTATTAGCTGTGGATAATTTTAATACCTGTAAAACCGTGAATAAATGTGTTTTATTTTTATCCCATTTTTTTTTGAATTTTTTCATTAACAGTATAGTCTTCCATATATGAATATCATTTTTTTTTTTAAAATCTACGCCCCCCCCCCCCCAAAAAAAGTATCATGTGTGTGGGTTCACTAAATGAAAAAGAAGGAATTAACGGTTGGAGACAGATGTAGCAAAAAAAAAAATCTATTTAAAATTGTTTTTTTTTTACTAAAATGCTGAGTAAAAACTAATTTTTCATCTCACCGACGTCTCTCAGGATGGTTCATCCCCGGTAATCGAAGGGCTGATGGAAAAGTTACATTTCTGAAATCTAATAAACTTTGGGTTCGGGTTTAAAACTTTTATTTTTTAACCGATGCAGGAGACGCCGATAAACAAACCTTAAAAATCCAATTTCCATATTCATGGAGCTTGGAATTCCGTAAGAGGAGATCAGACGAAGTGATCTCGCAAATTTGTTTGAAATAAAAAGGCCGTCTGATCCGAGGGGCTGTCGTCTCCCCCCATTCCGCTCCGTGGGGTTATAATTAGCTTTGTGCTCTCAGCAATCTCCGTGCCACAGGTACCGCCGCCGCCGCCGACTCGTTTCAATAGCATTGTGTTTCTATAGAAACCAGCGCGTTTCCACTCAATATCGCATTGTGCGCCCCTGATTGGTTGTCATCGGCCTGACCTTATCGCATTTAACTGTAATGACAGTTAACTCTTTCTCTTCCCGTTCCTGACAGTGGTCAGAAAAAGAACATCAGGAAATATTCCTAAAAAAACATCGTATTTGACAAAAACAACCCATCGTATTTGATTCTTTGTGACAGTAGAATAACGCTGGAAAATATTCTCTGCGGTCAACAACACAGTCCCAGTGATGTCCACATTGGACGATATTATGAACAAAGCATCATCCCTATGATGTTCTGTTGGTCTGATGATGTCACATTACTAAAGGTGAAGTCCAATGGAAAAACCCCCAGTATAACCCCCAATGCTGTATACAGTAATATACCCCCACCCCCGGCGCTGTATACAGTAATATAACCCCCAATGCTGTATACAGTAATATAACCCCAGCGCTGTATACAGTAATATAACCCCCAGCGCTGTATACAGTAATATAACCCCCCAGCACTGTATACAGTAATATAACCCCCAGCGCTGTATACAGTGATATAACCCCCAGCGCTGTATACAGTAATATAACCCCCCAGCGCTGTATACAGTAATATACCCCCACCCCCGGCGCTGTATACAGTAATATAACCCCCAATGCTGTATACAGTAATATTGGTCGGCTGACAAAAAAAAACCCTGATTTTATCTCATTTTGTCCCAATAATCTCCCTTTATCTGCAGACCTGGAGCCGCCGTTGCTGTCAGTCATGTGATATTTTTGGTGACTTTCCCGGCTCAAACACCACACTGAGCTGATGCTTTATGGCGATGCTAATGAAGTCCCTAACTCCATAGACTTTCATAATTCAGAGAGTCCGAATGGGGGATTAAGACTGAGCCATTCTATTGTTTCCCACAAGCAATATGTTAAGGAGTCGGGGTGTTTGTCTAGTAGATTAGTCTCAGAAAACAGAGCGAGAATCATGCAAATGGTTAATATGCAGCTGCCTGAAAACATATTATGTGAAAACTGCAACTGTTTAAAAAAAGAAAAAATATTTTTAATCTGATACTAGTAATAAAAAATTTGGTGGGAGATCTGCTTTAAACTCACCAGCGTCTTCAGATCCCATTAAGAGGAGTCCAGACGAATGTGAAAAGTTTATGGGGAATTTAAGGTCGGTGACCATGATTTCGGTTGACGCTGTGTGACCGGCTAACAAAAAACAAAAAAACAAACTGCAAAACAAAATTCAGTTTTGATGTCGAACGCGACAATTGTTCTTCTGTGTATCTCTGACGCTTTTCACTAAAATGTTGATTTCATTTGCAGTCGTCAACAGGCAAGCCTTAGAACACCGCCTTACCGTTTAATCTAAACTCCATTATCGCTTTTTTCTGTTAAATTGTTATGTGATGCATTCTTCGTTATGTCCTCTTTATCCATCGTACTGAGCTGCGGAATATGATGGCGCTATATACCGTTAAATCAATGAATAATAATAATAACAATACTCCGAGCTTCAGATCTATTATGTCAGCTGGCATCCAGGAGCAATCAATGCTACTTACAGCATACTTCCCAAGAGCCCTGTTTTAATTGGGACAGTCCTGATTTCTAAGCATTGTCCTGCCTAGCTTGAATGTAGCCTAGAACTGGAAATGGTAGCCTAGAACACAGCGCTACTTCTTGAAACGGCTTCTTGAAACTGCTTGGTGTTTGTGTCATTGTGTCCGGAGGCGCCATTATCATCACCCCGAGCCAGATGTCTGTATTATGCTTTCTACTACTTTTTACTCAAGGCCGTCAAGTGGTGGAGGAGCAAAGAAGATACTACATGCCGCTTGGTTACTTTCGCTAATTATAACGATAGGCAGCAATCCAAAATATTACTACACCGAAATATCAAAATAAAAGGCATCACGGAAAGAGAAAGGTTAATTGGAATTGAAAATATACATTTTAATGAAAAAAGACAATTTTTGTCCCGTTGCTGGAAGGAAGGTACCTGGAGTGCGGCTAAAGCGCTTTGCTGGCAACCTGACAAATCTTGACTACCAGCTTCAACTGCTTAGCATGATCCATGAAGTCAGGGCACGTGACACATGATCCGGGTGGATTGTGACATGACCTTGCCAATCGCTTATGGTGGGCAGAGGCATGAATGACATGGGCACATGAACCAGAAGGTGCTACACAGCAAGCATGTAAATGGAGTACAAAATGGATCCAGTTAGGGTGTAAATGTTGCCTATTGTACAGTCAAATATAACTCATGTAATACATACATTCTAAAAAAAAACAAAAAAAAAACGTTGCTAAAGTCCCACTGATTCATAACAGGGCTATTTATCGAGCCACGGATTTTGATGATGATGATGATGATGATGACGGACCCAACATGGTAAGCGGCTGCTGAAATGATGCATTTCCTTGGCTAGAAATTCCTACTTCGGCTGATCGCCGTGAGACCATAAAACCATGATAATGAAAGTCAAGTACAACAAGTGAAGATCTTCATATTTAAAGGCAGACACCGGCTGGTATTGGTAAAGCAGACAGCGGCGTAAAACATTCTCCGACGGAATGTCGCGGTCCTTGAAATGAAACTGTTTGTTTTTCACGTGATTAGAGGTTAAGAGAAAAGAGCAGAATGACATCAGCCGAAGGGTTATTTGCTTAACATACTAAAAGAGACTAAATTCATATTTTTCTTACGTAAAACACTCCTACTAAACATAATATATTTCTATAACATTGGGTTCATCAGCCGAAGCTTCGTGGAATGACACTGAACTTCACCGTGGACATGGCCACCGCTACATATATATAGAATCTGAATTTAGGGGCAGATAAGACCCGTTCGGCCCATCTGGTCTCCCCGACAGAGCGTTATACACAGAGGAACACACTTAACCAAAATATTTCTGGAATTTGGGACAAGATTAAGGTGAGGGGTCTGCTAAAAATATCGGCTCGTGTTTTTCATTTTAGCGAGATATCCTCGATGGGTGCTAATGTGAGAAACCAAATTATCTCGGGCTAAGAGATAAAGGAAAGCTTTCCGACCCTCTGATATTTACAGGGCCAGCCCTGGCACCTTAAGGTCAGCGGCTACCTGACGAGTGTTTGGGGCTATACGCAGTCTGGGCTTGGATATACTGCATGGAAGACTATATTATTATTTCATTCGCACTGGTCTATAGCATATGTCCCAAATATGCCTCACAGAGATACCGTTACTATGTTGCAACTTTTCAGTTAAAATGTCTATAAGTAGCCTTTCCTTCAAAATTAAACCTGGTTTATTCCTAAAAGCCTCCACGGTACCTGCGGTCAGAAAATCTGTTGGGAGCTCAGGAAGTGTATTCCGGAGCTTTACAGCCCTTACTGTGAGCATTGAGCACTCTTTGGCTTGATAGCCTTAAATCAAAGGGTGTAAATGAACAGAACTCACTTTGCTCCTGGGTGACCTTAAAAACAAACAAACCAGGAAATTTGGGGGGGGAGCAGGTGTCCCCAAGACATTAAACAGAAGAGGGTCCTCCACTGCTTCTCTTTACTACTGTGTATTGCAACTCGTACTCAAGCTGTACCCGATCCACATCTGAGTATTTGATTTATTGCAGAAGACCAATGCCTTAAAAAATGCAGATGTTTCCCCATCCAAAAAGATGGAGTAAAAGCTACAGAGGTACTTAATCCTTTAATTGGTAAAATTAACAGTTACTTCGTAAGCCAGACACATAGTGCAACATTCTACAAAGCAGAAAAAAAACAACTTGTTTTGTTCTGACAAAAGGTGAATGAAAATTAAAAGAATTTCAATTTCTAGAATTCATGAAACGCTTAGAAAATCTATGATCTCAACAAAAATATTGTTTTGGTAAAAAAAACCAAAAATCTAAACTTAATTTGAAGGACACGATTGAAAATCAATGATATTTCCGTACTCGGTGGGTTGCGTTTAATGGTCCGTTTCTAATTTTTTATTTAAAAAAAATAGTAATTATCCGAGAGCAAGGAATTTCAGTACATCAGGCAGATGAAGCTGTATCGATGGATCTATTGATCAACTCCGCTCTGTTTGATGGGAGACGACAAAATTTAGTCTCGTAGACGTAAACGAAAGAAGGATTTTAAATATCCCCGGGTGGTGATTAAGAGCTTGGCTCTTAAGGGTTAAAACTGTTGGGTCTTCAAGCAATAATATAATAATAATAATAATATAATATTATAAAATATATTTTGATACATAGAATTCAGCTGTGTACATAGATCCTTTCGTAAGTTTTGAAGCTCCTTTTGCATTAATAATCAACTGCTTGGATTACAGAATGTCTTGGGGATAATGAAGGAAACAAAACACCCTTGGTCTACTGTTTTTTTACATGAAGGAGCTTCACTTTAATTATTGGAGTCCGGTTCTGACGTGCGAGCTTCGAAAGGACATTAATCTGAGAAGAACTCCATATGGGGATGGAAAGCAAAACTCATTTGCAAGGGCAATTACACATTTTCACCACTAGATGGCACCCTAATAGCAGCACGATCCGAAGCAATGGGAAGGTGGTTTTGGGAAGAGTTTGGGGTAGATGGGACGGGTCGTTAGCAGGAATAATATGTGATAATATCTCTTTACCAACATAAATTACCAACATTAATCTCAGTGCCCCCTCAGTGCCACTTCCATCATCACCATACTCATACCTCCCAAGCATCCCATTTTAGGAAAATCAGTCCTACTTTGGGCCCCAAATTCCATAATGCCTCATCCCCCCCCGATGCCCCCTCTTTTCTAGGCGCTCGGAATGTTTTCTGGGTATGAGGGGATCGCAGGGTTCTACAGCCATAAAAGCCCCGATAATGTGTATAGAAACAGCGGGAAGTGACTTTATAAAATAATAATAATAATAAAACTTTACCCACAAACCAACAGCTGACAAAGTTACATGAAACGTTTTGGTAGAGCGGCACCCTTTGGCCATTAAAAAGGTTTGGAGGGCGGCACATGACCCTTTGACTTATGCCAACATACCCCAGAGTCTGTTAAAGAAAATTAGGGGGGAAACGGGTGGTCTTCAGCGACACCCGGATTATAAAACCTGACTTAAATGGAACCAGATCTACAAAAGACGAGAGCCCAGCAAAGATTTCTCCCGCCCTCCTTTAAAGCCAGCAACGGATAGTTTTATTGAGTTCATTTTTGAGCACTTAATATCAGCGTAAGAAGCCCAAAGTATTTCTAGTCAATTCTCTCCTCTGGCTGAAAATCCCATTTCTATGGAAATTGTAGAGTTTGGTAGAATGGTCCGTCTTAGTCGTGTTATTTTCTGCTCATTGTCAGGAATTGCAGCACAATTTACCGGGGAACGATCATCCCCCGAGTGCGCGGACGATTACTGTAGTCAAAGTCCTAAAAACTACAATTGACGCGGAAAATGATGAGGCAGCCGTTGTCACGCCGTGAAAGGATTACTGCCTGATTGGAGAGACGATTCTCCCACCGAGTGCCACGTTCTGTATTCCTAACAACCCACTGGAAACTCACACAAGGGGTACACTACACCTACCACTGCGTGACAGTGCTCTTAAAGAAGAACCGGCATCAAAACAGCATCTGACATCATTAAAATAAAAAATAAAATAAAAAAAAACTATCAAAGCAACTCAATGGGACGGATTCAGTAAATTTCCTTATTTCTAAACTATGGCAATGATTTAACTCCCAAGACACCCAGGCAAGTAACACTGGCTAATCATTTAATCAAGTGCGTGTAACTTTGTATCGTCTCGCAATGCACATTTTTAATAAAAAAATCATTGCTTGTTAAATCAGATCAAGTAAAACCTCTAGAAAGCCGATTAAGAGCAACATAATTGGGTAATTAGGTTCTATTAAGCTAATGTGTCCAGATCCCCTTGATACAAACTGAACCTGCTTTGAGACAAATACTTCTTTTACATATATATTTAAAACCTTACATTTTATCTCTCTCTCTCTCTCTCTCTCTATATATATATATATACACACACACACACACACATATATATATATATACATAAATGAAAAAAAGGCATTACATTTAAAAAAAAAATTATTAACTTGCTAGATTTAAAAAGATGCCAGAATTGCAAGTTTTTATTTGGATTTTTATTTTTTTTTACTTTAAAGCATATTTGTTTAAAATGAAGGGACTATACACATTTGGGGTGTTTAATGGCTGATGGAGACAACCCTTCAAAACTCATTAAACTCCTACCCCAGCTCTCCAGCCAATCGTCTTCCACCAAAGGGGGAGAACAACTTAAAGGAGACGGATAATCGTGCAGATCACGGGGCGGGAAATTAAGAGGGTAACTGTCACTGTCATAACTCTGCAACTTAATAGGGGAGAGATAACATAACGGGGAGGAAAAATAATGCAGGGGTATGTTTTCTGGCTAGAGTACAACAAATGAAGGACGCATGGCTTAATTTGACTTTTCCGTGCCAAAATAAGGGGCAAAAAAGTAAACCCGCCTTTGTGCTGCGCATAAGAAAGAAACCCCTTTTCTGTAATAATTCAGAAATTAAAAAAATAAGTAATAAAATAAAAGCGTTACAAAAATGTTACATTTCAGCGAGAAATGATGCGCAGCGTTCCGTTTGGGAGCTTGGGGATTGTGTGCGCTGATTGGCTGATTAAACACATGTACATTGAGACTAGGTGCGAGGTTATGCAAACATCACATTGTTTGGGCTAATTTAACAGCAATCCCCGAGCCGCCGGGGTGTGAGACGCAGGGAGCCGGGGAGGCGCGCGGTGTTTAGTGTACATAATACGCTTCTCCGCCAGCCGAAAATTGGAGAGCAATTTAATCAGCAGAAATAAATGAAGCCGCATGTTCCCCGGAGAGAACAGTTGTAGATCTGCAAGACAACATTTATGCCGCTCGTCCGCCTCTACTGCCAGGCCGGAGGGGTCATCGACATGTCTTCTGCTCTGTAAAGATAAGCTGCACACACCAGGCGGAGACCGTTACCTGTTGTGCATTATACCCCATTTAATTTAAATGACTGGCAGACAAAGTAAGTGTTTAAAGAATGAAAGGGCAGTGGATAAGTGGAGCAGCCTCCCCGCAGAAGTGGTATGGGCTAATACAAGGGAATTTAAACATCTGGGATAGGCATCTAAGACGAGACCAACAGCCGATTAGGGTTTGAGTCTTTACAACAGGAGAGACGGGTAGTCTCGATGGGGAGAATGGGGCCGATGTGACTTATCTGCCATCTTTGATCCTCTTTGATTACACAGCTGAGCAATAGATTAATTTCTCCCATTTTAATTGCAGCGTTAGCTTTCTTTTCCTGAAGGCGAAACGCGCTGGCATTATAGTGACCCTGGTGAAATTAACCATTTCAAAGTCAAATAAATAAGCCTGCAGCTTAGAATAGTAAAGAAGGACACATTTTAGGTCCTCTTGGAGCCCCCCTCCCATTCCTAAATGCTTTATTATATAGGGAAACAGACAAACGCAGCGCATATAGATAGACGGACCAATAGATTCCAACCATTAAGGAGGAATGCATTGTACAGCGCTGCAGAATATGACGGAGATATATAAATCAATAAATAATAACGAATAATATTACATCCCATTCATTCTTTAACCTTTTAGTTGCTCAATGTGTTAAACATCCAGCAAAGGTGAATTAGACACAGTTCTGTGTAGGAGGGCGGCAGCAGCACAGGAGCGAAGACAGAGCTCCATGTGAGGTAAGAGGGTGTTAGAGCTGTATGGATGATGGGAGAGTGTGTGCGTGCACGGGTGTATGTATGTATAAATGTATACAGTAAGTGTAGTGTTAGAGGGAGTGTGAGTAAGTAGAGTTTGCACGGTGTTAGAGTGAGTGAGTGTATGACGGTGGCATGCGTGTGTGTCTGTTACTGTAAGGCATTCGCACGAGCGTGTGTGTTACTATAAGTGTGTGTATTGTGACAGGTAGAGTCGTCACCTCCAAATTATACGCCTTGACATCCAGATAAGGTTTTACTGTGTTTTATTTTATACAGCAGGCATCCAACAAATACACAGAAGATAAATCACATCCTTCTCCGGTTTACGTAAATTGTTGGCACTATATAAATAAAAGATTCCTGCGGCTGGTAAATTGGCTGGCCCTAAATCCTGAATTCAGATGGAATCTTTACTTAGGATTGCACGGCACCGAACCCTTCGCCGGCCCACCCTTTAGGGTAGATGTGGGGGGCTTTTTGCTATTACTGGTTTTATAAAAGGAATATATAAATAAAGTCATTAATACGCTGGATTAAACAGAACGTCTGGGGCTTCTGCACTCCGACCCCATAATTGAACTCCACGCCTCGTCCTGATGTGTTATCTCTTCTCGTCTACCAAGGTTTATCCTTTATGTAAAATTCAAGGATTTTCGCAATTTGTACAATTTTTAAAAACAGAAAAAATGGAATTTGTTTTCTTCTTTACTTTTGCAAATAGCAACTTCAAAGCCAGATGGTCTCAAACACATGGCGAAAGAACACTGCAAAGTCAGTAAATGCTTGGATTAGAGTTATTATTTGTAATTATAAACCAGAATTAAAAACCCCAAAATCTCAAACACCAACCCCAGACACTCACTGTAGGGTAAAAATGTATATTTGGTTTCCATTAACTATCTCTGGTGTTTAGAGCTTTTCATACCCTTCTTATAATAAAATAATTTCTATGCATATTTAATAAAGTCACACAAACTTTTTAACCCCTTAAGGACAATGGGCGGTCCCAAAACCCATTGAAAACAATGCATTTTGAGCCCGTACATGTATGGGCTTTGTCATTAACAGGTTAAAATACATCAGATGACTTTGATAGGGTTTGGCAACGAATTGACTTCTGCCCTGCTCTAAGAACGTGCCGATATTAAAGTTTCTGTAGTTGAGACACCCGGTCCTTCGTGTCGCCTACCTCACAGATGCAGCTGGGGAGTAGAATACCCCGCAGCATTTTAGGTGTCCCAATCAAGACGTAATAGGGTTAACATGTGTGTGAGAGTATGATGTTAGCTTGTGTATGAGCGTATGGTGTTGAGCGTGACATATGGTGTCAGGGGTGAACCTAGAGTTAGTGTATGTGTAAGTGTATGGTAGTAGGGTGTGTATGTGTAAGTGTATGGTAGTAGGGTGTGTATGTGTAAGTGCATGGTAGTAGGGTGTGTATGTGTAAGTGCATGGTAGTAGGGTGTGTATGTGTAAGTGTATGGTAGTAGGGTGTGTAAGTGCATAGTAGTAGGGTGTGTATGTGTAAGTGCATGGTAGTAGGGTGTGTATGTGTTTGGTATTAGAGCGAGTGTGTGTTAATGTATGATGTTAGAGTGAGACTGTATGTTAGTGTATGGTGTTAGAGCAAGTGTTCATGTTAGTCTGAGTGTTATTTATGGTGGGAGGGGGGCGCTGAAGAAATACTGCTTCCAGACACTAGGCCTACCCTGGTGAAGATTAGTTACACAAGAAATGTATTTGAAAAGGAGGAAGAGTTGAGAAAATGAGGACTGGAAAGAAGAGGCATTATGACAATGGAAGAGATGGAGAGAAAACAACTGTGTTTGGAACATCGGAAGAGATTCCATTTTGTTTATTCTTTGCTAAACGTGTTGTTTTGTTCCATTATGTGACCTTTTCGCGCAGAACGGGCCATGATCACCCTGACAGACTGAGTATTTCAGCGCCTGGAGATCTCTGGTATAATCGAAAGTCTGCCGCGTTCGACGTTCTTATTACAGGAAAAACAATTTATCAGGTGAAGACGCTTCTGACTAAATTGGAGGCATTGTTAGGCTGAATTCATTGCGGCTCCCAGGAAGAAACCGCCTTTATTTTATTTCCAGAGAGCAGTAATATACTTTTTATATTAGGAAACTAATATTACAACAGAATTGGGAATTATTAATAAAATCGTACCTTTTATTACATATTCCTCTTTAGATTTTAACTCTTTCCTGTCAGTAATATTTCCACAGATTTTTGATGTCTGCAGATATATTGGGGAGATTATGTCATCCTAGCTGCCAAGAGTCTCACACCGGCTGTGACAGTCCCAATAGCTACCAATCTAGAAATAGTAGAACAGCACTCCAATATTTCTGGTGCTCGAACTGGGCTCCACCAGCACCCCAAAATATCACAAATAAAGGCGCTCAGCACTTCAGTAGTTAAGTGAGGTTTGTTTAATTCAGCAACAAGGGCAACGTTTCGACCTTACGGTCTTTATAGAACAGCAATTTAAACCTTTTCAAACCTTATTCTTGTCTAAAAAAAATTATGAGTGACAGCACTGATATACAATGGGACTTAAGCTTCCGTGTTATAGCTTGGCTTGTGCCCAGTGACTGGTTCTGCCACACTGGCCAAAAGGGCAATAGTCAGAGGCTAGCCAAAGCCATGATGGCATGGGCATCGGGGGGGGGTACTTGCAATTTAAATCAGAAAAAAATCACCTGGTAGGCAGAAAAAAATACTTTAATTTTGTACACCCCTCTGCTGTAAGAGTGGTTTGGTCTGCTCTCTTCCTCTAGTTGGTCTAGCTGGACAGTTTGCAGGCAGCAGACACAAGGTAGTTTTATTTCAAACATGTATTGCAGCACTAGGCTGCTTAAACTGCAATGCAAAGGCCCAGATGGGGGGGCAGAGCAGGTATATAAGGGCAGGTACCGTGGCTCAGCAGTTCAAAATAATTAGTAATGGAGGCTCCTGAGAGGGAAGGGTGGCCACTAGTGGCATGACGTTAGGTATAGATATCACATAGCCCAGGTTGGCAGGGTAGAATCCTGATAATCCATTTAGTTGGCTGAATATCATGACCAGGACTACTGGAAAACTACTAAGTGCCCTATTTTTCTTCCAAACCTATATGTCCATTTTTTACTACCCTCTTTTTTTGTAATACCCCATAATTAAATTCTCTGCAGGACTGTCCCACTGAGCTGCCCCACTGACCCACTTTTGCAGGTAGAGAAGTTGGGGAGATCGTCTCGTCTGACCAGCCCAAGGAACTATAAAATCGATAGAGGCCCACGCTGTTTCCATTGCAGCCCGCAGGCTGCCTCTTCGCGATACTCTGAAGCTAGAATCATCTCGCCCGCAAATCCAGCAATATCTCCCAGTTCACACACTTGAAATGTTGTGGGATTTGCCCTCAATTTGTTTCCTTCTATTCGGACGACACGTATTCTGACCATAGTCACATCCCAGATGGCACAATAAGCTCCGTCTCAGGGGCTCCATGTGCAGGTCCAATGGAACGATGCAGTGATCTCTGTACCTCCAACAAAAATTCTACTTTATTTATAATTTACTGCCAGATTGCAGAACTCAGAAGCGGTTAGGAACACCTTGATGGCTCTACATCAGCTAAGTTTATTATTTATCAAAAGTGCATAGAATTATTCTAATTGCTCACATGTTTAATCACGCACTCCGCCTCCCAAACGCTCGCCAAACAATCAATAAACTCTGGGCGGCCGCTGTTTGTACTCCCCTGAGCTCGTTCACACGTTATCAGCTCCTGCCAGACTCCCACCTAATATCACAAACAAAAACTCCGATCATCCGAACCACCGGACGCAACATGCAGACTCCCCAATGCTACAAAATGCAACATTGTGTCAATTTCACGTTCTCTCTCTCAAAATGTTGTTCGTTACACTAAAATACAAGGCTGGCTAAAATGAATTATGCTTAATATCCCAGACAACAAGGATAACGTTGATATCAGCGCTGTATACAGTAATAACCCCCCAGCGCTGTATACAGTAATATAACCCCCAGCGCTGTATACAGTAATATAACCCCCAGCGCTGTATACAGTAATATAACCCCCCAGCGCTGTATACAGTAATATCCCCCAAGCGCTGTATACAGTGATATAACCCCCAGCGCTGTATACAGTAATTTAACCCCCAGCACTGTATACAGTTATATAACCCCCAGCACTGTATACAGTAATATAACCCCCCAGCACTGTATACAGTAATATAACCCCCCAGCGCTGTATACAGTAATATAACCCCCCAGCGCTGTATACAGTAATATAACCCCCCAGCGCTGTATACAGTAATATAACCCCCAGCGCTGTATACAGTAATATAACCCCCAGCGCTGTATACAGTAATATAACCCCCAGCGCTGTATACAGTAATATAACCCCCCAGTGCTGTATACAGTAATATAACCCCCCAGTGCTGTATACAGTAATATAACCCCCAGCGCTGTATACAGTAATATAACCCCCCAGTGCTGTATACAGTAATATAACCCCCAGCACTGTATACAGTAATATAACCCCCAGCGCTGTATACAGTAATATAACCCCCAGCGCTGTATACAGTAATATAACCCCCAGCGCTGTATACAGTAATATAACCCCCCAGTGCTGTATACAGTAATATAACCCCCAGCACTGTATACAGTAATATAACCCCCAGCGCTGTATACAGTAATATAACCCCCAGCGCTGTATACAGTAATATACCCTCCAGCACTGTATACAGTAATATAACCCCCCAGTGCTGTATACAGTAATATAACCCCCCAAGCGCTGTATGCAGTAATATAACCCCCAGCGCTGTATACAGTAATATAACCCCCCAGTGCTGTATACAGTAATATAACCCCCCAGCGCTGTATACAGTAATATAACCCCCAGTGCTGTATACAGTAATATAACCCCCAGCGCTGTATACAGTAATATAACCCCCCAGCGCTGTATACAGTAATATAACCCCCCAGCTCTGTATACAGTAATATAACCCCCAGCGCTGTATACAGTAATATAACCCCCCAGCGCTTTATACAGTAATATAACCCCCCAGTGCTGTATACAGTAATATAACCCCCAGTGCTGTATACAGTAATATAACCCCCAGCGCTGTATACAGTAATATAACCCCCCATCGCTGTATACAGTAATATAACCCCCCATCGCTGTATACAGTAATATAACCCCCCCAGCACTGTATACAGTAATATAACCCCCAGCGCTGTATACAGTAATCTTGGTCGGCATTGAAGATAACCTGGTTTTATCTCATTTTGTCCCAATAACCTCTCTTTATCTGCAGATCTGGAGCCGCCGTTGCTGTCAGTCATGTGATATTTTGGTTGACTTTCCCAGCTCAAACACCACACTGAGCAGATGCTCTATGGCGATGCTAATGAAGTCCGTTCCTCCATAGACTTTAATTGGTCAGCGTGCCTTAGTGGTGATTAAGAGCAAGCCATCCTATTTTTTTCCCACAGGCAGTATGATAAGGAGTCGGGGTGTCTGTCTAGTAGATTGGGGCTCAGATAACAGAGCGAGAACTCGTTCTAATAGCCTAGAACTGTTTAAAAAAAAGAATACAGCAGAACATTTTTGAAAACCTATTTTTAATCCGTTACCAGTAACAAAGTTCCGTTTTAAAGGTTCATTTATTTTTCCGAAATCTTTTTAAAATCTAATTGGCCTGGCTCTGCAGAATGGACTGGCATGCTGTAAATAATTAAAAATAATTCCATTACCTGTTTAATTGGAATGTTATAAGATAACTTCTGTTCTCCATCATCAATATACATTAATTATGGTGTTAATATAAGCTGATTAAATCAACAAATTAGGGGTAGTTTGAAGCAGCTCACATAAATAGGAGTGCCATCTGCATCCTATATGTAGTAATGACGTCTGCATCCTATATGTAGTAATGACGTCTGCATCCTATATGTAGTAATGACGTCTGCATCCTATATGTAGTAATGACGTCTGCATCCTATATGTAGTAATGACGTCTGCATCCTATATGTCGTAATGACGTCTGCATCCTATATGTAGTAATGACGTCTGCGTCCTATATGTAGTAATGACGTCTGCATCCTATATGTAGTAATGACGTCTGCATCCTATATGTAGTAATGACGTCTGCATCCTATATGTAGTAATGACGTCTGCATCCTATATGTAGTAATGACGTCTGCATCCTATATGTAGTAATGACGTCTGCATCCTATATGTAGTAATGACGTCTGCATCCTATATGTAGTAATAACGTCTGCATCCTATATGTAGTAATGACGTCTGCAACCTATATGTAGTAATGACGTCTGCGTCCTATATGTAGTAATGAGGTCTGCGTCCTATATGTAGTAATGACGTCTGCGTCCTATATGTAGTAATGACGTCTGCATCCTATATGTAGTAATGACGTCTGCATCCTATATGTAGTAATGACGTCTGCATCCTATATGTAGTAAAGACGTCTGCGTCCTATATGTAGTGATGACGTCTGCGTCCTATATGTAGTAATGACGTCTGCGTCCTATATGTAGTAATGACGTCTGCGTCCTATATGTAGTAATGACGTCTGCGTCCTATATGTAGTAATGACGTCTGCATCCTATATGTAGTAATGACGTCTGCATCCTATATGTAGTAATGACGTCTGCGTCCTATATGTAGTAATGACGTCTGCATCCTATATGTAGTAATGACGTCTGCATCCTATATGTAGTAATGACGTCTGCATCCTATATGTAGTAATGACGTCTGCGTCCTATATGTAGTAATGACGTCTGCGTCCTATATGTAGTAATGACGTCTGCATCCTATATGTAGTAATGACGTCTGCATCCTATATGTCGTAATGACGTCTGCATCCTATATGTAGTAATGACGCCTGCATTCTATATGTAGTAATGACGTCTGCGTCCTATATGTAGTAATGACGTCTGCGTCCTATATGTAGTAATGACGTCTGCGTCCTATATGTAGTAATGACGTCTGCGTCCTATATGTAGTAATGACGTCTGCATCCTATATGTAGTAATGACGTCTGCATCCTATATGTAGTAATGACGTCTGCGTCCTATATGTAGTAATGACGCCTGCGTCCTATATGTCGTAATGAGGTCTGCGTCCTATATGTAGTAATGACGTCTGCGTCCTATATGTAGTAATGACGTCTGCATCCTATATGTCGTAATGAGGTCTGCGTCCTATATGTAGTAATGACGTCTGCATCCTATATGTAGTAATGACGTCTGCATCCTATATGTAGTAATGAGGTCTGCGTCCTATATGCCTTGACCTTATGTGACCACTTGTAAGGCAGCTGTATAACTTCCTAGGCTTCACTTGAAAAATCTAACTGCAGGACCATCACCCCGTGTAATGAGCCACCTAATCTCTTGTCCCCATCGCCCTAATCCTTACTATGAACCCCTACACGTTTTCTTACTCTTCATTTCTTTTCCCCTACTCCTTAAACATATTTCAACTCCCTTTCCCCTGGAATCTCCTCCACAGTCCACATCTCTCCCTCGCTTCTGCCATCACCCTACCTTAGCCAACATGCCGTTTTCTCCTTTCCTCATACCCTCCCCACCACTAACCACTCTCAATTTCTGTCTGCTCCCCGAAAATCCACCATTTTCATGAAGCGTCCAACCTTTCCTCCTAACCATCATCCTAATCGAGCCATCTGAACAACCAACAACCTCTACAGATCATCCAGACTCAACCAACTCATTCCCATGCAAGCCGTCCTCTTTTACTGTTTGTACCAGTTTGTTATTGTGTGTGATTTTATATTATTTTACTAATAATGGGAAGTCAGGGGAAAAAACATAATCCTGAATTGAAGGCTGGTTCTATGGATGCTGCTTCGGAAAATGGATCCATGCGAACAAGACAGTTTTGATCTATACATTTTGTTGGCCATCATAAATAGATCATTTCAAGCTGAATTTTACAATTTTCCTAAATTGTTCTAAAATCCATTAGGGCATTTGGAACCCAAGAAAGCATCCACAGGCAGTCACAGTATGTATGGCACATTGAAGGCTGGCATTTGTTATATTAAATAACTTACTTTATGTAAAAGCTTAGCTAAACCCATTATAAGTAATCAAGATAAACCACGCTTTGCTAATTGCTTTATGACAGAGCTTAGAAAAATTCCTTGTTAAGCTGCTTCCTCATAGGAGAGAAAAAATAACGCTCTATTATATATATATCTATATATATATATATATATATATAGAGAGAGAGAGAGAGAGAGAGAGAGATGCAGCAAGATCAGGACTTCGTGCGGTTATCCAGTAGAGAAAGGGTCGCATAAGATTTTTGGACCAATATGTTTTCCTTCTCTGTTAGACTAATGTTGAATATAATAAGTCAGTGGTAGAACAACACATAAGGGGAAAATGCTAGCAATACATTAGTGTACAGATCGCAGACACGGGATTGGCTGCTGCTGATTACATTGACTTCAATGGGAGTTGAGTTTCTGTTGAGTAAAACAGGATTGCTACAGATCATGGACAGGAAGTGTACACAAGAATGCTTCCTGTTTTAAGCAGAGACACCAATGGGAGGAGTTATATGAGATAAATGTCTCAATTTCTAACTCCGATAACTTAAGAATGCCTGCACCAATTTGCATGCAGTAAAATGCACTGGAGCCAGGGCCGGCCTTAGGGGTGTGCGACCTGCTCGGCCGCACAGGGCGCCATGGCAACAGGGGCGCCTGCCTGCGACTTAAATTAAAACATTGTTTTGTTTTTTTTGTTTTTTTACTTTATTTAACATCCTCCATATTAAATAAAGTTTTTTTTTTAACTTTATTTAACATGGAGGAAGTTAAGTTAAGTTAAAACAAAAAACAACAACAATGTTTTAATTTAAGTCCCGGGCAGGCGTCGAGCGGTCGCTCGTGAAGTTTTGAGCAACTGCTCGGCGCCTCTAAATCTCCGTGACTCCATCGTGGTGTCGGCGTTTCGTGCACCACGGCAGAACGGGAAGACTGACACCTCCCGGTCCCACCGCAGAACTCAACAAGGTAAGTAAGGATAATGAGAAGTAGGGAGAGGGGGGGAGGGGAAGGCAGTGAAAAGGGGCAGAGGTAGTAGATAGTGAGAAGGGGCAGAGGTGGGAAAGGCAGTGAGAAGGGGCAGAGGTGGTAGATAGTGAGAAGGGGCAGAGGTGGGAAAGGCAGTGAGAAGGGGCAGAGGTGGTAGATAGTGAGAAGGGGAAGAGGGGGGAAGGCAGTGAGAAGGGGCAGAGGTGGTAGATAGTGATAAAGGGGGAGAGGGGATAGATAGTGAGAAAGATTTGGGATGGGGGGTGCCAGAGGAGTAGTCCGCACAGGGCGCCAGAACACCTAAGGCCGGCTCTGATTGTAGCCCATGCATATGGAGATCTGCATTTAACATTAAAATAAGATTACAGTGGACCTTTAAGGCTACCATGAAATGAAGACAAGGCTATGACCGACATCTTGATAGGATGACTCGCAAAGATACCCCAACAAATCATCGTTGTTGTTATGAATTTGTAGATGAAATGACACGCTGGTATATCATTGAGACCGAAACGATATAAACCTTAGACTTGAAATCAATGAGCGGCAATAGACTGAGGAGGGCAGCCGTGGCTCGTGCCTTCTCCAGCCGTACCCCCCCCACTGATATATAGTAATCAACCCAGAACAAATACATTTATTTACAGAACAAAAAAAAGAAAAGAGAGAAATTGAACGTCTCAAGGGAATTTGTGCTGTTTCTGGGAATTTACGTATTTCTATCCAGAAACAGTTGGCATGGATCCTGGAAGTAGAAGCCGACGTGGTGTTAGATTTTAAGCCGCGCTATATTGTTTCCATTAAAAACCCATTACATAAAATCAACACAACTCAGCCTTTCATGGCTACTCTCATGCGCAGGTTATCAAGCAACTTGATATACATGCCAGGCGAGGATGCATTTTCTCCCTAGATCAAGGGAGGGTGAGTCAGGAGAAGGCAGACATGATCCATTCCTGGCCAGATTGGGGACCTGGTATCTCTATGTGGCTTTACAATGTTCTTCAGCGACACAAGCTTCTAAATTCATCATATTCTATTTGTTTTATGATGGAATATATCTCCCAAAATATTTTACAATTGTAATATTCAAAATATTATTTTTTTGAAATCTGGATTCCCGGAATAATACTAAATAATATTGTTATGTGAAAAAAACCCATATTTTTTATACTTTAGAAAAAAATATAACAAACCTTTTCTTTTTGATGTAAGTCATAGCACATGCATGTTTCTTTGCATGGAAATTAGTGCAGAAATAAATTAGTTTAAGCAACTTCATCGACCTTTGATCCTTTTTATCTTCTATATTTAAGTAAAGAGCCATTAAACTTATTATGTAGATTTTTTTGTGATGGCTTTTGCAGAGAGAGAGGTTAAGTAGTGACTGATGGATCCGAATGGCCGGCTCTTGAGTTAATTTGGTTACAATAATCAACCGATCTCCTGATCCCCGAGCTCCGGGATGGAAACCTCAGACTGCGCTTTCTTTTATTTGGCTAATTGCTTTTATGCACTTGGAGTGATTTATATATAAAATTTCTCTTACTTTTATATATATTGTGACAAAACCCTGTAGAGGAGGGATCTTAAAACACAGGCTTGTAGGGTTAAAAAGGCTCAAAAACAAAAAAAAAAATTCCTGATTTGGGTTTTGGTTCTAGACTGCATCTATGGGTCGGATTAACCCCTTCTGGACCGGCGTTCTCGTACTGAGTCTTCCCTTGAAGACTGCGGTTTTATTTAAATATTTTAATTCCGTGCTTGTGATTCGCTGCAAAGCGATCACGTGCACGGAATTGAGGGGGAGTGGCTGCTACGGATCGCTGGGGACATCCAGCGGTCAGTAGCAGCCGTCCCTCGCGATCCCATCGTCCATAGCGCCGCTGGATTGCGTATCATCAATGACGCATCTGGTACGTCCCGGTCTGTGGGTGACACCCAACCAGGAAGTACCAGGTACGTCACCGGTATGGAAGGGGTTAATAAGTGAACTGAAATTTCCTTCAACTGTTTCACTCTCCCCTCAGCCGCCGACTAGATTGTAACCTTGGACAACCTTGATGCTTTATGGCAATGCTAATGAAGTCTGTCCTTCTTTCAATAGTCAGAGTGCCCAACTGAGTGATTAAGACTGAGCCATTCCATTGTTCCCCACAGTATGATAAGGAGTCGGGGTGTTTTGTTTAGTAGATCGGGGCTGAGATAACAGCAAGAACTCAAACGAGATGAAGCAGCGCGCACTTCATTAAACACAATAGGGCAGAACAGACTGTTTTTTCGGATAAAAATAAATGTTGACGGTGCTAAAGCTGGTGAATCGCCGTTAACGCTTCCAAAAACTAATCTCATTTATTAAAACACTGTGCATGGTGTCATTAATAAATGCCGAGCACGCGTCTCTCAGACCAGAACACCAGCAACTACTTCCAGATCATTATGAGGAGTAACTGGTGACATACTGGGAGTTTCATGCCTGTTAGCCGTCCGACTCCAATCACCCGCTAAGGACTATTGGATTTATTTCATTATACCGTATCAAGGCTGCCCAGATATAAATTAAAACCCAATTTTAAGGCATGAACCGCCAATTTTTTGGCTTTGTGTGGACAGAAGAGGCAAGAAACGGAGAATAATTGTTAAGCGAGATCTCAGTTTATGGATTTGCTCCTGTCAAGCTTTTACACGGATGTCCACAAGATGACTGATGAATAAATAAATGTATTTAGTGAGTGCCAATAGACAGGATATTTGTTTTATCTTTAGAAATTACACGATTATACTGTTATATTGTTTTATAGGGGCAATAAACATTATCAGCCAAAGGTTAGAACTTCAGCAGTAGCAATAAGCTTCCGTTTGAATGAAAAGAAGAAAAAAAAAAGACATGTTTTTGAGACATGGTCTCTGCGTGAACAGAATGCGAGGCATAGTGTGGAACGTTCACAAGTAATTTCATTTCTTCCCACAGGGGATTATTCCCTATGCACCCAGCCGCAGAAGAAATTTACACGTTCGCACATATTCACAATATACATATATATAAAAAAATATTTAAAAATATCTGTAAAATAGTAAAATCATCCAGGATCTCAAATTACTAAAATATCAGATTTTTTTTGTATATTTAGGGCCCATAAAAAATATGTATATAACGGTTTTTAACAGGAATGTTCCAGAAAATGCGTACACCATTAAAGATACCAACCAATTGGTAAACCCAAAACTTATTCAAATAAATAATTTAAAAAATGTTTTTTCCAAATAATAAATATTTCAAATAATAAATAAATATTAAAAAAATATTCAAATTTCAACATTGTTGGTGTATTTAGGTACACATATTTTTTTAAAAAAATATATATATATATTTTTTTTACCTATTGTTCATTCTAGAATATTCTAGAATTGCTTAAAGTGATTTAAAGGGTCTGAAAGAGGCTTCCCGCGATTACAATGCTGATCCCCTATTAATCCTATAATTACCATATATTGATCTTTTTTATATACAAACATCCAAATAATGTTATTTTTTCCATTTATTTAAAACTTTGCTAGTTGTATTAACTTAATTCAAAAATTTTCACCTTGGGATGTAATTACGACATGTCAGTCATTTAGGAATATGTGTAAATATATAAATTAAGTCGGACATAATGTATTCATAAAAAACATCACTTATTTAAAGTTTTTCCTTGGGCATAGAAAACTTAATTTTTTTTAACATCTTTTACATAATTACATCTTTTTTTTAAGGATGCCAATTTATAAATTCTCGGATGTTCAGAAAATGGTTTTGTTATGGTTGTGATGTATATAAATTATTAAATCCCCACAAATTATTATTTTTGGATTTTTTGAGAATTAAACTACTTTTCTTCCCGACGGGGCTTGTAATGCAACGAAAAGATGCATAGCATAAAAAGACATTTTGTTGCGTTGCAAGCCCCGTCGGGAAGAAAAGTAGTTAATACTCAAAAAATCCAAAAATAATAATTTGTGGAGATTTAATAATTTATATACATGATTTTTTTTTTTTTTAAATGGGAAAATGAAAATCTCATTAAAATTTTGCCTCAGAAAATGCATTACACGGCGATATCGCCAGTTAATAAAATAAATATTATAAAAGGAACATTAAACACTTAAACGTGCTGTTCCACTGGAAAAAAATGTCACTTTTTATGGCATCAAACACATATCTACCATCCTCTCAGTAAAGTAAAACTTCATTACAATTCATCTCCGACTCTCTTCGTCTAGATTATGGCCTCTTGTTCTCCTCCTCTGGTTTCAGTATTAACGGTAATCATTCCTGTGTGTCCTAACACATTACCTACAACATGTGATTTTAGAGGTCTAGGAAACAACTTAAACCCGTGAGTCCACTGCCATTCTAGTTCTCGACCAACATGGACAAAGAGATGGACCAAGAGGTGGATATAAGGTCTCCCGTCCCTTTCTATGGCTAGGTAGGTATGGATTAATAAACTAAATTAACCGGGAACTAGACCCAGGCCATCTGACCAGTAAGCGTGCGTGTGTGTGTTCTGGGCTCAATTGACAGATGGGTATATAAAAATACTTAAATGTAAAAAAAAACATTGTTTATTCTACTAAAAAAATTATTAGGGGTTAGTAAACGTGGCTTGGCCGCAGTGAAGCTCATGGACATTACTAGATCTGTCTATAAAGCTAGGCCATGACATTTAGGAATTCCAGAAGGATCAAGCCAGGGTCAACAAGTTGGATTGTTTTAAGGATAATCTGGTTCTTTTTAGGGAAAACCTAGCAATGGGTGACCTTTTTCCACCTTGGTCCTTATCCTGTTGATCACCCAGGGGGAGGCCATGAAAACACCCTGTGACACCCTAATTATCTTTAATTTCGCAAACTATTACTACACGAACACATTTTCTACACTACACCTAAAGGGAGCAGTTTCCAGTCCTCCTTGCTGCAATGTTCCAGAGAATATTCCTATTTTTATACAAAAAGCAGGCAAGAAAGGCAGCCCTTGAGCAGCGACGCTCCGACATCAAACTGAAATGTCAGACAGGTCCTCCTGGGCGCAATATCCAGAAACAGCAATTTCCAAGCCCCTTTCCAGCTAAAAATCACGGCTCATCTTCTATCACAAAGGACCAAAAATTCCAGAATTTGTTTGATGTAGAAGTAAAAAAAAAATAACAAAAAAAAGTGTGCTGGCAGGTTTAACAATTTTAGGCAAAAATGTGTCATTTTACATAAAATTCAGAAACATGGAAAAGTATGAAAAGACAGGAGCTCACAAATCACAGAATATATTTTAACCTTTTTTGGGGTTTTTTTGTCAAAAATACTTCTTGGGACTGCAGGAAAATAAAAATAGAATTTTGTTCACGATTTTACAATTGTAGCTATCTAGAGATAAGGAGAAGATGAAATAAATTTGGCATAAAAACTTATCCATGCAAATTAAAATATTGTAGTATTTTTCTCTTATGGCCGCTATTGAAGAGAATGCTGATCGGAGCATATATTTATATAATATTAGTAATAAAAAAGAGACATACGTTGGAATGTTTTGAAGTAATGATTAGATCAAACAGGCATACATCTCCTCGTTACTCTGCACGGAAATTAATTCCATAGAATACCGTTTAGGAGGTGGCGTTTCATGCTTTTGTTCCTTTTTTTTCTTTTTCAGGAACGATTTTAATCACCGCTTGTTTATAATATCATTTATATGACAAATTCAGCTGCATAAAAACGGAAAGTGTTCCTAGTTCTTAAAATTAAACGGCATGTATTTATGAGGAGGAATTCCGGTGAAAAGCCCCGAAAATGGAACAGCCAGCGGGAGCATCCATTGTTTCCATGGCGATTTCTCCGCATTTAGAACATTGCAAATGTTGCCCTCTTGAATCAAATACACGGCCAACGAAGGTGGCAACAGAGACGCTAAGTCTGGGGTAAACCTGACCCATGGTTTGGACTTATGTCTGCCGGTACAAGTGCCCAGCTTTAACACCCAGAAAGAAGGTAAATATAGGATGAATGCAGCTTAATTCCTTATTCTTCTTGAATTTTGGGTAACCTGTTCCATATGTGAGAATGCGCCTATAGAAGGACATTAGTCCCAAAATCCTGTGATGTCCCACAAAGTGTCTGAATGTATCAGCCGATAATGGCAAATACTGATCATATTCCTGGATAGAAGCCACTTGGACCAGGGAACAATCTAACAAAATCCATCTCTTGGGTGCAGCTTTTAGAAGGGAGCGATAATACCTCTCGGGTGGAACCTAGAAGATGACAGAAGAGGCCATAACTACCAACCTTTCCATGTAAGTGTCCTTTTTATTGGGACTGCTAGACCTTTAGTGTGTGAAACCATATGGGTGAAGACGTTAGAATGTTGGTAGGTATGGAAGAAGCCTCCCTAAGGTCCACCATGGACTCGCAAACGTAGGTTAGGGTGGGAGTGCAGGGTTTTTGTGGGGGTGCAGTGATTGAGCACCCAAAACAAATGTGTAGGAGCCATCACTATAATTCCAGTATAAGACCCCCAGCAACTAAAAGCTATGCAGAGCATTCAATGTGCACCGATCTCAAAACAGCACAAGTATTTATTCCAGATTCGCCTTCCTCGCGATGTAAATCAAATAAAATACTGTCAGATCTTCGAAGAAGAAGTGTGGCAATTAAATTGTTCCCGATATTATTAAGACTGGCTCACAAAACTGTCAGGATCCTGAAAAACCTGAGCCGATTCATTATATTTCTATATTTTCTGACTTTTTTTTTTGTTGTTTGATAGAAAGTACAGCAGAACCTGAGCAGATTCCGAGACAGAAAGAGATACAGAGAGAGAGAGAGAAAAGAGAAAGAAAAAAGGGAGAGAGAGAGAACAGGAGAGGAAGGGAAGATATCAAGGTGTCCCAAATAATACGTTCCTGTTTCACAAGGACATGCTGTCTCGGCTAAAAATAAACATAAAATAGAAATAAAAAATGTATCAACACGCAGAGACACCAAAGAGCTTTTCCCCCTCCCTACAGGATTCAAGAGCAAACTACGGTTCCTTCAGAGAAGTGTTATAAGGAAACTTTGGGGGACATCGGGCTCAGTCTTTTTGTCGGTACTTGGTGCAAAAATTGTAAGTAAAAGTGTTTTTAATACTAATTGCGAAAAAATTATATTGAAGAATTTTTTATTTCATAAATTATTTCGCTCAAATCAAACTAATGATGATCCCGGAAGTCGCTTTGTTGCATATGAATCGACCCCTCGTTAGGATCTAAAGATTCTCATTCGATAACACGTTGCTTGGTTGATTTTAAGATACTTGTAGCTGGGAGCTGGAACTTTTATGGAGTTTGTTTAAAAATCAATTATTGTTTCAGCCGAGGATGGAGAAACTTCTATGTCGTCTCCCAGGATCCTCTCCAAGAAATAAATCGGATACGTGGGAATATTGGTATGAAAAAAAATTAGTTCTGCTTTGTAACTTCGTAAGCCCTGGTGTGTGAAACGAATAGGGAAATGCTTTATTAAATAAGACCTAGTGAGCTCACCAAATCCCTCTCGGCAAACACGCTGATAGGATTTTGTATATTTTGGGCAATTGGCTTTCTTATTGTTTTGATATATTTTGATCCATAGAGATAATTACACGCGATATTAGTTTTTACTTTTTCTTGAGCTTTTTTTGTCTGATGGTTATTTTATATGATGTCTTGTCTTTTCAATAAAATAGATCCTTTATGTATCTCATGGTTTTTGGAAGGCCCTTCAATTGAATTAAAATAAAAATAATAACAAAGCTTCCTCTATTACAAACTATGGCCCCATAGGCCCCGGAAGAAGGTTTCTAGGGAGTAACTTATTTATGCTAGGTCAGTGGGGTCAGAGATGACGAGGGAGAGTCTAAAAGAGAAGGGTTTCTGACTATTGCAGTCATATCTCTCTTTAGTTGAGGCACCGGTTGCTGTGACCACCAGGACATAGCAGCTTCTCTCCAAGCAACCAAAAAACCTAAGTCAAAGACTTAGAGAACACGCCAAGGTCAAATTCCAGAGACACGGGATAAGAGAGATCACTAATAAGGCTCACAATAGGGGTAGATTCAGGATTAAGTGAAGAGGTCCTCAAGAGCAGAACACAACACGTTGTGTCCATGAAACCAACAGACGGGAACCAAGAACATGGAGGGAAGATGCACATATCCAACCCAAAGATACCACAGGCATGAAAGAGGACCCTGTGGCCAACACCTAGAGTTGAGAAACCAGAGGTTAATAAATGAAAGTTTCAGGGCTGATCATCTGCCCTCTGTACAACCTTTGGTAATGATGACAGATATCCACCAAGCTGTATTACAGCCACTCATACAACGCATACTGTGCTCAGTACTCCACCAACACTCTACACGGGTGATGAGTCCAGCGCAGATACATCGTTTCAAGAGTATAAATAAGAGGCTTCACCGCCTTCTCACCTTGGAGAAGCCACACGAAGCCTCCATCTTTAACCGGTTACCATTTTTTATGGTTTCTATGGTCGCTGCTCAGTTTTTTTGGACCACATCAGGGCTAGGAGAGATAGTCCTGGTGAGGGGTGAGGCGATTTCAAGTTCTAGCGTTTCTTCATAATTAAAATGTACCACCTCTTTTCACATTTAGAACATTTTTACCCCTGTTCCTTAAAATCTGTTCCTGTTTCTATCAACAAATATTTCAGGCATTTAAATGGGGAATTGGTCCATGATAAAATGCCCCCTCTGCTTTCGTTTCCATCCCTCTCAATGTAAAGGCATTTGGAGTTGCATTTTCTCACGCGTTTCTCCAGTAATCACAAAGTCGCTCTGTAATCTTTCCGTCTATCAGTATAAACAAGCGATAAATCTGTCTGCCTTCAGGGAGGAAACGAGACTCATTGAGTAAAGTGAATTTAAATAAAACCGGCAACCAGGCTGCGTTAGGAGATAGAGAGCATCAAACGCGAGCGGAACCGAAGCTGTGATGGAATTCTGTGGGTGTTCTATGTCACATTGTATCGGAGTTGGTTTGGCGTATGGTCTGCGTTGATACATTAATCTACTTCGGCTAATTGAGGCCATGGGCAAAAATATGGTTTTACTAAAAACCAGCCCTTTATAATATTTTTTCAATGAATACTTTATCCCCGCTCTACCTACCCAGCCGCATTAACCATCCTCTTAATAGGTTGTGGTGTCTGTGCAATGGCACCATACGAAATCCTTAAAACCCTAAAAAATCCAACAGAATTGTAATCCTTATTCCAAATCCAACTTGTCAGATTGACTCGTGGGTTTGGAAAAGACTAAAAACTTTTTTGAACGTACTAGCCGAGATAATAGAGAGGGCATAATATAAAATCCAATAATTAATAAATAAATAGGACTAACAACTACCTATTTTTAAATGCACATTTTAGTCCATCTCACATGGACTCCAGAGCACTTGTTGGTAAATCAGCACCTGTTTTTCATTTCAGCTAACCTCCCATATACTTCAGTGGGAGATGAACTTGCATACCATATTTGTTCAAATATAAGATGAGGTTTTTTTCAGAGCAAATAGGGGTCTGACTATAAGACTAAGATTCAGATCCCCTGCAGCGCTACAGGTCACCTGGATCCTCCTCTCTGGCAGCCGGTGTAGACAACCTCCTCTGCTGCCGGCACTTCTGCCAGGGCTTCTATGACAGAACGCCGGTGTGACATGACCTTCTGGTGCTCAGACATAGAAGCCCCGTCGGAAGTGCCGGCAGCAGAGGTTGTCTACGCACATGGCACAGTCTGGAGATGCATTGGTAAGTCTGAGGGGGGCAAAGCAGCATATCGGGGGGCAGTGGCATATAGGTGGGGGTATAAGGCATATCAGTGAAGCAGAGTGGCATATAGGGGGGTATAAGGCATATCTGGGGGGCAGAGTGGCAAGCTTGGTGGCAGATGTGCATAGCTGGGGGGCACGTTGGCTCCCAAAAGGAAATAAAAACAAGAAATCCATTTTTCTCAATCATAGGTTTTACTAAATATGAAAAAATTGTTTACATATGAATTACCGTAATACTAACTAGTAAAACGTTTTTTCCTATATTAATTTTTAATTAACATTTTGGGGGGCTGTCTTATAATTAAGCAAATACGGTATATACAATAAAATCCTTATTTTATTTTTTACAAGAAAATGGGCTGGCGTGTTTGATTATACAAAGTACCAAAGAGACGTTTAGTTCAAAGGAGCCAAAACACAGATTCTTGACTTTTTCAGCCGACATAGGCTGATCCCTGTATTCCGTATACCACAGACATGGTATAAATATATATTTTTTAACGTATTTGACATTTTTTAAGATATATATATCAGATTTGATTCAGTGATTTATTTGATTTGAATATATAAACCCTTACCACCACTGCCAGGTTTTTTTCTGGATAAAATGAGTAAAAAATGAGAAAAAAAATTCTGAAATATATATATACCGGTATGTATTGAGAAACATATGGGGACCATAAACTATTTGGATATTTAAATTCCCGAATTAAGGGTAAAATTATAGTTATTTTTGTGAATTTTTGCTTAATGGGAACTTAAGCTATGAATGGAACGTTCGCATTTATTAATTTAGGTTTTTTTTGTAGGTTTTGTGAATTTGTCATCTCTACAGGATTGTGATAATGGATAACATGGTGGAAACCCTATTTACTATAACCACATCTGCTAATGGATTAAAAAATAAAGTACCTAATAACATTATCACTGTCGCAAAGAGAAGTATTCTTTTGATCTACTTATTGCTCTATTGTACAGCGTGGCGGAATATGACGGCGCTTTATAAATCAGTATATAAAAATAATGCATTAAACGGTGTACTGATCCATAAATGGCAGAATATGTAGTAGTTCCGTCTCTGATCGGTAAGCCGCCGGCTCGCCATATGTTGCATATTAAACGAGGAATAGCACGGTGTAAGGGACACGAGGGCAGATTGAAGTACAAGTTGCTTGGAAACGGCCTGTGCTCCTGCTGGTGGCTACTCTCAGAGTGACTTGTGGCATGCCGTGCGAGAACAGGATTAGCCCTGGTGTGTCTGTATTACACGGTTACATTCAAAGTCCTATGTAAAAAATAACTTTAACCTTGAAAATAACCCCAAGCGCTGTATACAGTAATAACCCCCAGAGCTGTATACAGTAATAACCTCCCAGCACTGTATACAGTAATATAACCCCCCAGCGCTGTATACAGTAATATAACCCCCAGCGCTGTATACAGTAATATAACCCCCAGCGCTGTATACAGTAATATAACCCCCAGCGCTGTATACAGTAATATAACCCCCCAGCGCTGTATACGGTAATATAACCCCCAGCGCTGTATACAGTAATATAACCCCCAGCGCTGTATACAGTAATATAACCCCCAGCGCTGTATACGGTAATATAACCCCCCAGCGCTGTATACAGTAATATAACCCCCAGCGCTGTATACGGTAATATAACCCCCCAGAGCTGTATACAGCAGGGCTTGACAAATTTGTTGTGAATCTCGGCGCCAGGTAAAAAAGTTAGGAGCCAGGATTTTTTAAACTAACACTTGGTCAGGAATGATCTGATCATCATCAGCCCACTTACTAAACTCACAGCGTTTGACCTGGAAGCACCCTGGACTTTCAGGTCAGTGCTGGTTTTTTTTTATTAATTTTTTTTTTTTAACTCTTTCGATGCTGATGTTCCATTGGAGCACAGCATTGACTGATATTTAGTCCCCACAAGCTTGTGGGGACAAATGTTAACCCCTGCAATGCCACGAATGTGTCATACACAATTGTGGCATTGAAGGGGTTAACGCTGCACTGTTGCTCTCATGGAGCGATCAGGCAGCAGGGGGGTGTTGTGTCAGGTCCCCACACTCATGGGGAGACCAAAGAACCCTCTCCCCCTGTCCCTGAAGCTGCCTCTGGCAGCCGGGACTCAATTGCTGGTCTATAGACCAGCCACTGCAGGCAGGGGAGTCTCTGATGACTGCTGTAGGCTTCCATGCCTACAGGAATCATCAAAGGGCTTGTGGGGGGGCTCGTTTTTGCTGTTGCTGGTCTGCCTGGGCTTCCAGGCAGACCACCAGCAGCAGAGCCCCGTACAAAACGGGAATTAACCCCTAAATGCCGCGATCGTTAAGGGGTCTTGAAGGGGTTAACGCTGCACTGTCGCTCTCATGGAGCAATCAGGCAGCAGGGGGGTGTTGGGTCAGGTCCCCAAACTTGTGTGGGGACCCAATCAACACACAACCCCCTTCCCTGAAGCTGCCTGTGGCAGCTGAAAACACGATTGCTGGTTTTCCAGCAACCGTGTTTTCAGCCTACAGGATCACTCCGTGGGAGTGACCTCAGGCTCGGGGGCGGGCTCTGAGTGGCTGTGCTGTCTGTTCAGACTCCTGGGCAGACAGCAGCAGCAGCGCCCCCGTGTGGTAGCTCAGCCTCTTACATCCACAATTTTTTCTGGATGTAAGAGGCTGACAAAACCTAGGCGCCAGGACAAAATTCTCTGTCGCCATGGCGACCTGGCGTCTGGGATTTGTCGAGCCCTGGTATACAGTAATATAACCCCCCAGCGCTGTATGCAGTAATATAACCCCCCAGTGCTGTATATAGTAATATAACCCCCAGCGCTGTATACAGTAATATAACCCTCCAGTGCTGTATACAGTAATATAACCCCCAGCGCTGTATACAGTAATATAACCCCCAGCGCTGTATACAGTAATATAACCCCCCAGCGCTGTATACAGTAATATAACCCCCAGCGCTGTATACAGTAATATATAGCACTATGGAATTTGATGGCGCTATATAAAACAATAAATAATAATAATATAAACCCCACACTGAGCTGATGCTTTATGGCAATGCTACTTAAGTCCGTTCCTCCATAGAGTTTCATTAGCCAGAGTGTCCAACTGGGTGATTAAGACTGAGCCATTCTATTGTTCCCCACAGGCAGTATGATAAGGAGTCGGGGGGTTGTTTAGTAGATTGGGGATCAGATAACAGAGCGAGAATCATACAAACGGCTGATACGCTGCTGCCTGAAAACATTATATTACGGGGCAAAGACTTTAGCTGTTTTAGAACAGTTTTCATGCAGTAACATCGTCCCTCGATTTCATCCAATTGAAATAAAATTCTAATAAATAAGTCTCAATACACAGATTAATTCTATCTGTCTGTTATATCTGTTTAGTTTTTTTTCTCCCCTTTCATTCCCATTTCGATCCGCGACGCCTCTTCCAGACAAAGCTCTTGTATTCCCGAGTACTTGGAGCGAGTAAATGCCCCGCGTGAGATCTCCACACCTTCGCCCGCGGAGAAAACGCTCCCGATTCCGCTTTCTGCATTATCTGGATGCCAATCAATAAGCGCCTCCAACCCGCGGAGGGAGACAGAAACGCCAGATTTTTATTTTTAGCCGGAGATCGGAACAAAAGCACGGAACGGTGTATTAAATGGCCGTCTCCTAGCAACCCCTATCCATCCATCACAGAGGGGGTAACGATAGTGAATTTGTCTTATTTAGGTGAGAAAAACAAAGCGTGATCTCATCCAACACTTTATCTTCTGACATAAACACTTTCTACTCAGAACCATCCAAAAAACAATATCACGTGCTATTGAGGAAGATGCCGTTTCCATGCAATCTCCGCAGACGCGGGATTGAAAGGGTTAATAGCCATGGTACTCAAGGACCCCAGCTTAGGAGAAAAACCTACTGGATCAAATAAACTCTTGAGTTAAAGCAGATCCGTTACTTTTCCCAAATCCTTCTATAAAGCAAACAAACCCATGCGATGCCGTCACCGACTGCAATAAAGAATAGAAGGCAGAGAAATAGAACAGCATCCCAGCAGAAGCGGTAGAGGTAAGGAATTTAAACATGCGTGGGATAGGCCTGTGGCTCCTGAAACTAAGAGGAGACCAGCGACGGGCCAATGGGTTGAAGGGTTCGTATCTGCCGTTTAATATCTACTTATTAACCCTATGAGTGCCAACCACGATCAGCAAATAACTCTTCCTGCATTAACTATACATTATACAGGGCCAGCTCAGCCATTCCTATAGGGGAAGCTCACTGGAGTTGGTCCTTCACAATGATGAAAGGAAGCATTCAAACTCCTAGCTTAGCGAATACACCCCATTGAGCAGAAACGATCTGGATACTGTGTATTAGATTGTATCCAAATTAAGAATAGAACGGGTAACACATTTTATCGGAAGCTCCTATCTTGTGGGTCACCTGTGGGCAGGCAGCGGCGCGCTGACATACATGGGCTTTTGTATTATAAGAAGAGGCAGACACATCCTCAGCGATTTGCGGTGGGTAATTGTACCAGGTCCCATTATAGCCGAACAATCCGACTCTCGCTCTCTAAGTGTTCGCGACACAAAGACGCCATTGAATTCTCTGCCACCTCCCAGCGGCTCTGTCACAGATTGGCATAAACTCCATTGTGCTCTTGTTTCCCAAACCCTTCACGTGGCCATTCACTAAAAATCTATTTTTTCCCCCCCAAACTTAATGCCGATGTCCCCTGATGCTGACAGCGGGCAATTAGAGAAAGCATTACAGGTCACAGAAGTCTCAAAATACATAGCTCCTAACAGAAACAAAGAAACTGATGGCATAAGACCCATTCGGCCCCCGTCTAGTCGCCCGTTTCTCCTGCTGTAGAGACCCAAACCTTAATCCGTGGTTGTTCGTGTCTTAGATTCAGGAGCCGTATCCCTATCCCACGCGTGTTTAAATTCCTTCACTGTATTAGCCTCTACCACTTCTACTGGGAGGCTGATCCACTCCTCTACCAGCCTCTCAGTAAAGTAAAAAATCTTTACATTCTATCTAAGCCTCCGTCCCTCTAAATTTAGATTATCGTCACTTTTTCTAAGACTTCTCCTCTTCTGAAATAAACTTTTATCCTTTTATATGTTTAAAATGTTTCACATGCCTTCTTTTAAAAGAAAGCCAGAAATGACTATTATCAAGACGAGACCTTAGTAGGTTTCCATAGCAGACTGGGATAAGACACCTTGACTAGCTGTAACATTTGTCATCACATAAATAAGTGCAAAACTGTCAAAAGCAAAGATTTTTTTTTTTTTTTTTTACTTTATTGGAAAAAAAAATACTATTAAAACTGTAAGAATACAACATAAATTATTCCGTAGGCGCTATTACTCATATAAGGTAGGTTTCTGATTTTGGAGGAATTTTATCTTTATTTAATCACATTTTGTAGAATAATTTGTAAAAAAAAAAAAAAAGAAAATATTTGTGAATCATGGAATATAAATCTTATTATTTCTTTTTTTTTTTTAAATATAAATTGGATTACTGTTGCTTCTTCCTAATTAATTAGAGAAATCAGAAGCACTAACTGATCTACAAGGACCATAAGTGTCTTCCTTAATTAGATGTCATTAAGGCCATTAAATCGTTAAGTACCCTTTTCATTCCAAGAATATATAAGTCCAAATGATTTTTATGTGAACTCAGTGGGGGGGAATAAATAGAAAGCCCGACTGTTTAACCCCTACGGTCCCAGACACGTTAGTAACGCATTATGAAGCACCCCGCCATGATATTGCACAGAATCAGAATGGAAATACATTTTAAATGGACGCGGTCAGGCAAGGAATTACCCGCTGCCGCGTGGCGCTCGCCCTACTGGCCCTGAAAGGGTTAAATTAGTCACACCTTGATTCTGCCATTCGGCGTTGATAGCCAGAACGGCATTTCATGTAACAGCTGCCACCATGTGTGATGTTTGCCTTTTTTTTTATTTTCTCTTCTCCCTGGCAGACCACTTCAACTAAATCAATATTTTATATCCCGCATCGCATTTACCTGAAAATGGGGGGAAAAAAATATAAAACGCGGCGCGGCGGCAGCTGTTAACATTAAAACAAATGTTAATGGAATTGTAAACAACTAGATAAAAATATCTCGCTATAATAAACAGGCACACTGCTGCATAGTAACTCCCCGCGTTACCAAGGCGGATGCGGCCATACGCAGAAAATAAAACGCACGGAAAGATCGCTTTTAGACAAACGGCAACCGTCTCCCACAGGTTTTACCTGTTATTAACCCCTTAAGGACAACGGATTGTCCTTAAACCTATTGATGACAATGCATTGTGAGCCCGTACATGTACAGGCTGTGTAGTGAAGGGGTTAAAGCCACATGAACTTGATCTTTATGGAGATCTATTGGAAATGTAACAAATTCCTGCCCGGAAGTTCTCTCCCGCCACTGCAAAGGCTGCTGGGACCAATCAGCAACAATCAGCAACCTAGCAATAGAGGAGAGATAACTTAACGGGAGATCCTGAGAACGGGAAGTAAAGATCGCTGCTCCCAGCGGAATATACGGAATGTTTGTAATACATATATATATATTTCAGACTCCATTCCATGGGTTTATGATCTATAGCACTATACGCTCTTATCCGGGAAAGTGACAGATCTGATTTAAGGAGACGCCACCATGGAAAAATGAGACACAAGTGCAGATCTCATGTATGACACATATGACATCTACTAAGACATAGCCACTTAGACCCAGAGGCGGCGCTATCATATAGGCAGATGCTTAGTGCCCCAGTTGGGCTAAAGGGCCCTGCTAGAGTACATGGGAATGGTGAAATTCCACTTCAAATTATAACTAAAATGTATCTTTTTTTGTTTTAATCCACCACAATTTATATAGTTTTATATATATAAAAAAAAATTTTTTGCTAAAAATTATTTCTAATAATCACTATTTAAAATGGAAGTCCCATGGAAAAAATAAAGCGCTGTATACAGTAAATAAAAAATCTGGTTTTATCTGACTTTGTCCCAAAAATTCCCTTTATCTGTAGACCTAGAGCCGCCATTGTTGTCAGTCATGTGATTTTTTTGGGTGATTTTCCCGGCTCAAACACCGCCGTAAGCTGATGCTTTATGACAATGTTAATGAAGTCTGTTCCCCCATAGACTTTCATTAGTTAGAGGGTCTGGCTGGTTGAATAAGACTGAGCCATTCTATTGTTCCCTACAGGCTGTATGATAAGGAGCCGGGGGGGAGGGGGGGTTGTCTAGTAGATCGGGGCTCAGATAACAGAACGAGAACAAATGGCTGATATGCTGCTGCCTGAAAACATTATATTATGGGGCAAAAGCTACAAGAAAACAGCTCATTATTTTTTAAACAATTTTTTTAATCTGATACTAGTAATAAAAATATATGGAATTTCCCTTTTACCTTTGTCTAGCACCACGTTCTTTTGCTCATCGTTTGTTATGAAATAGTTAAAAAAATATATATATATTTGTGTATTTGATTTTTCACTAGGAAATGGTTCGCTTCATCTAAAGAGAATACCAGCTATCTGGGGAGGAATGTTTTTATGATCTCCATGATTCTGGTTCAGAACTTTAAAGCCTATAAGCTACTGGGTAATCTCTTCCCCGCGACACGGGCATCGTTACCGTATCCGAGCCAAAATGAAGATGACAATTACTTGGTGTGATTTACAGGATCCAGTCTATACCTCTCCTGCGCGTTCTCTTCAAGCAGCAAGCTTCCTCTTCATCGCCGTCTCTTTAACCCTTTGCGTGAGCTGAAACCTTTGTTTTGCTTTGAGAGTTCAGCAAGCCGATTGTTCATCTTCAGTAGAGACAGCAGCGGCTTCTTCCGTGGCGTCCGGCCACGAACACCATTGTATGTTTTATGGATGGTGGACTCATCAACATAGCGTGTTCCATATAATTATTTAACGGACACTCTAGGATTCTTCTTAACCTCATCGAGGATTCTGCTCTTGCAGTCATCTTCTCACTCCCAGGGAGAGCAGCAATCATGATGACCTGTCTCCAGTTATAGGCAATTTGCCTTACTGTGGACCAAAGAACATCAAGGCTTTGGTAACTTTTGTGCAAACAAACCTTAATCTTAGGTCTCCGTGGAGCTCATTTGTTCGAGGCATGGTTCACATTAGGCAACGCTTCTTGTGAATAGCAAACTCTGACCAAGTTCTGACCAACATCTCCAATTTCGCCCCATTGATTGGACTCCGGGTTCGCTGACTCCTGACTCCAATTAGCTTTTGGAGAAGTCATGAGTCCACATACTTATTCCACCCCGCACTGTGAATGTTTACACATTGTGTTTAATAAAGACATGAAAACGTATCATTGTTTGTGTGTTATTAGTGGATGTAGACTATGTTTGTCGATTTAGCAGAAGATTAAATCAAATTTAATGACCAATATATGCAGAAATCGAGGTAATTCCAAAGGGTTCACATACTTTTTCCTGCAATTATATATATATATATATAGATATATATATACCGGTATATATATATAAATATATATATGCACATGCATCACGCGGTGGATAGATGTCATCAAACGGTTACATTTCTGGAATCACATTAAATTATCTAAAAAGTGTTCCTTTATTATTAGATCTCCTAAAATCACATTTCTTTTCTAAAATACATTCCTAATGCATAATTTAGTTATTCTGCAAAAACGACTAACTTTTTTTTTTTTTTTTTTTGCATTAGCAAAGAATTGAGAAACTGCTTTTAATTGCTTTTAGGATGTCATTTTAAAAAATGCCTTCCTGCTGCTGGATTTTGAGGCTTTTTATTACATTTCATTACAGCAAAAAACAAACATATTTGGGAAAAAGTTAAATATATATATATAAATAATTAGCCACAATAGTGTGCAGGGGTCTATCTGATTTGACAAAAAAACACACATAAACACGTCAGATTTAACCCCTTCAAAGTTGAGAGGTTAGGTTAGTGAAGGGTTAACTTGACCAACCAAACATGGCTGACGTTGCATGCCCTGGCATCAAAATATCAATAAATTAATAATTAATAAATACAATAAAGTTCACATTTTGTGAGTTGCAGGCGAGGGCATGCAAGCAGAGTGATAACTCACATGCCCACGCCTGCAACTTACAAAATGTAGTAACCAGACACAAAAACAGTTGAAATATAAAAATTGAACAAAAACAAAGCCATTTCTTAAGCAATGTTGCCTTCAGGACCATCTCTGCACCATCTCTGCACCCCTGTTCCCACCACCTGCCACATAGCTTGAGGAGGGTTAAGCTGTGAATCCTACATGTAAGGAAAGACGAGGTCCTCTGAGGATCTAGTTGTACTACATAGTTCTATACACTAAATAAACCAATGTAATAGTGTCTATAGATTAAAAAGGGCAATATATGTTTTAGAAGTCCTAGACCAGCCATCTTAACGTCCAGTTCTCAGGCTCTGCATGATTATTCCTCCCCATTAAGCTATCGCTCCTCTGTTAAGCTGTTGATTGTTATTGATATGTTTAGGCAGCTTTTGTAAATGTTAGGAGGTGAGAAACCCATAAGAGATAGGGAAGGTTAATATGTCATCATTTCCTCATCTATCCTCTTGCTTAAAGTAAACTAGTCCCTTTTAAACAATTATACTTACTGAAGAAGAAAAAAACCACGCTGTTAGTTCTAAAAGAATATTTACTAAAAGTCATGATGTGGAGAGATCCGTTTTAACATATGCTTATAGCTTTGTTACTCTACGCACGCTGTTTGGAAACCAAGGTAGATATAACTAGGTTTTCCAGGGACATTGGGAAAAAAGGCATTAATAATGAGTTAAACGATCTCATAATCTCAGAACAAAATCATTTAAAAATGTTTTTATTTTTTTTAACTAATGCTTGAAAGTCATCCATCATTTGCTCTATTCAAATAATAGCATATAATGATTAAAAAAATTAAATCAAGATGACTGTAAAAAAAAGTAATTCTTTTTAAAAACCACAAAGAAGTTTTTGTTATAGAATTTATTCTTTCTCTGTCCTTCACTACAAATAACGTTTTCATTTATTTTTCACTTTCCTCGCCTTTTGTTCCTTCTCGATCATAAACCTGCTTGAGACCTTTCGTCTCTGTAAGTCCAAATTGTTATATGGTGCTCTACTTTTTATGTCCCGTTCACCCATTGTAAAGTGCTGTTATATAACTCAATAAATAATAAATACCAATAAATAATTATAATAAAAATATATAAATGATTAGTAATTATTCAAAATACATTGTCTAAAATGACAGAATTATATAAATCAATAAATAAAAAATACCAATAAATGATATATATATATATATATATATAAATGATTGGTTAATTATTCACATTACATTGTAGAAAGTGACAGCACAATTTAAATCAATAAATAATAAATACTACTAATAAAAAAATATGTAACTGATTGGTTAATTATTCACATTACATTGTAGAAAGGACAGCATTATATAAATCGATAAATAATAAATACCAATAAATAATAATAAAAATAGAAATGATTGGTTAATTATTCACATTACTTGAAAATGTGTTTTCTGTAAACCAGCTGTCTGGGTCATGAATTACCATTTTTTTCTTTAAAATAAAGACAAATGATAACTCAGTTCTAATGACTGTCATCCTGCTGACTGGTTAAGTTCATTCATTTTACACCCTTTTATATCATTATAATTCCAGCGGTTAGCATTTACAATAATAGCGGCCCTGCTTAAATCAGAGCATTAATGAATGAACTTGGCTTTAGCCAATCAGAGCTATTTCCTGCTCCTCTATACCCATTTCCTGCCCAAACTCCACCCAGAATAGCATAAGATGACCAGCGCTGGCTCACATGAGATTTCCAGAGGGTCTCGTGAGACCCCCGTGCACATGTAGGTTTTTCATTTATTTTTTTTGAAAGAGGTAGAACTTTAACATTTGTTAGTGGGGCTCCATGAAGTTTTTGATACCTTTAACCCATTTAGAGACAAACTTCCATTTTTTTGTAGTTTTAATGAAATTAGGGACATTTCCAATTAGCGTGATATTGCAAACTATTGACATTGGCAGTACGTTGTATGTTAAACATTTCTGAAACTCATTAATCCCCTTTTAATTAACGCTGTGTGCCCCAGCTCCCTGACTTGCACTCACTGAGATATATATATATATATATATATATATATATATATACTATATATATATTGTATATACATACATACACACACACAGAAATACTGGTATATGTAAATATATATATATATACATACACAAATACATACATTTAAAAAAAACAATGGGATTGAGCTTCTGTCAGGTTGATGATTAGGGTGTTGGGAGTTGGAGCCCTCCAGGTGCACCAGAGGTTGGCATACATGTGGACATGTGTTTTTAATAATTACATTTTTGTTCATTGGCATAGTTATGGAACTTAACCCCTTCTTTGCATGCCCCTACCCTAACCCAACTTCCCAGAGAGAAAAAAAAAAACATGTCCACATGCTTTGCACTCAAAGAGTTAAAAGTTTCTGTGAGGTTTTTAAAGTTTCGATGTGTTTAAACGTTCAGAGGGAATAATATCATGACCGATCTGGTAAGGTTTATTTGAGTGACATAGCAGAGAGTACAGATAATATTTCCTCTTTAACGTATTAAGCTGTATAATTCTATGGGTGTGATTGATTGCCATTCTGCAGATTCCGCAGGTGCTGATCGGCTCAATCTAGAAGATGGTATTTTAGCTGCTTTTCTTCACACTGAGATGTTGGAAATTACAAAAATCAAATCAGCAAATCCCAGGAAGCTTTGATTACTTTTAATGAAGATAAGTCTGGACGATACACGTAATAAAGGCTTCTTCAGCCCATTAATAGAACTAATTCATTTCTCTTGCCGTGTGGTTGCTTGCTGTAATAAGTACATTACCAAAAATACCAAGCTCATCTTTCAAAGAACTGATTTACTAAATACACAAAAGACACGATTAGAAGCCAGAGAAGTCTGCTGGTAAATGTATATTTACATCAAACACATCCAAAAACCCTTAAAACCCTTGTGGTAAGTGGTTGATAACCGGGAAATATTTGCCCATATCAAAATGTTTGTCAATATCAACCTTAGGACTGATTTACCCAACCAGCTCAATATTCATTTGATTTAGGTGAAATATTCCAATTTACTAAGTTCAATAAAGAAAGAGCAGTCCGGATGAGCTTCTGCTGTGTCAGCGGCCACATTGATGGAGGCAGTTCCAGCTTTCTAGCAAGAATAACTAATGAGGAAAGTCCTCAGGTGGTGGTCGTGTCTCCTAAGAGTCTTGAGTTTATGATACCTTTTGGTGGGCCAAGTTCCATGGAGGTTACCTCCAAGGTCTTAAAAACCCATGTAACTTTACAATATCCACTTTTATGCTAAAATAGAAAGTTTTAGAAATATGTTTACTCTCATGAAACTGAGACTTGGCTTCATGGGAACATAAGCTAACAGACTGAGGTGTCATTGAGGTGGAACCCACCCAGAAGATCTACAATCCTCCAAAAACCTAATGATGGCAGATACTGTATCTTGTGGAAAGATCGTAACATTTTTGGTTCACTGCTCATGAATGATAACTTATTAAAAACAAAAAAAAAGATTTTCAGTTCCGTGCTACTTGATGTCTGACTAGGAAGGGCTTTATTTCATGTAAGATGAGTCCTCATATGAGCTGACATTGCTTTATCGACGAGGTCCCCTTCAAAGAGCAAAATCTAGCAATGTAGTCTTTCAACGTCTTTGGGCTTTTGAGGAAGAGTTTGAAAACTGTTTCTTTTAGCGGACCGTGGTGGGGGGGCCCCGTTAACTACTGCACAGATAAAAAAGCTTTCATACTCAACCGGGAGGGAGCCGTCTGAAGATAACATGAAGGAGGCGAGGGCTCCTAAGGCTTTTCACCTCTGGACAAAGTCGATTAGAAAATTGAGGATGGATGAAGAAGGGATGTCTCGTCTCTGCGGTCACTCCTCGAGGATTAAGTAGTAAACATTGTTTATATATTGTAACCGTTTTGTCTCATGCGCTTCCTAAGGTCACGTCAAGAGCCTTTGAACGTTCTACACTACAAAGGAACTCCAAGGTTCGATGAAGACGCGCAGGCATTGTCTTCTGTCTCGGAATCTAATGTATCCTGGTAATTAAGGTTTTGTCTGTCGAAGGAGCTAATTTTTTTTTTTGTGCGAAGAGGTTTTTCAATAAATTATTAATACGCTCATTAATGTTGCAGGTTGTATTGAACTACGCTGGCGTGCATTATAATCCATACATTTAGTTGGCAAGACAACGTTGGTTGGACCAGGACGACAGAAGAGGCTCATTCACAAGGCCATTTAAATCTATATGTACAGTGTGACGATGACTTGAAATCAATGCGGGGTAATAAAATGCAATTAGTCTTTGTTTCTGGAAATTGGATAAGAAAAGTCATGTGTGACGAAGTGAACTTGGCCTCCAGCTGAGGATTTGCAGAAAACACGCAAAGCCATTATATTATAGTGGGGTTTTTTTGTTGTTGATTAATTAATGATATGGTTTTAATAAGGGTTTGCATTGAGGATACTGAAAGGCAAACACATCAAGGTTAAGCTAAAAATAGCGTTTACAGTATTTTAAAAATTAAAGCTGCCGTTCCATCTACTTTCTGTGGAATGTAAGACCTCTGTAACTAAATGCAGCATTTGTTTATTGAAGAGCGAGATGGTGTGAACATCAAGAAGAACGACAGCGTGTCCAGGGCTGATACAGGAGCCTTCTTCTTTGCCCAACGCTGGACAAAAAGCCCGCAAGAATGGTGGGGTCATCCTTCCCCCTCACTTGGCGGTGCTTGAAGAGCCACAAAGTCTTCATCTTGAGGCATCCATGTAGCCAATATTAACAAAAAAGTGACATGCCTTGTGACATACCAGGGAACTGTTAATAGTCACGTGACACAAAAGCAGTCACTGATAAGTTGTTGCCATAGAACCTGTAAAAAGCTTCTTAAAATGTTCTGTGCCATTTTTGTTCTGTTTTAACTTTAAAACAGAAAGAATTAAATAATTGGCTTGTTTTGTATGACATGCTGGAGAGTCACCCTTTATGATGGTATGCTGGCTTGTGGGTAAATATATCTGTCCTTCCCCGAATGCATTGCTCAGCAGTTGGAGTCTGTGTAGGGAAACCCATTAGACGGGCACACTTGGTGCTATTTTTATGGTATACGGAAGGAATCAAGATAGTTTAGCCCCTGGCATTTTCAGCTCATTAGTTAGCCTTAACTCCAAGAATTTATGTGCTAATAACACTCTTATAGAAATGGCATTTTTACCGCAGGCACCTGGCGTAATGGGCCACAGCCTATAATATGTCTTTAAAAAGGCAGGTAGATTAGGAATGTACCCCTCATTATACTCAAAAACATCTTTAAGAGGGCCACTGCCTCTGATGTCCTTCTTTTTTTAAGGAGTTCTTAATGTTTGCTGAGGATGAGGGTATCACACTTTTCTACACCCCTAGAAGTCAGCTCTATGAATGCCGTACTCCGTTACAAACCCCCCCAAATATTTTCATTAAAAAAAGCCACAAAATCACACGAAAATCCCCACGTTTAGCCATTCCTGCAACCACGCTCCCTAAACCAAAAGTGTCCCTCTCTAAACATTTCCATTGTTAGGAGGATTCCATACCTCCCAAGTGTCCTCGTGGGAGAGTTCTGATTTTTGGGGGCGGTGGGGATCATGGGCTGGTTGGGGGGGATCAGATGGCTTCTCTTGACTGGCCCAATAAGCTGTGAAATCAGTGGGAGTCTCTGCTGTTCCAAACACTGTGGTGTGTGGTTAGTGTGGTGAAGGGCTGCTGGATAGTATTGTGTGACGGCAAGGCCGTAGGATAGTGTTGTTTGCAGGCTTGTGGTGAGGGGTTATCATATAGTGTTGTGTCGGGGGTGGGGAGATGTTGTATAGTGCAGAGGGGGAGAGGGAAGGGAAGAAGAGAGAAGATATATCTGTGTCATTTTAATAATGGGCATATTAGCTAGTATTTAGATGTCATATTTACTAATATATCAATATCTTTATCTCAGGATACTCAAGGGCATGTGACTTAAATGTATGTCATGGATGATGTCATATAACACACTCTATTGGGCATTGCACCCTACTGTCGTATGAAGTGTCAACTTTAATCTTATGCGACTTTACCAGACGAGTGGACGTTAAGTCACTATGCATCAATCATATTTTTTTTTTTATTTACCAAATTGATGAAAACACTCGATAAAAGGACAACACAGCTTTGTCTGTTACAAGCTCCTAAATAATGAAGTGTAACTTTCCTAATACTTTTCATTAGTAGCTGACATGGATCTCATTAAACTTGTCCATTCTATCAGTTCATTTTCTAATTAAAAAATCTCCTGGAAGATGTATCACCGCCTTGAGCGAGTCAGCCCGGGTAATTTTCCATTTTTGTGGCATGATCTTTTTTTTTATTAAAGGAAAACAAGCGTCAAGTCACGTTAACAATCAGTAAACATACCCTAAAGCAGGGGTTCTCAAACTGCGGCCCTCCAGCTGCTGCAGGACTACATCTCCCATAATGCTCCTTCAGCTAAGGGGCTGGCTGAGGAGTATGGGAGATGTAGTCCTGCAGCAGCTGGAGGGCCGCAGTTTGAGAACCCCTGCCCTAAAGCATGGCACTAAAGTATAATAATAACAATAATAATAGTAATAAATAATAATAATAAATACATTATTATTATTATTATTATTATTATGTCTCTTTTATTTATATAGCACCAAGTCCATACATTCAAAGGGGCTGACAAAACTAGAACCGACAGACTAAGACAAACTTAAATGACCTAACCATATGACTCAAGACTAGGGCTGCAACTAACGATTATTTTAATAATCGATTAGTTGGCCGATTATTTTGTCGATTAATCGATTAATCGGATAAAAAAATACATTATTTTAAATTGAAGAAAAATTGCAATAAAAAACGTACAATTTACACTTCGATCTCTTTATTGCAATGGCCTCTCTCTATTCACCTTCTTATTTTACTGACATAATAATAAAAGCTACAAGAACCCAAACACAGTGCTTCTCAAACTAGGTTTTAATACAAAGTTATTAGTAAATATTCATATGTTAACTATTTTTCATATTTAATAAAAACTGAGAAAAAAAGCCTTGTTTAAATTTTTTTATTTACCAAACTGCCCGCAGTTATGCACATCTGACCCCCAGCTTGCCACTCTGCCCCTATATATGCCTTATACCTCTTATATGCCAGATTCCACTGTGCCCCCTGATATGCCACTGTGCCCCCTGATATGCCTTATACTCCTTATATGCCAGTGATATGCAACTGAGCCCCCTGATATACCTTTTACCCCCAGATTTGTTTTGTGCCCCCCTGATATACCTAATATCGATGTCTTATACCCCCTATATGCCACTGAGCCCCCTGATATACCTTTTACCCCCAGATATGTTTATGCCCCCCCTGATATGCCTAATATCCATATGCCTTATACCCCCTATATGCCCTAAAAATTCATAATACCCCCCATACACCACTATAACTCACCCATACACCACTCTGGCTCCTCCCCCTCCCATACACCACTCTGGCTCCTCCCCTCCCATACACCACTCTGGCTCCTCCCCCTCCCAAACACCACTCTGGCTCCTCCCCCCTCTCATACTCCACTCTGCCTCCTCCCCCTCCCATACACCACTCTGCCTCCTCCCCCACCCATACATCACTTTGGCTCCTCCCCTCCCATACATCACTTTGCCTCCTCCCCCTCCCATACATCACTTTGGCTCCTCCCCCTCCCATACTCCACTCTGCCTCCTCCCATACACCACTCTGGCTCCTCCCCTCCCATACTCCACTCTGGCTCCTCCCATACATCGCGTTGGCTCCTCCCCCTCCCATACATCACTTTGCCTCCTCCCCCCCTCCCATACTCCACTGTGCCTCCTGTGAACCTCCGTTTCTGACAAGACACCAGGGAGCCGGGTAGAGAGGCAGAGTGGCGTATGAGAGGGGGAGGAGCCAGAGTGGTGTATTGGAGGGTGGCTCCCATACACCCCTCTGACTCCTCCCCCCTCCCATACACCGCTCTGCCTCTCTACCCGGCTCCGTTACTGAAGGCACTTTCATTGCAGCTTCATAGAAGCCACAGTGTAAGTGAAGTGCAGTAACGGAGTCTGTCTGTGCGATGCAGACCCTCACCGGCTATCAGAGAGGATGATTCTCTGTTAGCCGGTGGGGGTCTGCATCGCACAGACAGACTCCGTTACTGCCCTTCACTTACACTGAGGCTTCTATGAAGCTGCAGGGAAAGTGCCTGTCAGTAACGGTGCCGGGTAGAGAGGCAGAGCAGTGTATGGGAGGGGGGAGGAGGCAGATGGGAGGGGGAGAGAGACGGAAGTGAGAGACCGGCCGACAGTGAGGGGAATCCAGGTCTCCTGCAGCGTTGCGGGGATCTGGATTCTAGTGTTATAATCCGATCTCTGTTTGAGGTCGGATTATATAAGGAGAGGAGTTTTTCAGAGCATTTGCTCTGAAAAAAACCTCTTTTTATAATCGATAAAAATCGATCCGATTAATCGATGATGAAATTCGTTGACAACGAATTTCATTATCGATTATTATCGATTTTATCGATTAGTTGTTTCAGCCCTACTCAAGACATTCATTATCTCTGTATAAGCCTCTACCACTTCTACTGGGAAGCTTCTCCACTTATCTACCACCCTCTCAGTAAAGTCTTTCGTTAATATTATTGGATTTTTTTTAGTATATTTTAGATCCTTCCGCATAAGTGATGAACTTTCAAGTTGTTCATTTCCCTACTTTGCATTTTCTGGTCTTGGTTTAACATTTCTGAAAAAATAAATAAATCCTCATGAATAACGTTTAATTACAAATTTTAATTCCTGAGTTCAGCTTCCACTTTATGTCTTCCTATAAAATTCCCAAATCATTTATTGACCAGCGAGCTCGAACCTTGAACATATTGGCACTAAAGCTCATATCGCTCTATCTCTTCTGTGAATGTCTCCTGGAACCGAGGTGCGCTGAAGGGTTACAGAGCAGATTATTAGGAGAAAATACACATTTTAATGCATATGGATGGCCCGGCATCTGCGAAGCTTCATGTTGGATGTTTATTACCTTGTGTCGGCATCAAAATGTCAAATCATCTCCAATTAATTGGTCTACCAAAGCGTGCATCTGTCTGTCTATGAGCATTAATCTCCTTATCACTCATTTACCGAATGTATCATCTTCTGTTTAGTTTTCAACTAATCACTGCCTGTTAAAACAGTCTTTACAAGGTCCAAAAAACATGTTTTTTACACCGAGAACTTAAAGGAACAGTTTATAAAAATACTAAATGCTTCCATAGAGTTATTTGTCTTCTGGGTGACCTGGTCGGGTAATTTCATACTCCGATATTTTCTCGATACATTGGTGAATATACTTAAAATGATCCGTCTTCGGAATCTTCCGTCGGACATTGAGGGAAATTCAGTATCCTCCATATCATCCGTGTTCATGCTGGATGCCTTGTTGCTTGAGGAACACAAGATGATATGTGGCCTCCTGTTCTTAAAAAGGACGTTATGGATCACCTTAGTTATAAGAAAGTTTAATTTGTTTACATTAGAAATAAGGCGTGTTAGAGGGGATATGATGTCATAATATAATTAGATACAGGGACCACACCGGATGATCTCTGATCACCCGTTCAGTAATAGGACTGTGCAAAGAACAAGACGGCATCCGTTCAGACTTACAGAAAGGAATGTTCACTTAAAGCAGCGGAAAATAATTATTCACAGTAAGAGCAGTAAAGATGTGGAATTTACTACCTACAGAGCATGTGCTATTAAATTCAATACTGGCTGGAGAGTATATGATATATAATATGAGGAATATACAGGGATATAGCGGGTTATAAGGACGGGATTAGTTATACGGCCGGAGAGTATATAATATATAATATGAGGAATATACAGGGATATAACGGGTTATAAGGACGGGATTAGTTATACGGGGGAGAGTATATAATATATAATATGAGGAATATACAGGATATAACGGGTTATAAGGACGGGATTAGTTATACGGGGGAGAGTATATAATATATAATATGAGGAATATACAGGGATATAACGGGTTATAAGGACGGGATTAGTTATACGACCGGAGAGTGTATAATATATAATATGAGGAATATACAGGGATATAGCGGGTTATAAGGACGGGATTAGTTATACGGCCGGAGAGTCTATAATATATAATATGAGGAATATACAGGATATAACGGGTTATAAGGACGGGATTAGTTATACGGCCGGAGAGTATATTATATATACCGTATTTGCTCGATTATAAGACGACCCTGATTATAAGACGACCCCCCAAAATCTGAATATTAACTTAGGAAAAAAAGAAAAAGCCTGAATATAAGACGACCCCAAAGGAAAAAAGTTTTACCAGTAAATGTTAATTCATGTAAACTATTTTTTTTTTAATAAAAGCTATGATTGAGAAAAAGATTTTTTTTGTTTTTATTTCTTGTATTTTCCAACCTGTCCCCCAGTTACGCACATCTGCCCCCAGGCTTGCCACTCCAATATGGCACTGTGGCCCATGATATGCCTTTTAACCCTCTATATGCCACTGTGCCCCATGGTATGCCTTTTGACCCCCTATGTGCCACTCTGCCTCCAGAAATGCCTTATACCCCTATATCCCATTCTGGCATTTAGGGGGTTAAAATGCATATTATGGGGCAGAGTGGCATATAGGGAGGTATAAGGCATTTCAGGAGGCAGAGTGCTCTATTAAATGCCCCCTTAACGCCACTCCAGAAATGCCCTATGCCCCCCATTTAACACACACACACCCTATACCCCCATTTAACTAACTAACACACACACACACACATACACACTCTCTCTCTCTCTCTCTCTCTCCCCCCCTCTCTCACCCCCCTCTCCCCCCCTCTCTCACCCCCCTCCCCCCCCCTCTCCCCTCTCTTACCGGTGCTTCCAGCCGGGGCAGCGGGTTGACGTCCCCTTCTGCTGCAGCCGGAAGGAGGTGTGGCTAGCAGCGGGGGTTTGTATGCGTCCGTCGCGTATACTTTCCCCGGCTGTCAGAGATCAGAGTTCCCTGATCTCTGACAGTCGGGGAAGGTCTATGCGACGGACGCAGACAACCCCCGCTGCTAGCCACACCTCCTTCCAGCTGCAGCGGACGTTGTCTACGCGGATCGCGTAGACGTCAACCCGCTGCCCCGGCAACACAGCAGAAAGCACCGGTAAGTGTGTGGATGATGGGGGGGGTCGGGTGAGACAGGAGGATCCAGGTCCCCTGCAGCGGTGCGGGGGATCTGGATCTTAGTCTCCTAATCAGACCTCTATTTGAGGTCTGATTAGAAGACGACCCCGATTAGAAGACGAGGGGTATTTTTCAGAGCATTTGCTCTGAAAAAAACCTTGTCTTATAATCGAGCAAATACGGTAATATGAGGAATATACAGGGATATAACGGGTTATAAGGACGGGATTAGTTATACGGGGGAGAGTATATAATATATAATATGAGGAATATACAGGATATAACGGGTTATAAGGACGGGATTAGTTATACGGCCGGAGAGTATATAATATATAATATGAGGAATATACAGGATATAACGGGTTATAAGGACGGGATTAGTTATACTGCCGGAGAGTATATAATATATAATATGAGGAATATACAGGATATAACGGGTTATAAGGACGGGATTAGTTATACGGGGGGAGAGTATATAATATATAATATGAGGAATATACAGGATATAACGGTTATAAGGACGGGATTAGTTATACGGCAGGAGAGTATAAAATATATAATATGAGGAATATACAGGGATATAACGGGTTATAAGGACGGGATTAGTTATACTGCCGGAGAGTATATAATATATAATATGAGGAATATACAGGATATAACGGGTTATAAGGACGGGATTAGTTATACTGCCGGAGAGTATATAATATATAATATGGGGAATATACAGGGATATAACGGGTTATAAGGACGGGATTAGTTATACGGGGGAGAGTATATAATATATAATATGAGGAATATACAGGGATATAACGGGTAATAAGGACGGGATTAGTTATACAGCCAGAGAGTATATAATATATAATATGAGGAATATACAGGATATAACGGGTTATAAGGACGGGAATAGTTATACAGGGGAGAGTATATAATATATAATATGAGGAATATACAGGATATAACGGGTTATAAGGACGGGATTAGTTATACGGCCGGAGAGTATATAATATATAATATGAGGAATATACAGGGATATAACGGGTTATAAGGACGGGATTAGTTATACGGCCGGAGAGTATATAATATATAATATGAGGAATATACAGGGATATAACGGGTTATAAGGACGGGATTAGTTATACGGGGGGGAGAGTATATAATATATAATATGAGGAATATACAGGATATAACGGGTTATAAGGACGGGATTAGTTATACGGCCGGAGAGTATATAATATATAATATGAGGAATATACAGGGATATAACGGGTTATAAGGACGGGATTAGTTATACAGGCCGGAGAGTATATAATATATAATATGAGGAATATACAGGGATATAACGGGTTATAAGGACGGGATTAGTTATACGGCCGGAGAGTATATAATATATAATATGAGGAATATACAGGGATATAACGGGTTATAAGGACGGGATTAGTTATACGGGGGAGAGTATATAATATATAATATGGGGAATATACAGGATATAACGGGTTATAAGGACGGGATTAGTTATACGGCCGGAGAGTATATAATATATAATATGAGGAATATACAGGATATAACGGGTTATATGGACGGGATTAGTTATACGGCTGGAGAGTATATAATATATAATATGAGGAATATACAGGATATAACGGGTTATAAGGACGGGATTAGTTATACGGCCGGAGAGTATATAATATATAATATGAGGAATATACAGGGATATAACGGGTTATAAGGACGGGATTAGTTATACAGGCCGGAGAGTATATAATATATAATATGAGGAATATACAGGGATATAACGGGTTATAAGGACGGGATTAGTTATACGGCCGGAGAGTATATAATATATAATATGAGGAATATACAGGATATAACGGGTTATAAGGACGGGATTAGTTATACGGCCGGAGAGTATATAATATATAATATGAGGAATATACAGGGATATAACGGGTTATAAGGACGGGATTAGTTATACGGCCGGAGAGTGTATAATATATAATATGAGGAATATACAGGATATAACGGGTTATAAGGACGGGATTAGTTATACGGCCGGAGAGTATATAATATATAATATGAGGAATATACAGGATATAACGGGTTATAGGGAAAGGATTAGTTATACGGGGGAGAGTATATAATATATAATATGAGGAATATACAGGGATATAACGGGTTATAAGGACGGGATTAGTTATACGGCCGGAGAGTATATAATATATAATATGAGGAATATACAGGATATAACGGGTTATAAGGACGGGATTAGTTATACGGCCGGAGAGTATATAATATATAATATGAGGAATATACAGGATATAACGGGTTATAGGGAAAGGATTAGTTTGTTGATTCAGTGAGAAATCAGAGGCAATTTTGGAGTCAATTAAGATTTTTGACCCTTTTTGAGGCCCATTTGGAAACCTCTTCAATGTAAGGGTTTTTTGTTTTCTTCTGGATGAGCAGCGAGGTTGAACTTGATTTAATGTGTAATTTATTTGGTTATCTTGCAATCTTTGTTTTTTTAAGAATATTCTAGGTTGTGTTCAAGTCTAAGACTAGAAGACTTTGGGGTTCATCTGTTTTAAAGAGAGAGTTGCCAGGAGAGTTTACAGAAGAGTTATGGTTTCAACTCTCTCATTTTATTATAAAGGGCATACAATGGAAGGGCAGAGCTGGCCCCGTGTAATGTATAGTTCAATGGGAGATGAGACTATACATAATTAATGACACATTAACTGATTTAACTATACATTATACAAGGCCAGGCAAGCTCATTGGGGTTGGACCTTCATAATGTATAGTGAAGTCAAGGAGCTGAAATAAAACTCTTCTGCAAACGCTCTCTTTAGTGAATAAATCCCTATTACCTTTATGAATTCAGAACCTTGGACAGCAGCCTCGCTGCTGATGGTATTTAATATCTTTGTGACTTTAGGAATCTAACATTTCTCCAAATTTTAGCATTTTCTGTCATTTTGCCGAATCTATTTCTTGCAAGAAACATTGTGAATAAAAAAAACCCCCCAAAAAACATGAATATAATTGGATTTTTATAAGCTATATTGATATAAAATGGGTACTTAGTGACAGACTTAATGGTACTTTACAGATAACAGCATCAGAGGGAAAGGATTTCGGAGTTTTTGATGGTTTAGAGGTAGGCGGCGTAAGAAAGTAAAAAGGAGAAGCTGAAACATACAAAGTTTGGAACGGAGAGGTGTCTATCGGGGCGGATTTAGGAATCTACTTAATCCTTCTTTGTAGCTTAGGCTTCAGACCCCATTTCAAATACTGTATTGGGTTCTGCAGACCCTTTGGCCTCATTTTCCAAATTCCCGGGGAAAGTACTTAACGTGGAGCGAACGTCGAACGTCAGAAAGAAAATCCCAGAATTATTTCTTAAAAAAATGAAACAATCTGTCTCCGAAAAGCCATTAAAAACTTAAAAAGGACGCAAAACCCAAAGCGTATCGAGGATCGAACATATAAATGAGCAATACCCCCAACGGCTCAACTGCCCCTTCTAATAATAAGTCACCCTCCTGCGTCCTATAGAACCCGCTCTAGAACCCGCCGGGTTCCATACCGATCACGTAACGTGACACAGACTGATCGCCAGCAGGGGGCAGAATAATCATAACGGGTAAGCTGAGAGGTCTTTGCGTCTTCACAGGCATTCGATGTTTATGAGCGTTTCATTAAATGTAAACTCATTTATAGCGGACCCTAAAGTATTGGATCCGTATATTATTAATTATTTAAGGATCTTACAGATGGTAAAACCCAGACTGGTTATGGGGGACCTCTTCTTCTTGGCACCACAGAGATCTGCAGCTTCTCTACTAGTACGGGTCGACCATGCTTTTCATACATATACCAGCGCCCTCTATAGGACGTCTATCGCAACAGTCGGGCAACCAATAAAGTCGCAGCCATGGATAGGCTCTACTTATTGGGGGCTCCAGGCTAAAAACCAAACAACCCCCAAAACAGATCTCTCTCTTATTGCCCCTAAAATTCCTCCCTGTGAATTTACTGGGAGATAATCCTCACCCTGCTATATTATTGTTTTTTGTGCATTAATTTGGGGTGATATGGTAATAAAGTATCCGGATATTATAAATCCATGTACTAAACATCTCTATTGTTATACTGACGGCCTTCTCTGCACAGGTAAAAAAACAAACAACTGACTTTCCAAGTAAAATTCTGGAATCAGAATGAAAATTTGGTCAAAAGCACGAAAAAAAACCTGGTAGTGCTGCCAGCTCTTTATGCTAATTCCTCAAAACACAGAGCTTAAGCCATATGCTGCATGAATTATATATATAACACTGATTCCTTTAGTGAATGCTATATGCTAATAATAACAAAGTATGCTTTGGGGAAAAACAAAAGATATCTACCTCTATGTATTATCTGGCGTGTAAGACAATTAAAAAAATAATCGTCGTAATAGATTGTAAGCTCTTAAGGTCAGAATTATATTACTGTATACATCGCTGGGGGTATATTACTGCAGGGCTTGACAATTTTTTTTAAATCTAGGAGCCAGCTAAAAAAGTTAGGAGCCAAGACTTTTTTTTGCCCTACACTCACACTTTGCCCCAGCACTCACGCTTTGCCCCAGCACTCATGGTCTCACACTTTACCCTAGCCCTCACTTTGCCCCAGCACTCACACTTTGCCCACACTAAAAAGCACCAGTGCATATTTTTAATTAATTAATTAATTTAATTAATTAATAATACCATTAATTAATCCCAATTGATTAACTCTGTCCCCAGTTTCCATAGGCATCTTTGTCACTAAATAGCTTCCCATAGTCCCATGTTTAGTGACAAAGATGCCTATGGGAAACTGGGGACAGAGTTTGCCTTTGCCCCCAGTCTCCCATAGGCATCTTTGTCCCAGCCTCCCACTGCCAAGCATGCCCCCAGTTACTTCCACTTACCTGACCCCGATGTGCACTCTGTTGGATTCATTCCCGCTGCTGCTGCCGGCGGCTCCACCCATCCTCCTCACTAAACGGGGCTGGCACCGCCCACAAAAGTCATTGAGCAGCGCTGGTGCCGCCCGCACAAGTAATTGAGCGGCGCCGGCTGACTCACTTCTATTTTGAATCGTCAGGGGAGGCGTTTTAAGAAGCCGTCCCCGTTGATCTGAAATAGAATTGAGTCAGCTGGCCAGCGTGACTCAGTGACCTTCGTGGGCGGTGACAGCCCCGTTCAGTGAGGAGGGTGGGCGGAGCCGCTGGCAGCAGCGGGGTTGTCTGCATCGCAGAGACGCCCGCTGCTGCCGGAAAGGAGGATCCAAGTCCCCTGCAATGCCGCGGGGGATCTGGATCCAAAACTCAATTATAGGTTTGGCTCACAAACACCTAGGCGCCAGGAGAAAATTATCAGTCGCCATGGCGACCTGGCGCCTGGGATTTGTCGAGCCCTGTATTACTGTATACATCGCTGGGGGTATATTACTGTATACATCGTTGGGGGGTATATTACTGTATACAGCGCTGGGGGGGTATATTACTGTATACATCGCTGGGGGGTTATATTACTGTATATAGCGCTGGGGGTTATATTACTGTATACAGCACTGGGGGGTTATATTACTGTATATAGCGCTGGGGGGTTATATTACTTTATACAGCGCTGGGGGTTATATTACTGTATACATCGCTGGGGGTTATATTACTGTATACAGTGCTGGGGTTATATTACTGTATACAGCGCTGGGGGGTTATATAACGGTATACAGCGCTGGGGGGTTATATTACTGTATACAGTGCTGGGGTTATATTACTGTATATAGCGCTGGGGGTTATTACTGTATACAGCACTGGGGGGTTATATTACTGTATACAGCGCTGGGGGGTATATTACTGTATACAGCGCTGGGGATTATATTACTGTATACAGCGCTGGGGGGTTATATTACTGTATACAGCGCTGGGGGGTATATTACTGTATACAGCGCTGGGGATTATATTACTGTATACAGCGCTGGGGGGTTATACTACCATATACAGCGCTGGGGGTTATATTACTGTATACAGTGCTGGGGTTATATTACTGTATACAGCACTGGGTGTTATATTACTGTATACAGCGCTGGGGGTTATATTACTGTATACAGCGCTGGGGGTTATATTACTGTATACAGCGCTGGGGGGTTATATAACGGTATACAGCGCTGGGGGGTTATATTACTGTATACAGTGCTGGGGTTATATTACTGTATACAGCGCTGGGAGTTATATTACTGTATACAGCGCTGGGGGTTATATTACTGTATACAGTGCTGGGGTTATATTACTGTATACAGCGCTGGGGGTTATATTACTGTATACAGCGCTGGGGGTTATATTACTGTATACAGCGCTGGGGGTTATACTACCGTATACAGCGCTGGGGGTTATATTAGTGTATACAGTGCTGGGGTTATATTACTGTATACAGCGCTAAGGGTTTTGCTCTTTTTCTCTTTTAACATGAAGGTTGAGCTTGGTACATGGCAGTAAAATGATTGAGGTGTTGGTAATTACAAAAAGTGTTTCTCTGCAGCAATTATCCAGAATAACAACAAGTTGTCTGAATTCTGAAATCTGCTGTTTTACTTTAATGTCGGCTTAGTAAATCCCCCTGTAATTATCCAGTAATGATCTACTTACCGGTAACTCATAAATATGGATGATGTGAAAGATATTGCATGAAGCCAATCTAGAAATCTGATTCCACAAATGGATTGTCATCAGAAGCACAGCACGGCTTTTACAAGACACTTAGCATGCGATCAGCGCCGGGGGCGGGGGGGGGGATAAGATATTCCTCCAAGATCCATGGATTTCTGCTATATCTTCATGATTACATTCCAGAACTGGAGATCCAACTAGAGAAAGTTGGCTGCCTTATCACAAAATACTTTCTAGAAATAGTAAATATGTATGACATTTACCCAAAAAGGTGCCAAGATTCTAGACGCCGTAACAATAGACAAATCGGTACGGAGGTTCGGAAGGATCCCGGTTACAGAAGAAACCTGGACTTTAGGATGTTGGCTGTTAGAGAACACGAAGAAAAGAAAACTTATTCTTAATTAGTTACTAAAACGAGGGTTTTCCAGAAAAAAAGCAGGCAGGGCGCTGGGTTGTATAGCGAGAGGCATTGATAGCAGGAAGAGGGACCTCACCGAGAGTGTTGGGGACAGTTCTGGAGACCCCCATCTCCAGAAGGATATGGACATATTGGAGAGACATTTAATACACAGTTGGTACAGTTCATTGGGTTGAAAAATGGCATAATCCATCAAATTCAACTATTCCACCAAACCATATTAGTTGAAAGCTCAGAGGAGGATGACGAAAATGGTGAGTGGTCTGCAGGATAAAAATTATCCGGAGAAACGTTAGAACAATGGGTCATAATCTAAAACTAGAGGGTCAGAGGCTTAGATATAACATAAGGACGTACGGTAGTTGGTAAATGGAACAGCCTCCCAGCAGAAGTGGTCAAGGCTAAGACAATGAGGGAATTTAAACATGTATACGGCTCCTGAACCCAAGACAAGACTGACGAATAATTAAGACCTGAGTCCTTACAGCAGTAGCAACGGGCTGAATGAGTCTGATTTCACCTCTTTATAATAAAGTAAATCCGTCATTCACAAAGCAGCAGTAGTGTGTACGGCGCTTTACATATACCCTGCGCCAGCGGAGTCTCAAGTATGTGTATACGTAAAAACAAAAAGCCGTGGGCTACAGATATGGCCCTGAGGTGGGCTGCATGATCGCGTGCGCCCACAGTCCCCTCCGCGTTGTCACAGGATGCTGGGCGCATGCATGATGTGCTGCGAACGGGAATGACAATCATTGCCCACCTGATGTTACCCTCTAACATGTACATCTCATCATCTACATAATACCAGATGTGCTCTGTCGTTTATTTACTTCTCTAAAAACTGCCCAGCGGCCCCTTATTCCTCCCCTGCGTCATCAAATGACCCCGGCGTTGAATTACAGCTCCAGGGAAAAATTATCTGGGGGCAACTGAACACAACACGCAATTAAAGGGTCTTAGCACACGTGTGTATTTCTGTCCTCGGAAGAGAAGCGACACACAAACAGGGATTATGCTTTTCAGTCACGTGACAATAAAGCGTTCCTGGGAGAAATAATAACGGATTTAGCTGTTTAGAGCAAGGGTGGGACATGTTGCTTGGTGAAGCTGGGGGCGGGGCCTGGGGTTTCTATTTACGCCCCTGTAAATGGTGCCATCTATCCACCGGCTCCAACACTCCGGCTCATACTGGCATGTGGGTAACATTCTTTGCCGTGTTCGTGCCCCCCCGTAGGTATTACTAGGTCTGCACCCATAGGCTTTGGCCATTTTTTAATGGGAGTCGTCCAAAAAAATTACACGACTGTTCCTTTAAATCATTTGGCACTTGTGACTTTCTAGGAAATATGTATAGTGATGTGTCACGACGTAGAAACATAGAATTTAATTACAGATCAGACCCATTCTGCCCATTGTTCGTGCCATATGCCCCTGTATCAGCCTCTACCATGTCTGATGGGAGGTTGTTCCATTTATCCACTACCCTATCACTAAAATAAAGCTTCCTAACAGTACGACGAACAATGGATCTCTGGAATTTATGATTCCACTTAAATCCATCCAACTCTGCGAGAAGCTCTATAATTCCTTTCAGCTAATACAATTTATTGTACTTAATTTATTTAATAAATGTTTTTAACCCTTTGGCATACAGGTTCCCCCAGTCTAGCTTATCGAAAAGTTTATGGCCACTGGGATGAATGGATTATGGCGAGTTTAATGTTAATGAACCCCAATGACTTCCCCCAGCAAGAAAAAAAATGTAACAACTGTAAACAGTTATATTACATTATATTCTTAAAAGACGCTTTTGCAGGTTCTGCGGCTACAGCCTATTAGTGCCTGATTTTGAGTCACATGATAATTAAGCATTCCCTTAAGAATTCTGGAGAAAAAAATGCAAAATTGTACGTGATTGGAGATTTTTTTCCGGAAAGGGTTAAATGAAGTATGGGAATAAAGACACGACGCACAGGTTACTTGACGTAAACACTTGGAACGATTATAATGTACAGTTTCCTGATCGCGCTGCGTTGTTATCAGTATCTGAACTAGTCTGATCGGACAAACACAGCTGCTGTGAACTCCAACTCCCATTATGCTCAGCCAGCTAGAGGCTTGTAAAATATATATCCAATGCCGCAATAGTGAGAGTGAATTAAAATAAAGCCTGCATGGTATAAAGATGGAAACAGAAGCTAATATATACATATATATATATATATAACAGTAAGGAAGGGGGGGGGCATTTAACTGCTTGAGCGCTGGAAGAAAATGCTTGTTGTTACAAATAAATATAGCAGCCTGTGCTTAGTTCAGCTTCCGAAAGCATTAACAGCCAATCAGGGTTTGGTGTGAAACTATATGGGGTGATATTTTTGTAGAACACGAGGCGGAGTTAGCCTACTGGATACATCCCTGGCATTCTTCGCTTATTACAGGCTTCATTAGTTGAGCATTTTGTAGGTGTTTGTAAAATAACATTTTTCACATTGCAATTTTTCTAATATATCACTAAGTTTTACTTTCAAAATGTTAGTAATCCATGGGGTGGCAGGTAATAGGGTGAGGGTGGTAGGTAAATGGATCAGCCTCCCAGCAGAAGTGGTAGGGGGTAATAAAGTGAGGGGATTTAAACATGTATGGGATAGACATATGGATCCTGAATCTAGGACAAGACCAACAACTGATTAAGGTCCAAGTCTTTAAAGGAGCAAAACTAGATGGGGCCGAAAGGGGCCGATCTGCTGGAAGATTCTATGTTTCTAGGTGAGCGGAACATTTGGAATCACAGGGTTAAATTTGTGTAATATATAGTTAAATGGATCAGATGACTTCTAAGAAACCTCCTCTCATTAACTATGCATTATACAGGGCAGGAGAAGCCCACCGGGGTTTGACATTTATAATGCATTGTGATATTGGGGAGTTGAAACGTTCTTCTGCAAACTTACAGGTTAGTGAATAAACCCTTTTAATGGCAAAACAATCACACGTTGGGGATTTCTCCCTCCCCGAAAGAATTGGCTTCTTCTAAAGGGGTTTATTCACTAAAAGGAGTGTTGTGATCTCAGCTCATTGGCTATACATTAAGAAGGTCCAACCCCAATAAGCTTCTGCTGCAGGAAGAGCTTGGCTGGCCCTGTATCATGTATTGTTAAATCAGTTTCATGTTAAACCCATTGAACTTTACATGACACGGGGCCAGCTCAGCCCTTCTTGTTGGAGAAACTGGCCAGTGTTTGCCCGTCACGTTGAATAGCCAAGTGAGGGTTAAAACCACAAATTCTCTCCCTTTAGTGAATAAACCCCAAAGCGTACTTGAGTACAGATAAACTTTGAACATATAGAGGAATCTGTCAGTTGTGAATCTACTTTCCTGCCACGTGCATGAGAGAGACGCGCGTTCCGATCCTTGCGTTCCGTATCTGGTTCTGCTCTAGAACGTAACTACTTTTCCTCCAATGACCGAGTTTAACCATGAAAAGCGCTTATCAGTCCGGCCCGCGTCTGGGTGATTTATCTGCAGATTGTGAATACGTCAATTATTCATGCGACTGCCGCGAGAAAAGAAGTAGAAAGGGGGTTTGTGGTCGTGTCTCGGTGTCCTTCTAATGCTTTAAGGTTTTATCATTAAAGGGCCAGGCGTCCTCGTAATCACCGATATCATCCAGATAAAGGGGGGGAAAAGCAAAGCGTCAGCCCACAGCAGCTCCGCGAGGCTGGGGGGTTCACAATGTCTTTTTTTTTATGCTATTGAAGCAGATTAGCATCGTTTCCTGGTAACTTCGCTCCACCGATCAGCTACCTGCGTCTCGACGCTCAATATCTCCTAGTATCTCCGCTTCACGAGAGTCAAGACAACTTTGATTCAAAGGTCCTTCCCCTACGGCAATTACTGCTGGTTCTTTTGCAAATACATTAAATAAATTTGTAGTTATGGTATAGATACATCCAGGCTAACATAAACCCATGGAGAAAACAAGGCAAATGCATTGGCCAATCTATATATTTTGAAGCATTGGGAATGCAACGTCAAATCACATCTCAACAACGTCCACGACCGGTCAATATCCATCTCGACGTACAGATGGCAGCTTGCTGGCATTCAATAAATCAGAGATATCACCGCCAACTACAAGATCTATAAACCCTTTCGGAGAACACATGTTAATCCTACAGACTCTTTTTTTTCCCAGTAGGTCACCTTGATGTCCTCTGTCCACATAGGGAATCGAGGAACACTGTCAGAACCTTCAGAACCCTATTCCGATAACATTCTGTTCTGAACTATACCAAGACGTTGGGTACAAGATGCTCTTTTCATTGTAGTTAGAGAGTTATTCTTATTGTTCTTTTCGGTCTAACTTATTGTCACCATGTTCTACATTCCCCGTCAACTTGTCCACTTACTCTCGTCTTTCCATTCTTTCCACCTCCCCATCACTTTCTAAAACCTACACAAAGTCCCAGCAAGAGTCCTACCTACGGCTAGCCTCATCTTTTTCAGAAGGTTACCACTTACAGATCAGATGTTGCAGGCTGGTACTGCTGGGTTCGACACAGGATAGAATGTCCACACGCCTGGCCCATCTCTCTTCATCCTTCTCCTGGTCCCACCAGGAGAAGGAAGTCTCGAAGATGCTCCCGTCAGAAGTCCCAAATGGAGATCTAGAAATGATCTGACCAAGCAGTTGTCTTCTCCTGTATTGAGTCACCTTCCTCTTCGCCGGGAGGGATAACGGAGATATAAGGAGCTGTGGTTCTCTCTCTCTATACTCGGAGAGGGTGTTTGAAGGCTTACGCTGTAACAGATCCTAATGCAGCTTGCTGAAGCATGCAGAAGAGGGAGGGAGAAGCCAGCACAATGTGTGTGTGTGTGTGTAAGACAGAGAGAGAAGAAGAAGAAAAAGCCTCTCGGGTTAACCTGATAATCAATTCTGGGCCTGGAATCATCTAAGCTCTTAGCAGAGAGATTTAAACCCTAGGAAATGGAAGGAAGCTGGATCTCTCTTCGTTAATTGGAGATCAATTTTCCTCGAAATGCACATATTGGCTTTAGGATTTTTAGTGTCTTTTTCTGCCAAGTGGCATTCATTGAATGTTGGTACCCCGTGTCTTTTTTTTTTTAATGTTACGGTATAATTGTTAATTAGGTAATTACATTTCTGTGTCATTAATGCACTATGGGTGCTCAGCGCCTATGGGCCAGTTTTACACCCCCATACCAAAAATGTCAAAACATTGTGCTGATTTTGGTGACACAATTAACAAAATCCAAAAAATACCATAAAGTACTGTATATCACAACACAAAAAAAAAATCAATTTTGGGAAATGTAACTAACATCAATGCAGCTATGCTGATGACAATTTTTTTGCCCCAAGAAGAGGTTCCAACTTTTTCCTTAAATACTGAACACTATCCCGTGTTCCAACCTGGATGGTGTGTATATTAGGGTATATTTGGGGGGGGGGGATTAATGACATGGGCTATTTATATGGATATAATATATTTCCCACCTTGGTAATTTTATATATCACCCCTATGTGTTTAGTTCATGTTTAGGAGGTAGTGTCTTCATATTACAGCAAAAAGGTTTTTATAGAGCCTTATATATCATGTTAAGAGATGCCGTGAAAAGCCGTAAGATAAACAACAGTTTAATTTTAACTTTTAATACATAACCTTGTTAGATGAGACTCAGGAGGCCTCCTGTAGAGGCTCTGTCAAGCCATATCCTCCAAGAAACAGAGACTGTCCATCTTTCTTATTCATTTTCCGGGGCTCGGTCGACGAGGCCTTGGCCATCAGATCCGTGACTGCTTCACTAGGGACCTGTAGGGAGCACAAGTCTCTATGAAGGGAGATCAGCCGGCCAAGTTGTACCACCATATTATTGTGTAAGTGGAACTAATAGACAGTGCTGGGACACATATTATTATTATTATTAGTTTTATTATTATATCCTGGTTCTGGTCAGGTTCTGAGGCTGGGGAAGCTACCCCAGGTGAAATCAGGAGTAGTGGCCCCACTAAATATCGCACTGTTTAGTACATTAACCCCAGTCTTGGCATTTGTAATTTTTTTTTATATTAGGATAACATTTTCACTCACTTTCTATTATTAATTATAATTTACTGATTTATATCGCACCATCAAATTCTGTGTAGCGCTGTATATGTAAATATTTAACAAGGATCTTCACAACCCTATCTGTTTTGGGTTTTTTTTTTGTAACTTTGTGTCCTTCAACCTAAAAAATTGTTAAACAAGTAACCAAGAGATAGGAGCAACCCACACACACACACATACAGACGTGCATATACACACACGTACGTACACACATACATACATACAAACACACATACACACACACAGGCGCATATACACACACGCACACACCCATACACATGTACATACACACACACAAACATACACGTGAACATACACACACCAGAAAAATCACTCCACTCCCCCTCAATCCACCTCGTGGAGAGAAGAAGAAATAAAATAGAAAAGAATATGTATTTTTTTAACCTTGTTGCCAATCACCCACATTCCGGATCCAGTTTATACGCAGCCTGTCTGACGGCGGCATTGTGCACTAAAAATCCAAGATCCCTGACATTTTCATTTTGGTAGGTCATTAAAGCACATCTGTTAAAAATAACACCGCTTCCCGGGCTGGAGCAGGCACCAGCAGGGTCCTGACACTTAAGCTGCTGTGTACTACAACTCCCATGACGCAAAGGCAGCTTGAGTCTCTGCGACACACATAGCTTGGAAACAAAATCAATTTTCTGGAATGAATAATATTCTCGTGAATCGTTAAATAAAAATTAACTGAGGAATTATATCCTCCATGACGCTCGGCAGGACTGTGGCCGTCTGGTCCACATGGGAGTTGTAGTTCTACAACAGTTGACGGGAACCGAAGAGCTGTCCTCTTGTGTGGTCATACCTCCCCTGCGGCACCACCGCTCAGTGGGTTAAAAGAGAGGTCGCTGCTATCCTCAATCACCCCATTAACAGTACAGGGGACCAGGCCGACCCTGAGTGTATAGACATTGATACAACAGAAGCTCATTAGCTATCTATCTAAAATACTGGATCAGGGCTATATCTTCTCTTTCTGTCTTCCATTTGGTCATGCATACTTGCCACTGTCCTGATTGTTTCTGGACAGTCCTGAGTTTTGAGGCCTTATCCCAGCAAACTTGTGCCTTGCACGTGTCCTGGCTTATTCACCCCCCCCTTACTGAGCCCCATAAAACCTTGTGGGAGGGCTGCCACCGAAGTGACCGGCAGCAGTTTCCCTCCGGCAAGCTTTACCGTGTCTCTACACCTCAGTGAAGCTGCATTTGAAATGCGCATGCGCACCGTTTTTTCCCTCCTGACCAGACCTTCCAGAGTGTTCCTTTAAGGGGGCGGAGCCTCTGCGCATGCTCTCTTCAACTCTTTTCAGGAAGTGCTCCGCGGAGCTGGTACCAGGAGGAAGAGGACAGAAGAAAGAAGACAGAGGCTAAAAGGAGACAGGAACATTGCAGCAGATGGCAGAGAAGGTAGGGAGACATTGAAAAAGAGAGTGAGAGCATGTGAGGGAGATTGTGCAAGTGAGCATGAGTGAGAGTGTGAGAGAGCATGTGTGATAGTGTAAAAGCATGGGTGAGAGTGTGTAGGAATGTGAGAGATTAAGTGAGAGCATGAGAGAGTGTGAGAGCATGAGTGAAAGTGTAGGAAAGCATGATGCGGGAGAGTGTAAGACAGCATGAGTGAGCATGTAAGACAAAATGAGTGAGAGTATGAGAGAGATGAGTGTGAGTGAGAAAGCATGAGAGAGTGAGAGTGCTTGCAAATGAGCAAGAGTGTGAGAGAATTTGAGAGTGAGAGTGTGAAAAGACATGAATAATAGTGAGATTGTGAGAGAACTGGCCAGAGAGTGACTAAGAGTGTGAGAGAATGTGAAAAACAGTGAGATTGACAATGTGAGAAAGTGAAAGTGTGAGAGAATGAGTGAGAGTGTGAGAACATGTGAGTGAGAGTGTGAGAGAGCATGAATAAGACTAAGTAAGACTGTGAGAGGGCATGATAAAGCGTGAGAGTGTGAGTGAGTGAGAGAGCATGAGAGAGTGAGAAAGTGAGCAAGCCTGAGAGTGTGAGACAGCGAGATGTGTGTGTGGCTCAGTATATAGTGATAGGAGTTATATTGTCCCACTTTATATTTTCACATGTTTGACACAGCATATAGTGGTAGGATTTATGCTGTACCACAGTTTGTGTCTGGCTTGCTGTATAATGATAGGAGTTATACTATACCACGGTCTGTGTCTGGCTCACTCTATAATGATAGGGTCATGGTGTACCGCTGTCTGTGTCTGGATCACTATATAATGACTTGTGGTGTACCACTGTCAGGCTCAGTAGATATTGATGGGAGTTATACTGTACCACCGGTAGGCTCGGTATATAATGATGGGAGGTATGCTTTACCATAAATGCTGCTCTGCAAATGTATTTAGCGTATATCAATGAATGTATGGCAGTGTTGGTGGGAACTCTGTGACATAATCTATGCCATAATAACTAGACGGAGCTAAATGATGCTAATTGTGTGGGTTGGACAGAGCGGGCAGAGCTTCGTGGGCAGTGGGTGTGGAAAATTTTCAAGCTGTGCTCCAACATGTCCCTAGAATTATTTTCAAATGTTGGCAGCTATGGTCATGGTTTTGTTCATTTTAGCGCTAATCATTTAATTTGTATCCCTTCTTACAATAATAGCGCTGCGGAATCTTCGAGCCCTCTACAAATAAGATGTAATTATCCCAATAAAAGCATGGTAGTGGTACTCAAAACAATAAGCCTCTTCCGGTGGGACATCCTGGGGTTATTTTAGTCCTGTGCTTCAGTGGTCACTATGTGTCTCTAGTTGTAAAACTCATTTGTGATTGAAGCAGGATCTGATTACACAGAAATGTCATTATTCAATGCATACGGGTTCCGTTAACAGGGGGATTCTAGCTACTCAAGAGTTAATTCTATTCCACTCAATATCAGATATTTGATCCCAGTAACAAATCCAATTGATGAGTTTAATTTAACCCAGGAGATTGGGACCAGCGAGCGGGGTAGAACAGATTTGATGTTTGACATTTTGATGAAGGGTTGACATTTAGATGAAAAGCATTGATACGTAACTCACAAAAATGATTCTCCCCTAAAAATCTAAAAATATTTCGTTTAAGAATGAAACCAAACAAACGAATCAACAAATGCGCCTTTCCTCTGAAAATGTGAAAATATAAAACCCAATTAATACTCTGAACACACATTCCGATAACTGGAAAAAAAACCCATAAATTTAGCAGATTTTAGGAAACAATACAGGTTACTCTTTTTTTGTTACGATAATGGATAAAAAAAAGATTTATTTGATACATTTTAAAGAGTTGCAAATTCATGCTCAATAAGAAGCAGTCCTCAAATTCAACATAATCGATTAATTATTATATTATCATTAATTAATAAATATCCCAAAAGCATCTTAAGGGAACATTTAATACCAGGATTTTAAAATGATTTTGCATAACAGACAAGAGGTGCGTTCCTGGATGTGGGGATGATTTATAAAGGTAACGCAACTACAGGTGCTCTTGGCACATGGCTACTTAGAAGTGGAATTAGCAACATTTGTACAAGATGCTGCTGCGCGTGCAATTCCAGCAATTCTGATGTAGAATATTTTTTTTATATACCGTATTGGCTCGGATATAGGCCGCCCCCGTATATAGGCCGCACCCTAAAAGTTTGGTGCTTTTTTAAAGAAAAAGTTTATTTCTTTAAAAAAGCATAAAAAAAACCATGCTGCCACTCTGCCCCCCCCGAGATATGCTGCCACTGTCCTCTCCCCCCGAGATATGCTACCACTGTCCTCCCCCCGAGATATGCTGCCACTGTCCTCCTCCCCCCCCGCCCGAGATATGCTGCCACTGTCCCCCCCCGCCCGAGATATGCTGCCACTGTCCCCCCCCCCGAGATATGCTGCCACTGTCCCCCCCCGCCCGAGATGCGCTACCACTGTCCTCCCCCCGAGATATGCTGCCACTGTCCTCCTCCCCCCCCGCCCGAGATATGCTGCCACTGTCCCCCCCCGCCCGAGATATGCTGCCACTGTCCCCCCCCGAGATATGCTGCCACTGTCCTCCTCCTCCCCCCCCGCCCGAGATATGCTGCCACTGTCCTCCTCTGCCCCCCCCCGACTTACCGGAGCAGACTCCCGGGTGTCTTGCGGGGCCGGCGGGAGACATCTACGCAATACGCGTATACAACTTCCGGTTATATGCATATTGCGTAGATGTCCCCCGCCGGCCCCGCAAGACACCCGGGAGTCTGCTCCGGTAAGTCGGGGGTGGGCAGAGGTAAAACGCATTGTGCGGACGGTCCGCACGATGCGCTTAGACAACCTCCCGTGCCGGCAAATCCCCCCCCCCGTGGGAAGTGCTGGCAGGGGAGGCTGTCTGAGCGTATCGGAGAGTAGGATGCAGGTCGCCTGCACCACTGCGGGGGATCTGTATCCTAACCCTGCTGCCTGCCCGGCGCCCGGGACTGCATGTCCCGGGCGTTGGGCGCTAGACCCCGAATATAGGCCACACTTTTAAGTCTTTAAAGTGGGGGGGAAAAGTGCGGCCTATATTCGAGCCAATACGGTATATTATTTTGACGGAAAAAAACTAGTCAAATATTTACATTTTTATATCCGCCATTTTTTTTGGCTTCCTTGTGTAACTTTTCGTTCTCGGATCTTATTTTCATTGCAACTTCTATTCCAGAAAATGTCATAAGGAAAATGATACATTGGTACTATAAGTCTTTTCCCCCATTTCTGTACCTATAGATTTATTTTTATTTATGTTTAATTTGGATTATCTATCTCTTCCAGGCATCTTTGGGACCCACATCCCTCTACATCATCACATTTCCCTAGCACATACCCCCCAATGCCCCTTTTAAGTAATCATAGCCATTTTTGGAACCCAAAATCCCTGATGCCCCTCGTTCCACCTGTGTTGGAATAATTATTAAAAAAATATTCTGCCCTCCCACCCATTATTAAAAAAATATTTTAAAAAAACCAATGTATGTAAGGGTCTGCTTTAACCCTTCTGAACTTGCTGTATTAGACTACTCAGGCGCTGTTGCTATACTGGATTTCTTTTTAGCGGTGCCATCTATTCTATCAAAGAAATACTAAGCAAAAAATAGGTTTTTTTTACTTTTGTCCTGTATTTTAGAGTTTGCTCCTATTGTGTTATATGTATAAAACTAGTTTAGTTGTAAACTAAAGCCCTACTTGCTCTACTATATACAGTATATATCTATATATTAGACGTGTGCCAATTGGCCAAAAAATGAACCAAAAAGTTTGTCCGAATCGGTTTCAGACAATGAATTATGTTTCCTGCTCATTCATTTCAGATTAAACATTGGGGGGGGCATTTTAGGTTTGTAAAAATTTGTTGTCTGACACCCACACTTACTTTCACACTTACTTACTTCTCAGACTCTCACGCTCTCACACTCTCATTTTCCTTCACTCTCTCGCTCTCATGCTTTCTGAATATCTCCCGGCCTTCTCTGCCGACCACTTTCGCTTCCTGTCTTGCATCTTCTTCCTCTGTATCTTCTAGTTCTCCTTTCTCCTGTCCTCTATCTTCTCTTTTTTCACTTCATTTCGGCTCTCTTCTTTCTTCATCCGCATCTCAGCAGACATAACCTACCGGTGAATTTCCGCCAAATTGGTGGAGCTTCCTGTGACATCCTCTCCTCCAATCCTCCAATCGTCACCAAAACCTTTGTCATTTTGGTGGAAGTTCACACAAAGTTATCTTGGGACAAGTTTCTGGTGACTTCCTTTGACCCTGACCCTCCAGAAGCTCCGCCATATTGGCAGAAGTTCAGTGGGAGGTCATGTCCTCGGAGATGCGGACGAACAAAGAAAAGAGAACCGAAGCTGAGAGTCCCGGAAGCGGTCGGCAGAGAAGGTAGGGAGACGTTCAGAGAGCGTAAGAGAGTAGAAGTGAAAGGGCATGCGAATCTCAGATGAAAATTTAGCGCTTTGTGCTTTGTTTTCTTCTGTTTCCTGGGGGTTCTGGCCTTGGACGAATTGACAAAATCAGCAAATTTCATTAAATTAGAAATTCGTACAAACCCAAATGCACAAGTCTAATTTTTATATATATAATCATAACTGGGTAGGTTCTGGGTGATGCTTTTGCCAGTGCTTTTAAATTAAGAAGAGAAGGAAGAACAGCACCTTTAACGTTAAATTTCTCTTTACCATCCTCGCCGGCATGCTGCTTCTCTCTACTGCCGGCATTCCACACGCAGAAGAGATCTTACGCATGACTCTAAGTACACCGTAGCTAACCGGGTGATATTTAATACCATAATCAGTGACCGTACCTAAAGCCTGGAGGAAACAGATGGCTTTTTAGCAGAAATATGAACAGATCTATTAGTTATCACAATGTAACTTCCACCATAATTGATTCTGATGTATTTGCCTTCGGGAAAAAAGGTAAACTATTTTATTTGCATTTGTCCAACTTTTAAAATTCTGTGATTTTAGGTTGTATTAAAGCTGACATTAAGTTTGCGTATGAATAAGCGATAATATTGAACATGAAGAAATCTGTCTTTTAAACAAAGAACATACGACTGAGCTCTGATTTGGTGCAAAGTTTAAAAACTGGTCTTGTCGCCATAGACACCATTAATGTTGCGGAAAATCCTTTTACTGCCTGTGTTGGGAGTCAGATCTTCTATATTGACCTTTATTGAAGCTCAATTTCTTATAAGTGGCATATAAGAAATAGCCAGGATTTGCCCGCAGGTGGGTTCAGAGAAGTCAGTCTTAGTCGACATGGCACCACCATATTCCGCAGCGCTGTACAAAAAAAACAAAACAATAACAGAATTATATCACACACCAGCTTGCATTCTAGAACTGTAGAAATCGTACCTATAGTTTGTACGGCGGGCGAGATACCAGATCAAGTAACTCGTGTCCCCATTTCAAACAGGGTGGACACCCCTACCGCACATCACATCTTTAATTTAATCTTTAACAGGATTTAATCAAAAATGTTATTTAAGAACAAATAGTATTATTTTTTTTTAACACAGTTCTAGTTTTTAGCCGTACTATTATGGTTTCAGGCAGCTGCATATTACCCATTTGTTCAGAATTCAGACAGATTTTTCAATTTGTTTTTTGCCCATTCAGTTCGGCTGAAAATTTGGGAATTTTAATTTGGGAATTTCACACTCTCATCTTTCACCCTTTCTCTCTCACGCTCTCTAAATGTTTCCCTACCTTCTCTGTCTTCTGTTGACCGCTTCCGCATCTTCTTCATCTTCTGTCTTTTTTCTTCTCTCTTTTCAATCTGCTACCTTCGTCCGCATCACCGCAGACATAACATGGTAGCACTTCCAGTGACATCCTCTCCCCTAATACACCAATAGGGGGAGAGGACTTCACCGAAAGCGCCATCAGAGTTCATGTTTTGGCAATTTTGGTGACGTCCTCTTCCTCCATTGGAGGAGCAGTTATTATTGTATATAGCACTGGGGATGTATTACTGTAAACTGTTATGGAGTTTATTACTATATACAGCGCTGGGTTTATTGCTGTATATAGCACTTGGGGGTTATATTACTGTATACAGCACTTGGGGGTTATATTACTGTATACAGCACTGGGGGGTTATATTATTGTATACAGCACTGGGGGGTTATATTATTGTATACAGTGCTGGGGGGTTATATTACTGTATACAGTGCTGGGGGTTATATTACTGTATACAGTGCTAGGGGTTATATTACTGTATACAGTGCTGGGGGTTATATTACTGTATACAGCGCTGGGGGTTATATTACTGTATACAGTGCTGGGGGTTATATTACTGTATACAGCACTGGGGGTTATATTACTGTATACAGTGCTGGGGGGTTATATTACTGTATACAGTGCTGGGGGTTATATTACTGTATACAGCGCTGGGGGGTTATATTATTGTATACAGTGCTGGGGGGTTATATTACTGTATACAGCTCTGGGGGTTATATTACTGTATACAGTGCTGGGGGGTTATATTACTGTATACAGAACTGGGGGTTATATTACTGTATACAGCGCTGGGGGGTTATATTACTGTATACAGTGCTGGGGGTTATATTACTGTATACAGCACTGGGGGTTATATTACTGTATACAGCGCTGGGGGTTATATTACTGTATACAGCGCTGGGGGGTTATATTACTGTATACAGCGCTGGGGGTTATATTACTGTATACAGCACTGGGGGGTTATATTATTGTATACAGTGCTGGGGGGTTATATTACTGTATACAGTGCTGGGGGTTATATTACTGTATACAGTGCTGGGGGTTATATTACTGTATACAGCGCTGGGGGGTTATATTATTGTATACAGTGCTGGGGGGTTATATTACTGTATACAGAGCTGGGGGTTATATTACTGTATACAGCGCTGGGGGGTTATATTACTGTATACAGCGCTGGGGGGTTATATTACTGTATACAGCGCTGGGGGTTATATTACTGTATACAGCGCTGGGGGGTTATATTACTGTATACAGAACTGGGGGTTATATTACTGTATACAGCGCTGGGGGGTTATATTACTGTATACAGCACTGGGGGTTATATTACTGTATACAGTGCTGGGGGGTTATATTACTGTATACAGTGCTGGGGGTTATATTACTGTATACAGCGCTGGGGGGTTATATTATTGTATACAGTGCTGTGGGGTTATATTACTGTATACAGCTCTGGGGGTTATATTACTGTATACAGTGCTGGGGGGTTATATTACTGTATACAGAACTGGGGGTTATATTACTGTATACAGCGCTGGGGGGTTATATTACTGTATACAGCGCTGGGGGGTTATATTACTGTATACAGAACTGGGGGTTATATTACTGTATACAGCGCTGGGGGGTTATATTACTGTATTCAGCGCTGGGGGTTATATTACTGTATACAGTGCTGGGGGTTATATTACTGTATACAGCACTGGGGGGTTATATTACTGTATACAGCGCTGGGTGTTATATTACTGTATACAGCGCTGGGTGGTTATTCCTGTATACAGTGCTGGGGGGTTATATTACTGTATACAGTGCTAGGGGTTATATTACTGTATACAGCCCTGGGGGTTATATTACTGTATACATTGCTGGGTTGTTATTCCTGTATATAGTGCTGGTGGGTTTGCTCAAGGAGGAAAATATTTTTTTCTGTGGGACTTTCCCATAGGAGCTCCATTTTTAATCTGTAAAAGAATGTTATATAGTAAAAACGAAGATATCAATCTCCAGCGTTTTATGTCTTAATCACTCTCCCCACTGCAAGCTTGAAACCAGAGGTCGTTGCCGGTGCTAACTCAGTATGGCTGACTCGGCCGGCTGCTTGGTCATGAGTTACGTTTCACTATTACTAATCCTTTTTTGTAAACACAAAGCAGATTATATATATAAATACACAGGTCGCTGTTGATGTAGGAATTGCTGTTGCCGGGTATCGGAGTGCAGCTATATCACCAGATCCCGGGGGGAGAAATTAAGCTCTAATCTGCTTTATGTGAAGAGTGAAGTAATCGATGAATTAACACTGAGAATCGTTCTTTAATTATTATTTGCATGGTAATCGGTGGGCGCTTGGGTAGCCATGTAAATTCAGCTGGCATGTTTAACCCTTTCAGGGGCTCAGGGGTGTGTAAAAGGTGACACAGAGATCTGACAGTGCTTTTTATACACACTATACGGTATTTTACGAACATTTCCAATCCCGAGGTCTCGTGGTCAGAATCGGTTGGGTCTTTGGCTGATAAAAACCTAGTGCTTAGTTAATTGAAACTAGACCAGGGGCGTCCAACCTGCGGCCCTCCAGCTGCTGCAGGACTACATCTCCCATCCTCCTCAGCCAGCCCCTTAGCTGAAAGAGCATTATGGGAGATGTAGTCCTGCAGCAGCTGGAGGGCCGCAGGTTGGACACCCCTGAACTAGACTGTTATGTATTTAAACTAGCACAAGGGAGTAACTAGAAACTACAGGGCCCCGGAACGTAAATTACCCCCCCCCCAATTCACCAATATCAACCTCTAAGGTCCCAAAAGTTTATGTGACTCTCCAAAAATTGGGCCCAGCATATGCCTTTATCTTTCTTTTTTCTCTTTCCTCCCTGAATTGCTTCACACGTCTCTCCTTTCTATCTTTTCTTCTTTTCTCCTTTTCTCTTTTTTTTTTTTCCTTATGTCTTTTCTATGTTTATTTAGAAGGAACAATCTCAGCTAAAGGAAATTGTTAGAATTCCTTTCCTATGCCAGCTTTATCTGACATCCTATTAGGACGAACAATGCTTGTTCGGTTCTCAAGCAAGTCCAGATGCTCGTACGAGGGGTCACCTCATTACACATGATAAATGTTTCAATCTTCTCCGCTGCCAAGAATAGATACATATGATGGAGCTCAAACTGAGTACCGGACCAGACTACCAATACACGCAGCAGAAATACTATGTAACAAAGGATATCAACTATCTCATGGTAGAATAACTTCCTTAATGAATAAACTTTCCTCCTACAGTATTAAATTAGCAAATGAAGCAAAAGGGAGTCCAAATTTGTACAAATCAGGCTTGAGTGTATGGTCTATTTACCATAGAAACAGAGAATTTGCCTGCAGATCAGACCCATTCAGCCCATCTAATCTTTTTTCCTGTTCTAGAGATTCAAATCTTAATCAGTTGTTGCTCTCAGGGGCCATATGCCTATCCCATGCACGTTCCATGCTATATTAGGCTCTACCACTTCTACCGGAAGGCTGCTCCACCTCCATCCTCTCAGTAAAGTAAAACTTCCATACATCACATTAAAACCCAGATATGGGTTTAATCACTAAGTAAGGTTATGATATTTGTCACGTTGCCCAAAAGTAACATGAGTTGTGCAATATGGTGGTCTCATGGCATTCACTTCTGCTTCTGCATTTTCTTCCACTTCTTCTTCTGCATCTTCTCTCTTCTCCCTACTCTTCTCTATTCTATCTTCTGTCTTTGTCCACATCTCTGTGTATATAACCCTGTAACTTCCACTAAAATGGGGCGTTGCGGTGATGTCCTCCCCGATCCTCCAATCAGGGAAGAGAACATCACTGAAATCGCCAATTGGGTCAATACGGTGGCGCTTGCGGTGGCATCCTCTCCCACCATCCAATCAAGGGAGAGGACGTCACCGCCCGCACCATCATATTTCCCTCAGTTCACCTGAGGACAATATGGGGAGGATGTCACAGCCACACCGCCATTTTTCAAAGTTATGTCCACGGAGATGTGGACAAAAAAAGAAGATGAAGGATTGAACAGAGAATACAGAAGAGAGAAGAGAATGGAGAAGATAGAAAATGAAGAAGAAACGGAAGAAGATGCAGAAGTAGATGTGGATCCGGAAGTGGTTGGCAGGAGCAGAAGTGGTTGGCAAAGAAGGTAGGAAAATATTTAGAGAGTATGAGAGAGTGAACGAAAATGACAGTGTGAGTGAATGAGAGTGAATGTCGGCCCCGGGCAACGAAGATAAGATGGCTGGAGAGATAGCAGAATTTACATGGAACTTGGCATTTCTTATGGAATGTTTTCGAGGAAGATAATAGTACCTGTATATAATTTCTCCTACTCTATTGGAGGGCACTGGTGAATACGAATCAGCATGAAATGCAGCTTGTAACAGTCACAGGGGGTTTATGCCCTTGGGAGTGTAGAAACACCAAACTTGGATCATCCCGATCTGTCAAGATTTTCCCTTGGAATCTTGGAACCTTGGAGTTTCTGTGCCGTCTCCTTATTTCTTTCGTTGTGCATCATTTGATCTTTGTTAGTTATTTTCTACAGGGTTCTCGAAACATTCTCATCCTTCCACTCCATCCCTTTCTATTCCACACATTCTCCTGTTCTTACAGCTAATTGCGAAACAGAAAATTAGGAGCTCATTGAAAAAAATTGTAGAAGAGATCATTTGACAATTACATTTGATTATCGGCGCATATTCTTTGAGTTTCACGGCTACTTGGAAACATCAGGCACGAAAAAAAACTATATAATAGTAACCTCGAGGGCTATTTTTAATGAATTACATTTTTTTCCATTGATTACCTTAACATAATTAAGGAGATTATGTCACTGGGTAACATTGTGCTGTGGAAATGAAAAAGTATAAATCATCAAAATTACATCATTTGAAGTGGAATTTGGGATCGGAAGACAAATTGATTTGTATTTAGAGAAACAATTTACAAAGAGCTGTTATATTCCTGTACACTCATACTGACTGCGCTGTCGCCTAATTCTCTCTTCACCTCTGTGCTGTGCGCTGACCCTAATTCTCGATTTCGTATCACGGTTGGCAGATAACACAAAGTTAGTCTAAACCAGACCTTTTTCCCTGCAAAGAGATCTGGTGAAATCGGAGGACTGGGCAGCAAAGTGGCTCATGATTTTTAATGCCATCAAATGCAAAGTTACGCATTTGGGAAAATAAGTAAATGTGTAAATTAAACCTTAAATGGAGTTGCATAAGAATGTAATTTTGACTTAAAGTAGGAAAGGGGGTTATTTACAGTGAGAACAATAAAGATGTGGAAATCACCAGACACAGTGGCTGTCCTATACAATAGATGCCTTTAAATATGGGCTGGTGAGTATATAATATATAGCAGAAGTGGTAGAGGGTAATACAGTGAGGTTATTTAAACATGCATGGGATAGGTGTATGGGTCCTGAATCTAAGACAACAACAACAACTGATGACTGATGTACTGTGGAAGACCGGGCCAGGCCCATCCAATAAACTCGACTACCCAATAATTAACACGACACCAAAGAGTGGGGTTGAAAAGGCGGCAGCCGATTTATTTATTTAACCGAGCCATTGCCACGTAACCTAAACCAAGACTAGGTGCGTTAACAGGGCAATGACTACCAAACCGAGCACAATAAATAACGTAAATAATTAACACGAATAAATAAAAAAAAACGAAAACACCCCTAAGCTTACCAGACTATCCAGGTACCACCAACACAGGGAGGGGGACAAACCTGGATACCCGACCCGAGGCTCCGAGCACCACCAGCCAGGAACCTCCCACCGAAATACCAACAAATGCTCTCCCCCCAGAGCAATCACCCCCTAGATGCCTGGTAAGCTTCCGCCCCTACTATGACAAAATAAACTCAGCAAAGACAATAGGGAGAGAGGACAAACTACACGAGTAAGGGTGGCACACAAAATGACCCCAACCCTAATGACACCTGCCCTTAAATAATTATCCAAAACTCCACCCCCTACATGGCATCCCGATTAATGCCCATTCTGGCCCCCGTGAGCATCATTAAGGTTTGAGTCTTCACAGCAAAAAAAAACGGGCAGACCACACAGGGCTGAATGGGGCAATTAACACAATAAATCTGCTGGTTTCTGGTTGTTTAGGGGGCTTCCCATGGCTGCTATAAATGAAAGAGCCAACCCAAATCTCTTGTTCCACCTGTGCTGCGAATCTCCCTCTACTCCTCACACCTGTGCCTGAACTTCTTCTAATGAAACGTCTGATAACTAGAACACAGAAGACATTCCGACAGTAGAATCAACCCTCTCGCCTGTCATTCCGATACTTTCCTCACCAGCGGTACCCTCACACTCCACAGACCAGGACCCCCCATAGCAGACAATCTATGTCAAGCAGCCGATCTCCATCACAGCTGTTCCGCGCGCTGGATCAGAACTAATAGACAGCGTTCCCATTGTGCGTCTCGGTAAAGGTCATGAGATATATCGTAGCAGTCAAATACCTCATGCCGCGTCTGTTTTCACCTCCTCAGTTATGTTGACAGGAAACAAGCGCGGTTTGATTACTGTAATTTGCGGAACGCACGGTGATACATCGGGTTTGTGAGAATGAAACCACTTCTACTTAGAGCGGCGCCGATAAGCACGTGGAGCTGGGGTGTTATACGTGTCTCGCTGACTCCAATCTAGCATGAAAAGTCACAGAAATAAAATTACGAGTATTTTTCACAGCTCAAAAATCTAACGCCGGGATCGCTCCTGGACCCCCCGGCAGGTCTGATCTTCAGCAAGATTTTTCATAATAAAACTTATGTTTGCGTGAAATACCACATAATTTATTTAACATTAGTAATAATAACTAGCGTGTCTGGGTGCCCAGTTATCATGTGTGTACCCGGGCTCTCTCCTACGACCCTTCAACTCATTCTTGTCCATGGGATTTTATACCCTAAAGCTAAGAGTTAATTTGTGATTTTTAACCGTGTTTGTTAAACCATGGCGCTCTTTTTTACATATTTCAGTAACTCATACAAATGAAACATCATTTTGTGCAGGACAAGTAGTGCCTTCTTTTAAAATAATAGAAATGACAGACATAATAATAATCATTATATATTATTAGATAATAACTACTAGCAATAATATCTGTAAAAAAAAAAATATATATTTGTCTTACCCCACATACATATTTTTATATATTCAAGAGAGTCACACCCATACTTTATATTTTACATTAATACTACTGGCTATACTATATTTTTTGTACTCCGCACTGAGTGTTTATTTATTTATATATATTTTTATTATTTTTATTTTATTTTATTGTTTTTTTTTTATTTATTTATTTGGAATCTCTGTGCAGTGACACAGTATGGGTAGCAACCAAATGGCAATCAAATGGTTCCAATAAAGGTCCTTATGAAAACCGTGACTTGCCATGACGTAAATATATTCTGAATGAAGTCACCTGCATTCCATATATGACACAGAAGGGGGAAAGCAAATCAGGTTGTTACCCTGTGAATCTACTCATTCATCCTGAGATTGGGGCAAAAACTCTGAGTATTCCCAATCATTATGCTTCAGCCAGTCGAAGATGTAGTTGTTTGGCGCAGTGTGACCATTTCACTGGGGTCTATTACAACTTGGAACGCCATTTACATAATTAGTTTGAAAAAGTTAAAGCAGATCTTGTGTTAATTTATTTGTATATATCCACTATGCAAGAATCATACATTGGAGAATAATTTTATTATACTCAAGATTTTACATAGATTCCCTTTCAAACAAATATATGTTTGGAATCATTTTATGAGTGGAATCTAGAACTTTAACCATTAGTGATATAAAGGGTTTCAAAAATAACCTCAAGTATCATAGTGCCTATAGATAAAAAGTTTTACCAGTAAATGTTAGTTCATGTAAACTATGTGAACAATTGTTTGTTAGTAAAAGCTATGATTGAGAAAAATATTTTGTTTTTATTTCCTTTTTTTTTTCAACCTGCCCCCCCAGTTATGCACATCTGCCCCCAGGCTTGCCAGTCTGCCCCAGAAATGCCTTATACCCCATATATGCCACTGTGCCCCTTGATATGCCTTTTAACCCTCTAAATGCCACTGTGCCCCATGATACGCCTTTTAACCCTCTATATGCCACTGTGCCCCATGATATGCCTTTTGACCCCCTATGTGCCACTCTGCCTCCAGAAATGCCTTATACCCCTATATGCCACTCTGGCATTTAGGGGGTTAAATGGCATATTATGGGGCAGAGTGGCATATAGGGAGGTAAAAGGCATTTGAGGAGGCAGAGTGGCATTAAAGCGGTTAAAAGGCATTTCACAGAGCACTCTGCCCCCAGAAATGCCTTACACCCCCCATTTAACACTCCCTCCCTCCTCCAAACTTACCGGTGCTTCTGAGTTGGGGGGGGCGCATAACACAGGCGGATCCAGGTCCCCTGCATCTGAGTCCCCAGTGCTTAGTCCGGGAAGCGTGTAGAGCTCTACACGATTGTATCGTGTAGAGCTCTACGCGATTGTATCGCGTAGAGCTCTACACGCAGCCCGGACGAAGCACCGGTAACTTTGGGGGGCATAACACAGGAGGATCCAGGTCCCCTGCATCGCTGCGGGGGATCTGGATCTTAGTCTCATAATCAGACCTATTTGAGGTCTGATTATAAGATGACCCTGATTATAAGACGAGGGGTATTTTTCAGAGCATTTGCTCTGGAAAAAACCTCGTCTTATAATCGAGCAAATACGGTAATACAGATATCAGGGCATTCCTGCTATAAAACAGGTGACTGTCCAAATCAGGAATATCCAACAATCTATTTTGCCAACGTTCTAATGATATCTGGGAGAACTGGAAATTGGCAATTGGGTTTGTTGGACTTCTTCAACGAGTTAGACGTTCTTCTGTTTCATGAACCCCTTTAATGTGGGGATGGACACCTCATCGAGTATCATTGGCCAGGGAGGCATAAACCATTAAACAAACTTTATGATGCAACAGAACTTTAAGATATTGAAGACCAATGGACTAATTGTTCAGAGGGTAAGATGTAGTCCCATCTAAAGAAGGGTCGCCTGGGTCATTGAAATCATGTCACTCTACTACTTAATAGGAATGTTGGTCCAATAAAAAGTATCACTATGTTCTTCTACCAATATTGCAATATCCATTTTTCTATAAAAAGTCACTAGTTGGGGGAAAAATGCCCTAAAGGGTGCTCATAAGTTGAAAAAGAACTGTGACAAACATTGAAACAGTAAATTATGGTGGTTGAAATCCAAACCTAGTTTCGGTAAACAAGATAAAGTGATTCTGTTCATATCAAACAGTCTTTTGATCCTGTTTGCTCTTTTAATAACATTAGGCTCATTCAGACATATTTGAGGCATAATGCACTCGGTTAATACCGGGATGTGGAAATTTCGCCTTTAACTAAAGTTCCCTCTTATCTTTTTCACTGATGCAATGTTCTGAGCCGGCTGCGCGGCGCAGAACGATCAATCAGCCCATGCTGCAATAAAGAAAATTACTAAAAAGACATCTTGCACTGAATTAACGTCATGACAAAGAAGCTTTTTCTTTTGTCGGTTTGATGTTACATTGTCACTATGATGAGAGCCATCAATTTACAAAGAGAAAAAAAAATCTGGTCAGAAACCAGAAGAATGTAAGACCAGACTGAAAGTGTCATATATTATGATGAATTACAATAGTACGCGACAAGTACGTGATTGTCGTTAAAACCAGTCACGAAAAAGGGGGGGAGACTGTAAAGGTCAAACCAGGCCTGCCCGATGCCCCATCTGCCACTCCAGCAGCCGTATGCTACGTGGACGTGACTCCCCATATCCAGCCGCTGGTCACACTTACATCATCAGGCCATCTTCAGGCAACTTCATCTCCAACAACAGTATGGCCCTGGATAAAGCATTTGGAATCAATTAAATTGGTTGCTTGATCTATACATTCTATGGGGCCAGCTCAGCATGTCTTGCAGATACATTTCCAAGACGAGACCAACAACTGATTGAGGCTTGAGTCTTTACAGCAGAAAAAAAACGGGCGACTAGACGGGCCGAATGGGTTTGATCTATCAGCAGATTCTTTGTTTTTATTCCTCTATCTGCCTTGTGCACACAATTCTGTATTTAAGAGGCTTGTAGATACAAAGTGAGTTTATTGCATTGTCTCATTTTAGGCGCAGGGTTTCATGGTGTCTTCCACTTCTGCCCAAAATGTGCAAACCCTACTGACGATGTAATATACGAGAAAAAGCTACCTGCTTACCCCATGCCCCAAACAGGGCGACAGAGGTTCAATACCGGTACTCTAAATTTATGAACGGTTTTGGCACCATTCCATCAAGCATTCGTCGGTGGATACTGCTTTTTTTAATACTATGGCCAGCATAGCAGAGAATACTTAATGAGCATAAATCAATGACATGCAGAATAATTACAGCATTGTTCTATTGGACACCAAAATAGAAAACCTCTCTTCAAAGAAGAGCACTTTAATTAGCATTCTAATTAAACGGAGGAAAGACTCCGGAATACACTTACTTAGGATTTAGCTGATCAGAAGGATAACCGGCACAATATGGATTTTACTACCTGAGAATTTTAATTTATATCCAAGCCAATGTGTCACATTTATAGCCCTTGGATTTGAAATGGAAAAATTATAGCAAAGTATATCGCACATTAATCATAGGGGTAGGAATTTGACTGGCCATTCAGCCCATCTAGACTGCATTTTTTTTCTTCTTCAAGTAAAGACTCAGACCTTAATTAGTCCTTGATCTAGTCTTAGATTCAGGGGCTATATACGTATCCCAGGCGGGTTTAAATTCCCTTAATATATTAATCTCTATTTAGTTATAGCAGGGGGGGGGAACGGACAGACTAGATGGAACGAATGGTTCTTATCGGTCATAAAAATCAATGTTTATATATTTTTATGAAGGTCCTCAAACACAGCTACATCTTCATATTAAAACGAACCCCGATTTTATTCTAGAGTCTTCACTCTACTGGCCCCGGAAAGGTACATTTAAGTATATTTTACATGACTCTCTCTCTTCTTCTTCTGTCTTCTTTCTTTATCTGCTTCTCTCCTTGTCTTCTTTCTTCACCCGCTTCTCCGTGAACCGGAGCATGAAGACGGATTTGTGCAATAAGAGAAGAGTTTAGGCTCCTTAGAGATGGAGTACTTTTCTTTGAATTTTGCTCTGCCTGTTGTTGCAGCTTATTGCAACTTGTAGTTATCTTCGCTACTTCGAACTATGGTTAACCTTACTGGCAACTTCACTTTAGTAAATAGACATGGACATTAATTTGAATCAGATGAGTTGGCCTACTAAACTATCAGCTTGAAGCAACTCAACTTCATGCATGATATGCCTTTAAGAATGCAACTCCATGACTTGGGGGCACCTGGAGGCTATATGTCCCATTGTGGACAGTGGACCCCTGGATCGCATAACATACTTCCAGCAGGCAACAGTAGATACTTATTGCAGCACAATATCTTGTTCTATTGTTTGTACCTAAACACAAGGTGACAACCATAAGAGAAGCAGAACCCTCTAGACCCATTTCCCACCTTTTTTCCTGCTGACCAATATTATTGGTTCTGTTGGCAGGATTGTGTAAGTTGGTGTGATATTCTGTTATAATATAGTTGCATAAGATATGCATATTGTATTTTACATATGGTGTGATGCATGCTGGTTGTACCTCAGTGCAACCCTTTGAAATGGCTCTTGGAGGCTGGTAGTGATTGTTTCCTCAGTGATTTTAGTTCCCATTTTATCTCAGCATGTTTTCTGGCTTATTATATGATCATGTGCCTGGGGATTTATTTACTTTGCATTTTTTGTATGTGTCTCTGTGTTGGGCCTGATTTCATGTTTTTTTGGACATGATTTGGTTTCCCCTTAGAAAGTTTCTTGTATGGGAGGATGAGAAGACTTCAGTGGATCTTGTTTCGGGGAGATCCTAGAAGGTTTCTGCCTTGGTGGGAAGGAGATACATATCCTTTTGGGGAGTGCATGCCCCAAAAGATGAAGATTGGGAACTCAGCTCCGCTGTGGCTCCCACAGTTTGGATCACCGCAGAACCTACTACATGATTGATAAACGCATGACAGTAGAGATGGAAGAGCAAGACCTTAGACTGTCAAAAAAAAATGTAAAAAAAATTGGGGTAAACCTCGGTCTTTTAGCTAAGATCAAGTGAGTACCTGCCAGAGAGAGAAAGCATGAAGCCCCGAGGACGTTTTAGGTCCCCAGTCTCTGGTTCAGAACTGGGCACAGAGTGAATGTGTGAGGTTAAGTGCACTTCGCTTTTTATTGTGTCACATGCCAGTACTTTTTGTACCTCAAGCACCTCCACACATCCTCTCCTTTTAAGCAGGTGTGTGGTGCTTACTAGAAATAGTTTTCTGTTGCTACATAGATCTGATCCTCCTGCAACTAACTGTGTTGAAGAAACAATCACTACCAGCCTCCAAGAGATGTTTCGAAAGGTCGCGGTGAGTTACAACCAGCATGCATCACACCATATGTAAAACGCAATATGCATACCATATGTAAATATATTATAACAGAACATCACACCAACCTACACAATCCTGCGAACAGAACCAATAATATTGGTCAGACAGGCAGGAAGAAAGGGGGAACTTTGATCAAGAGCTCGGGTGCACTCACTATTGCCAAGTAGATCTGATCCATCTGCAGGCATTCTGGCCAGGGAAGAAAGAAGTAAGTCCTGGCGTATCCCTTGGGGGGTTGCCGGATGAATAGTTTCACATGATTGCACTGGTTTTTTTCACCTTTTTGTAATTTGATTTTAGTTAATACAGGCATAGGATGCTTAAAAGCCATGATGAAGACAGGTCTGGTTTTTCTGGTGAGGATAGGAAATCAGGTAGCTCTTGAGTGTCCCCCCTTCTTCCAATCGAGTATTCCAGTGGTCCCAACCCTTGCTGGGAGGGTCCAAGAAGATCCGGCCCTCCTGCATGCCTCATGGCTGGGGAGGGAAGGAAGGGGCCGCCAAAGTGCGACCCCCGAAGAAAACTAAGAAGAAGACCTGGTGTCCACTGTGGCCTTACAGCCTTTTTTTAAATTTTTCTTCACAGCGAGCCACTGACCACGGGGAAAAAAATAGGGGTAAACCTCGGTGCTGCCCTTGTCAGGGCGGTAAAGCACTGTATTGCTATGATTCGGTATACTATAGTGCTCTTCGACGCTAGTCCTGCCTGACGGTTGAAGTTTTGTGCTTCCGGTGGCCATGGGGAGAAGGAAGCAAAATCTGGCGGGTGTACCCAGTCGGGGTGCAGGTCATTCCCGTCGCAGTAACAATCAAAAATTTTACTGACTCCATGAACACCGTCTGCATAGATTTCTGCCATTTTGTTTTTCCATTACTTGGGCGTCTTTTGTGAACAAGCTCTGGTTCTCAACTTATATTCACATGATGATTCTGGGATATGTAACTGTATATAAACCTTTACTAATGAAATTAAACAATTAGCCATTTTTTTCGTGCTCCAATAATCAACCTACATGAAAAAGCTTTTGAAGTTTAGAATTATTCAAAATGGAAACCAGTGTTGGCTTACAAACCATCCTAAACCCCCAAAGTCTTAGATCATAATACGCATCTAGTCTTCTTAATAATTAATATTTCCATAGAGTGTTGGGTCTTCTTCTGTTTCTTGTAGAGTTCTATATGCTCGATTTCTGTCCAAACACAGAAGGCTACCGCCCTGTGATTTATAAAGTCATGGCTACATCGCTCATAAAGCACTGGAATGGATATTATTAACCGAAGCAAAACTCAGTACAGATTGTGTTTAGTGATCTCTCTGGACAAATGATTTGCAATACACGCTGCATATAAATGCGACGTACGTCCCGATGAAGTGTGATAACGCTGAGCCCTTCTGTTAACCTTTCCTAATTGTGTTTACAAAAACAGACTTTAAACCAAGAAAAAAACGTTCAGCGGAGACGCGTGGAATGGATCTTATCTGCTGTCAGATTCTATGATTTTATAACCTTTTTTTCGTCGCCGTAGTCCTGTGTAGCAGAGCCGGTGATGGCGCCGAGTAGTTTCCTGTACGAGAAAGCTTGAGATGGATGGGGTTCTATCAACGAAAATAGAAACATTGACGCGCCAGCATCACTATACGATATGAATGGAAAGGCGTGTGAGTTTCATCTGATCAGGGGCCGGTTTATTGTGGCATAATGCACAGTTAATGGGGTTTATTCACTAAAGGGAGAGGTGCAGAAGAGTTGTGCTTAGACTCCTTGACTTCGCTTCACGTTATGAAGGATCAACCCAAGTCTGCTCACAAATTCTGATGCCAACAGGGGTCACAAAGACCGCACTTAAGCCCTAAAGAATTGGGAGATCTCGATCTTGAATAAATATCCAATTTTTTCTATTGTTCTTTAACTAGCTGATGGAAAAAATGTTAAAAAAGCAATATTTTCACTGCATTTCTTTCATGACGAGTGGGAACTAATTTATGGAATCACAGAAAGACTATTACAGCTTCAGCACCAGAATTCCAGAGATACCGATATAGAACATGAAAAGAGAGAGGGAGAGGGAGAGGGAGAGAGGGGGGAGAGAGAGGGCTGTGTGAGTGAGATGAACGCAGGAGCCGGGTGAGTGGGCAGGTTTTGTAATACACTGAATGCCATTTGTGACGATGGCTCGTCGCTCCTACAGAGAGAAAATTATAGCAATTAAATAAATAGAAACAAAACTTGTAGCGGAGGAAATGAACACTTGAAGTGCATTGAGCTGCCGTACGGCATCCTCCGGCTACAATGGTATAAGTATGTCAAATGAGGTTAGTGTCTGGTAAACGCAGAAGCCTTTGTGTGCATCTTAAACATACTTGTGTACTTTTCACAGGCTCCTTTATACGAAAAAGGTAAGCCGAGTAACACTGAGAGCCCATAAAACATCCTTTATCTCACAGGTGCTAAAACTAGTCCATGCGTCACCAAGAACTGAAAGGGGAAAAATCATTTTCTACTTGAGCATTAACCCCAGCACTGTATACAGTAATATGACTCCCCAGCGCTGTATACATTCATAGAACCCCCAGCACTGTACACAGTAATAACCTCCAGCGTTGTATACTGTAATAGAACCCCCAGCGCTGTATTCAGAAATAACCCCGGCACTGTATACAGTAATGTCGGTGTGTATTAACAAAACCTAGACTTTCATTAGTCAGAGAGTCTGGCTGGGCGATTAAGGCTAAGCCATTCTATTCTTTCCCACAGACAGTATGATAAGGAGTCAGGGTGTTCGTCTCGTAGAACTCATACAAATGGCTGATATGCAGATGCCTGAAAACTTTAGTTATATTATGCAAAAGCCAGAATTGTTTGAACTTTTAAGCTTATTTTTAGTTTGATAACATAAAATGATATATATATAATGTATACTGTAACTATGGCCTCTATTTAGTCTTATTTTTGCCTCATGGTATGTATTGAGCTGTTTGAATGGATTTTGTTCATGGCAACAAAAATAGGCTTATTCTGTTTTTTTAACTCGTGACTTAAATCGTGACTCAACATCTTTTTTTCATCCAAAGTAAAGCTGACGGAGAGTTATAGATTATAAGTATGAAAATAATATTTAAAAAGCACATTTTCGTATTTTTTAAAGGGTCAGTTTAATGTAACAGGGAGCAATGGGGGTACGTTCCTACCGCTGATTGACTGCTTCAAGCAACCAATCAGTGTTGAGGATTGTCGGCCCTCACAGGAGGAGCGAAGCTGCAACTTTTAAAGAATGTATATTAAATCAGTCATCACCTTCTATAAAATGCATTCATCTTTGTTGTCAAGGACATTAAACTGTCCCTTTACGGATACTTTGAAGTCCTGTAAAAATTAGACCACCCATGAAGACCATTTTAAAATTATTTTATGGGATTAAAAGCTTAACTCTAAAATATATCTCAATTTTAAATGCAAAAAAGCCACATTAATCTCATTAAAAGAGAGTATTCTCCCCCAGCATACAAACCTGTCCGGCTGCCGGATAATGGGAGTTCGAGTCCTCCCGGGTTTTGTTTGTCCCTAAGCTTGCACTTCCCATAAATTCTCACCATAATTGAAGCCCCCCCTCTCCATTTTCTGTCTTGCCCCGAAGCAACGTGTGCATGGAAATGATTGAATATATTGGCAGAGGAGAAGAACACATAGCCGTTTATGAAATGCACACTTAGCACGGTTCACATCCCATGGATAACCTTTGCATCACAATGTAATGTACATACATTTTTTTTCTGAAAAGCTCATTTTCGACTACAATAAGCATGAAATAGCTGGGGGGGATTTGCGCGGCTTTACCTTCATATTTTACGTCAAACGGCTGGACAAGAAATGCACGGAAGCAGCTTCACACGGCTGACGCTGTCAGGGAAGATTTAATTCTATTACCAATCCAACTAGATGTGTCCAAATCTATTAATGCACAGAATAGAACATTAAACATCGACTTGGTATCTTTAAGCGTGTGTCAGAATGCCGTGGGCAGATGTTACAATACATAAAGTGAAACTAGAATTGTTGGGGGATATTTTTTGACGGCATTTGGAACCATGGCATGTAGGCAGCCATTTTTGTCTCTTAAGGATCCGCCCTTCTTCTGCCCATCATAAAAGCACCACACTTGGAATTCTCTTTACAGGAACACAAGTGAAGCACAGAACGTACTATCACAGGCAACGTAAATATACGTCCATGGTCTTTGTACTCCCACAAATGCGCTAGGTGGCGGGGTGAATATTACTTATCCAGGCTCATGAATCATCATGCCCCGCTCTCTCACTCCCAAGATAGTGGGAGCAAGCACCTCTCTTCAAGGAGGCTTGGGGAGTGCATTCTTATATATGGAGGAGTTTTAGTGTGTCTCTGACAGTAACAGACCCTAACCTACTGATTGCAATCAGAGAGTTTGAACATCCTTGTGAAAAACTTATATGATCCTCTAAACCAGTAGGAGATCCCTTACCATAAAAGCCATTAATTTAATCAGCGAGTTACAGAAAATCTCAATTAAGGAAAAATCTTAAAGGAATTTAAACAACTATTGTATGTAAAAATACTTTGTTAGTAGTCCTGTTCATTGGACCTGCATTTGGCCTTTTTTCAATAACTATATCCCTTAATAAAAATGATCAATGTTCCTTTTTAAATAAAATAACTTAAAATATAAAACCAGTACAAAAAAAACAAAATGTATTTCCTGGAAAGGACGTATACATATTAAACATTCTATTATATCGATTGGAGTAGTAAACCCGAGGATTTAATATGCAAATTCACCTTGCATAAACGTTTCTATCGAAGAATTACAAGACGGAAAAGACACAAAACATGAAAGCTATACACGTAATGCGCAGATATTGTAATAAATTGCGCTTATCACTAATAATTTATTACGATTTGCATGAAATCTTCCCTTGCGATAATTAGCAGGTTGAGGATAGTATAACTCACGATATGACAGCAGCTCTGCACGCTGTTCTAGGGGATGTGAGCTGTGATAGAGCAATCCGGTACTTCGGATCGATTTATAATTCACTGCCGGCGCTTAATGCCACCGGCTAAAGAAATATGATTAAAAATGCAAATCACGTTTGTTTTACATAATTAATGCGGCGTCGTTTAGCTCCAAGGAAATGGTTTCGGTGTCTATGTTGTGGTTTAAGTGCAATATTTAAGAATAACTTATCTTACGTGCTGACCCCAATACTCTTACTAATACCCGCCAAATGGATTCCTAGAATGTTCAAAAGGAGCGCCTCTTCCCCAAAACATTTATAAGGAAATCATTAATAAAACTCAACTAAACAAATTAAAAGTAAAATACAAAACATATTGACACGGCAGGGACAGGTCATACATACTATTATAGACAATGGTTTGTTTTATCATAATCAGTTTTGTATAATAAACTTAAATACAAAAATACTATTATAGACAATCTAAACATGGACAAATTAATGACTTTGGACAATCTAACTTTACCTTCCCTCTTCACAGCATGGACCCCAACCTTTGAAACCTTATAATGTATGCATATTTTTTTTTTTTATTTTTTTTTTAGGAAGCCCGAGGTGCGTGCTCCTTGGTGCCGCATTCTGTGCACAAGGCAGCAGAAGCCAGACTACGATACCGAGTTCCCTCACGGAGAACTCGGACAAATTCCAACCCCCCCCCATGGGAGGGTCGGATCTTGAGTCTCACCCCGAAGAGTGAGACTCCTTGCTGGCCTTCTTGAAGAGAGGAAAGGGCCAGAAGGCTCCAATCCTCCTCCAGCAAAGTCCAGGCTTCACTGCCTCTTAAAAAGAAAACAGTGTCCAAAAACGAAGTGACAAAATCGTGTGCCAAAGAATAGTGATGGCCAAGCCGTGAATTTCAAAAGCCGTGAATCAAATAAGGGGGGCAAATTAATTGGCACTCGTGACCACACGAAGTGATTAAATAAATTAAGAAAAATAATTTAAGGGCAGGCCATTTCTGGCCTGCCAGATTCAAAAATAAATCTCATCCCCAAGACCTGATGGTACATGGGGGCGAGTAGTGCTGGAAGGCCGCCAGTGAGAACGTGCGCTCACCGTGTGTAGTGGCGTGCAATACCACACACGGTGACTCCGACATTTCTGCCAGGGCAATTCCACCTCGGGTTCCATTTGCTTTCCCGAACCCTAAGGCCAGAGGATCAGTGTCATCTCTCCTCCCAGTAAGAGAGACTACACTTGATCTTAGCCAAAAGGCTATAATGTATGCATATTGTATATTTAATCAACAGCATCGTTACATTATGGCTGAAATACAAAATGCAGAGTAAAGACAAATCTATACAGTACGTATATGTATAATGTATACCATTATATAAGTTATGGTGGGTAAAGGTGATGGAAAACCCTTCCACTTAAAATTTAGGGGGTAGTAGAAGCATTATTAAACACTCATCTACAGACACCAGACAAGCCAGAAGGCTTGTTTTTCCCCCAGAAATCTCATGGTGCTGCCACAACCACAAGGGATTCTGGGTAGGCTCATGCAAATAAGGTCATCACCTTTTGCCTCTATATCCACTTTATACATGGATCCTTTGAAAGTAATTGCGCGTACCCAGAATTCCTTGTGGTTGTGGCAGGACCATGAGATTTCTGAGGGAAAATAAGCGTTCTGGCTTGTCTGGTGTCTGTAGCTAGAGTGTGTAATAAAGCTTCTACTACCCCCTTAATTTTAAGTGGAAGGGTTTTCCATCACCTTTACCCACCATAACTTATATAATGGTATTTCTAATGCTACCCCAAGCCTCAACTATTAAGCCGTTATTACAACCTAATGCTGATGAGTCCTGTTGGAGATATAGCTGATGTCCATGAGCTGTGATCTGATAACAGCATCTCTTCCTTGAGTTTTGTCTAATGGCTGTCTGGTATAGTGGTCAATTACTTTCAAGTGATCCATGTATAGAGGTCAAGGGTGGTTATTGTTGACCTTATTTGCATGCGCTTACCCAGAATCCTTTGCGGCAGCACCATGAGGTTTCTGAGGAAAAAAACAAGTGTTCTGGCTTGCCTGGTGTCTGTAGATGAGTGTTTAAAAATGCTTCTATTACATATATATATATATATATATATATATATATATATATATATATATATATATGTGTGTGTATGTATGTGAGTTAATATATGTTATTGGGCTTATAGTAAAACATCCATTCATCCAGGGTCCTGATACCATAGCCCTGGGGGTCTTTTGGTCGCCATTATTCTTACTACAGGTTTTTTTTTTAACACTTTTATTTTTTAAATATTATATAACATATAAACTGATTTCACCAATTTACTGAAAATTAATTGTAAAAAAAAACGTACGCTAATATTTTTAAGAGCCATGCAAATAATTTGCCCATCTTCGAATATGATTCTAAAGTGCGGGAAAAGTTACGCGTGTGGCTGTGGGCGGATGGATGTGTTGCGATGTTGCTTGTAAAGTTACGGCGCATAAACGTTCTACATGGTGTAACTTCGGTGATCAGAAACTGGTGGTTTCCCCCTTTTTCCCAATTGCTTATTCCTTCCTCAGGCGTTAAAAGTCTAGGCGGATAACGAAAGCCAGCTTTTCGCCGTAATATGTTCTTAAGAAATTGGAAATATTTTCCCCTTCTAATTAGAAAATGATCCTCGTTCCGATCCTAATCAAGTTAATGGGTTAATGATCTTTCGAAAAACCCTTACCACCACTTGGGCTGCCTTTCCTTCCCACCCTTGGAGCACCCTTGCCACCTGCATATGGTTTCCCTGACTGACGCTGCCAATAACCATGGCAACCTCTCAACAAAAATCTGTGTTGGATAACAAGCCAAAGCGCGGCATTCTCCGGAAGACGTTTGCTGATTAGAATCCTTCCCCCACCTCGTTTGAGGCTTTTAATTTTTGGCCTCGGAGAAGCTCATGTTGTATGATAATTACACTTCTGTCTTTCCCATCTTTTATGTCTCTAATGAAAAGGTTAGGCGTACTCAGATCTAAAGGTTCTAAATTCTTCTGGATAATGTGTCACAGTGGAAACCGGCAAATAAGGTATTTTGCTGTAGAGCAATTATCTGTTTGTGGAGTACAAACCCGCCTTAGCGAAAATCTCTATATCATTATTTGTTTAAATAGTGATTATATATAGGAGCTACCAGGAGCGGAAATGGGCGCCTGGCACTTTAAGGCTGGTGGCCGCCTGTTGATATGTTGACAGCTGGATAATAATGGCCGCGTGTTGCGTTTTTATGCTGAAGTGGCCTGTGGCCAGGTATATGCAGCTGGTGGTCGGACAATACAGCACCCAATCTGCCACATCCGCGTATGGGGTATGGGGCAATGTCAGCCAATGGCCAATCTGGACCTATATAACATCTCTTTACATTTATACATATACAGACAGTATATCTTATCTTATAAGCACAAACAATATATATAAAAAGGTGATAAAATGCAAAGCTACAGAGTTCTCACGGGCCGGTGGACTATAAGTGGGAGGGTGAAGGGTTGGAAGTATGTCAGCGTGTGTGTTTGTGTGTGTGTGTGTATGTATATGACTGTTAAGTATGTTATCATGGGTGTAAGTGTGTTAGTGCGTGTAAGAATGTTTGTTACTGCGTGCGTTTGTGTGTGTAATTATGTTACATATTGCAGGAGGGGCCCTGGCATTTTTGTTACTGCTTGTGTATAATAATTATCACATAATGTTTTCAAATTATTTAGATACGGTCCCGACAAAATCATAGCAGGGCTTTTCATGCAAATTTTCTTTTCATTTCCCACAATCCAACAAAGAAGACTACAAATCATACGGATCAGAACACAGCGGAGCGGCGTAAAGCGGCGTAAAAACAGCGAAAAGCATAATAAATCATTATTATTATTATGTTGTGTTTAGATCTAAGAAGAGAGATGAGGAACAATCTGGAAGCTATCATCTGTAGACACATATATCTGGGATAATAAAGTCCCGGGAGGTTTGTCATACGTTCTGGCACTCTGAAATTTCAATGGGTGCCTAAAAATAAGCGTTAATTTTACCAAAGGAGGCATAAAAAAATATTTTTAAAGTACAAAACTGGCTTTTTGGAAATCCTATCCCAGATCCAGCAACGTCTCATCTAACAATTTCTTTTTGACACAATACATGCTAGATTACGTTTAGATATTTTCTTACTTCACTGTTCCTTTAAATATTCTCTTCTCCCTAAATAAAAGAAAGAAGGAGAGAACTTAACTTTCCAGAATTAAAGACAGCGCTAACAAAAGCATTAGACGTATTTCCGAAGAGGGTTGTGATTATACAATAGCTGCGAGTCGGAGACGCTGCCAGGGAATGAATAAACTATCAGTACTTCTCGGAGACGGAGACTTGGACTCCTTACAATCGTTCTGTAGACAAATTATCTCTATTCTACTGCTGCGACCCTGACCATGCGTTCATTGTGAAATTCTCTATTAATAATTACTCTGCGTACGTTACATACATAACTATCAACTGCCAACGTTCTTGATGTCCTTCAGAGAACGTTTGGGACCAGCCAATGTATTTTCCATGCATTGTGTATATACCATACTCTATTACGGGGAATAAAAGGTAGAAATTGATGGCCTGACCATCACCAGTCCGGTCCTGCGTGTGGTGTATAGATCTCCAAATAATAGATAGGTCACCTAAGGGCAAAATGAAGAGGCTTTCGGTGACGTCCTCTCTCCCGATTAGGGCTGCAACAACTAATCGATAAAATCGATAATAATCGATAATGAAATTCGTTGGCAACGAATTTCATTATCGATTAGTTGAATCGATTATTATCGATTATAAAATCAGGGTTTTTTCAGAGCTCTGAAAAATCCCCCTCAATATATAATCCGTTTAGTCTGACTCACCGTCTCACAGCAGCAGCTCCTACTTACTCCCCCTCCCTGTAATCACTGTGACAACTGGCCCCGCCCCTTCCTTCTCCAGGCCAGAACCACATGGCTGTGACACTCATCTAACTGTAAGTATATGTGTGTGTGTATATATATATATATATATATATATATATATATATATATATAATGTGTATGTGTGTATATATATATATATATATATATATATATATATATATAATGTGTATGTATATATATATATATATATATATATATATATATATATATAATGTGTATATATAATGTGTATATATGTATGTAATATATATATATATATTTGGGCTACTGAAAGTTAGGGGAGGTGGGGGTTAATTTAGGGGCAGTTATGGTTAGTGGGGTGTTTAGGGTTAATTTAGGGGCAGTTATGTTAATAGGGTGTTTAGGGTTAATTTAGGAGCAGCTGTGGTTAATGGGGTGTTTGGGGTTAATTTGAGGCAGTTGTGGTTAATGGTGTGTTTAGGGTTAATTAAGGGGATGCTGTGGTTGATGGGGTCTTTAGGGTTAATTTAGGGGATGCTGTGGTTAAGGGGTCTTAAGGGTTAATTTAGGGGCAGTTATGGTTAATGGGGAGTTTAGGGTTAATTTAGGGGAATCTAAATCCTGGGGGCAGTGAAGTGACATATCTGGGGGTATAAGGCATATACAGTATATAAGGCATATGTGGGGAGGGCAGTGTGGCATGTCTGGGGAGGGCGGAGTGGTGTATCAGGGTGTATAAGGCATATCTGGGGGTAGAGAAGTGGCATGTCTGGGAGGCAGGGTGGCATGTCTGGGGAGGATGGAGTGGGGTATCAGGGGATATAAGGCGTATCAGGCACAGTGGCAGATGTGGGAGGCAGCGTGGAGTGGCAGATGTGGGAGGCAGCATGGCGTGGCATATGTGGGGAGGGCAGGGTGGCATGTCTGGGGAGGATGGAGTGGTGTTTCAGGGGGTATAAGGCGTATCAGGCACAGTGGCATGTGGGGGGTAGAGTGGAGTGGCAGATGTGGGAGGCAGCGTGGAGTGGCAGATGTGGGAGGCAGCGTGGAGTGGCAGATGTGGGAGGCAGCGTGGAGTGGCAGATGTGGGAGGCAGCGTGACAGATGTGGGGGGGCAGCAAGGCATGTCTGGGCTCAAATGTGCATATATTGGGGGGCTGGTTGGGAAATAAGACAAGAAATGTATTATCAAAGTTTTTTTATTCTGTTGTTTGTATTTAACATCATTTGTTTAGTAAATTATTTTAAATAACTGAAAAAAAAAAATTTACATTAATTTTTTTTATCCGATTAATCGATTAATCGAAAAAATAATCGGCCAACTAATCGATTATTAAAATAATCGTTAGTTGCAGCCCTACTCCCGATTGAAGGATCGAGGAGAGGACGTCAACGGAAGTTACACCAACGAATTTTGGTGTAAGTTCCCACTGGGTTATGTCTGCAGAGGAACAACGAAGACTGAAGAGAGAAGCGAATGGAGACAAGAAAGAAGAAGATAAATGATAGACGATTAATAAAAAAGATGCAGAAGTGGCCGGTTGAGAAGGTAGGGAAACATTTAAAGCATGTGAGTGAGTGTGAGAAGGAGTGAACGATAGTGTGAAAGAGTGTGAGTGAATGCAATCTCACATATTTCGGACAAAAGTTCAGAGCTTTTTGCTTAGTTTTTGTCCAATTCATGGAGGGAGTCTGGCCTCGTTTTCATGGCTTCGTACGCTGGGGGGGCAACTGGGCAAATCAGCCCTGTGCCCATAAATACAGCAACTGAAAACATGTAGCAGATAGTACGCTCGATGTGCGTCATCCAGAACAGATTTACAGAAAAGTGCGTAAGAGGTCTCCAATACGGATCCAGTCTTCACGTAAATCCTACCTAAAGTCTTGTTACTGTACCCTAGTGGCTATATGTGGAACTGCAGGTAAAATGCACAAATAGCTTCAGTTATTGGCCCAAAGTATAAATCACTCTACAGCCAATGTCATCGTGAAAATGAATGCTCATGAGATAACAGCATAGAACGAAACTTCAGGTCTTCTAAAAAAAAATCCAATTCAGTTTTCTGTTCTATGCCAATTCTGGGGATTTTTATAAACCCCTTTCCTTTAGTCTGTTTTTTACCCTGCTAATACGGCGCAGATAACCAGCCCTGTGTCTACCAAGTCTTGAGCGTGATAATTGGGAATGATGTATCCTAAAGTCCATTAATACGTTTCAATTAAATAATTACTGTGTGTGTGTAATTTTAATATTTATTGTTTTATATAGCGCCATCGTATTCCATAGCGCTGTACAACGGCGTAATATACGCCTGGGTTCTCTGCCGGGTTAGCTTGTAGCCCCGCAGCACATGCTCACCGTATGTTTTATGAAAGGTTTCGTTGTTTGATAGACATGGAAACACATTGCCGCTTCGACTCAATGAGAAACCAGCGCAGTTTCCGCTCGCTTGATATTTTGCATGCAGATGTAAAGCGTCGGCTGCAGACTCGTCTGTCGAAAAATCATCCCAGGAGCTCCCAACATCTGTCATTATAACCCCAGGTAACGCGTTCCTCCTGTCCTCGTAATGTCGAACACGTTTAAAGTCAGGATCGTAAACGCGCGGCTTCTCTCCCCGTATAAAGGAGATCCGCCTGTCAGCGACGTTATGTCTACAGGTACGTTACAGAACGAGCTCATGAGACAATGAACCCAGCGTCTTCAGACGCGAGCAGCCTGACGCTTTATGTAACGTTAACGAGTTATATCCGTGTGGGACGATTCCTCGTTAACTGAAACATTCCGAGGGAGGATTTAACGTGGAAACAGAGAATTCGGCCCGTCTAGTCGCCCGTTTCTCTTGCTTAATCAGTTGTTGGTCTCGTCTTAGATTCAGGAGCCATGTGCCTATCCCATGCATGTTTAAATTCCCTCGCTGTATTACCCTCTACCACTTCTGCTGGGAGGCTGTTCTGCTTACCTACCACCCTCTCAGTAAAGTGAAACCTTCTAACATTACATCTATGACTTGTTGGTGCTGGTCCATGAGATACGTAAATACCGCAGAGCTTTTTGCCACATTGTAGCGTTGACTCCCTGCGGATCTGATAAGCCAGGGTAAAAAAATAACATTTAAGCCAGAAGAGCGCTAAATACCAAAAAATAACATCCCGAGTCGTATTTATAAATAGAACATAAGCAGATTGTACATAACCAAGGAAACGTCACATCCATTCCATGTCTGTGCCGAGTGCAGTGTATATTATTAGCCAATTATCACATTCACAACTACTAGTACTGACACATAGGCATTTAACCCGTTGTGTGCTGGAGAGACCTGTTTGCCAAACAGCGATCTACAAATCAAACAGAAAACAAAAAAGTATAACAAATAAAACATATAAGATTTACCCCTTTAAATGTCTCTTGGGAGATGCCTCTTGTATATGGACATTCGTCGATATAAAACAATAGTATATTATTACATTAACATGGTGCTTTTCTATGCACTCACGTTTGCGCCTAAGATTGTAGTCTTATCACAGGTAGGGAGTATCACCGAGGGAGGCCTTAGGGACGTTTCCCCAGGTTCAGCTCCAACGACAATAGATCCCTTTTCGAATGGATCAGAAATAAAACCCGCAGAAAACAAGATCAATAACATGTTTCTTAGAAAATGTAACGATGATTGCCATCTTGGATCCACCATCGGGATCCAAGATGGCCGCCACAAACAAAATGGGAACTGGTTTCCCCAGCTTCAGCTACCACGAAAATACATCCCTTCCGAATGGATCAAAAAAGAACAAAAAATGCAGAAAACAAGATTAATAACTGGTTTCTTAGAAGATGTTACGATGATTGCCACCTTAAATCTGCCATGGGGATTCAAGATGGCTGCTAAAAAAGCTATGGGGGCCAAAAATTGCCATGAAACATTTTATTTTATTATTTTTGGAAAATGTATGCATTAGATTTGATAATTATTTATGCTTTTTTTCTGAACTGAAGGGTATTTAATATTTTATTAGCCAGTTTATTTCTTAATTATAGTACATGCGCCAATGTCTCTTTTTTTTATTTTTTTTTATTTATAATGGACTTGGAAAGCTTTGAGACGTCACGTTTAAAGCTTTTAGCAGAATTAGATTAACATATTTAAATTGCTAGAGCTTGCGCCGTGTTTTACACTCTGTTTAAATGTTTTGTAGATGGTTGTTTTATTAGATGGAACTAATTTACCTGCAGAAAGCTGAAATTAGCATCAAAAACTGTGGCAGAACAAACAGATCTAATCAACCAACTTTCCTGAAGATCTCCTCCGTCTCCCCATCCTTACAAAGGCTGCCCGAACCAATCAAAAACAATCAGCGGACCCTGAGAACAGAAAGTTAAGAATGCTTCTCCCGTGGTATACACGAAAAGTGGGTTTCTATATAATGTATATGTGCAAAGGCCTAAAAACTTTTTTTTGGGTTTGTTTTTTTGACCAATTTGTTTTCAGACAATGAATTCCGTTCGTTTTGGATAAAAATCAGGCACCATTTTAAATTCGGGAACAAAATTCGTTGTCCGACGATCACGTTTACTCTCACTCAGTCTCTCACACTCTCTCTGTCTCTCATCTTCGTTCTCACTCTCTCGTGCTCTCGCTACCTTCTCTGCCGACCACTTAGCGTCTCGCATCTTCTTGTTCTTCATCTTCTTGTTCTTCGTGGAAGTGGTCGGTAGAGAAGGTAGCGAGAGCGTGAGACAGTGGGATTGAAAGAGCCTGTGAATTGTTCATTTGGATTTGTGTGAATTTTAATTAATTTTATTACATTCGTTATTTCATACAAATGTCGAAAATTATAATTTTTCTTTGAAATATGTTTTTTACCTCGCAACCTCTCACTCCATTTCAACCTTCTCTGACAACTACTTCCCTGTCTTCAACGGTTTTTAGTCTCCTCTTAAGCCGCATACATCACGAGGACAACCTCTTCCCCCGTCTGCATTTTTCTCTCCTCTTCAGCGCTCTTCAGAGTACCTCCACCAGGGGGCAGCCTCCGCACTCGTCACTGGGACAACCCCCCCCCCATTCAATGAGAAAGAGGTTGTCCCCGTAGTGTGCGCAAGGCTCTGGCTAGTTGCAGAAGTGCTCCTCCTGAAGAGGAAGGGGAGACAAGGAAGCGCTCGGGAGAGAGTGAGGGAAAGACTGAGAGTGAGTGAGAAAGGTTGAGAAAACACAACAAATTTTGGTCCAGAATAAGGAAAACCTTCCAAATTTCATCCAAAGCAAAAGAGCATCAATTAGAATTTGTTAATGGACAAAAAAACAAAATGAACATTTTGTCCGCTTCGTTTTGGGTCTACATGCACATATCTAGGTGTATATTACATGCAAAGAGATGTGTTCATTAGAACATATCTGCTGGATGGAAAAGAGCTGGGGGGGAGGGGAATGGGGCAAATGCATAGGGGGGGTATTCTGCAGAATGCATGCACGTGCAAGGGGGACACCACATATACTGTATTTAAAGGGACCTCTCAGTCATGTCCATGAAAGTGCATATGTGCTTGAGTGACCCTTTAAAACTTTTAACACAACATATGCCGAGAGCGGTACCCGTCTCATTCTTGGATACTTAAATAATAGCAATCAAAGGAAGACTTTAATCATGGGTCCCTTTAACGCAGGGCTTTTTAAACATAGCTGCCATCAACATTTCCCTGCCCATTTGGAAAGAATAATGAGAATTATCATCAGTATTTATGTCCAATATCTTTAGAGACGGGAATACACAAGGCAGCTCATTTCAGAAGACATTTAGAAAGAAATGAGAGATTTTGGCATATTCAATCTTTTATAATTAGGCAGATTTCTGTAATGCGCTGCCTGATATTACCCAGTTTGTTCTAACTAGGACAAGATGCTAAAATGTGGAGTTGAATATAAGGTATAATTATATTTGTCATCTTTTCAAATTCATCTTTGTCACTTTAGAAAACTTTTTGTGTTACTTTTGAATTTATATTAGTGTCGTGTACCGACAGACTACCGAAAATTGAAATGTCAGGTTGCTTTGAAATATTATCCTTAACTGTAAGCCCTGTATGTAGGGAACCATTTTGTCTCTGTAAGGCCCGCCCACTTTTCTTCCACCACAGAATCGCAACAGTTAGATCCTGCCCGGTTGTATCCCAGGTCCAACATAGATAATAAGGAATCGACAAGAAAAATGCGTGTTTTAACCTGCTTAGATGCCCCTTAGCTTCGGGTTTCTTGCATTATATGAAACAATGACTGTTCTTTTGACCGAGATCTACGTAGAATTCCCTCTTGTAGGGTAAGTCACTACCAGAGCTGTCCTTTCTAACCTACTACTCCAGGGCCTGCAAAGGTCCCGGAAAGCCTGGACAGGTGCCTTTGGAAATAACCACCAAACCCATGTAAATAGGTATAATTCCATAAAAACGTATAATTCTATGAGAGAAAACGTTCCCTCTGCTCTTCCCTGAGAGGACTCCCTGACCTAAGATACTGGTTCTAACGCAGCGATTTATTGCCGTGGATATATTCAGAAAGGAAGCCTAATCATTAATTGATGCGTTTTCCAAGGCCATGCACTCTCACTGTATATTTGTTTTTTTCTTAAATGATTTAGGTTACGTAATAATAGTTGGAAAGGTTAGAACGTTAGCTTAACCTTTATCGTCCTTAACTAAACCAAAAGTGACGGTACGTTCCAAAACCCGTGGCCTCTGGGAAGAGCGTCACACCTTGTAACTCATCGATAGTAGGAAAATAGGGAATGTAAACATGCATGGGATAGGGATACGGCTCCTGAATCTAAGACGAGACCGGCGACTGATTAAGGTCCGAGTCGTTACAGCGGGAAGAACGGGCGAGTAGATGGGGGGGGATGGGGCCGATCTGCCGCTTCTGTGTTATTTCATGAAATCCAGGGAAGAAGGAGCAGAAAAAACATTACGATTTGAAATGCATTACATGTGGAGGATCTATAGGAAGGCCCTTGTTATTAGAGTCAGGTATAGCTCTCCTAAACAACCTGCGGAATTCTTGGTAATGAACATGAAATAATATAGAAGCCGGCTGGAACACTCAGAGAGCCAATCGACTCGGTTTGATTGCCCTGTTATTGATCCGATGTATGACGCATAGATTTTTCCGGGAATGAGAAATGCAATTTGTGCATCACTCTCAGGTTGAGAAGGAGAGTACGGCGCATTACTGAGTACGCAGCGCGTTTGGGGAGGAATCAGGAACGACGACACATAACAAATATAATGATATTGTCAGTCAGACCCGCAAACATTTGTGAGATACATACTTGGCCTCAGACCTGTTCCTCAACGAGAAGGTTTCGGAATGAGGTTGAAGTAGTTTAGATATACGTTAGAATTTGTATTCCAGAGGCCTGTGAAGTTCTATACCTACAATGTGTCCCATGTTTGGCGAGACATTCCCTATGGCATCGATGGAGGGGGGACAGGAATACTGCGGGAATAAGTATGTGAAATAAAGCCAACCATTAGATTTGTTGTAGTTTCTGTGAATGCTACGGTTTACGTCGCTGTGGATATTTATCCTCCTTTCTGGGTTCTATGGACGGACTGGCCCTCTTTGAAGATTGCGGACCGGCACCTGACAGATAGTTCTTCCATCCCGGTCTCAGTTCAGACATTGTGCGGCCAACCTGTTCGCAGTCCCAGTAAACCAGACATTTACAAGAGCAGCTGGTACATAACCTCAGTTCTCAAGACTGCCCCAGCACATTTTTGGGACTGTTGGCAGGTATAGATACAGGATATAGCTCAGTGGGTGTATCTGACATTCTCTTGTTCTTTTCTTTTTATATATTTTCTCATTTTATATAAACTTCAGATATTCAGCTCAACCGGATTTCTAGATTGTAAGCTCCTGTGAGCAGGCCCGTCCTCTCCTTCTGGTTCTGTCTGTCCAGATCTTTTTGTGATACGCTACATATTATGCCCTGTTTACCCATTGTACATTGCTGCGGAATATGGTGGCGCTATATAGTTCTACGAATAATAAAATCCTCAGCTCCCATACGGCACACAGTGGCGGATTTGCCCAAGAGCAGCACCCTCAGCCGCCCCTCCGCTACACATTAACAGAGTTAATAGCCATCAGCAATACTAACCTTAATGCTATAAACTCCTCGGGAGTCATTTTATACAAGCAGCGTTAATCTGGCGGGATTTAAATATTTTATTATCATGTTGAATTCCGTCAGATATTAGAAATTAAAAAAAATATGTTTTTGGCAAATGTATCCCCCGATACTTACTGCGGATTCCTTAGATGCCAAATTACAATCCTATGATTGGGTTCTATTATTTTTTTTAGTACTAAACGAACATAAAAACAAATATAAATAATATACCGTATTTGCTCGATTATAAGACAAGGTTTTTTCAGAGTAAGTGCTCTGAAAAATAACCATCGTCTTATATTCAAGGTCATCTTATAATCAGACCTCAAATAGAGGTCTGACTACAAGACTAAGATCCAGATCCCCCGCAGCGCTGCAGGGGACCCGGATCCTCCTCTCTGGCAGCCGGTGATGTTCTGTGCGATGCTCGCAGACAACCTCCGCAGCTGCCGGCACTTCCGCTGGGGCTTCTGTGAGGGAGCGCCAGCGTGACATGACCTTCCGGTGCTCATTCATAGAAGCCCCGGCAGTTTGGCAAATAAAAGGAAATAAAAACAAAAAATGCATTTTTCTCAATCATAGTTTTTATTGATTAATAATGAATAGTTTACATGTGAATGAATATTTACAGATAAAACTTTTTTCTTATAGGGTAGTATTATATTCAGACTTTTTCTTGTTTTTCTAAATTAATATTCAAATTTTGGGGGGGTCAAATTTTCTTTTATATATATATATAAATCTTTATTTTCTTATTGTAAAAAAAAATAGAAAAGACAATTCACAAGCACAGCAAGAAAGAGAAAAAAAATCAGGGTAGTCTTATAATTAACAAGGAATAACCAGAGAGATCCTTTGAATAGGAAGTTGAAATGTCTTCTTATACACAGACGATTTATTTATTTAACCGAGCCATTGCCACGCAACCTAAACCAAGACTAGGACACAATAAATAACATACCATAATTTATTTCAGTGAAATTCCACTTTAATGCATATGATAACCCTTTAATTTTTGTGGTGTCGCATCGTGGGCGAACACATCAAATGACACGTGAAATACTCCAGAGCCGACACGGAGAGCAGTCGCCTAATGAGATCTCCGTGTTCAAGTGCGGAAAGTGCTCCCATTGATTCCAATGAGAGCACTTCCTGCCACTGATTGGCTACTCGAAGCAGCCAATCAGTGGCATGCAATGATGGCCTATGGAATGTAGGGAAGCTGCTGCTCTGGATCTGTACTTCTCTTTAAGGTAAGCACATTGTCCCCCCAACATTAAGCAATGCTTAACAATGCTTGTTTAGCGGCTTTAGGTTTTCTTAGCCGGCACACAGGCGGTTCACGTGTTCCATCTGCGTGTTCCAAGCTTTTCTGTGCTATGCTAACCATTTCTTCACCACGCTGTGAAATTCTTTTGGCCCCGGCACAGAGCTCATTTACATATTACATACAAGAAATATCTCATCCCTATTTAAATCACAATGATGACATTAACGTGATGGCCCTGCCAGCAATCAGTTATCTCTTTCTGTGAGCAAAACCCCTGACCTTGCATAAATTATCCATCTAGAACAAACCAGTGATTGTTATTAGGCTAATTGTATGCGTCTGTCATGACGATCAATGTATCTTTACATTCTCCTGCTAGAAAACCCATTTGAAAGCAAAAAGCAATATAATTACCCAGGTGCCATAGAAACAGAATTTTGATGGAAGATAAGCCCAATTCGGCCCATCTAGTCTGTCATTTTAGATTCAGGAGCCATACGCCAATCCCATGTATGTTAAACCCCTCCGCTGTATTAACCTCTTGTATGCCTTTTTTCCTTTCGGAGGATAAATTGCAACCCCCCAGTTTTAATAAAGATAAGTTGTGCCAGAACATTGGATCCACATGCTCCAGCATATAGGAGAACATCATAGTTGCATATTCTAAAGCTCACCAACTTCAAAGATGGTGGCCAGTAATCATAGACCACATCGCAGCTTGTATTTCCGGGGCAAAAACCCAACGTCCCATTGGCCAAACCTGGATCAATAAGAAGCTGCTTTCTGTTGTGATAACCCGCCAAGTGCTGACGGGTGAACATACCTAATACTACAAAGTTGCCTTTATTTTAATGAGATCCAATTAAACTTCTGAAGAACTCTTTGATGCTACTTATTTTTGCTATAAACAGGCCTGATAAGAAGGGGGAGGCTTTCCGCCCAGCAGCCAGCTTTTTATCTGTCGCTTATTAAAATCTAGCTTTGGAAGTTATTTTATGGCCACTTTTTGCGCTTTCATTTATTTCCTCAAATATAGTCAAGTTCCTTTCCTAATTATTTGGTATGTCGCAATATATTACGACCCATCTGCCTGACACATGCATTGTGCAGTCTAAAGCTCTCCAGCAGAGGTCCGGACATATTGAGAGCCTGAGATTATTGAGATATTGAGATTAGTCTTTCATGATAATGTTTATCCTTCAAATTATTCATCATCAACTCTTTCTTCCTCCTACTAACACATCGCTGCAGACATAACCTACTCCGAACTTCGGCGCTTCAACTGAAGTCCTCTCCCCTGATCCACCAGTTGGGGGGGGGGGACGTCACCGAAAGTGCTGTCATTTTGGAGAAAGTTCACATTAGGGGAAAATGGTGGAGGTTTGCACCAGGTTATTTCCACAGAGATGCAGATGAAGATAGAGGAGAAAAAGATAAAGGAGAAAGGATGAAAGACAGAAGGTAGAAGAGATAAGATAAAGAACAGGAAGATGTGGAAGGGAAAGTGTTCGGCAGAGAAGGTAGGGAAACATTCAGAAAGAGTGAAAAAGAGATTAAACGAGAATGAGAGAGTAAGTGAGAGTGTGAGAGAATGAGAGCGAATGTGGGCAAAGGGCCGAATTTTCAAATTTCGTTCCCAAATTTAAAACGTTTCCGATTTTCAGCCAAACCGAACGGGCCCGAAAACAAATGGGCGAAAAGAACTGGAAAATTTGTCCAAATAATTTTTGGCCCGTTTGCACATGTCTAATAGAAATAGGTTTAACTTTTTCAATTAGAATCAGTCACACAAGCCCTATGTAGCAGAAAGAGTTAAAGCTGAGATTTGTAAATAGGGAATGATATGATAATAAATGAAAAAAGGATAAAAAAAAATGGAATATCTAAAAACTTTGGAATAACTGAAACAGCTGAGACCTCAATACAGAGAAGAGAGCACTAGGGGGTTAGTTAATGATCCAGAGGGCTAATAGATTAAGATCGAACCCTGGAGTTTAGCTTCCTGATTTAACACAGTTTGCCATCAAACCACCCGCAGACTCCACTGCGTGAACCATAAAGGACGTCACAAATGCCAGTACGTTCAGCAAAGAGGGAGAAGGAATTCAGAGCCGAGAAGGAAACGGTAAGCGGGCGGGCGACAGGAGGAGAATAATACATTCATTAAGAACCCAGGCAGGGTGGATACAACACGGCGTGAAAAATTCATTAACCAGTCACTGGAATATTCAGTGTTACCTCCCGAGGGCTGCCGAGACCTTGTTTACTAACTTATGTATGGGTGCTGAATGAGAAAGAATAGTATGATCACTGCCCATACCTCTTCGAAAAGTGGCCTTCCCACCAAAGCAACCATCAGTCCAATGAGCAGAGCCATTCCACCGATTGCTATGGCGATAAGACCGCTATGTATTTTACTTGGGCAAACCAATTCATAATACCTGGCGTTAAGGAGGGTTCCCTTTTTGGGATATGACATCATGTCTTGGATGATCTCAAACTTTAATCAGTCTTTGGTCTCGTCTTAGATTCAGGAGCCATATGCCTATCCCATGCATGTTTAAATTCCCTTACTGAATGTCGCAGGAGCCTCCGTGACTTGGAACTTGGGGGGCGCCTGGAGGCTGTATTTCCTGTTATAGACGGCGGACCCCTGGATTGCATAGCATTCTTCCAGCGGGCGACAGTGGACACTAATCGCAGTGCAATATCTGGTTCCTTTGCGTGGATTTTTTTTTAAGTCACTCATTACCTGATTAGAGGTACAGGGTGGCAACAGTTTTTGTGTTTTTGGAAGCCCGAGGTGTCTGGCTTCTCTTGGAGCGCTTCATGGTTGGTGAAAGCAGCAGAAGCCTGATCCTTCTTCAAGTCCTCTGTCCAGCATTCCCCGAAGGGATATGCTAGACCATTTCCTTCCCTCCCCGGACAGCAGGAGGGCCAGATCTTCTTGGTTCACCTCCGAAGAGGAGGACCACTGTGAGGAGAGGTAGGGAGCCACAAGGCATCACACTACCTCTGCCAGCAAAAGACTAGACGTACAGTACCGCTGCTGCTGTAGTGCCCAAACCATGACTGATAAGCACATATGCACTTAAAACAGTGCTAAATCATGAGTGCATAAACAAACAAAGTGTTCAGCTATTGCCATGGGCTGAGCTAAAAGCAACATTTCCCACACACAAGCCCATAAAAGTCAGTGAGTGAAGAGTGCTTTTTGTAGCGAGGCCATTCAGCGTTCCTCATGCAGGGGCAAGGCTGTGAAAGCGACCCAGGAATACACCTCAGGCTCCAAGCTACCTTGGCCAGAGGATCCAAATGGCCAAGAGCCGGCAACAACACGACAGCAGTGAGCGAGCCAGAGTCCTTTAGCTCTGACAGCAGGCTTGTGTAAGTTGGTGTGGTTTTCTGTTATAACTCATTGGCATATGATCTGCATATTGCTTTTTACATATGGTGTGGTGCATGCTGGTCATAACTCACCGCCAAAGTTAGTTTCTGTTTTATCCCACTGTGCGTTCTGTTTTGTTGTTGGGATGTCTCAGTCTCAGTCTTTTGACTAAGGTGTAGTGAGTGGGAAGACACTTGCTGAGAAGATGATTTCTGTTCTTCAAAGAGTGTGCAGTAAAAGTTTAGTAAATCAGCTGTAATTGGAGCACGGGAATACTTAGTAGACTCACAAAGCATAAAACTGAATCACACACACAAACAAAATATTGAAATAAAATGATGATAAATTATGTTTACAAAAAATTAGCGTCCTCTGACGGGACTCCAGGGATCAATGAGGTGCTAAGTACCTGCTGGAACTGTTTGCATGATAGTGATGCCTACAAATGAGGTGTTATTCCCACTGGCAATTAAAGGGTTAGCAGGATACGTATTTTGCCGCATTTAAATAAAAAAATATGTATATTTCACTGTTTCCTCTCACACTAGATCGTTTTCAGTATCTGTAATTGGCTCTGTAATTGGTTCTTTAGTATTTCTAACAATCCCGTTTTTTCCGTACCGCGAGAAACGGTCATTTTCCAAAGAATAAGAGAACGGTGATTTAGTCTCTCGCTACAAAAGAACGCGAGCCATTGTCTAACGGGGCACTTCAAACAATACCATTATCTCGTTCAATGGTATTTCTAGGGAAAGAATGAGAAAAATCATCCAACCCTGCAAGTTTCTTTTTCTTATTTTGATTGTAGCGCAGAACGATCCCAGAAGCCAGAAATGGATGCTGCCAGAACATAGAATAGCCGATAAGAACCGCTCTCCCCACCTCGTCTATCACATGGTCTTCAGCCTTACTTGGTCCTTGGCTTTATGCTCATGCCTTTCTCTTCCAAACAAACTCCCGCAAAGTGTTAACTTCCACCACTTTTGCCGTTCTACATTTTAGAAGAATACAGTACCCTAAAATATTATTATATTAATATTATTTGAGTTCAAGATGTCCTGCGTTGTGATCTGGTCAATTTTCAGATGCAACAATCTGGCTGCATCAGTTATTGTAGTAGATATGTGGGGCTTCAGAAAACAAAGCGAGAATTCAGCGCATGGCCAGCGAATACCATTCAGAAAATACCTATCTGCGGCATAAATATTGGGGATTCCGTCCCACTATATGGCCGTATATTGCTTCGCCCGCCACTACGTCCAAGTGCCCCAAGTTTGTGGAGTCCTATCAAATTTTTCATGGCAATATAGCTTACCAAGAAAGGGGAGGCCAGATCATAAAAAGCTCTACATTCTTGCTTTGTTTTGTGTATTTATTGGTCATTATTATTCAAGCAGCAACCAGGGAATCTGAATTTGTATGCCTTTTATGCTTTTTAGGGTCTCCGCTCCCCTTTCTGTATATTTTTGCTGTGAAGGTTCCGACCAAACCTCGGGGTTGAGCAGCCCCTCCTGCCACACAAGTGCCTCATTCATGGTGACCAGAGAAGGCTTTATATTGCTTGAGAGTCTCGTTTGGGTTAAAAAAAGGTCTTCTTGGACAGCAAAGGTCAGATATTTTGCCTCTTACAGAGGAAGCATAGGAACATTCCCCATGCTGGACCTAATTCATGACCTTTTTCACTTTTAGGCGTCAGGGTGCATATGAGGCGCTAATGGAACCATCCTGATGTCTTGGACATCCTCTCTTGACATCCATTGTGTATCCACCACCAAGCGGTATCTGACTCTGATTCCTCCGAAGGTCTTCACTCTGGACCAGTTCCAATGTTGGCCAAGAATCTGAGGGCTTTTCCTTGCCTTATACCTAAAACTAGGATAGAACCCTGCACGTCCAGTTTTTGCAAATGTTGCAATTTTTGCAAATAAAATATATATATATTGTTTTGTACATTTACACCGATCAGCCATAACATTTTGACAGGTGACCTGAATAACTTTGCCACTTACTGGACTTAAAGGATCTGCTGCTAACGTCTTGGTGCCGGATACCAAAGCACAGCTTCAGAGGTCTAGTGGAGTCCATGCCTAGAGGGTTTAGGGCTGTTTTGGCTGTTTAGGGGGACCTACACAATATTAGGCAAGTGGTCATAATGTTATGGCTGATCGGTATATTTTTACAGCACTATATATTTTCCACCAGGAAACAGTTACTTGCCCAGCCTGTTGGCATTGTATCTAGACTGGCTTCTGTTCTAATCGAGTCATATTAAAAAAGATAACCCCTTAATTAGCTATAATTTCATGCTTGCCGGGAGGATGTTGGAATTCTGGCAAGTTGGAAATTAAATTAGTGGTTTCGATGCGCAAAGTAGAAAGGGCAGCCAGTGATCTGACTGGTTTCATCAAGTTTTTCTTGGTGTCTTTAATATGTTGGGTGAGAAAAATGAATACGAAGAACGTACACGAATATTCGCTCGAAAAAAACACGGGAATATGGGCGAATATTCGTCAAAATACTAATATTTACGAACACGAAGACTTTGTCGGCACCCAAGTCAAGTTATTATTTTATAGTTGCCTCATATGTAATATTATAAAAATAACCACAAAGAGTTCGTGAAGTGCGTTATAAAGAGATGCCCCGAAGGCACGGTCTCCGCTGTAAAGACGTACATTATTTCAGGCGGGGCAGTCCGTCACTTTTAGCTCAGTATAAATGAATGATATCTTTGCCTTTTTTACATCATCCATGAGTCAGGGTAGCGCCGGTATTTAATGCGTTAGAATTGGGAGCTTGTTCCCCCCCCTTAGGACTGCTTGACTTATGCTTAGAAATCTGTGTTACGGTGCTTACTACCCCCCCCCATCCCCTCACTAAATGCTACTTACAAAAGGGCAGAATAGGAACCCCGCAGCCTTATAAACCTATTCCCGGCTACTACGGGCAAAACGAGCTGCACCCTTAACACAAGGTTTCTGCACAAAGTAATTCGGCCCTCTACGCTGCCCGTTTAGACTCAAACCTTAATCAGTCGTTGGTCTCATCTTAGATTCAGGAGCCGTATGCCTATCCCATGCATGTTTAATCCCCTCACTGTATTACCCTTTACCACTTCTGCTGGGAATCTGCTCCACTTATCTACCACCCACTCAGTAGAGTAAAACTTACTTACATTACACTTAAACCCATTCATCTGAATCTCCGGATGTTTGATGGATGTGGACGATAACAGATGCTGTATGAAACGGACACTTATTAAAAAAAATAAAATACATTTGGATTTCCTTGCAGATGTAATAAAAGTGCAAAAAATACCAAAACTTGAACCCACCATGACAGAACGCCGGGACCATAATTATCTGGTACAGCTGTTGGTCAGGTTTCTAAATTTAGATCACCATGGAAACCAATGGATTGTTCCTTGTTATCGCTTCACGTGTAGAATTGTATACTAGAGTTCGGTGTTTATGTAGAAGACCCCAAATACTCCTCGTTTGTTTTTATTATTATTTCCGCGTGGAATTTGGGAACAGATAAGGGGATTATGTTTCATGGAGATTCGAGGAGCTGGCAGGAGGTAAGGAAGGGTTAATGGAGGAAAAGTGATGTTAGGTTGTAAAGGAAGGGGTATCAGTGACGGAGTAGAAGTCATATTAATCATGGGTGTCCCTGAATAATCAGGGAGGAGCCAAAATATTATTCCTGACAAAGCTCCTGATCATTCTAATGATGCCACACCCACTGGAATGGGCAGGGTATATAAGCACCACCCACCCCTGAAAAATTGTGGATGCTGATAGGGTGTGTGACGGGATTCTCTGCTCGGTGCCCCCACCCCAATTTATTTATTTATTTTTAAAAACAACAGATTTTCGGGAAACTCACTTGACTGGCCGGCATTGACCAGCCAATCATGGACACGGTATATTTTCGTGGTTAATGCCACCTAATCATTAAAAACCACATAGATATCTGGAATAGGACTTCAGTTGAAGAAGAAAAATCAAATAAAGTAAAATTTCAAGGCGGCTTTGGGTGTGCATGAAGCCAACCTGAAGAATTAATAAATAAAACGTGATTCGGAGCGGCCCTTACATGGCGTCCAGGCAGCACTTTGACAGGAGCAGCAGTTTGTTACCCCAATCATGAGCGGATGCAGAGGGGGGGCAAAGGGGCAATTGCCCTACTCCTGAGAAGTCTGACAGCATATTTTACAAGTAGGGATAAAGAGGTAAATTCTGAATCCTGGATTTACCTTTTTAATCTCCTGTGTGTGTGTGTCTGAGCATGTGTGTGTATGGGTATGTGTGAGTGTGTTTAGTTGTGTGTGTGTGTCTGTGTGATGAGGTGTGAGTGTGCTTAGTTGTGTGTGTGTGTCTGTGTGATGAGGTGTGAGTGTGCTTAGTTGTGTGTGTGTGTGTCTGTGTGATGAGGTGTGTGTGACATTCTGCCCTGGTTTCCTTGCTCCTGTATTGTGCATTCAGGTTTTTGGACTGTTCCTAGTTCAGCCTCTAGTGGCCGCTCTGCCTATGTTTCTGCTCTCCTCCTATTGTTGCCACCTGGCCTCGTTGCCTGCTGCCCTGCAGTATAAAGGGCTGTAGCTTCCTGCAAACTGGGCCTTGGCATTGTAGTAATAGGACCGTTTTGCCCTGGCCCTGAATTGTTCCTGGCTTCCTTTTGTACCTGATCCTGTATTGCTCCTGCCTTCAGCCCTGCGAGTGGGCTTCTTGCCGTGTGCCCTGCGAGTGGGCTTCCTGTCGTGTGCCCAGCCTGAGGGCTTCCAGCAGCATGTCCTGTCGTGTGCTCTGCCAGTGAGCTTCCAGTTGTGTGCCCTGCCGGTGGGCTTCTATTTCAGCATCAGCCTTGCCAGTTCCAGTCCCGCGCTTCTGTCTGCTGTGTGCCTGTCTACCTTGCACCATGAATCGCAGTGTCCCTGCACCGAGGCCCCTCGCTAACCTGCTTACCCAGTGTTTGACAGTGTGTCTGTGTGTTTGTGTTTAGTTGTATGTGGTTGTGTGTGTGTCTGGGTATGTGTGAGTGTGTTTAGTTGTGTGTGTGTGTCTGTGTGATGAGGTGTGTGTGTCTGTGTGTTTGTGTTTAGTTGTATGTGTTTGTGTGTGTCTGCGTATGTGCGAGTGTGTTTAGTTGTGTGTGTCTGTGTGATGAGGTGTGTGTGTCTGTGTGATGAGGTGTGTGTGTCTGTGTGTTTGTGTTTAGTTGTGTGTGTCTGTCTAGGTGTGTCTGTCTGGGTATGTTTGTGTCTGCGTATGTGCGAGTGTGTTTAGTTGTATGTGTTTGCGTGTGTGTCTGTCTGGGTATGTGTGTGTTTGGTTGTGTGTGTGTGTCTGCGGTTGGGAATGGTTTTGGGGGGGGGGCAGCATTTCATCCTTGGACCCAGACAGCACAATGTCTGATGCTTTGACGTCATTCGCAAAGTGCAGACCAAACGGGCCAATCGGTTCTTCTCTGTCATCGTTCTCTGTTTATTTAAGATGACAAATTACGAGACTGAACACAACGCCATCTACCCGATAAACTGTCCACAAAACAGAAGGCATATAACAAAGAACAGCGGACAACCCCGTCATCACTTACAGCGTTATCATCACCGCAGGAAGTCATTAAAACACTAGTGAGTGAGTCACTTTCCCGCACCACCTGCCACAAGCCAGCAGTCTATCCCTCTAACGTGGTTATCCAAACAGTCTTTCATCCGTGTCAACAGCTACATTAGGTGTCTCTCCCCCTCAGTAAATAAAAATGTGCGATCTGCAAATCTGTCTCCATAGAAACCATCGTTTATAAAGAACATTAAATCTTAGAGTTGTGTTTTAAGACACCTTGGGCCACCAATGAGTCATCCTGGATGACAAAGCTCATCAACCTCCAGTAGAGGACATCTCCAGCTTACGACTCTGGTCCTCAAGGCCATTCAGTAGTTTAGGTTTTCAGGATCTCCCGATATCGTTTACAAATAATTCCAGATAGAACTAAAGGACTCTGATTTACCAATACCTTATACAGGGCCAGCCAAACCATCAGAAGCTGGGGTTGGACCTTCATGATATATATAGTGAAGACGAAATGCGCAAGTACAGTGAAACAACCCGAATGTGCCTGAAATATTCATTTTTCTTTCCATTTTTTCTGGGTCGGGTGCTATGGAATCCTGTACTCTATATAATTATAGTTAATTAGGTGGAAAGAAGACATGGCCCACCACCCGGTCCATAAACCCCATATTAGATCATCCAGAAAAAAGTTTGTACTCTTTTAAAAGTTCTTTCGCAGATTGGGACGTCTACCAACTACAAACGTTTGGAGGGAGGGATTTCTCTTACGATGTGCAAATTATTACGAGCGATTAATTAGCAGCGGCCGGCTGTATTGATGTAGTGAGATCAGAGCCCTCAATGACTCTGAAGAAAGAGGGTCCCATGCTGAGGGGATCAGTAGCCATCCCGGGCCTGCAGGGTTGATGGACAGGCGATCAATTATTTAATCGTCACGCCGGACCGTATGATGAGAGCCCACTGGTGATGGATTGCAATGGGAGTAATTTCCTGCTGCTGATTGGCTCCTGGAGGGTACTGTATACAGCACTTGGGGTTTGTTACTGTATACAGCGCTGGGGGTTATATTACTGTATACAGTGCTGGGGGGTTATATTACTGTATACAGCGCTGGGGGGTTATATTACTGTATACAGCGCTGGGGGGTTATATTACTGTATACAGCGCTGGGGGGTTATATTACTGTATACAGCGCTGGGGGGTTATATTACTGTATACAGCTCTGGGGGTTATATTACTGTATACAGCGCTGGGGGGTTATATTACTGTATACAGCGCTGGGGGGTTATATTACTGTATACAGCGCTGGGGGGTTATATTACTGTATACAGCGCTGGGGGGTTATATTACTGTATACAGAGCTGGGGTTATCCTCAAGGAGAAAACAAAACTTAGATTTTTTAAGGGACTTTCCCTTTAAACGGTGGCAGGGATATAAGTGGCAAAAGGGGTGACATGGTGCAGGCCTGGGTGCGATGCACATCTAGAGGGGGCCCTAAATCCAAGCTGAGCATAGCACTGTATTAGTAACATCTCTGCCAAGAGAAATATTCAAGATTTATTTTATATGAACTTATAGCTATCATTAAAATATTTGGGGATTTGGCATTTTAATGCATTTCCTTTTTCTAGTTTCAATTATTTTTTTTTCCCAAATGCACATTTCACACATTTTATATAATAACGTCCAAGGGGCAGCTTGCCTTTTATATATTAGTCTTTAAAGTGTCGGCTCACCTGCTCACGCTGCCAGAGGTCATGTATCAATCTTATAGTCTTGGAAAACCTGAAACTCAAAGCCGAGCACAAGGCGCTGCCGGATACACTTTTACAATGCTTGCTTAATCTCCATACTAATTTCAGCATTTTTATCTTTTTTTTTTCACTTGAAGCAGAAATAATCTCATTATTCTGCACTTTTGGTCTAGACTACATCTTCTAAATCTTAAGCATTAGTTTAAAAAATAATACAAAAATCATTTTTGGCCTTAAAATCTTTACTGATAAAAATATCCATGACTAAGCGAGAATTTGCTTCTTAACACTATTCTTCTTAAAAATGAATTCTGAAGTTTAACTTTTTCTTTAACTTTAAATCAAGACATTCATTTCATTTTCATAACTAAACTTCCCATGGCTTTATCCTAATGCATTATGATAAACAAGACTTCCTTAAACCCATTTTTACTTGTGTCTAATTGGGTCTATTCCTTTCTATAAAGTAAAGTTGTCATTCAGGTTAAGGGATAACTTGGCTCAAGCCACGTTTACATTAGGGCTTCAACTTGTGAATTCACTAATCTGTAAATTGTTTGAGAGGACATGCGAGTGCCTGTGACTTTAAGTTTTGCTAGTTACAGATGAGGGCATGTAAGATCAATGTGAACTCTCATGTCCTCATCTGAAACACATAAAATTTCCACTCCCCCATCTCTTTGTAAGGGGGTAATTAAATAAAGCTGGGAATATACCCCTCTAAAGTCAAGAGATAAGGAGGGTTGACCTATAAGTCTTTATTAACAGGGCCATTATTTACATGGTGGGAAGATCTTCTTACTATTATATAACATCAAGACACTGTTATAGCCTTTCTGTGGGTCAATAAGCATGTATAAACTACATTATGTTTAAAAAAATGTGTTAGGAGAGAAATTAATTGAAATATATATTTTTGAACGGAATGACTACTGCCTTTCCCAAATGTCGACTAGCAGAAAATAAAACGTATATGCACCGATCAGCAATAACATTCTGAGCACTGAGAGGGGACGTCAATAACACGGATAATCTTGTTATCATGGCATCTGTCACTGGGTGGGATATATTAGGCAGCAAGTGAACATTTCATCCTCAAAGTTTATGTTAGAAGCCGGAAAAATGGACAAGTGGAAGGATCTGAGTGACTTTAACGAGGGCCAAATTGTGATGGCGAGACGACTGAGTCAGAGCATGTCAAAAACTGCAGCTCTTGTGGGGGTTCCCGGTCTGTGGTGGTCAGTATCAAAAGTGGTCCAAGGGAGGAAAAGTGGTAAACCAGGGAGCAGGGTCGTGGATGGCCGAGGCACATTGATGCACGTGGGGGTCGAAGCTGCTTAACTCAAATTGCTGAAAAATACAATGCTGGCTCTGATAGAAAGGAGTCAGAACACACAGAGCATCGCAGTTTGTAGTGTTTGGGGCTGAGTAGCCACAGACCAGTCACGGAGCGATGGAAGAAGGTGGCCGGTCTGATGAATCACGTTTTCTCTTACATCACGTGGATGGCCGGGTGCGTCGCTTACCTGGATAACACGCGGCACCGGGACGCATCCATAGGGGCCGCAACTCGCAGCTTACAGGACTTAAAGGATCTGCTGCTAACGCCCTGGTGCCGGATACCAAAGCACAGCTTCAGAGGTCTAGCAGAGTCCATGCCTCGACGGGTCAGGGCTGTTATGGCGGCAAAAGGGGGACCTACACAATATTAGTCAGGCGGTGATAATGTTATGGCCGATCAGTGTATGACCTTTGTCTTTGGTTTATCTTATAGTCAAACGTCTCTCATTTACAAACAAATATACTAACACAGAAATAATATTTTGCTCTGTAAGTGCTGATAACATTTGCAATGTACTTTTCAAAAGGGTTTCTCCAAAGAAAAAGGGTAGCTAGAAGAGAATCAGGAGGGATAAGCCAGACTCTCTGCTAGAGGCCTTGGGTTAGAAAAGATGAAAGACAATATAAACATGATAGAGATAAAAGCGGATACAGAATAAATATAGGAAACATTAGTAACAAGGCTAGAGAAGATAGTCTGAAGAAACGGATGACAATATGGAGACCAAAAAAGGAGAATAAAAGAGTAAGTCAAGGGCGAAGATTACATCGCGCAAGCACTGAAGTGTTATCATGCAGGTCAGGGCTGACATATCTCATTATTCCAAAGATTAAAGCCACATCTCGCGTCCGGGATCTCTCTGTTCCCTTTCCGAGGAGAATCGTTCTGGAAAACATAGTCAGAGCGAAGATTTGAAATAAAAAATTTAGCGACCCGGGCAAGTCACGGTGTTTGTTTATTCTTAAGGCATCGGGCGCTGTGATATTAGTGAGGGCCGCGTTCAATCGCACAGCGGGAATTTACTTTGTATTCCACTTGATCTGAATATACAGGGTCTGAAAGGACTAGAACTCTAAGTCTGATTTGTTATACTGAGAATTTCCTAACCTCTTCACGACAAAGCGCGTACATGTACAGGCGGATTCGAAATCACTGTAATCCACGCTTCCCCACGGAAGCCTCACAAGTGGGGTTAGCCATTGATATTGTGAGGAAAGCCTTCTCCCTCCAAAAAATGGCCACCGCCAAACCGATCAACAAAGATGGAGGTCGGCTAAAACAGAGCTTAGGAAGCAATCAGCATGTGCTTTCTAAGTGTAATTGGCGTTTCTGACATGCCTCGATATCTAAGCCTTCAGTAACATACCCCCTACCCCGACTGCTCCGAACAGCAACCACAAGCGCCATCAGTGAGTGACATTGCTGTCACCGACAAGATGGTGGCGCTAAGTGAAAAGCTAATGAGTTCACAGAGGGTCTGTCCTTTCAACCATGAAAGTCAATGAACCCCAGCTCACTAACCAAAATACCAGCATTTTAAATGTATGATTTCATGGGGTAAATCGAATTGGCCAGGGTTCAAAGATGTCCCAAAAATAGGACATTGGCACAAACTGAAGGAATTCCAGAAAATGCACACCTTGCAGAGGTGGCCTTTTACCTCCCAAATAACCCGACAAACTCATGCACGGGGAATATCACTGCACTCGGGAGACGTTGCTGAAGAAATATTGGGCTGTCTGACAGGGACATATACCAGGAGCGGTAGATTCATACCTGTAAGCTGTTGAGTGATAAATGACTGATGAAAAGGAGTTGGGTTTCTGGTCACAAGAAGTCCCAGAGAACACTAAACCACTTGAGGCAAAAAAGGTAATCCAATGGGAAAAGGCAAACGCGTAATCAATAAACAGTCCAAAGATTGGTAGTCCAAGGCAGAAGGATTAAGTCATTGAGCACTGACTGGAGGGTGTGATGGGGTTATAGAGGGCTAATTACCGCTCACTTGTAGTACATGGGAGAACAGTCAGAAGCTGGCTGACCAATAGTAAAAGGTCCGCCTGTCCAATCAAAGCAAGAATTCAGCTAAGCAAATACCATTCAGAAAACACCGATCCGCGGCATAAATATTGGGGTTCTCGTCAAACTATACGGCCATATATTAGCCCGCCACTACGTCACAGTACCCCAAAGTTTGGTGAGTCCCGTCTAATTTTTATGGCTATATTGCTTACCAAGGAGCTAAAATGCAACGCATTTTAACCCAAATGAGACTCTCAGGCTTATCCTCCCACTACGTCAAAAGTACCCTAACCCGGGAGTCTGAATGTGTATGCCTTTTATGCTTTTTAGGTTGTATATTTTCCCCTGTGCAACGCCATATTTAGCTAATTGGACTCTTAGCATAGTCTGGACTCCTGGGGCATGATCGCATGGTACGGAGGCGAAAGCAGTGATCGCGATCGCAGCGAGACACATTTACAAGCAACGGAGATCCGGTGGTGGAGGGAGCAGGCGACCAAAGTGCCTGCCGTACAACATGAAAAACATCCCAGCTCCACGGAGATAAACAAGTTGATGTTCCCGTTGCTTCGTTGCCGCTACGTTAGGTCAGTTATGTTAGTCTGTAACTCGAATGACAAATTAGACTTAGAAGCCACCAAAAAAAAAAAAAAAAAAAAGGACATGATCACCAGAAATGTTATAATTAAAATCAACTCGGGTTTCATTTTTAATCTAAATAATTTGGGCTCAATACAGACTTTTTAAACAATTATACAAATATAATTGTGAAAAGCTTTCTTATTACAAGTTTACGTCTCTTTTTCTCTGTCGCTTCGGAGTCGTATCCCTCTATGGTGTAGAGAATCTATAGAATGCAGACGAAGCAATGATCACAAAAGTAACTCTCCTACACTAAGGGGCGCGTGATTTAAATAATATAAACGGCAGAAAAATGTCATTCTAATTCCACATTCCAAATTCTAATTCTTACAGCTATTGATACATATTTACAGATACATATTCATCGCGGTCATAAAAAAGGAAATGTTACAATTCTGCTTTCCTGTTGAATGCGAGCGCCGCCTCATCGCGTTTTTAATTGTTCTTTTTCTTCATGGGGCATGATCCGCTGCGGAGTCTCTACCAGATAACACCCCAAACGACTGCCCCCCGCAGACTCGGCAGGACTCTGAAAGATAAACACGTCCGTTTGTATGACCTGGTTCCCGAAAACCAGGACTGGTGGAATCTGGGCTCATCATCGGATCGCGTGGGTACCTGTGAGACTGATCCTCTGAGCCTGGTTTATGAAGCCTGGGGGGCATCGTGAAGCCCCCTCGTAAGTTCCGCCAGGGCACTCACGTTTTTATGGTTGTGCGGGGGGGCACTTTCACCGCACATGACGTTGATGATAAGAGCAAAAATGAACTTGGACCCTTGAAACTTTGCACCTTTTATTTTCTTCCCTCACTTAAATATACCCGAGCCTATGGCTGGTGGTGGAGGCATCTGTTCTCATAATAACGGCCATGGGCTGGGGGGTCAGATGACGTATTTTTCTTAAATGGGTTGATTTGACATGGTTTATGGACTGAAAGTGGAACTTGGTTGGGGAAGGGGGCAAGTTTTTCTTTTGGCTGCAATCCTTCCATGAAGATTTCAGGGGGTCCCCTCTTCAGGGTGGGTTCCAGAAGATCTGACCCTCACTTGACTTCAGTCTTGGAGGTAAGGAAGGGGCTGGATACCCCCCCCATGGGTGCAGTCCTAGTAGAAGATTGGGCACCTGCTTTCTACTGTGGCCCCAGCACCTGGAGCGCTGTCACCTTTCTTCACATTGGGCAGTGGAAAGGGTTAAGCCGGGCTTCAAGAAAGAAAAGTATCCGCGATTCTAGAAACGCATCCGATGCACGAGAAATGGATTAACATGAGTGCCAGGGATCCCTGAAATCATTTAACGATCACCCACGTTCACGAGGATGGGGGGCCGACGGTTCTCGATCATCATCCAGACGCGACTCTTCTAATTTTTTTTGGTTAGTGGATAAAATCAAAAAGAAAATCTGCAACTGAAACGAAGAAAACCGAGTTCACAGCCGGAAGGAGCTCATCGTCCGGCAGAAAACGTTACGTCTCATCCTCCAACGTCGTCACACAATCACAAAGACCTCGTCAAGGTTCTAGGACCACCAAGGGTCCGCGTTTTATAGTCCAGCTATTTACAAAAAGCGTCTACAGCGCAGAAACCGTATTATTCACATGGAGGCTCGGCCGGCATCTCATCCGCGCGGTCAGCTCCGCCGATATACGACAGGTCCGCGGATCTCGGAGTCACCAGTAATACAGAGTCCAATAGTGTCCGCCTGGGTATAAATCTCTACGGGGACCTGTCCGACTGTGCAAGGCTAGCCCTGTAACAAAGATTCGCAAGATTATAATCAAACAGTTTGGGGTCACTTAGAAATCTTAGAAAACTTTTGTCCATTAAAATAACATGAAATGGATCAGAAATCCAGCGCAGACGGGGTTAATGTTGTAAATGACTATTGTAGCTGGAATTGGCTGATATTTAATGGAATCTCTTCATAGACGTACAGAGGCCCTTTATCACTCCCATCACTCCTGTGTTCCAATGGCCCTTTATCACTCCCATCACTCCTGTGTTCCAATGGCCCTTTATCACTCCCATCACTCCTGTGCTCCAATGGCCCTTTATCACTCCCATCACTCCTGTGTTCCAGTGGCCCTTTATCACTCCCATCACTCCTGTGTTCCAATGGCCCTTTATCACTCCCATCACTCCTGTGTTCCAATGGCCCTTTATCACTCCCATCACTCCTGTGTTCCAGTGGCCCTTTATCACTCCCATCACTCCTGTGTTCCAATGGCCCTTTATCACTCCCATCACTCCTGTGTTTCAATGGCCCTTTATCACTCCCATCACTCCTGTGTTCCAATGGCCCTTTATCACTCCCATCACTCCCGTGTTCCAATGGCCCTTTATCACTCCCATCACTCCTGTGTTCTAATGTCACGTTGTGTTCACCGATTCAAATTTACGTTTAAAAGGCTAATTGAAGGTTATTAAACTCTTTTGCAAATTATATGAAAACAGCGAAGTGACCCCAAACTTTTGAACGTCCGAGGGGGTTTATGTTTTTTTCTGGGTACGGTACGGGGCGATAAGCCTCTCCAGAACAAGAGGTCACAACGTAAAAGTAGAGGGTTGGAGGCTTTGGCATAATGTTAAAGATACACTTTACCGAGAAGGTGGTAGATGAATGGAGTAGCCTCCTAGCAAAGGTGGTAGAGGCTAATACAGTGAGGGAATTTAAAGATGCATGGGATAGGTATATGGCTCCTGAAATTTGACTTGATTTACCTTGACTTTGTTTCCACGAGTCTCATACGTTTCCTAGAAGCTGTAAAAGAAATATAATAATAAAAGGTTTTATTACATGTAACGTACGCTTGATTTTTAACAGGAAAAATATATATATTTTTTTTATTTTCCATCGCTGTTGCAGCCCCCGGTTCTGCCCCATTCCTGCCTGGGGGAGACGCTTACACCACAAGCTCACATGGGCTCAAGCGCAGAATCAAAATGTTTTTAGATAAAATATAATTTTTTTTTTATTTTTTAATAAATCTGTATCAGATTACAAAATAATTAAGAAATATCCGCTTCATAAAACAAATAAGCAAAGCCTTCCAACGCCGGTAGGACGTCACAAACTGGAATTAAAGGTGCCGTTCCACTTTAATTTGCACTCTGTAGTATATCAAGAAAATACATTTAATTTAATGCTTTTCACCGTAGGTTGAATCACAAAAAAAATGATTTTTTTTTCCGTTTTAATGGCAAAAATCAGTGCCCGCTTTTATATCACATGACAACGAATTGCTCCCAGCAAATAACCTTCCATAATTAAAGAATCATTTCTGTAACGTCGCATTTAGTTACAACAACAAAAAAATAGCAGGTGGAACGGGACCTTTAAATCCGTTCTCTCTTCTCCTAACGACGCTGTGCAGCGTGCAGAGATGCGGCTGCTTGGAAGTATTAATCTGCGGACTGAACTCGTTAAACGCTTCGCATTAACGAACTTCAGTCCCAGCGGGATACGGTAGCTGGAGGCGAATTTTTGATTGAGTTTTGTGAGATACATCGTTCTTCTGATCAGTCGGATGACAGCGCTTTCAATGAGCAGAAGAAAGCTCCGGGTTAAACGTATCAGGCGGTCAAAAGAGACCGCCGATCAAACCGATAACAATACGACTGGAGGAGAATAATCTGCGTTCGTTAAAGAGCCCCCCTTCTGCCGATCCACCGGACCCCAAGGGAATCTATTTGGAGCGATTGGGATAATAAAACCCCCGCTGAGAGAATTCATGGCACCCTGGTACAGAATTGAAAGGAGCACCTCATTATTATTTATTGTTTTATATAGCGCCATCATATTCCGTAGCGCTGTACACAGGACATAACGCGTAGTATGTAACATAACAATTTGACTTATAGGTAAGGAGAGCCCGGCTCAAAAGAGCTTACAATCTCATGTCTATTCTGACTGCTCATCATCTTATGTACTTGTAATGTATATGATAGCTGCCACCTTTACATTAACCTTTTCTCTACCTTGCAAATTCTGCAGACCCCCCCCCCATGCATTAACCTCTTTCCCCGACATGGACTCCCCCCCAAGCATTAACCTCTTTCCCCAATATAATGATATTAGACCCGACCATACACATATTCCTTGAAGTGGAGCAGCCTCCCAGTAGAAGTGGTAGAGGGTAAACATGTAAAACATGCATGGGATAGACATACGGCTCCTGAATCTAAGACGAGACCAACGACTGATTAAGGTTTGAGTCTTTACAGCAGGAGAAACGGACTATAAAAGCAACAGCCCTGAAAATATCCTCATGTAATGTACAAATATATACCATGAATCTTTCACCCATACAATTTAACTAAATGATTACAATTTCTAACGAAAATCGATCTGTGAGTATTTGGCCATAACTCGTTACTTACCGCGAGGGGGTCTTTGTTAAAGGCTGCTACGCTTTTCCGTATGTCGTTCTCGCTTCCTCGTATGGGGATGAGGGACAGATTCCCAAACGTGTTGTCCAGCTGCGACTGCCGTGTCCTTATTCTTGAGGTCTGCTCAGGCCACAGACTGCCGTACTGATTAAGATCAAGGAGAAGAGTTTGTTAGTGTCGGATATTTAGGATGGAAGTGCTTACTGTAACATCGATGTATCCCTGGGGGCATCGAGGTCGAGAGGAACGGTGGGAAGAGTCTAGTCCCAAAAATTCCTGCAGTGTATCAGTTCTTAAGATATGTTAGAAAATTAAGCTTTGGTCCGGGGCTCCTCCCACTGGCTGCCATTACTTAAAGCAGGAAGTGTACTAAAGTACACTTCCTGCCGCTGACAGGAACCAGGGAGAGGAGAATGAGAAATGCCAATATCTGGGGAATGCATGCACGGATTTACACGCAGTAAAACGCGGGGCTGGAGCGGATCTTTAGAGACAATAGCATTGGTAATCAGAACTGTGATGGGGGCTTCGGTGACAACGCCTGAGATGGAACTATTAGTGAGCATACCAAGGAACATATAATAAGTGAGGACATACAGGAACGGGGAACACATTGGGGACTGGGTGAGAATATCTCGGAACGGAGTATTAGTGAGTATGAATATTTAGACCCGCATTTTGGTGCTTTGGGGAGGACCTATGATGCAGTTTATTCCCCGCAAAGCTATGTTTTATGTAGCTGTGATGTCAGAGACATTTTGTATGATATCACTGGTGGAAATGATATTTTGAAAACGGAAATTGGTCCAAAAATGATATTTTTTTTTATATACCTGTACAAAGGTTAATGCTGCAAACCACTCTCTCAGCTCCACCTCCGACTTGCAGCATGCGTACCTGAAACAACAAACGGAAGAAAAGAAATGAAAGCGAATCCCTCCGAGGGCCGAGCAGTCTGCCGTCAGGCTCTACGGAGCCGCAAGGTATTCCTGGACACGTATGGGAGATATCGAAGCCGCTAGACCGTCGCTGAGGCCTCATCCCGTGGGGGCAACGGAGGAGAAATTAACCAGACCGGCGTCAGACAGGAGGGAGCAGCCATGCGGCCGATGAAGCCGCGTTTACCCGGGAAACATCGGGATAATTAACGTACATTATCCCAATCGCAGCGTATTGATCCGCATCATACAGACAGAAAAAAGAGAGACCCTATGATTATGTAGAAGGTGCCGGGGCTCTCTTAGGGCGGCTTATGGACGGAAGCGGCAAAGATTTGTTACAGAAGGCTACCGAAGGTGCCGTCCCGGGTCAGACCTTGGGCAACGAGCCTCAGCTTCAGCAATAAAGATATGAAAAACTAATTGGCAGCTGATGGGTTAAACAGAACACTAAAGATAAAGCTACGTAACACAAGTATCTGCCGTCTCTCGCGGGGCCGTATCTGTTCTGAACAATCCTTTCCTTGGCCCCTTGGGATCCCCATTAAGCCACCAAGCATCGAGATCCATCTAGACTCAAAGACTAATGGCCAACGCCGCAAGCACTTTTACCGAAAGCCACTTCGCTTTTTCCCCACAGGTCATTTGTTTTTAACCCTCTGAGAACGAGCTTGTTTATCAATGCTTTGGGTACTAGCCTGCATACCTCTCTAAAGAAGTAATATACAGTAACAGCCCCAGCAACGGAATTACCGGCTCAGAAACAGAAATATCTTCGAAATATTACATTCCAATTCCAAGAACCTCTTTCTTTGCCCGCTGACAGCCGCCGATTGAAGTTACAAAGTCTCCATTCTGTATTTTTCTTTGAGACATTTTTTTTTAGTGATCCAGGCGCCCCGCAGAGTTTGAGAACCCCCCCCCCCGTGTTGATTCCACAAGGTAACCTGGTTTGGCTTTCCAGAGGTCATTTGTAAGAGGAACTCCAGGTCTATAAACACCAGATGCATCAGAAGGTCTAAGGACCTCCAGGCAGGACATCACAGTGGGGTTAAAAAGTCATACGTGATATCTACGTAATAAAGCGTCAGTAAAGCTCTGAGCCCTTTATTAAAAAGGAGAAGCCATATCTCGGAAACTGAAGGCTTACTGGCTGAAACAGAATGACGAGCTGTCCTCCCGATTCCCTGGGGCAAGAACAATCAGCCTTTTGCCTTTAGGAAGGGGCAAAAACAGGGCTCCAGCTCTCCCCCACGCCTGTGATCCCTGCGGGTCCAGCAGGGACCATGAGGGTGAGGAAAAGCAGCAGCCAACGGCCCTGCGGGGCCCAGGAAGGGAGCCCCACTTGCCCTGACTCTAACATTGACCGTATGAAAGAATAAGAAAGCCGTAAAGCCTCCAGGCTCAAGTTATATCACTAAACAGCTCCAGTGTGTCTCGAGAGTAGGGGGGCGGGGCATACTAAGGCAAGATGGCTGCCTGCGTGCAGCCATTAAACATCAATTATCTACTGACAAGAAGTAACATTTAATTGTATTATTGATATACAAATCACTGCAATTTAAATAAATGCTTGATATTAATACAGCCAACCATCTAAAAAAAACCAAACATTTATAATAAAGCATAAAATTTGAGCAAAAAACTTTTAATTACTTTTCAAAAGGTCAAAAGCAAGGTTTTCTTACCACTGTGACCTCTCTTGTTTTTCATTCTTGTAAATTACGGTAAATCCCAGGCTGAAACGGAAAATAAATGGTATTTTGACTCAAAAACTAATATAATTTTGTAAAAAGATTGTTCTTTATTGGAAGTTATTCAAATTACCCTTTTTTTAACCTGCAACATATTTCTTGCAGCATTTTCATAAAACAGAGCAGATTATTTTCAGTACGTTGAAAGCGGACATGGAACTCACGGAACTATGGACATGGGTCATCTAAAAACAATTTTGCATCAAGGAACGGTACAAAAATGCCATCTTTTAGGCAATTAGGTGATAAATTAGCCCTTTCATTCCATGTCTGATTGCGCTCAGAAATATATATTTCCAAGAATGCACCAAATATTCAAATTCACATAGTAAAAAAACAACAAATCCACTGGAAAAAGTATCAACCCCATTGTACTGCGCTGTGGAATATGAGGGTGCTATATAAACAACAATAACACGGGCAAGCTTGTAAGACGGCCAATACACGCAGCTTAATAGCGGGCAGGAGAAATCTTAGTACCGGCCCCCACGTGCAATGGAGTAAAAACATAGAATTTGCCCCATTTGGCCCCATCTAGTCGCCCGTTTCTCCTTAATCAATCGTTGGTCTCGTCTTAGATTCAGGAGCCGTATTCCTATCCCATGCATGTTTAAATCCCCCTTGCTGCATTACCCTCTACCACCCCTGCTGGGAGCCTGTTCCACTTATCTACCACCCTTTCAGTAAACAGAAGAATAGAAGGAGAAACCCTAACACATTTATGGGCTACAATATCTCCATTCCGCGTTCTAAGATCAGAATTCAGCCGGCGATACAGATGGCTCCGGCCCCTTCACACGGGGACACCCCACTCACGCGCTCCGTCCTTTCTTTAGGGCGCGCTCAGGGACCATTGCCGCGTCTGCCGGTTCCAAATAACATTTACTTTGTCTGGAGGAAGAGCGAATTCCGCTTCCACGGGGACTTCCTGTCTTTTATAAAACAGGTTTTATGCTCCACGACATTTTCTGCCATCTGATCTCTGTAGCTGTAACCCCCCCTCCATGACTCCTACCGAAGCTAAGAGGGGCGAAGGCGGGCGTCCCGACGTCGGGATAGGGAAGGGGCTTGGCCGGCACCGAGTTAGGGGAAGGGGGGGGGGAATAGAATGAGAGGAATCAGGCGTGGAGCGGGATCAGCGACTGGTGCAGGACTCAGGGTTTGCATTTGTCTGTATTAAGCCATTTTAAAAACATGGGGTTTTTTTTACACCATTTCAATTAACGTAAAATTCACCTAGAGGTACATTCTCACAGTCGCTTGAAGGGTTAAACGATACACAAACGTATACACTCAATATTTAGTCAATTATTTGGTTTCACTATAAATATGTATATATATATATATATATATATTATTTTTTTTTATCAAATACATTACTTTCCAAACTAAAAAAAAAAAAGTTGTATTTTTAGAGATTAGGTAAAGATTAGAAAGATCTGTGAAGCACTTGGTTACCATGGAAGCAGAGAACAAACGGAAAGAACCAACTTTTCTCTCTTTTTTTTCTTTGTTTTTATAATAAAATGTTCCGGTCCATTAAATACAATTATTTGTGTAATTTACTCCCCGGGGGGGCAGTCATTATACAGAGCCCGACCAATGCACTTGTCAGAAGTGAAAGGGTTAACCCGCCAATGCCTGGACACCCAGCTAACATGCTTCTGCCCTTTGGGATGTTGTCTTAGCAACGAGGAGCATGTAAGTGTTTCCATGACAAAGTGCTGAGATCTGCCATGACTCCCCCCGCGTGCCCACCCCAGCTGGCACTGCATGCCGATACCACAGCGGGGAATAAACACCATTCTTACACAGACCCCCATTAACCCTTTACATCCCAGAAACATTCAAAACTTTACCGGGGAGGGCACAAACATATGAAGAAGCCAGAAAGCGACCCGGAGAAGCAGTGCTTCACCTGGAGACTCCGGGCAGAATCCAGAGAGTTGGCACGTATGATAACGACATTATAGGGCGCGTATGATAACGACATTATAGGGCGCATATGATAACGACATTATAGGGCGCATATGATAACGACATTATAGGGCGCATATGATAACGACATTATAGGGCGCGTATGATAATGAAATTATAGGGCGCCTCTCGGGTTTTTTTTAAGGACTGCAGGTCCTCGGGCAATTTCTTCATCCTGTGCAGACGTGCTTTAACCCCTTAAACACAATTCTGACAATTGGCTGGGTTTTTGGCGGTGATTCGCCCCGAGCCGCCGGGGGTTAATACGGACATTTCCTATGAGCTACTGGCTCCAAAAGCGTATTGTTTTGCACGCTTTATTCCGGGTTAATCTAGAAGGTGCGGGGCTGTCCACACGAAACAATCCACAATGTATCAGAAACATAAAGAGAATGGAGCTCTGAAAGATCTATACTGCCCCCTACTGGGGATCGGGTTCCATTTCCATTATCTGCTCCCAAACAGAACGCAGACACCGGTAAGGGTGGGTTTACATACCAGCCCCTAGGCTTTGTAGAGTGGTTTTAAGTATATGGGGGGTATATGACTCGTTCTAAATGCCATTGGCCCTTTGCCTCTTGTCCCCTAAACATTCAACTTAAACGCAATACCCGGCAGTCCTTACCTTTCATTTTGGGTACGGATCTTCTTTTTCACCCCCAGGTAAACGGTTAGGTTTTTCACTTCCCATTCCTTCTCCGCCTTGTGGCTCTGCGATAAGGAGAGGCGGTTACATTTCACTATTTTTATTATTATTTTTTATTATTTTTCTTTTAGAATCATTCCTGTATTTCGAGAGAAAACCCGTTGATTTCTTCTGGTTCCGGATTAATTCCATGCACTAAAATCCTATCCGTCGCGCATGTATGAACCCGCACACCAGGCACGGAAACGTTCTGCGACAATTAGACGACCTGTGCTGAAAAAGGGACCGTATCCTCTCTAAAGGGCATGGAAAATTGTCTAGATTTTTTTCTAGAATGGTTCAACAAATTTTTGAATGTTTAAAAATATTAAAAAAAATTTTTTTAGATACATTTGATTTTTGTATTTTTTTGGGAGGGTATTTAGAATAAATAAACCTGCAAGGAATGAGAAATTTAAGTATAAATTTATTATTATCCAAAAATCTCCAAAACTGGCCAACCATTTTAAAAAACATTTTTTTTCAAATGGAAAGGCTTATTTTAGTGTTTAATCCATATTATTTTTCTTCAGAATACTAATCAGCCACAGCCCTCAACAAAAACAGTCATTAAGTAACTTAGAAATGCACTTTTTTTAATGCCTTATTCCAATATTTTTGAAAACTTAGAAACATAAAACTTTGCTGCGATTTGAGCGTCTAACCCCATTAGAAGATGAGAAAAGCAGCCTCTTTCTTGGGAAAATCTATACAACGCCTTTCATATTAATGCAATCAGAAAAAAAAAAACTCCTGTCCTCCAACGGCCCTTTATCACTCCCATCACTCCTGTGTTCCGATGGCCCTTTATCACTCCCATCACTCCTGTCCTCCAACGGCCCTTTATCACTCCCATCACTCCTGTGTTCCAATGACCCTTTATCACTCCCATCACTCCTGTGTTCCGATGGCCCTTTATCACTCCCATCACTCCTGTCCTCCAACGGCCCTTTATCACTCCCATCACTCCTGTCCTCCAACGGCCCTTTATCACTCCCATCACTCCTGTGTTCCAATGACCCTTTATCACTCCCATCACTCCTGTGTTACAATGGCACGTTGTGTTCGCTGATCCGAGTTTAAAAGGATAATTGATGGTTGGAAAACCCTTTTGTAATGATGTTACAGCCAGAAATGTCTTTGTTTTCCATGAAAACCGCTCAGTGACCCCAAACTTTTGAGGCAGTGTAAGTAATGTGGGTCAAATAAGAGGCAGATCCAAAGGGAGCAGAGATTGTTTCCAGTGGGTTAGAGGACCTGATGGTTCCCATCACACGGTCAGTTATCAGCCGGAGTTTATTCACTAAAAGGGAGAGACGACAGGAGAGTTGTAGTTTCAGCTCTGTGGCTTCACTATACATTATGAAGGGCCAACCCAAGTGAGCTTCTGCTCCAGGAAGAGCTTGGCTGGCCCTGGATAATGTATAGTTAGATCAGCGAGCTTTCTCCATAGTTTCTTCTTAAGTATACATTATACAGGGCCGGATCGCCCATCTTTGCTGAAGAAACCTGAACGCGTAGGATCTTCATAACGAATAACAAAGTGAGGGACTCTCCATTTAGTGAATAAACCCCCAGATAAGTGCAGAATCACTTCAATAGGTGAAAAGAGCGAGAGGGGAGTCCGCCACCAGCACCCAGTGAGAACGAAGAGCGCCCCCTCCAAGCCTCTCACCTCACTCGCACTGTCCGAGGACGCGTTCTGCAGCTTCGGACTCTGCTTAATAAAGGTTAACGGTTACAAGAAGACACGGAAAGGCCAGCACGGAGCGTAACCTGCTGCGGGGGGCACATACGGGGGTCTGCGGCTTAAAATGACACCTTAATCAATTCATTTGGAGGGGCCCTGCCAAACCCTGCATTCTACACTCCAATACGCTAATGCATATATTCCTGTTTCTATCTGTATACAACGTAACTCCCTGTTCTCAGAACCTGCAGGATTATTCCACCCCAGTAAGTTATCTCCCAGCTATTGCTAAGCTGCTGAATGCTGTGGATTGGTTCAGGCTCCTTGGTGGGGGGGTTATCATAAAGTAAATAGACGTGCTGCTTGTCACCTCTGGACGTACCCTGACGTCTTTGTACATGCGCAAGGTGGTGTTGTTGAGCATGAAGTAGCATGAAGAGTATGAAGTAGGGCTCGTGAAACGTCCTCCCAAGAAGCTTTTGTCCTCCCGGAACTTCATGGTGCCGTGTTTGGAGTCCCCCACCCGGCTATCTGCAAAAAAAAAAATAAAACATGAAAAGGAGCTGTTAGACCCCAAATCTCCCAACACAGCAACTCTGGGGTAAAACGATGCATTTCAGTGAATTTGGCCCAGAACATAAGGTTAGGTAAAAGAACCAGGACTTGCTGTGCTTGTTAGAATACAACTCCTATTACGCTCGGCCAGTTTCTTAGTTGCCATTTGTTATCCAACATCAGCTAAAGGCGACAAACCCAGACCCAGCTTCTCCACGATGTTTATCACGCCCCGCGCCCCGTATCTCGCACCTTTCTACGGAGAACGTGCCTGCTCCGTGATGATGTCATTAAAGCTAAACGCGTCGGTGCGACGGGCTGCCAATCACACTGTACAACTAATTCAGCTTTCAGGGTCACTCTCCTATTTGACATGTAGAGTACGGCAGACCAAGGGTTAATCTCTGTATTCATCCCCTGATTTCGGGCTGATTTGGGTGATGGGGTAGACTGGGAAGGTCAGCTCAATCCATAAGGATCTAGTCTGGGGGGGCAACGCAAAGTTCTCTCTTCTCATGCTCATGACGGGGCTGCGCATGCGGCGGGTGATGACATCATAGTACAGATGAAGGGGAAGAGAGATCAGGGGGCAAACGAAGCAGGGGTTCGCCACATAATGGCGAACATTATGGAATTGAGGACTGACCTTCCCAAGCCCTGTAGCTACCCCATAGCTCCTACCCTCTCGTTATTCGGGGGACAGTCCCGTGGTATGGATGACACCGCTGTGGCATTAATACTGTGACTTGGCCTTTCCCAGGACACCAGCGGCAGCATGCAGCCCGGCAGGCGTTATTAACCCCCTACTCACTGATGTAGTGTAGCATGGCTTCCATGTGCAAATTCTTCTTCACCACCATATGACTTCTGCTGGTCGTCTGCGAATGAAAGATGTGCAGGACGTTCTCGGAGAAATGCAGCGGCCGCTCTGCGGGGAGGAAAAAGGGAAAAGGCTTCAACTGTAGGCCGCGATAGAGGTTTCAGATATAGTTTGATCTGTACATCGTACAGAACATGTCATGTATGGATCAAATATGAGGCCTTTTAGACGCAGCCCCTCTAATGCGCCTGGACCATAGCTGGGAACTCTCCGGTTTTTGGCTGGGAAACTCCGGGCCGCCGCCGGGGGAAACTCCGGGTTGCCGCCGGGGGAAACTCCGGGCCGCCGCCGGGGGAAACTCCGGGTCGCCACCGGGGGAAACTCCGGGTTCCGCGACTCCCTGCCCACTTCATCTACAACAATGGCTTCTTCCCCACCACATAACTCGATCAATATTCAGTTCGTGGACAATTGCAAATATTTCATCGGGGTGATTTTTGTGAAGAATAACGCACATCGCTTTATATCACGGACGTATGTTATCTGAGATTCTCGTTTCCACGGTCCCCGCTATCGACTCCTACGTTACCCCGACGCTTACCGAGCTCCTCGCTTTCATCCACCTCGAAGCAGCTCCAGTACTCGTCGTCCTTCGAGCGGATGTTGCGTCTCTCCAGCAGCGTCTCCGTCAGCTCCTGCGCGGTCATAGTGACCGGAATCTGAGCGCAAAAAATACAAATAAATATTACTCGAGAATTCGGCCCCCGGTCACCCTCAGGGGCCGACCGTCTCACGCACCTTCACTGCAAAGAGAACTCCTTTACTACTAACAGATTATAAACACGCTTCACAAATATTCTCCTCTTCTAGTTATTGCCTCGTAATATAATGCTTTCGGACAGCTTCATATCAGCCGTTTGCGTGAACGCTCGCTCAGTTATCTGACCCCAATCTACTAGACAACCCCCCGACTCCTTATCATACTGCCTGTGGGGAACAATAGAATGACTCGGTCTCAATCACACAGCAGGACCTTCTGAGTAATAAAAGTCTATGGAGGAACGGACTTCATTAGTATCGCCATAAAGCATCAGCTCAGTGTGGTGTTTGAGCCGGGAAACTCAACCAAAATATCACATGACTGACGGCGGCTCCAGGTCTGCAGATAAAGGGATTTTATTGGAACAAAATGAGATAAAACCAGGTTTTTGTCAAATCCGGCAGACATTACGGTCTTCTCTAGCACAAGGTCTGACCCCTGGAGCGGAGGGCACTGGCGCTAAGCTGTGTTCACTTCACTGATTGGCAGAATCCCTCCGTGCAAGGGGGGCATCACAAACATTTAAATGGACCCCTCAGCCATTATATGCATTACACGGCATATTATCCAAATTAAGAAATACCCCTTTCTACATAAAACTAATGTGTTACGTCAGGACACGACGATGGATCCCCCTCAGCACGTCGTGGCGTAGCGAGCATCTCCTTACATGTACGATCTGTTCCGTCTCCGGCTTCTTTTCTCCCAGATAAACCGTGCAGATGAAATCGCTTCCCGGCTGGGGAAATATGGAATTTGCAAAAAAGGCGATTAACGTTAAACACATTTTCATGGAATCCGTATAAAAAAAAAACAAAAAAATAAAAATTGCCACAGACAGGGATTCTCATAAATTCTGGGTTGTTTTCATGCGATTAAACCATCCGAGGAAAGAATATAATGACGGATCTGCTCAGGCTTATGGGGTTAACATGCTGGGGAGCGCTATTAATGTGTTTTTGAGGACGGCAAACAGGCGACAGCTCTTGGACGTCTCAGCTTTGCTTTCAGCATTAATTGATTAATTAAGTTCAGTAATCGATTAAAGTGATTATCGGCTCTCGGATGCGCGAGCTGGACAGCCACGGCCTGGCTCCCGTCTTACCCTGTGCTTCTGGTTCTTGTTGCGTAATCCTATTATGGTTGAAATGATCTCCAGCTCCTTCTTCAGCTCCTGATTATCCACCTACAGACGGGGAAGACGCATAAGACTCAGCGCTCGCCATGGAGATAAATACAATTACACGCAAACATTCTGCTCCGCTGGGAGTGATGAAGGGCCATTGGAACACAGGAGTGATGGGAGTGATAAAGGGCCACTGGAACACAGGAGTGATGGGAGTGAAAAAGGACCATTGTATCACAGGAGTGATGGGAGTGATAAAGGGCCATTGGAACACAGGAGTGATGGGAGTGATAAAGGGCCATTGGAACACAGGAGTGATGGGAGTGATAAAGGGCCTCTGGAACACAGGAGTGATGGGAGTGATAAAGGGCCATTGGGAAACAGGAGTGATGGGAGTGATAAAGGGCCTCTGGAACACAGGAGTGATGGGAGTGATAAAGGGCCATTGGAACACAGGAGTGATGGGAGTGATAAAGGGCCATTGGAACACAGGAGTGATGGGAGTGATAAAGGGCCATTGGACCACAGGAGTGATGGGAGTGATAAAGGGCCATTGGGAAACAGGAGTGATGGGAGTGATAAAGGGCCTCTGGAACACAGGAGTGATGGGAGTGATAAAGGGCCATTGGAACACAGGAGTGATGGGAGTGATAAAGGGCCTCTGGAACACAGGAGTGATGGGAGTGATAAAGGGCCATTGGAGCACAGGAGTGATGGGAGTGATAAAGGGCCATTGGAGCACAGGAGTGATGGGAGTGATAAAGGGCCTCTGTATGCTTATGAAGAGATTCCATTAAAAATCAGCCGTTTTCAGCTACAATAGTCATTTACAAGATTAACCCTGTCTGCGCTGGATTTCTGATCAATTTCATGTTATTTTAATGGTTTGTTTTTCTTAAAAAACAAGGGAGTTCTAAGTGACCCCAAACCTTTGAGCGGCGGGGTAGTTCCTGGTCACTTACATTAAATATCGGCAAATAGAAAGTGATGAGGTCCTCCACCACCCGACCCGGCTTGTAATTCTGTCCGACGGTCTGGAATAGCGTGGGGCCGAACACGATTGCCAGATTGTGAACGTTCATCTGGTTGACGTTTGAGAAGTGCTGGATGCTGAGCGGATACAGTAATCGGGGACATTGCGCTGTTAGAAAGGGGATCTAATGGAGCTTCAAACCCAGCCGTAAAAACAGATCGACAGTAAATATGTCATTGCATTACATCGTCCTTAATGCCGGGTAACAGCACAGGACTTAAAGATAGGCAGACAATGCAGCAGAGCAGCAGGTAATGCGAGCAGAATGCTTGGTTGTATAGCGAGAGGTATTAGCAGTAGAGAGAGGGAAGAGATCATGCCGTTGTACGGAGGACTGCTGAGACCTCACTTGGAGTATTGTGTACAGTACTGGAGACCGGATCTCCAGAAGGATATAGAAATGTTGGAGAAAGTGCAGAGAAGGGCTACTAAAATGGTTTATGAATTACAGGATAAACCTTACCAGGACAGGTTAAAGGATCTTAACCTATATAGCCTGGAAAAAAGACGGGACAGGGGGGATATGATAGAAACATTTAAATACTTAAAGGGAATCAACAAAGTAAAGGAAGAAAGTTTATTTAAAAGGAGAAAAAGAAGATGATGGACGGCATTTTAACTTCCCCGGCTCAATCACCACGCTCAGCTGATGCTTTATGGCTATGCTAATGAAGTCCACTCCTCCATAGACTTTCATTAGTCAGAGAGTCTGGCAGTGTGATTAAGACGGAGACATTCTATAGCTCCCCACAGGCAGTATGATAGTAGATCGGGGATCAGATAACAGAGCGAGGACTCATACATATGGCTGATATGCAGCAGTCTCGTTCTGTTTTGGTGGGAGTTCCTGGCTCTCTAGGATGTAGGATTGGGGGTCCGCAGCCATTTCTTACCAGTGTAAGTGATCAATTAGTGCTTTTAACGTGACTCTATTAACAGGCGGAAGGTTCTCCAGAAGCTTCTGATATTGGCCGATTCTCATCGACGCGTCCTCAATGTCTGCGAAAAATCAGTACAATCACCAAATATCCACATTTTCCCTTATTGTTAATCTGCTTTATTTGCACTCGATCATATATAATTTTGCACATTGTACTATTAAAGCCCCGCTGCCAATCACGGCCAGCGATGACTACGTTATATATATGAAACTAACACATCCACACAACTTCAAAGACCCTAACTCAAGAAAACGTGAAAAACAAGTGTTTTTTCCCCATTTCATTTTACTCGGTTGCGCCGTTAAAGCTTACTTTCCAGGCCTAGCGCGAGGCTCTGCTACCCACCTGTCACGTTCAGCCAGTCGATGCAATGTTCGGCAAATATCCCCTCGCCGATGTCCCTAAAGAACCTCTTAAGAGCGTCGGAAACGTTGTCCACGGGGTGCTCGTCTTCTTTGAGGACCACGCTGCGAGCGTCTTTCTTTAACGCTTCCAGCAGGGTCGTGGTCTTAGAGTTCTGGCCGCTCTTCCGGTAGATTCCTTCCGAACCAACCCCTGCAAAGAAAGCCATAGACATGTTCCAGTGTGTGCAAGGCAGAGGCGTTAAGTAGACATGGCACGGTAAGAATGGGTGCCCCTTTAAAAAAAAAGGCGCTCTAAGCAGTCTCTTCCTACCACATCTTCGGGTATCGGTCCTTAAGGACCCCAAGGTAGGGCAAAGGAGCCCGCCAACTTCTCCATCACTCCCTGGCGCATGGTGGTGAAGCCTCGCCATTAAACCGCCATATTTAAGCCTTTGCATGTGGCCCATATCTTCTAAACAATGTAATATGTGAAGATGAGCCGCCCCTTCGAACCGCGCAGGATTTCCTACCGAATTGTGAAATGTGGAGGATGCATTTTTGTACGATGAAAGGGACGTCGGAATCCGTCAGCTGCTGCTCTGATAACGTATCTCCGGAGGTGCTGCTGGCCGTCTGAATGGCATTCACCCAAGCCGAAAAATCCAGCTTCCGCTCCCCCAAGATGAACGTTATCCTGAGAAACCAGAGGAAGAGCTTACAACGCCTGCGCAGAAACCATACATCTCCTGCCGCCCTCGGCCCCCGATTTATCTACCGCGACAACTCGACTGACGGAGCCCAGGTTCCCCCCGAATCCGCCCCCTAGGAGCTTATTAACTAAACCGGGAGCTGAAACGTGTCGGCTCCGAGTCACTCGCCGCTCCCGGGGTAACAGGTGAGGAACGAACACTGCGTTTAATCCCAATCGGGGAGAACGGCGTCTTCTTACCTCCCTTTCTGCACCAGGACCAGGATCTCCTTATCTTTATTGGCTGCGGATAAAACAAACGTTATTTTACAAACTATACAAAAGAGCCAAAACCTGCTGGTTTTCTAGAAAAAATATTCATCCAAATCGAATTAACCGCTAATGGCACGTTAAGTCAGGGGTCCGGGACGTCCGTCAGGGCGCCCCCCGCACAGGACATTGAGTTATCGTTACCGGGACGTACAGAGCTCAGACAGTTTCTTCAGGTTGATCACTTCCACGGCGTCGTCTTCTAAGTAAGTGTAGAGATTCGTCTTGCAGAGAGAAAACCACCCGGGCCGGGTCCTCTCCAGACTGCGTCCCCCCTTATACTGCAGCTTCCCGATGCGGTCAAAGTCGTAACTCAGGAGCTCCTCAGCCTTCAGCGGAAGGAAACACTGGGGGGGGGGAAAGTATGTAAAATGTACAGATCTGGCCCGGTACAGATGATCCCAAACCTCTCTGTAGTCTCCACATATTAACGCTTTTCATGAATGAATTAAAGTTTCCTATAGGGGGTTAAATGAAGAGGCTGTAGTGCTGGGGTCAGAGGGCACCCGGGGTCAGAGGGCACCCGGGGTCAGAGGGCACCCGGGGTCAGAGGGCACCCGGGGTCATGGAGAGGTCGAGACCTTTACCTTGGTTATGGATTTCACCCATTCTCTGCACTCCTCGGGGGTATCTGCCGCAAACAGGTACAGCCGCTCCGACTTGGTGTAAATCTCGAACGTGCTCTCATACCTGCCAGCGGGAAGAAACTGACGTGAAGTAGACACCCAGGAACACAGTCAAACCGCTTGCCACATGGGAAAACTACCTGCCCGGGCCGGTAAGGGGGCCGCCCGCCCTCACGTTACCAAGATACGCAGGACGAGAGGAGTGAGAAACCCCAAGGCCTGCCCCACCACCAGCTTCATACTCAATGGGAAGGGGGCAACATCCAGCGAGGGCTAGCAAGAGATGGAACCGGAAGTCCCAGGGGAAGAATAACGCTCCCCGGACCGAGGGGTGCAATTCCTGGCCCCGTCCCAGCGAGACTAGAAATAAAACGCGGTTCTCACCCGTGGGTGTCCGGCGGGACGGCAGCCACACATACGATCTCCTCCGCTTTGATCTCGCCGTTCGGGGTCGAGCTGTGGTTGTTCTCGTAGTAGCTGAGGATATTGTCATTCAGAACACACCAGCGGCGGCTGAACTCTGCGAACACACGTGTAATAATTACGTCACTAAGACACATCGTACAAGGCATTCAATAACCCCCCAACACCCAGTTCACCCACAAGTAACACCGACGCTGGGTGTATTTATGGGGGTCAGTGCCGGTTCCAAGGGAGAACTTCCCTATCCCCAAACATCCACTTAATACACAAGGGGATGCCAAAGACCCCGGCCGCAGAGGCTGCTGTCTCTTCTCCGACCGGCCGCCAATATAAACTCACCTGGGATGAGTAAAAAGTGAATCTACCAAGTGCCCATCAATGCGGTCTAAATAGAATGTGTGTATAACGTATACACATATATACACATACATACACACGTATAAAACATTCAATGTATTGTGTTTGCCCACGAACATTCTGTTGAGTGTTCCACCAGCTTGGCACCCGTTTGTCTGTATAGTGTTACATATCATGTCTTCATCCCCTGAACATTCAATGCTTCCCGTTTTCATTAATAAACACATCGGCTATGCTATACATATATATGTAAGGCATACACTCCGTCAAATATATGGCTGTCCATCAGGTAATCATGAGAAAACGTGCGCATCTAAATAATTATGCAACTTGTCCTGCCAGAATTAGGGAACCTAAACTTGGGGTCCCAGTTGCCATCAGCTGCTTCTCGCTAGCCCAGCTCCAGAAGCCACCCTGTGCCACGTTTTGATGCAGACACGGGGCTCAAAATAAGAAAATGAACCACTGCCATTACGGGATATAAGAAACAGTATTTTAGGGTTTTTAAAGATATTTTCCTTACCCTCCTTGGCTTTCCTCTCGGTTACGAGCTTGGTCATGGACGAGGTCTTGTAAAGGTAGCCATTATGAGTGATCGATTGGTGCGTCACGTAATAATTCTTCTCCATGTTACCCCCCAGATCCAAACGGGGAATTTCTGTAATGTAAGAGGTAAATAATATTCAAACAATAACTTCAGCAATATAAAAAAAAAACACTTATTATTTGTGATTCCCAGGGCTAAAAACACGCTAAATTTCAATCACATGATAAATTATTCCAATAGTTATAACTATAGGTCTAGATACCTGCCTAACAAATTCCACGCCGGCAATGCCTCCACGTGACGTTCTAAACAGGATTATTCTCACTTATATAAGGTTTCTATTATATAATTTTAAAAACAGCATTAAAAAATCATCAAATGCAATTTTCGAAAAGATTTAAAAAGGTAGCCTGCTGGATAACCTCATTTAGTAGGTTGACAAAAGTATGTAGATGGAAAAATGTTTTTAATTTACTTCCCTAGTAAAGGGAATTCATTTATTGTTTTTAAACCCCCTATTTTCTTTTTTTATTTATTTATTAAAAACCCTATTTTCTTTACATGGGAACAAAAACGGTTATTGCCAAAGCTGCAGTACCTAAACCTACCACGAGGTGGTGCCCTGTGCGCATCGAGCTTGTCCCAGGCTGGACAATGATTACATTGTAGCTGCAGTCACAAGACCTGATGAAGGACCCTCCTCTCTGTGTGTTTGGGGGGGCAGCCTATGGAAAGCTACATTACTGGCCTAAAATCCACAGCACATTCAGTAGCGCGGTACAAAATCCTACTGTGTCGAGGAACCCCGTCATACGCACTTATACCGTCTTGGATCTAAAAGGCTCCAAGATGGAACAAGCGAAATCAGTGAATTCATAATTCAGAGAAAATAATCAGTTTTACTCAAAATAATAAGCCAGCGACGTCATTTCTGACAGATTTGGGGCCTCTCTCCCCAAAGACGTCTACCTGAGACAAATCAATAGATTGTAAGCTCATAAGATCAGGGTCTTCTTCTTCTGGTCCAGTACCGCCTTAACGTGTGTTAACGTTTTTGCCGTTTTAATTGTCTACAGTAACAGCGCTACGGAATCTGCTGCCGCTATGTAAATATAGTGTAACGGCCTGAGATGATTGGTTTTATGCTGCGGCTGTTATAGAGTAAATAGATCGCTACGGCATATATCTTATAATTTGCATGGAAGGGTTAAAAAAGTAATTTCATGGCAGGTCCTGCTACTGCCGCTGCTGTTCCACTTGGAAGCATTGAGCAAATAAACCTTAGAACCATGGAATTTTGATCTCTGCGGTAGAATCCAAGACGAGACCAGATTCTGATTACTGCAGGAAAAAAAAGCAGACTAGACGGGGGCCAAATGGGGCCGATCTGCCAGCAAGTTCTGTGTTTGATCCCATTAACACAACACAGAAACTTTTAATTAGTGTCTCTGGACCTTCTAATCCTGAAATCGTGTGTTTTCTTTCCTCTCGAGGGATCGCTTGGATCCATCTTTTTGATTTGTTTGCTGGTGAAGGACCTCGGCTCCCTTCTGCTCCACCGGAGGACAGCGTAGCGGCTGCTCTACCGGGCAACAGCCTCCCAAAGTGTTACATTATTAAAGAATTACTTCCGCTTTGGGCATTCGGCGGTACTAAGGGGTCGAGTTTCTAAAGCCAGATTATATTATAATAATTATATGTATAATAAGTGAGAAAGGTAGAACACTTCTGCAAACAGAATCTAACACCAGCTCCCGCAGGCTAGGAATCCCATCATTAAATCCATTTTAAGTTTGTCTGTAAGAATCTTTGGGGGGGGGGTCACCGTGTGTGTGTGTGTGTGTGTATATATATTTATACACACACATCTACACACACACAAAAAGTTTGGGGTCACTTCGCTGTTTTCATGGAAAACAAGGAGATTTCTGGCTGCAACATAATTACAGAAGGGTTTTCTAACCCTCAATTATCCTTTTAAACTTAAACTTACATCAGCGAACACAACGTGCCATTGGAACACAGGAGTGATGGGAGTGATAAAGGGCCATTGGAACACAGGAGTGATGGGAGTGATAAAGGGCCATTGGAACACAGGAGTGATGGGAGTGATAAAGGGCCATTGGAACGCGGGAGTGATGGGAGTGATAAAGGGCCATTGGAACACAGGAGTGATGGGAGTGATAAAGGGCCATTGGAACACAGGAGTGATGGGAGTGATAAAGGGCCATTGGAAGACAGGAGTGATGGGAGTGATAAAGGGCCATTGGAACGCAGGAGTGATGGGAGTGATAAAGGGCCATTGGAACGCAGGAGTGATGGGAGTGATAAAGGGCCATTGGAACACAGGAGTGATGGGAGTGATAAAGGGCCATTGGAACGCAGGAGTGATGGGAGTGATAAAGGGCCATTGGAACGCAGGAGTGATGGGAGTGATAAAGGGCCATTGGAACACAGGAGTGATGGGAGTGATAAAGGGCCATTGGAACACAGGAGTGATGAGAGTGATAAAGGCCCATGGAACACAGGAGTGATGGGAGTGATAAAGGGCCGTTGGAACGCGGGAGTGATGGGAATGATAAAGGGCCGTTGGAACACAGGAGTGATGAGAGTGATAAAGGGCCTCTTTACGCCATTTCCAACATTAACCCTGTCTGCACTGGATTTCTGATCCATTTCATATTATTTTAATGGGCAAAATGTGCTTTTCATTCAAAAACAAAAGATATTTTAGAAAAATGACAGTTAATATAAATAATACAGAATTTAAACATCTGGAATTTCTATTTCAAGAGGAACTTTCAGGGACACAGAATGATGTATCTGATCAGTTCATGATCTCACCGTTCGGTAAATAAATGTAACTGTAGTAGAGATAAAATTCTACAACACATTATTGAAACGATCAAAAATAGATAGTTCTCTTATACAAAGAAGCTAATAGCAGATAAACTACGTGGATTCTATGATTTAACAGCCTTATGAAATTAAACAATTGTGATTTATCTCACCAAAATCTGGGAAAGATCTTTTCAGCTGAATGATGGCTGAAATCGTCCACGTTACTGCATTTACCAGAAATCAGCTATTTTTTCTTGTATATTTTTTTTTCCAGGAAGTTGCTCTTAGGATTTCGTCCAGCGGTTTAACCCTCTGTGTGCCAGGAAGCTGTGCAATACACTCCTTACACACAGCATGACTCCTCGGCCCCCAGACAGTTAACGCGGATCTGGACTTTGTGTTTATTGAGAATGATTCATTCACCGTGAGCAGCTTCACCGATCCACTCAGCTTCTCTCTTCTCCCGGAATGAATCATTGTTCTCGCGCAGCACAAAGGCCAAGCGCTCGGAACCTCACTTCCCCTTACTAAACCGACTACAATTCCCAAATCCCCAGCAGGCACTCCCAGTCTGCATCCAAATGTTCTAATTGTAAGCTTAAAAGGCACTGCAGCCATCACATGGACTTTAATGCATACGACAGCCGAGACAACTGGGGTGTCCCCCCTTGCAAATGCAGAATACCCCATATTCTTTTGCCCTTCTACCCACACTAGCTGCCTGGCACATGTAATATTGCCACTGGGGGTATATTACCATATACATCGCTGGGTGGGGTGATACTACTGTATACAGCGCTGGGGAGGGTGATATTACTGTATACACCGCTGGTTGGTATTAGGGTATACAGCGCTGGTTGGTATTAGTGTATACAGCGCTGGTTGGTATTAGTGTATACAGCGCTGGTCGGTATTAGTGTATACAGCGCTGGTTGGTATTAGTGTATACAGCGCTGGTTGGTATTAGTGTATACAGCGCTGGTCGGTATTAGTGTATACACCGCTGGTTGGTATTAGGGTATACACCGCTGGTTGGTATTAGCGTATACAGCGCTGGTTGGTATTAGCGTATACAGCGCTGGTTGGTATTAGTGTATACAGCGCTGGTTGGTATTAGTGTATACAGCGCTGGTTGGTATTAGGGTATACAGCGCTGGTTGGTATTAGGGTATACAGCGCTGGATGGTATTAGTGTATACAGCGCTGGTTGGTATTAGTGTATACAGCGCTGGTTGGTATTAGTGTATACAGCGCTGGATGGTATTAGTGTATACAGCGCTGGATGGTATTAGTGTATACAGCGCTGGTTGGTATTAGTGTATACAGCGCTGGTTGGTATTAGTGTATACAGCGCTGGTTAGTATTAGGGTATACAGCGCTGGTTGGTATCAGGGTATACAGCGCTGGTTGGTATTAGTGTACACAGCGCTGGTCGGTATTAGTGTATACAGCGCTGGTTGGTATCAGGGTATACAGCGCTGGTTGGTATTAGTGTATACAGCGCTGGTTGGTATTAGTGTATACAGCGTTGGTTGGTATTAGGTTGTACAGCGCTGGTTGGTATTAGGGTATACAGCGCTGGTCGGTATTAGTGTATACAGCGCTGGTTGGTATTAGGGTATACAGCGCTGGTTGGTATTAGGGTATACAGCGCTGGTCGGTATTAGTGTATACAGCGCTGGTTGGTATTAGCGTATACAGCGCTGGTTGGTATTAGTGTATACAGCGCTGGATGGTATTAGGGTATACAGCGCTGGATGGTATTAGTGTATACAGCGCTGGTTGGTATTAGTGTATACAGCGCTGGATGGTATTAGGGTATACAGCGCTGGATGGTATTAGGGTATACAGCGCTGGTTAGTATTAGGGTATAAAGCGCTGGTCGGTATTAGTGTATACAGCGCTGGTCGGTATTAGTGTATACAGCGCTGGATGGTATTAGGGTATACAGCGCTGGTTGGTATTAGTGTACACAGCGCTGGTCGGTATTAGTGTATACAGCGCTGGTCGGTATTAGTGTATACAGCGCTGGTTGGTATTAGGGTATACAGCGCTGGTTGGTATTAGGGTATACAGCGCTGGTCGGTATTAGCGTATACAGCGCTGGTTGGTATTAGCGTATACAGCGCTGGTCGGTATTAGTGTATACAGCGCTGGTCGGTATTAGCGTATACAGCGCTGGTCGGTATTAGTGTATACAGCGCTGGTTGGTATTAGCGTATACAGCGCTGGTCGGTATTAGTGTATACAGCGCTGGTCGGTATTAGTGTATACAGCGCTGGTCGGTATTAGTGTATACAGCGCTGGTTGGTATTAGCGTATACAGCGCTGGTCGGTATTAGTGTATACAGCGCTGGTCGGTATTAGTGTATACAGCGCTGGTCGGTATTAGTGTATACAGCGCTGGGGGTTATGCAGGAGAAATGAGCCAGGAGTGCGGTTCCTGAATAAACCTTAATGTAGAGTCGATCTGCTAAAGGTTTATTTGCTTGGTTTTGTTATTCTTTTTTTCTGAAAGTTCTGACCTTTAATATGCCTTTTGTGTTTCTATGCCAACCTATCAGTGCCTTGTTTCAGGTCACATGACGGTTGAGCGTTCCCTAAATAAAACATGAACTTTACGTGATGAAATAACTCTTTGTAGGAAGGGCTTGGCATTAAATTAGTATAAGTATTACACATGTGGTTCCAAACGCGGCCTTTAGTTGTAAAAAGTGTAATAAATAAGAAAAGAGGGGGTTCTTTAGTCGAAGGGGAACGTCCGGCTCCCAGTACGCTGTTAAGTTACCGCTCCCCGAGCTGATCGTAATGGGAGTTACAGAACACATCGGATTCTGGTGTAAAGTCTGAAAAAGTGGCTTTATCCCCATAGCAACCAAAGAAATCATGCTGCTTCCTGACCACTGAAAAGGGTGCATCTCCCGCTACCACAACTCCCATGATCCTCAGCCGATGTACCAGCCAGGGTGGGAGCTACAAAAGTGTCGTCGGCTACAATGAATTTATAACCAGCCCCACCGGATGATCTGTCATGTTGTTAAATCCAAGCCCGGCGGGGGTATAATGAGCCCCCACGCAGTGCCGTGTATTAAAGAAAACACAGGTGGGTGTATACAGAGAAAAAAAATCTACATATTTGGGGAAAACACTAATAATTCGGACAAAACAAATCTGCCGGGGGGGGTGAAAATACATATTTCTTTCTGTACATCCAGCTGTATTTATACCCAGCAGGTTATTTTAATTGGCAGCATTTTATCACCATAGTGCCCAACTGTCCCGTCATAAGGAACATTCCGTTGGCTGCTATGGCGATAGAGCTTTTCCTTTTCTGCACTTTTATTTTAAGCGGCAGATGCGTCAGTGAAGCGACTGGCGTCCGTTGGGCAGTCCCCCCCCAATCAAGTTTTTAGGTTAACCCTTAACACACAAGGTATGTTTACTAGGGGCATAAGGGCGATAACATCCCATGCTTTCGGACCCCCCCCGACTCTCGGACCCCCCCCCGACTCTCGGACTGCCCCCTGACTCTCGGATCGCCCCCTGACTCTCGGACCGCCCCCTGACTCTTGGACCGCCCCCTGACCCTCGGACCGCCCCCTGACCCTCAGACCGCCCCCTGACTCTCGGACGCTGGGCATTTACCTGAGGTCTTGTTTTGCTGAAGAAATTCCACCTGCAGCCTCTGCCCGGCCTGCTCAGCCAGATCGATGGGGTGCGGGTACAGGAGGTCCTCGGACGAGCAGCTTACATCCGCCCCGCAGAAAATCAGCGCCTGCGTTTCCGTTAAATCACTGGTGGTGACCGCAGCGCAGAGAGCCTGGAGGGAAGCCACGGGAAAACGGTCACGCCACGTCACGCAGAGACTTACACGTTAATAACACGTTAATAACACATTAATAACACATCCAGCTGTAACCTCAGACAATGATGCGATGAAACGTACGTCTGGGGTTACCGGCTCCTCCGTACAGATTAAATCTGCCTCTCATTCTAGGTCTGAACTACCCCCCTGGGGCAAAATCACACGGATACGGGGATGGAGATTTCCCCTCTAATGGAGTTAAACTTGTTTTGTAACAGCCTACAGCGCTGCAACTTATCACCAGCTTCTAGGGCTGCAACAACTAATCGATAAAATCGATAATAATCGATAATGAAATTCGGTGGCAACGAATTTCATTATCGATTAGTTGAATCGATTATTATCGATTATAAAATGAGGGTTTTTTCAGAGCAAACGCTCTGAAAAATCCCCCTCATTATATAATAGTTTAGTCTGACTCACCGTCTCACAGCAGCAGCTCCTACTTACTCCCCCTCCCTGTAATCACTGTGACAACTGGCCCCGCCCCTTCCTTCTCCAGGCCAGAACCACATGGCTGTGACACTCATCTAACTGTAAGTATATGTGTATATATATATATATATATAATGTGTATGTGTGTGTATATATATATATATATATATATATATATATATATATATATATATATTTGGGCTACTGAAAGTTAGGGGAGGTGGGGGTTAATTTAGGGGCAGTTATGGTTAGTGGGGTGTTTAGGGTTAATTTAGGGGCAGTTATGGTTAATTGGGTGTTTAGAGTTAATTTAGGGGCAGTTATGTTAATAGGGTGTTTAGGGTTAATTTAGGAGCAGCTGTGGTTAATGGGGTGTTTGGGGTTAATTTGAGGCCGTTGTGGTTAATGGTGTGTTTAGGGTTAATTTAGGGGATGCTGTGGTTGATGGGGTCTTTAGGGTTAATTTAGGGGATGCTGTGGTTAAGGGGGTGTTAAGGGTTAATTTAGGGGCAGTTATGGTTAATGGGGAGTTTAGGGTTAATTTAGGGGAATCTAAATCCTGGGGGCAGTGAAGTGACATATCTGGGGGTATAAGGCATATACAGTATATAAGGCATATGTGGGGAGGGCAGTGTGGCATGTCTGGGGAGGACGGAGTGGTGTATCAGGGTGTATAAGGCATATCTGGGGGTAGAGTGGCATATCTGGGGGTAGAGAAGTGGCATGTCTGGGAGGCAGGGTGGCATGTCTGGGGAGGATGGAGTGGGGTATCAGGGGATATAAGGCGTATCAGGCACAGTGGCAGATGTGGGAGGCAGCGTGGAGTGGCAGATGTGGGAGGCAGCATGGCGTGGCATATGTGGGGAGGGCAGGGTGGCATGTCTGGGGAGGATGGAGTGGTGTTTCAGGGGGTATAAGGCGTATCAGGCACAGTGGGGGGTAGAGTGGAGTGGCAGATGTGGGAGGCAGCGTGGAGTGGCATATGTGGGAGGCAGCGTGGAGTGGCAGATGTGGGAGGCAGCGTGGTGTGGTATATGTGGGAGGCAGCGTGGAGTGCTGTGGTAGGCAGCGTGGCATATGTGGGGGGGCAGCATGGCATGTCTGGGAGGCAGCGTAGCAAGCCTGGGCTCAAATGTGCATATATTGGGGGGCTGGTTGGGAAATAAAGACAAGAAATGTATTATCAAAGTTTTTTTATTCTGCTGTTTGTATTTAACATCATTTGTTTAGTAAATTATTTTAAATACATGAAAAATGTACATTCATTTTTTTTATCCGATTAATCGAAAAAATAATCGGCCAACTAATCGATTATTAAAATAATCGTTAGTTGCAGCCCTACCAGCTTCCTAAACGTCTTAAAATATTATTTGCCCCCAAACTCTTCTCCTCTCCTAAAACACAAATAACATTATATTTATTTATAAAGCGCCGGGCGATTCCGCAGCGCTGTTTCATTCATTAGAACAATTTATAAACAAACACATGCGATAACACATGCGATAACACATGCAATAACACATGCAATAACACATGCAATAACACTGGTGCAAAGGAGAAGAGGGCCCTGCTCTTGCGAGTTTATAATCTAGTCGGTTTACTCTGCTAAATAAACCTACCAAGGACGTATATTGCTGGTTTTGGACTCATTGGGACAGTTAGGAGCATGGCGCTAGTTAATGGTGAAAACACACGAGGGGATGGAATAAATATATCACTACCGAGTGAATTGTGATCTGTAACGCGATAACCTACAGTCCGGGACAGATACCTAAAGCCTAGGGCACCCTGTCACGCCAGCAAGTCAGCTGAGAGCCAAACCAAGCATTAATGGGTTAATCAAACTGAACGCAACTGAATGTAGTTAGACGAGTGTTGAGGAGCAGGGCTTTGAAAAGACAAACAGGGACTTGGTTCCCGAAGAGGGACAGTTGGGTGGTATGCTGTCTCCACTGTTCTATATTACAAAAAGAGGCAAAACATTTTTTTCTCCCCGACAGCCCCTTGCCAAATACCACACGTTCCTATACAGATCTAACTCCAGGCAGATAGGGTTAAACCCAAACCTTCATTAACCAGTTACTGGCCAGAGTCTATGAGAAGAGAACCATGTTAACCCTTTGAACACGGAGACTATTTTACACTCCCTCGCTCGGGCACCTCAGGGGTTAACCCGAAACCGGAAACCCGTGGGAAGTACGTGAGATATATATCCTCGTGACCCGGTGAGTGCGGTCATTGTGATCGTCACCCGGGGGTAACAGAAACGGCTAAAAAATGTAAAAAAATAAAAATATTAAAAAAAAACAAGTTTCGTATGAGCTGCATGTTTAGGGGAGGGGGGTTACGGTGGATTTATTACCATGTTATAAGCGCGTGAAAGGAGTGCATCGCTTCGCCGGTAATCTCATAAAACTAGAGGGTCGGAGGCTTAGAAGCGATGGAAGGAAGTTTTACTTTACTGAGTGGGTGGTAGATAAGTGGAACAGCCTCCCAGCAGAGGTGGTAGAGGCCAATATAGTGGGAGGATTTAAACATGCGTGGGGTAGACATACGGCTCCTGAGTCTAAGGCGAGACCAGCGACTGATTAAGGTCTGAGTCTTTACAGCGGGAGGAACGGGCGACTAGACGGGGGCCGCACAGGTTTATTTTGTTTGTTCTAGGCAGATACCATAAATAGTTGCAGACAAAGTAAACTGTGAGCTGGTGGAGCCGGTTAGCGAGTCTGTAAGCTCCTGCCTCCTCCACCCGCACGCAACACGCTCGCCGATGCCAGCCAAACATGACGGATGTACCCGGCCGGTACGAACACGCCACACGTTACACAATATCACAGAAAGGATCCTATACTTCATAACCCGGCCCACGTAACAACACGCTAACCGACCGCCGCGATGGAGATGTACCAGGCAAGCATTATCTTACTTTACTGAGAGTGGAACTGCCCTCCAGCAGAGATGGTAGAGGCTAATACATGTATGGGATAGACATATGGCTCCTGAGTCTAAGACAAGACCGGCGACTGATTAAGGTTTGAGTCTTTACAGCAGGAGAAACGGACTAGACGGGGGCCGGATGGGGCCGATCTGCCATCACGTTCTATGTTTCTATGTAAGTGAAAGTTGTTGCACCTTCTACGGAACAAAGTAACAGAACCCTGTAACAGCCACAGTAATCACCGGCTCGGCAGCTGCTGCGGACTACAACTCTCTGACCCTAACCAACCCACACTGACCCTAACCAACCCACACTGACCCTAACCAACCCACACACCGACCCTAACCAACCCACACCGACCCTAACCGACCCACACCGACCCTAACCAACCCACGCCGACCCTAACCAACCCACACACCGACCCTAACCAACCCACACTGACCCTAACCAACCCACACTGACCCTAACCAACCCACACACCGACCCTAACCAACCCACACTGACCCTAACCAACCCACGCCGACCCTAACCAACCCACACTGACCCTAACCAACCCACACACCGACCCTAACCAACCCACACTGACCATAACAACCCACACTGACCCTAACCAACCCACACTGACCCTAACCAACCCACACTGACCCTAACCAACCCACACTGACCATAACAACCCACACACCGACCCTAACCAACCCACACTGACCCTAACCAACCCACACTGACCATAACAACCCACACACCGACCCTAACCAACCCACACTGACCCTAACCAACCCACACTGACCATAACAACCCACACACCGACCCTAACCAACCCACACTGACCCTAACCAACCCACGCCGACCCTAACCAACCCACACACCGACCCTAACCAACCCACACACCGACCCTAACCAACCCACACTGACCCTAACCAACCCACACACCGACCCTAACCAACCCACACTGACCATAACAACCCACACTGACCCTAACCAACCCACGCCGACCCTAACCAACCCACACTGACCCTAACCAACCCACACACCGACCCTAACCAACCCACACTGACCATAACAACCCACACTGACCCTAACCAACCCACACTGACCCTAACCAACCCACACTGACCCTAACCAACCCACACTGACCCTAATCAACCCACACTGACCCTAACCAACCCACACTGACCATAACAACCCACACACCGACCCTAACCAACCCACACCGACCCTAACCAACCCACACTGACCCTAACCAACCCACGCCGACCCTAACCAACCCACGCCAACCCTAACCAACCCACACTAACCCTAACCAACCCACACCGACCCTAACCAACCCACGCTAACCATAACAACCCACACTGACCCTAACCAACCCACACTGACCATAACAACCCAAACTGACCCTAAATCTAACACTAATCCCGACCCCGACCACCAGAGACGTCGCTGGCGACAAACACACCGAGTCAGCAGTTCTTTGCAGAATTCCGTTCAGTAACCGGTGGGAGGATGCGAGTCGCCCGTTTCTCCTGCTGTAACGGCTCCGACCTTAATCAGTCGCTGGTCTCGTCTTAGATTCAGGAGCTGTATCCCTATCCCATGCATGTTTAATACCCTCACTGTATTACCCTCTACCACTTCTGCTGGGAGGCTGTTCCACTTATGTACTACCCTCTCAGTAAAGTAAACCTTCCTTACATCCCATCTAAGCCTCCGACCCTGCAGATTTATGAGATTACCGGCGACGCGATGCACTCCTTTCACACGCTTATAACCCAACATAAATCCACCGTAACAAACTGCCCCGAAACATGCAGCTCATACTACCACCCCCTCCCCCTGCGTATCCACTACCCACTATGTGTATAAAGGTGTGACTGTACCTGTGGGCAGCTCTGTGGGGTCTCTCAGGTCATGTTCTCTGGTTACGGGGATTCGCCGGGTTGTGCAGACCCTGAACCCGCAGAGCTCACACTCGCTGCCGCTGCTCCGGTCTGCCGGAGAGTGAGCTCTGGAGCGGATCCCGAGTGATGTCAGAGGGAGGCTCACATCTGGATTCCCAGAGCCGGCCTCGCCCAGAGGCAGATCACAGGCTCCAGCACAACAACCCCAGCATGGCAGGCTCTGAGGGGGGGGGGCTTACCCCCATCCGTCCCTTTAAATATTCATTGTGTGTGATGGGGGGGGGGCAGCTAAACGTGATTCCGGTGCAAACTTTGAAATAACTGTCTTATCACCATAGCAACCGATGGAATCTTCTAAACAACAACCGCGCTTCATTACGTTTACATTACAGAGAGAGCAGACTCCATAACGCTTTACAATAGGCGAGAGTGAGAGAGGATGAGAGAGAGAGAGACAGACGGGGGGAGAGAGAGAGAGAGAGAGAGAGACGGGGAGAGGAAGAGAGAGAGAGAGACAGGGAGAGGAAGAGAGAGAGAGAGACAGGGAGAGGAAGAGAGAGAGAGAGACAGACGGGGAGGTACAGGAGGGAATTTATTTCAGAGGAGGGGAAAAGTTACAACAAGAGACCGGAATCTAACGCCAGAGGCTCAGATGGAACGGAACAAAGTTTTACTTTACTGAGAAGGTGGTAGATAAGTGGAGCAGCCTCCCAGCAGAAGTCAGTGGACGGAATACATTTGATGATAAACATGCGGTATTAACTCTTTATTCGCCGTGTGCCCGGATGTCCCCCGGCAGGTTCTCCAGTTATATCTGGAGTGAGATCTGAGGCCGCGCATGGAACAAAACATGTATTCTTCTGTAGCAGATCTGTAGGTGGAGACGTCATACCGAGAGCCGACCGCCTACTGCACGGCGGACTTAACCCCTTCAACGCCACGGTAACATTTACCGAGGAGACCCCAGAAATACAGGGGGTAACTTACACTGCATGTGACGGATGGGTGCCGCATTGTGATCCCCCGCAGGGGTAATTACCCCAGACAAGCCCCCAGCGTTGTGTTTTTTTGTCTGTGGAATGTACGGAGCGCTGAATCTCCATGGAAACGGCGAAATAAAAATGTGGCTTTTTTGTTTTCAGCTTAAGCCCCCCGTACAAAGGAGGAAGCTGACTGTGCGCTCCATGGCGAAAACACGGCTGGCCCGGGGGGCGGGGAGGCAGAAGCCCCTCTAAAAATACAGCTGGACTTCACCCCCCCCCTTTTGTAAATGGATGGTGGCTGGCAGTGATGGGCGGTAGGGATGCGCCCAGCGGTTCTGTCTGCATTCAGATTCTAGTATCTGTCGCGGGGGCTTCTATTACTGCGGAGGCAAAAGGGGGCAGACAGCGGGACCCAAGGCGGGGAAATTCCCACCGTCCAGCCAGTCTTTTGATTATTTTCTTTTTCCTTATACTTTCTCTCAATCGTCAGCGATTTTTCCGCTCCATACCCCATTGTGACCCCCCCCACACCCCAGCCCTCTACCTCCCCGTCTCTAGCATTGTTAAAACTCTCTCTGATTTTCTCTTTCTTCGGGCAGCCATAGTCCCAATATCTTCTCTCCATCATTCCAGGCTTTTTTCTCCCCGCTCTCCTCCTCCAGAATTTTGTTCCCTCCAATTTTCTCCATCTTTTTTCCCCACCGTGAACACGCACCTGGAGCTTTGAGTGACATCATCACTCTGCAGAGCACTGTATGATGTCATATCTAGGCTCTCCTCCTCCTCATCACCCTTTATGGATTTCAGACTTCATCGTTTTCGCCATTTCACAGACATTTTGTCTCCTTTTTTCATCACTATCTTTTTATTCTCAATAAAATGGTTCTTGTACCTCTTGTGACCCCCTGCATGGTACTTTCAGTTGGAGCCCTGATGGACAACCAGGAAGGGGTTAAATATAATTGCACACGACGAGTCTAATACCCCAGCTTCGTGTGGCTGGTTTTTTTTGCATACATTTTATTTTGGATTCATTAAATCTACACATTCATGGAAACCGGGCGTCCAAAGCAATGGTTTCACAAAAAAAAAAAAAAAAAAAATTGTGAAAACCGGTCTAATCACTATAGCAACGGCCAAAATCGTTCACTCAGCAGCAACATTCTACTTGGTTGCTACGGCGATAAAACCACTTAACACACTTATTTATATGGCGCCAACAGTGTCCGAAGCGCTTCTTACAGTCCGTACATTCAAAGGGTCTGGCAGAACCAGGACCGATCGGCGTAGAGGACCCAATACATCGGGTAACGAGGGCTCGGCCCGCAAGCTTACAATCTATCGCAATACCCAGCGCTGCGCATTGTCTAACCTGCTGACTCTGCCGAACGTACCCTGAAAGAGCCTGCGCTGTCAGCAGTTCACGACGGCGGCGGCACGTGCCCGCGGCAGCGATCCCACCCCCCCCCACGGCTGTGGACTGAAACTCCCAGCGGGCTCAGGCAGCATTCCATCCGTAATAACCAAAAACACAGAAAGAAGGAAAAAAACAGCGCGCCATCATCAGGGTCTTTTTAGAAGCCAGTGAGCCCTCTTGTAGAGAGAGGACCCCTCCTGATGTCATGGTGACATCACTGATATGCGTTAATGATGTCATCGTGCGTGTGATCGGCTGCGGTGCCGCTTGGCGTGAGCGCACACTAGGACACACGTTTACTTATCTGCTTAATGGCGCGCCGGCCGGGAAATCCTTACCTTGTTGAGCTCGGCTTGGTTGCCGAAGAGCTGGTGATAGCGGCGGTATTTGCCTTCCCTGTACTTGGCCGCGATGAACGTCTTCCGGTCCTGCGTGCCGCTCAGGGAGTCGATGGCTTCGCTCGGGGGAACGTTCGCTGCCCAGAACTGGTTGCTGACCCCGTTGCCAATTTTTCGGAACAGCTAGCCGGGAGCACAGGAGAAAGAAAAAGAGACGCGTATTGAACGGGGCGGAAAAAAAATGACAGATTCTGTAGTACTAATACAATAAAGGAGAGTGCATGGAGTCCTGCGCCAGTTACAGAAACACTCGAATGACATTAACTTCCTGCTTTCAGCAGTCGGCCGGACCGCTTACCTTAAACTGACACAAGTTTATCAAGTTTGGTGAAAAAATTTCCCTTTTTTTGTATCCAGTTTGTTTCGGGGGGGGGAATTCCGCCCTTTAAGGAATTTACAGGGAAATACTGCTTGTCTTGAGTATTTGGTGATACTTTTGGCAGACAAACACTCACACTCACGGGCTTTCAAAACCTCGGCGGCCCCTTCCTCGGATGAAGTCTCGTTCTTCACGCCTGAAGAGACCTCTCGCGTCTTGAAATCTTCTGCACACCGTATGACTTATTCCGTGAACAGCGCAGCAATATTGTGATTATTCATTGTTTTATATAGCGCCATCACATACCGCAGCGCTGTACAATATCCAGTGCGGTGTCAGAATAATACCCGGTCACACGTCCTGTACATTGCCTGACTACGGGGCGATCAGAGAGACATATATGTGCGTGTGTATAGGTTTAATAGCAGTCAGCAGAGACCGGGAGAGGCGTTTAGTCGATCTGCCCCCGCAGAGTATTCACCTCGCAGCAGACGCCTTCGTGCTCTTACTCAAACAAAGTAAATCCAGTCTGAGTAACAAAGTGCGATCCGTTTACTGGCTAAACCATTCCAGATGTGCTTCATAATCCCCGGCCCTCCATCCTATCTAACAAACCCATAGCTGCCAAGGGTCTCCCTGTAGGAGAGATAGTCCCTCTCTCCTCCCCCGATGCCCCTCTTTTCTAGGAGCTCGGAATGTTTGCTGGGTATGAGGGGACCGCAGGGTTCTACAGCCCCAAAACCCCCAATAACGTGTATAGAATAAATAAATGAGCCGACAAACCGAGATTACAGACAAAGCCAGGATTATTCCGATAGAAGTCAAAATAAAATCAGCCAGACCCAGGATCCGGTCCAAGCGCCGGTCAAGCAGAGAATTACCTCGATCAGTTCGTCCGTCCAGACCTTATTGTCCATCTTCAGACTCCGTACTTTGCTGATGCTGGGGCCGAGACCCCGGTGCTCCCCTGCGCATGGAAAAAAAGCAGAATATTAACCATTATTTAGAATTCAGAAGACATTCGCACGTTTATTCCATGTCTCCGGCGTTTAGGACATCGTGCACCAGGCCCCTTCGTATTCACTGTATCAGTGTACCCAATGCTACTGGTGCAGGACTCAGAAGAAAGGAGAAACAGCGTGTATATCCATTACATCCAAATGCTATATAATATCATATAAACTACAAATATAATTTAAAGTTGGTGGCCTCCAGCTCTGCCGATAAAGGGAGTTTTTACTATATACAGCGACGGGGGTTATATTACTGTATACAGCGCTGGGGGTTATATTACTGTATACAGCGATGGGGGGGTTATATTACTGTATACAGTGCTGGAGGTTATATTACTGTATACAGCGCTGGGGTTATATTACTGTATACAGCGCTGGGGTTATATTACTGTATACAGCGCTGGGGGTTATATTACTGTATACACCACTGGGGGGTTATATTACTGTATACAGCGCTGGAGGGTTATATTACTGTATACAGCGCTGGGGGTTATATTACTGTATACAGCACTGGGGGGTTATATTACTGTATACAGCGCTGGAGGTTATATTACTGTATACAGCGCCGGGAGGGGGGTTTATATTACTGTATACAGCGCTGGGGGTTATATTACTGTATACAGCGATGGGGGGTTATATTACTGTATACAGCGATGGGGGGTTATATTACTGTATACAGCGCTGGGGTTATATTACTGTATACAGCGCTGGGGGGTATATTACTGTATACAGCGCCGGGAGGGGGGTTTATATTACTGTATACAGCGCTGGGGGGTTATATTACTGTATACACCGATGGGGGGTTATATTACTGTATACAGCGCTGGGGTTATATTACTGTATACAGCGCTGGGGTTATATTACTGTATACAGTGCTGGGGGGTATATTACTGTATACAGCGCTGGGGGTTATATTACTGTATACAGCGCTGGGGGTTTTTATTACTGTATACATTGCTGGGGGTTATATTACTGTATACAGCGCTGGGGGTTATATTACTGTATACAGCGCTGGGGGTTATATTACTGTATACAGCGCTGGGGGTTATATTACTGTATACAGCGCTGGGGGTTATATTACTGTATACAGCGCTGGGGTTATATTACTGTATACAGCGCTGGGGGGTATATTACTGTATACAGCGCCGGGAGGGGGGTTTATATTACTGTATACAGCGCTGGGGGTTATATTACTGTATACAGCGCCAGGGGAGGGGGTTATATTAATGTATACAGTGCCGAGGGGGGGTTATATTACTGTATACATTCTTTACCTGCACACTTTTTGCAGATCACCACGCAGAGGTTTATGGACGCCCAGTCTGGATTTGGCGCGTTGCAGTCGGCACATCTCTGATTCGCTTCCACCGACCAGATTTTCTTGGCCACTTCCAGGTTGGACAGCGCTTCGGCCACCGACTGCAGCATCGCCTCCACCCAGTCGCTCTTCTCTGCCTCCGACTCCGCCGAGAAGCTGCCGCGAGGGAATTCAGATCCAAATCACCCCAAAATACAACAAATGCACTTGGCTGTCTTTAACTTCTATAAACTTTAAGCTGCTGTACCACTTACTCATCACTCCGAGTACCGTCTCATTCCCAAACCCTGCTCAGAACTAATTCTCTAATCACGTAAAATGACGCCCCTTTCATCGTTTTTTGGACGGAAACACTTAATGGTCATGTGACACAAAAGCAGGCAATAATAGGTTGTTTCCATGGAAACTGAAAACAAGGCTTAAAGCTTCTATGTTGCTTTTGTGCAATTAAACTTTAAGAGTAAAATATTATTTGAAACTCCATGTATAATAATCTCTTTCTTGTCCGTTATCTTTCTGCAGTGGGCGATGGGTTAATCGATGATGAAAGGACTTATCTCGGACTCACTTTACGTTGCCAGAAAGCAATCTACGCGAGGTTATTTCAGAGCCGTAAGAAGAAGCTGAAATCACCTACAGTGTCGACTGAAAGACCTCACCTGAAGGTCCTGTAGGGCGTTGTGAGGTCGAAGCTTTTCTTGTCACAGTCCTTCACGTTCCCGAGGTTCATATCGATGGATGTTACCCCGACTCCAGACATGTAGTCCTGTTATGTACAAAGACAAGTTTCTAACAGCCCTGCGATCTCTCTCCTTACTTTTAATCCAATTAAAGGCACAAAACATGAGGCCTTACATGCAGAAACACAGAATCATTTATATAGCGCTATCATATTCACTATATATATCACAGTAATGAGTCCATGCGGCTATTTAATATCTAAGGTACCCAGAAGGGTCAGAGGCTTAAAAGGAATGTAAATGGGTTTTTTTTACTGAGTGGGTGGTAGATAAGTGGAGTAGCCTCCCAGCAGAGGTGGTAGAGAGTAATACAGCAAGGGGATGTAAACATGCATGGGATAGACACACGGCTCCTGAATCCTGAAGACGAGACCAACGGCTGATTAAGGTTTGAGTCTTTACAGCAGGAGAAACGGGCGACTGGACAGGGGCCGAATGGGGCCGATCTGCTGTCAAAGTCTATGTTCAATCGTAAGGGTCGTACAGAGCTGGCAAAGCAGGCAGAAGTGGTGTCAAGTCCGGAGTAGACACAATGTGAGCAGAGTCTGGGGGGGGGTTCTCTTATCGTCGGTTCTAGCTCAGCTTCGGCTACATTTATTCCCATAAAGTAACCAAGCCAACGGACCGAGCCCGCAGCGGCCCACGTACCTCATAATTCTTATACAGGTAAACCTTATCCGAAGCCACCACAACAAACAGCTTGGGTTTACAGCCTCTCATTTCCAAGAAGCCAATCTTGTCCACGTTCTCCGGCCCTCCGGACATCTGATTGATGGTTGAGAAGCGCTTCCTCCTTTCACCGAGGACCTGCTCGAAAGCTTTCACCCAGTCATTCCGATCGGCTGCGGGTCAAGAGACATCGTCAATGGCATCATGTAACCAGATGACCCCTAGCACTGCATAAATAATGTTCCTTTACGGCAAAGACACCAATATACGCAGCCGCCGGCGTTTATTTACATTTATAACGGACACAAATTTATTGTAAATATATGCAAACGTATCAAGAAATGGATACATATCCACATTGTGCAGCACTTTTATTTATACCTCTCCACAGCAGCACCTGAACCTTCTCACCAACGGTACCAAGTACTAAACCCCAGTGAGTCCTTTCGCTAGACCTGGTCCTTTAGCTGGGCGTAATGAGAGTGGTACATGTACATTTTACACCAGGGGCCAAGGAACCTCTCAGTTATCCAGAACTGAAGCACGTTGAGTCATTATTCCTGGAATGAAGTCCTCAGCACCAAACCCAACAGTAACAGGAGAGGGACTCGGCCCATAACCCAATAAAAAGTTAACCATAAAGGTCTCCCAACACCTGTTATGACTCTTCCTGAAGTCTCCTATCTATGGCCGGTGAACAGACTTATGGGGGCAAACAGGGAACATGGCTAACATGTTATTAAAAACTGGGCTCGTTGGATGGACAATCTGCCTACTTCAACTCCATGTCGACACCAAGATGGCGAACAAGACTCCTTTATGGCAGAGAAAGAAAGAAGAAAGATAGATAGACCGTGGCAGAGATAGAAAGAAGAAAGATAGATAGATCACGGCAGAGATAGAAAGAAGGACAGAGGTTCTAGATGGCGGTGAGAGGGATGAGCGGGGAGGCAGAAGGCGGAGGACATAGAACATGGGAATTTATCAAACCGTACAGGCTTGGGAATGCTGATGAGAAGGGAAGAAAGGCGGGTCGGGGTGCTATCGATAAGAATGAATAGGGTAGACAGATGAAAGAGCATATAAAGTACGCACAGAAACCACATCAGCCCCGCAGCGTTTCATTACAGAAGAGATCAGAAATTTACCGTCACTCTCTGCCCGGAAGACAAAGTTCCGGTTGGACGTCGAGACCTCAAACTTCTGATCTTTCCCAGATGTGACTTGGGATATCGAGCTGGTCTTGATGAACCTTTTCGAATACATGTCCTGGAAAGAGAAGAGACGGCCTAAAAATATCACAAAACCACGCACCGATTAAGGTTTGACTCTTCACAGGCGGACTATTCTATTTGATTGCAGCCCAGGATTACGGAGTCCCTCCTAACCATAGTTTAGTAGTTTCGCCCCCTTAGCAATTTTCCACCAAACCGAACAAAAACGTAAACGGGAGAGACAAGAAATACCTTGTCGGTGTCATAATACCGCAGGTAGTCCACGTCCAGCTTCACCCACCGCTTCTGGAAAATGTACGACCTTCAGGAGAGAAGACAGAAGCATGAGAACGACAAACATGGATTCCGAAATACGGGCAAAGAGATGAAAACTCTGAACGATAGCACAGAAAAGCCTCCTATAGGGGAGCGCGGTACAAGACGAAGGAGCGCTTACTACAGAGTAACTCTGACCTCATCGCTGTCCATTTATTATCACATACAGAAGTTATACAACGAAAAGGATCCTCATTGGCTTTGCCATATCCGCAGATTATTCAAGTACCTAGGGTTAAGCCGAGTCATTTGGGGGCCCTGATTGGATAGTGGAAAGGCCTATCCCCTTGTGGCACATTAACCATTACGTTACACCATCACACGCGTGAATCTACTCCATTGCTCCTCCATAAGTAATTCAATTCATCTCCTGATTTAGCGATGGAACCTCATTAGTCGTCAGTTTAGTTTTTGGGACCAATCGGTATTCAGAGCTGAACCGCACAGCCAATCGGTGACAAGATTCTGTGCTACTGTTAACACTTCATTTATTTCAGGCCGATATAACGATCCGCGTAAGACACAAACGTATTAAGTCAAATTACAAACATCGAAATTTGTTAATTCCGGAAATATACAAAAAGTTACGGAAAATCCCAGCGAATTTCTCCGGAGATATCCAAGGGGGCAAATTATCTCAACGCAGCTCACAGGAGTCTTTGGCGCCAACACCCAGAACTTGTATGTACAGCAGAAACATTGTTAACAAAACTGAAAAGGAAGGTATTGAATTACATCTGTAACTCGTCCGAGGCTTCCGCTGCTTTAATCCGATCTCCGGGGAGACCCAGCGCCATCCGCACAGCCGTTACACCAAACATCCACGTATCTGGAGCTCATACGCTACGGACGGAACATCTAATAACATGTAATAACATTCATAATCTCCTTTAACTTAAATATCATTCCCCGTGTTCTCTCCAAAAACTTCATTTCCAGATCGTCTTCTTCCTCAACAACTATCACGTTCCAATAAATAACGCCGATATTCCACGATACAAAGTAACTCAACAAATGCGAGTGTTCCGGAGCACATCGGTATCGCAGTGTTAGTAGATGTAATAGAACAGGATATTTTATCGGTGGGAAGGAACATCCAAAGATTGGTGAACAGACGAGACGTCCGGGAAGACGGAGCAGCCGAGGGTAACATCCAGGGCAGGGATGTATTCTGTGATACCTCCAAGGCTGGTCACTCAGGAACCAACAATGGACTCTGGACGTGTCGAGCGCAGAGTATGAGAAACCTCACGCCAATGGCCACGCCAATTAAATTGTCAACGATGGCTCCGCTTACACGGTATAAACGCGGTCAAGTGGTTGGCATCTGGAGGGTGACCTACGGAGAGTCCTTTGCAGAGAACCTGGAACATTCTATAAGGATGTCGTTTAAATTTATATGGGTTGAGACATCCGGAGGTGAAAAAAAAATCAACCTGGATAGTTGTCGCCTGTACAAATATGTACCTGAACCTTACTAGGAGGGCCTTGGTATGATGTTCTCGCCGTTGTGGGGGGGGGGGTTCTGGTCCAGCCACCCCACTTTGATAACGGATGAGCTGTTAGAAGAAACCTCGTTCTCGTACATGTTACCACCGAAGCGGTGAGAACAGGAGATCCCCGAGGAGAGAGAGCTGGTGGCCGGATGGAAATCAAGGCCCACAGGCTAGAGCTGTATGGATACAAATCTAATTGATGGAACACAGGATGGATCCAGGCAAGACATAAGGAGCACATTATGCTTCCTACTCATCACGCATATCCCCGTTAGACAAGCAGAAGGCGGGTCGGAAGGGTTCTCCGCTGGAATGTCGGCCACGGAACGCAGAGAACCCTCCGTGACGCTCCCGCAGGAACCTCGACTCAACGTCTGCCTCACCGTACAGCAGCTGCAGGAGCTGACGCTCGGCCAGCGCTCCGGGAGAAGGAAAACAGTCCCCCCCCCATCTTCTGTTTCAAATATAAAATCTGCAAAAACCACCTTATCTTCCAAAAAATGTTTGGGTTTTTTTTTCCAGCAGGAGGTAACCGATAGAAAGGGATCAGGGTGCCAAGTTCCACTCTCTGTAAAAGGAAGCCATTGTTGGTGGGAAATATTAACGCGGTTCTCTAAAGCTTGTAATTAACCCATCGGTGGCCACGCTCCAGTACAGGTGCCTCGGATGCAGCAGGGTGGGTCAGCCGGCTCCAGCTCCCTGCGACTTAGTATTAGATCCTCATGGCGGACGTAGCTTGTGGGCTTGCTCATTCACCCTTGGCGAGACGGGCACAAGCGGGCTGCACCCGGTACTTAGCATGGTGATAACGCGGCCATTCCTTAGAGCTCGTCACATTTGGGTAAAAACAAGAATGCAGGTGGAACCCAAAGAGTTTCCAGGAGTTCCACCGCTGCGAGAAGCCAACCCAAGATATATCAGGAACGGTGACCATGATCCAAGCCAGACAGGAGCCACCCCCCAGAGACAACATGTATACCCGGCATGAGCGGGCACCCGCCATGTCAACCCCGACAGTCACCAACTGTGCCAATCCTCACGAATATAAGACATATCTACTTCAAAAGGTCTCTGGTCTGGCATGAAAGTCAACCAGAGAACGCTCCGCACGCCAGCCACCAAGGGTTACCAAGCCGGACAATAACCAAGTACTCTTAGTCTCAGTATGTGGACAGTATAAACAACGCACGCCAGCCTCGGGAGACGCCCAATACGCCAACCTTCCAACCCTACTAACTACGCCAAGCCCCGTTCAGGCGTTCTGCGCGGAAAGAAGGTATGTACCCGATACTAGAAAACAAATCCGCTTTTTTGGACGGCGTCCGTGGAAACTCAGCTGCTCCGTCCCACACTCGGTTGAGGATGCTGGGTGTGGTATTTTTATGCAGAAATCCCCAAATGTAATGAAGAATCTCATATCCAAACCAAAAAAAAGGGAGGTACGGCGCTAGACGAGAAGCAGATGGACGCCGGACGCGCGGGAGTGCGACCGGCGGGATACAGAGAGAGCGTAAAGTCAGCGGGAGAGACAGCCTGGACCTAAAGAGAAACAAAGAGCGCCGGAGCTGGGAGAGAGTGCAAACAACGGGGAGATCGTGCTGATTGGTTGCTTAACTCTTCAAGTTTTTCTGCAAAATCGATTTAAAAAAAAAAAAAAAAAACAGAAATGTGACAGCCACAGAATCTTAAATTTGGTCAAAGTTAATACTTTTTATTAGGCCGACACAGAAGCTTTCAGGCCTCAGAGGTCTCTTGTTGGAATGGAAGGGTCTCTTTCTGTGCTGTCCCAATACACAATATCGACATGGAATAAAGACTATATATATATATATTTCTATTATTGGAGGAAAGATGGTGCAATCACGTACAAGATTAGAGGGTAATTATACCTGCTCTGGGGTTTTTGACGCTTTTAGAATTAAATACAGCTTCTTAAGGCTTGGTTTCCATTGGGTTTTTTTTTTGCTAAAAACGCCTATAAAAACGCCAATAGCGCCACCTGGCGTTTTTTTGTGAAAAACGCATGCAGCCAGATGTTAGCTGTAATTCAATAGGAAATCGCAAAATACCATTTCCACTTGGCGTTTTTCTGTTTGGCGTTTTTCTGTCCTCTTTGGCGTTTTTCTGCTTTTTTGGGCTCTGTGGCAGTTTTTCTGAATCGCAGCATGTTGACACTCTGGCGTTTTTTGCAAGAAATCTTGGCTTTTTTTCTCCAATAGAAGTCTATGGGAGAGAAAAAACGCCATGAGGCTAGGTTTCCACTTGGGTTTTTGTCCGGCGTTTTTTTCTTGATGAAAAACGCCAGGAAAACTGCCAAGAAAACTGCCGCTGCATTTACCTGCGTTTTGGCGTTTTTTCTGCAGTTTTTTCTGGCGTTTTAGCCTTTCTGTGGAAATTGCTTTTTTTGACCTTAGGCAGTTTTTCCAGCCTTTACAAGTTAGAAGTTTCACCCAGCTAAAAGGGATTAGGATAAATGGCAAGTATCTGCCCTCTCCTGATGTCATTTACTTGGTAGACCCTTTTGTCTCTTTTCTGTGGTTTGTAAGGCATGCTTTATTCCGAATGTCTGCTCCTCTGGGAAGATTGGCCCCAAATGATGGTGCAAATTCTTTGCTGTTGCTTTTGGCACGCAGGATCCGGTCGCGTATGTTTGTTTGTAATGGCATGTTTGTTCCAAATGGTGTAAAATTCAATATGAACCAGTCCAGGACTTTGTTTTGTGTGAAACTGTTTGTTTTCAGCCTATTTCTCGTAGGACACACAGATACTGGGTCCATCCTCTGCATTGTAACTGTGGAAAAAACGCCATAAAAAACGCCAAGGCAATAAACCCACATGGCTTTTTCATGGCGTTTTTTCTCTCCCATAGACTTCTATTGGAGAAAAAAAGCCAAGATTTCTTGCAAAAAACGCCAGAGTGTCAACATGCTGCAGTTTTGAAAAACTGCCACAGAGCCCAAAAAAGCAGAAAAACGCCAAAGAGGACTAAAAAAACGCCAAACAGAAAAACGCCAAGTGGAAATGGCATTTTGCGATTTCCTATTGAATTACAGCTAACATCTGGCTGCATGCGTTTTTCACAAAAAAACGCCAGGTGGCGCTATTGGCGTTTTTATAGGCGTTTTTAGCTAAAAAAACCCAAGTGGAAACCTAGCCTGAAAAAGCCATGTGGGTTTATTGCCTTGGCGTTTTTTATGGCGTTTTTTCCACAGTTACAATGCAGAGGATGGACCCAGTATCTGTGTGTCCTACGAGAAATAGGCTGAAAACAAACAGTTTCACACAAAACAAAGTCCTGGACTGGTTCATATTGAATTTTACACCATTTGGAACAAACATGCCATTACAAACAAACATACGCGACCGGATCCTGCGTGCCAAAAGCAACAGCAAACAATTTGCACCATCATTTGGGGCCAATCTTCCCAGAGGAGCAGACATTCAGAATAAAGCATGCCTTACAAACCACAGAAAAGAGACAAAAGGGTCTACCAAGTAAATGACATCAGGAGAGGGCAGATACTTGCCATTTATCCTAATCCCTTTTAGCTGGGTGAAACTTCTAACTTGTAAAGGCTGGAAAAACTGCCTAAGGTCAAAAAAAGCAATTTCCACAGAAAGGCTAAAACGCCAGAAAAAACTGCAGAAAAAACGCCAAAACGCAGGTAAATGCAGTGGCAGTTTTCTTGGCAGTTTTCCTGGCGTTTTTCATCAAGAAAAAAACGCCGGACAAAAACCCAAGTGGAAACCTAGCCTAAGAGCGACAGCAACATTCTCAGTACTGCTGAACACTTCACTTTCCCAGAAATAATTCTTTACTCAAGCCAAATGTTGCCTCTTCCACCATTTTTCAGGGAATGCTTTATTATCATGTGGCATGAAAAGCCGGCACCGATTGGTTGTTGCCATAGAATCAGGAAAAAATTAATCAGAAAAGGTCTCCCAACAGATCTGCTAAGTGGTATAACTGGAACAGCACCTTTAAATGTCAATCACAGAAGAAAGATGCCAAATGAGCCTCAATACATATAATATGCAATATAAAGCCCTGGGGCCACACACCCTACCCATCTATTTGTCACATTGTCCACATTATACCCAGATTTGTGCACCACGATTGAAGAGGTTAACTAAAAACATATGGAAGTTAATCAACACTCGTCTGTAACGAAGAGGTTAATGAGAAACATGCATACAGTGCACAGCATGCATGCACACAGGTTGGGAAAGCAGAGGTCGGGCTCAGTTACAATGTATCCGCTACATTATAGCTCACCCACCGGAGAGGGGAGGCTGCCGGCTGCCGGCGTTACATTGTGTTTGTCAGCGAGGAGCCAGCTATGCCGGCTTCTACGGTAAGAGGGGAGAGCAGCCTTCTCCAGGCACAGTTCTGCTCCCCGTACAGCCGGTCAGAGTATCCAACCGGCAACGGGCTTGACACTCATAGGACCGGCCGATATGCAGCCATCCCCGAAGCTTACTTGAGGGCTTCTGACAGACGCACTCACCCTTGCGGGGGGTTCTTGTCCAGCCACCCAGCTTTGACAACCGGCATGTTAGCAGAAAACTCCGTGTCATCCATGTTCCCGCTGTGAGAACTGGAGATCCCCGAGGAGAGAGAGCTGCTGGATCTCCAGGTGCTGAGATCGCCATCACTCTGCATCCTGCTAAAGAACCGAGGAGAGGAAGAGCGTGAGAAGCGTAATATATATAACGGTGCGTGACAGCGGGGTAACCGACCGGCCCAGCGCTGTATAGAGTAATATAACCCCCAGCGCTGTATACAGTAATATAACCCCCAGCGCTGTATACAGTAATATAACCCCCCCAGTGCTGTATACAGTAATATTACCCCCAGCGCTGTATACAATAATATAAGCCCCAGCGCTGTATACAGTAATATAACCCCCAGCGCTGTATACAGTAATATAACCCCCAGCGCTGTATACAGTAATATAACCCCCCCAGTGCTGTATACAGTAATATTACCCCCAGCGCTGTATACAATAATATAAGCCCCAGCGCTGTATACAGTAATATAACCCCCAGCGCTGTATACAGTAATATAGCCCCCCAGCACTGTACACAGTAATATAGCCCCCCCAGCGCTGTACACAGTAATATAGCCCCCCCAGCGCTATACACAGTAATATAGCCCCCCCAGCGCTGTATACAGTAATATAACCCCCCAGCGCTGTATACAGTAATATAACCCCCCAGCGCTGTATACAGTAATATAACCCCCAGCGCTGTATACAGTAATATAACCCCCCAGCGCTGTATACAGTAATATAACCCCCCAGCACTGTATACAGTAATAACCTCCAGCGCTGTATACAGTAATAACCCCCCAGCACTGTATACAGTAATATAACCCCCAGCGCTGTATACAGTAATAACCCCCAGCGCTGTATACAGTAATAACCCCCAGCGCTGTATACAGTAATAACCCCCAGCGCTGTATACAGTAATAACCCCCCAGCGCTGTATACAGTAATATAACCCCCAGCGCTGTATACAGTAATATAACCCCCCGTGCTGTATAGAGTAATATAACCCCCCAGTGCTGTATACAGCAATATAACCCCAGCACTGTATACAGTAATATAACTCCTCAGCGCTGTATACAGTAATAACCCCCCAATGCTGTATACAGTAATATAACCCCCAGCGCTGTATACAATAATATAACCCCCAGCGCTGTATACAGTAATAGCCCTGCAGTATGTAATATTAGTTATAATGTTTTCTGGCGGAGGTATAATAAAAAATGTGGTGCAAAATAAAAGTATAAGGAGCAAAATAAAGTAAATTAAGTAAGAGAGTCTTCTGGCCATGAAGGGGTTACTTTCCTTTACGAATCTCCTCCATGTAACCGGATCCCTTGGGGGGGGGGGTTTGGGGGAAATCGCAGGGTTATTTCTGCCATTACCTGATATAATTACCCCGTCAACCAGCTGTGAGCCGACAGAGGAACAACACTGCTGGTCTAACGTTTACGATGAACGCGATGCCCTCCCTTGTGGGCCTCAAAGGGTTAAAGATATCCGGCCGGGATTATCTGCTGAGATTAGGCGGCATCAAAACCTTTGCTTGAAGCCGTCAATCTCATCACCTTCTACGTATTAGCTGGTTGCGAGCGTTTATGCAGATCCCAAGCTTAACTCCCTTTACCTTCCTGTACTACCGCCGCTGGAAGTCTATTCCATATACCTACTACCCTTTCTGTCGAGAAGGTCTGCTTTTTGTCTTCCGCCCTCTGTATCCGCGCATTCCCCGGCCAAAGCAACATTGACAGAAATCAGAGGATCTCCCAGAACCAGCCAACGCCTGACTGGAACGCAACTCCCATCATCCTCGCTGTCAAAGAACCCGCAAGAGCCTCAAATGAACGTCAGCTCAGGCCCAGTAAATGCGCAGCACTCAGACTCTCGCCCGGTACGTCCTCCCCAGATGGCACTAACTGGAAACCAGTCCGGCCGGTTCCACCGGCAGCTTCCGTGCCAACTGTACTGTGGCGCTATTAACCCTTTGCATGCCACGCGGGAATGTTACACCGACGCGGTAGGGCTGTAAGGGGTTAATGTTTCAGGTTCCCGTTCTGCAGTTACCCTGGGATTCACCACACAGATACGGAGTGTCCTGGCGTTTGTCTAACAGTCCTGTCGGAATTGCTTTTCACAGTTTAACAGCTGTGGACTACATACCCCCCCCCCGAAGCATTACATTACACACATCCAGGTCTGCCCGTGGGCACAGAGCCGGGCGTTACACGGGCCACGGTGGGACACAAGAGCCACTTTGACAGGGGAGGCAAGTATGGGGGGGGCAACGAGAAAGCCGACAGTATGCTTCACAAGTAACGATAAAGAGTTAAGTCCAGAGTCCCTGCCTGTCTGGGTACGTTAGCACGTTTGTCTACATGCCTGTGTGCGTGTGTGTCTACATGCCTGTGTGCGTGTGTGTCTACATGCCTGTGTGCGTGTGTGTCTACATGCCTGTGTGCGTCTACATGCCTGTGTGCGTGTGCGTCTACATGCCTGTGTGCGTGTCTATATGACTGTGTGCGTGTCTATATGACTGTGTGCGTGTGTCTACATGCCTGTGTGCGTGTGTCTACATGCCTGTGTGCGTGTGTCTACATGCCTGTGTGCGTGTGTCTACATGCCTGCCTGTGTGTGTGTGTCTACATGCCTGCCTGTGTGTGTGTGTCTACATGCCTGCCTGTGTGTGTCTACATGCCTGTGTGCGTCTGGGTTTAGGCATAGTTGGGGGGGTTTAGCGTCTCATGCTTGGACGCAGACAGCACAATGTCTAGGGCCGGCCCTGCGTGGGAATACAAACATAAAACACAATCTGTCGGCCCCAGTGTAGTTGCCGTTTCTCCTGCTGTAAAGACTCAAACCTAAATCAGTCGTTGGTCTCGTCTTAGATTGAGGAGCCATATCCCTCACTGTATTACCCTCTACCACTTCTGCTGGGAGCCAGTTCCACTCCATGGTCTGAAAGTTATACTAAAAATCTTTATACTTGCGAATAGTATACATTGTCAGCCTCTCCCCGCTCCTATAACCGGACAGTCTGCGTGTTGGGAACTCACAGAAAGCCGGGCTGCGCGTCTCATGAATCCGGCAGGACGGCGGCTCTCGTGAGGTTTGCACGGAGGGAGCCGGTTAATGAAGTCCCTCCTTTGTGTCCCTGAGGAATGTCTGCAGACAAAGCCTTCCCAGGGTGACGGAGGGGGCAGCGATCTACCAAACGGCGCGTCTCTTCCACACCAATAACCAGAAAGACCCCCAGCCCAGCCCTTCCATGAGCTTTAATGCATACAATAGCTGCGCAGCCCCTTTTTGTGATGCCCTCCTTGTGAATGCACACGCATGTGAACCCCCCCCATTAATATATATTATATATTCCCAAAATGGACAACATGACAAGTTTAAATGATGCCTGGTGTGTTCCTGTAACCATTCTCTCCTCTGTCTACCTTGTAGGAACTACTACTAGTAACTACTACTAACTACTACTATTACTAGTAACTACTACTAACTACTGTTTCTATTTCTTTGCTGCCCTCTAGTGGACAGTTTGTTTTGGACCATTTCACAAACCGCTTTCGTCACATAACGCATTTATTAATAAATTACCAACAAACAAGATCCTGGTAATTCTCGTTAGACGTCTCCTTTATCCATATGGAATGCTTTTTAAAGCAGATACCTTTTATTTTGCACTCTGAACGGGAGACCTCCGAGGTCCTGAAAGCTTGTCTTGACTAATGTCAAAACTAATTATCAGAAACTAGAGGGGGAAAAGTTCCAATAAACTCTCTTTATCTGCAGCACTGTAGACAGCGGCAACCCTGTATATATTAATTACTCCCCAGATCTGTATATATTAATTACTCCCCAGATCTGTATATATGTCGATCAGCATTTACAAAAATCTGGTTTTCTCTTGTTTTGTCCCAATAAACTCCCTTTATCTGCAGACCTGGAGGCGCTGTTGTTGTCAGTCATGTGATATTTCCCAGCTTAATCACCACACTAAGCTGACGCTTTATGGGAATGCTAATGAAGTCCGTTCCTCCATACTTTCATTAGTTAGATGGTTCTTCTGGGCGCTTGCAGCCGAGGTTGAGATAAACATTATGTGAACACCAGGATTGTTTTAAAACAGAAAACAAAGCAGTATGTATGATGCAGGAATAAAAACGAGTGGACGTTCCCCCTTAAGGAGATGACTTACACATGGCCGACGTCTTCATATTCATCCGATCCGTTCTCTATCATATCGTCATCACTCATTAAGCTGTTGAGTTTGGTTTTCCGGAAACCGGTGAGGATAACCCCATCAATCTGCAAGGAAGAAGTGGAGTTTAATGTTGAAAAATGTCCAATTTTTTTTTAAAAAATGCACAAACTGTAGCCGGACCATAAGCATTTCTGCCCTTTGGGGGCAGGAATTAAAACCGCTGTAGTTAAGCTACATAGATCTATGAAACAAAGTGAGAATTCAGCGCATGCCCAGCGAACACTGCTCATAAAATACTTAAATATCGGGGATTACGTCACACTTTACAGTCATTGTTCTAGCAGCAACCTGGGAATGTGAATGTTATGTGCTTTTTATGCTTTTTAGGTTGTGCGGGCCCCTATAGTTGTATCTTTATATAGCTGCATGAAGCCATATTGTGCATTAATCTACCCAGAATCCTCTTGTGAACTAACCTCTCCAGTCTGTTCGTAGATGATCCCTAAGTTGGGCTCCATGACTTCTGCTGTCTGAGAACCCGGAGGCGCTAGGAGGCAAAGTAGAAAAAAGTTGTTATGGTTTCCGGCGGCGAGGGATCAGAGGAGGGGAGAAAGCATCTGTGAATCCCGGCTCATCGGTGAGCTTCTCCAGGTCGAGTCCCAATTAATATCGCTGTGGAATCAACAAAGGGGCTTCCACTGAATGGTGCCCAAAATTAAGGAGGTTTTGAAAGCAGCTTGCATTGGACTCCCTGTGATCCCGGTGAGTTTTACTCACAGCGTGGGGTGAGTGGACACTGCAAGATGAACCGTGGGACCATATTCTCTGCAGCCTACCCACTCATGATGTGAGTATTCAGCACACATTCAGCGCGGAGCTAAGAGGTCTTTCTGGGTCGGAACGTCTGCTGCGGGTGTGCAATGCCCGTCTCTCGTCCGATGAGGACCCCAATATCTTTTAAAAGGGCCACCGGCACTCCCCAGGGGCTCTAAAGAGCTTTATGTATCCGCAGGGATTAGAGAGAAGGGAAGGGCTGACATCTTTTCAGCCAGGGAGCAAGTGCAGCCAAGTTGCCCCGTGCCAACCCCACATTCTATATAAGCTACTATTGTGAAACTTTACCCCGCCCCACGCAGACTGGCCCTGTATTAAAGGGCGCCTGTTTAAAGAAATCTGACCCAAGGAAAATTGCCCCTTGCTGCCCCCCCATGGCCAAAAAAAACTCAGAGTCGGAGTTCTTCAAGCACATTAGCGAGAAAACCCCGACTAAACTAGTCATGGGTGCCAAAAGCGGCCCGGAAACAATAATCCCCACCTCGGATACCGATATAAAGCCTCTGCGATGGGCAGTACTCACCTTCTCTGGGCGTCGAGGCGCTCTGTTTAGTAGATAGGTCTTGTGGAGGCAGCCGTGGCAGGGGTTTGGGGACAATCGCAGCCGAAAGGAATACGTTCTGGTGATCTTCAGGCGCTTTTGGTTCCTCTAAAGTCGGAGGGGGAGATCTACACAGGAAACAGAAGGCACAATATGATGTTTACTAAGGGTTAATCATTAATCCATCTGGGTGCTGACGGGAATTTCGGGAACAGCAATAAACTGCGCTCCGTTTTAAGGGACGGAAAAACCTGAACGAGAAGCTATTTTTATATTAACTAAAGGTGCTGTCCCACTGAGACAAAACATTGCTCTCTAGAAAGCCACGCTAATAAAGCGTCACTGTCGTTCTATTTGTTTCCCTCGGAGGGTTAATCACATATAAACACAAACTTTATTTTTAGCTTATATGGCAACAACCTGTCCCTGCATTGGTGTCACACGGCAATTAAGGGTTCCTGGCAAACGAGAGAGCGAGAGATGAGAGAGAGAAAAGAGTGAGAAAGGGGGAAGAGAGAAAGGGGGAAGAGAGAAAGGGGGAAGAGAGAAAGGGGGAAGAGAGGAGAAATAATTTTTAAATATCTCGAATTTCCGTTTTTAAGATGAAAACAGAAGATCTGCTGGAAGAGGAAGGAACTTGTTGCGTAACAGATCGGCATCATTCAGGGAAGATGAAGAGGCACCATCATGTTGTAAACTGAACACAAATAAATATATATCAGTGCCAGTTATTTATCATTCAGTACTCGCATGAAGCTGGGCGGATGAATGAGCCCCCAGGGTTAACGTTCGTTAAAGGAATGGTCATTACCCTGGGGGACGGGTAACTCGGGGAGACAGAAGCATAGAATCTGAATAAATGTAATGTAAATGTCTCTCTCCCATCCCCTCTCTCTCTTCTCTCCTCCAAGCCGGACATACTGAGCTCTCAGCCTTTACTTTCAGATCTCCAGGAGTTAAGGACTGGCGACTTAATCCCAGAGACACCGGCAGAACACTGGAGCATCCCTTTAAAGCTTCCGATCTCTCCTGCGTTCCTTACGTCTATTACCGTGTCTATGTTTTAGTTGGGAAGGGCCAGAGAGAAGGGCTCATCATTCCATCTTACTTTAAATATGTGATTTTCAAGTGTCCTCTCACTGTACGGCGCTGTAGAATATGTTGGTGCTATATATACAATATTACGTTAAAAGGTATTTGCCCCTACAGGTATTTTTCTCGGTGGGAGTAGTACGGAGGAGGATCCCGGTGCTTCTGGTATTTCTGTAACGTAATCAGACATTTAATCCTCAGGAGAGGAAAAAGCCTTGACCCCCCCCCCCAAGCTGCTGTCAGACTAAATTCATCATGGAAGTCAAAGTCCACGGAACATTATCCCGGGACCTATAGACAAATAGCCAGAAATACCGCATATACTGCGCTACTAAATATACCCGTCATCTCAGTCTATTCCACTCCCGTCATTTTCTTTGAATGCATGGACTGTAAGAAGCGCTACGGAAATAAAATATAAATAATAACTGTAATGGTAATAATAATAATAATGTGTATATAAATAAAATAGTAATAATAATAATAATAATAATAATAATAATGTGTATATAAATAAAATAGTAATAATAATAATAATAATAATGTGTATATAAATAAAATAGTAATAATAATAATAATGTGTATATAAATAGTAATAATAATAAGAATAATAATAATGTATATATAAATAGTAATAAGAAGAATAATAATGTGTATATAAATAGTAATAATAATAATAATGTGTATATAAATAGTAATAATAATAATAGTGTATATAAATAGTAATAATAATAAGAATAATAATAATAATAATGTGTATATAAATAGTAATAAGAATAATAATAATGTGTATATAAATAATAATAATAATGTGTATATAAATAGTAATAATAATAAGAATAATAATAATGTATATAGATACAAGAAAATAGTAGTAGTAATAATAATGTGTATATAGATAATAATACGAATTACGTGTATATAAAAAAAATAGGAATAATATATATATAAAAGATAATAGTAATAACTATATAAATATAAGTATATAAATAAGAAAATAATAATTGTGTATATAAATAAAATAGTAATAATAATAATAATAAATAATAATGTGTATATAGATAACATTACGAAGAATTATGTGTATATAAATAAAATAGTAATAATATATATATAAAAGATAATAGTAATACCTATATAAATTATAAGTATATAAATAAGAAAATAATAATTATGAGTATATAAATAAAATAGTAATAATAAAATATTATTAATAATAATGTGACATAAAAGTGTTAACACGGTCGCGGTCTGCCCTCTGACTGGAAATATACAGGTCTATGAACTCCGGTGTTCCGGGACCCGCCAGCAGCTTCCATTTCCCACGTACGCGGCATTACAGTCATATTCTCTGACCGACGTCTTGCCGCAGAATTTCCTCGACGCTACCGACCAGTGAAACCTGAGAGCAACGGGGGGCGCGAGGTCTCTTACCGGTTTACACTCTATTAAAGGGTACGTGTCCAGAGCCGGTGAGTGTCAGAACGATCCGCGGGTAGCAGGGTCCGGAGAGCCCCCGGTCCACCCGGCGCGGAATCCATGGCTTATCCAACGATTTAACCCCATCCGCTGCCGCTCGACACTTCTATCCGGACACTCAGCCGCTACGCGTGAAACGTCTAAACAAGCTTCTGCTTACAACTTCCGGATACGCAGGAAGACGAATGCATAACCACAGGGTATCGGACAATTAACCCTTTCCTCCAGAGGATACTACTCCTCGACGGGGGACATGATTAAACGTTACAACGTTAGTATACTCTACATAAAAGTTTGGGGTCACTGAGCAGTTTTCATGGAAAACAAGGACATTTCTGGCTGTAACATAATTACAAAAGGGTTTCTAACCATCAATTATCCTTTTAAATCTAAAATTGGATCAGCGAACACAACGTGCCATCGGAACACAGGAGTGATGGGAGTGATAAAGGGCCATCGGAACACAGGAGTGATGGGAGTGATAAAGGGCCATCGGAACACGGGAGTGATGGGAGTGATAAAGGGCCATCGGAACACGGGAGTGATGGGAGTGATAAAGGGCCATCGGAACACAGGAGTGATGGGAGTGATAAAGGGCCATTGGAACACAGGAGTGATGGGAGTGATAAAGGGCCATTGGAACACAGGAGTGATGGGAGTGATAAAGGGCCATCGGAACACAGGAGTGATGGGAGTGATAAAGGGCCGTTGGAACACAGGAGTGATGAAGAGATTCAATTGAAAATCAGCCGTTTCCAGCTACAATAGTCATTTACAACATTAACCCCGTCTGCGCTGGATTTCTGATTTTAAAGGGCTAAATGTGCTTTTCTTTAAAAAAAAAACAAAACAAGGATATTTCTAAGAGACTCCAAGCTTTCTAACGGTATTCTGCTACGAGTCATCTGTGGACAGAAACTGAAGCCAAAATAACAAGTTTCTATTACTTGGGAAAGCGAAACTTTCAGCTCAGCATGGAAAGCAATTGTCATTTATTTCTTATTTGTGCTCAGAGATTCCACAGGAAGTGCTCGTATGAGCTCTGAGCAACACCAAATGTCTTCCCCCTCAGTGAATTAAAAGTCTCAACATGTTTTTGAAGTAAATTAAGATCTGGAAATATGAAAATGACTTCTTTAAGTCAATATATATAGAGAAAGACATAATGGGGCTGTTCTTGCAGGGATCAGAATGATCATTCATGATCATAAGTTTCCTTATCGCAACCTCCGGCCAGCTAAAACAATAAGATTACAATTTGCAAAACCACAAAGACGTGAGAAGTGCTTCGGTTACAGATGAAGGGCTTCAATTTCCTGTCCTAAAGGTCCATCTCTTCTCAATTTAATAATAGGGGAGGAATAATCCAGTAGATCCTGAAAAGTCAAAAGCTTAGTTGGCTGCTGCCTGAGTATATAAATATATAAATATGTATATTAAACCGTAGACACCAAATGTATGTATTTAATGTACAGAACTGCAAAATTAATTATATCAGAACAGATCTGCATTCAGTTAATATATGTGATCTACGTCATTTATAGAAATGCCATTGTTGCATAATCGGTGAGATGGGGGAAGAAGGTTTTTGTGGTATGGCTCTTGGAATCGCTGAATTACTAAATGCAGTAATAAGATTGAGACATTTCCGTGGATACAGATTATTGAACCTGGCGGCTGATCGCTCGGTGTTACAGGACCTCACGTTCTGGGATGGGGTCAGGATATATTACATGAGCACCGTCTGGGTAGACATATATATAGATAAGGTTCAGATTTAACCCAAGCCTAAAGTTATAAACACCGAGAGCTTTAACCGGACCAACCCACGTGCGATGGGCTCAGGGAGTGGAGAGCCGAAGGCAAACCACTAACCCCACGTGTTCTAGATGTAAAGTGTTGAGTATGTGATGCCCGTTCCTCTTATCAAACCCTTAAAAGGCGGATACACAGCGTACATGGCCATGGGCCGCATAGTCTTCCCACTGGCAGGACGGAGGCTTCCCACCATTAACACAACACAAGCAGCTGTCCGGGGTGCTGAGCTGGTAGGAGACATCTTGCTGTCACCAGGAACATGCTGGTAGCCAAGCTCATCCAGAACTAGAGAAGCCCAAGGATTATTCACTAAGGGTAAGAAGAACCAACCTGGCCCTTCTTATGGTGAACGCTCCCCATCCCCCCAGAAGCATCCCACTTCTCTAGGAGTTGCCCACTTCAAGGCATCTGGGGCATTAGAAGGTCCTTTGGTTCGATCTCCACATACCAGACCACCCTGAAACCACTGGGGACTCAAACCACGGCAACTCGGTAAAGTATTTACGCATCTACCACACGTTAACCCCAGACTTTCGGCTCAGATAAAGGATGATCAAACCCCAGCCCGAAACCTCATCCATGGCACCATTCTCAGAAAGACCTGACCCGCTCTTCAGAATGGGATTGTGGTCTAGAACGTAGAGATCTTTTATACACAGCCCCAAAGGCAACCATCATACAAGTGTAATGGGGGTGCAGCCCACCTACGTTGCTCTAGGTTCTATAGCGTGACTTATAGGAAATGTGGTGTTTTCATTGTCTCATACAGCACCCCGTACCTGTAGAACCCTGCGATACCCTCATACCCAGCAAACATTCCGAGCTCCTCGAAAACATGGACCTCTTATTGTCTTCATTGCGTATTGAAGCCCTCTACATTGCCAAGTTTCCCCGTTTGAATGATTGATGCCCTTTCCACGACGGCTTCCTCTTGGAGGCAGCTTCAACCACAATCTAGCTTCTACCTCCAACGACGGCCAAATCCACCGTCGGAAAGCGGGTTCCCCGAACACAGCCAAGACAAACAAGCATCCGAGTTTACTTCCTGCTATTATAATGTCACCTGACATGACGAAACCGGCCAAAAATGTCACATACATATATTTAACCGCTTCAGTGCCAAAGGGTGTTAAAGCCTTAAAGTACTAGGAGTCTTATTCATAATCCCACTCCATATCGTTGTCGTTCTCCATTCTACACAGTAAATTGTACGCAGCAAGAATAGACTGCGGAGTGGAAGTTTATTGTGTTTTTTTTGTATTTTACTTAATATTTGTAATTCTGTATGAATGCGTACAGTTAAAAGAGTCTGAAAAACACCCACAGACTCAAGTGAATAAAACACGGTAAAAAGAGCAGGGTGGGCCACATTTCTTCTCTTATAGTTTGTTTGTGTTCGGAGGTTCCACAGGAAGTGCTCGTATGAGGTCTGAGCAACGCCAAATGTCTCCCCCCCGCAAATTAAAAAAATCAACATGTTTTTGGAAGCAGGTTATGATCTGGGAGCTCTGAAAAGGACTTCTTTAAGTCAATATAGAGAAAGAAAGACATGATGGGGGTGTTCTAGCAGAGGTCATAGTTTCCCTATCACAAACCTGGTGCCAACTAAGACAGTGAGCTCGTAATTAGCTTAACGAAGCGGTAAAGATAAGAAGAATCTCGTTATTTCGAGTGCCACCACATACCGTATTGGCTCGAATATAGGCTGCACTTTTTTCCCCCACTTTAAGTCTTTAAAGTGGGGGTGCGGCCTATATTCGGGGTCTAGCGCCCGATGCCCGGGACATGCAGTTCCGGGCGCCGGGCAGGCAGCAGGGTTAGGATACAGATCCCCCGCAGCGGTGCAGGGGACCTGCATCCTACTCCCCGATACGCTCAGACAGCCTCCCCTGCCAGCACTTCCCACGGGGGGCGGGGGTGCCGGCACGGGAGGTTGGCTAAGCGCATTGTGCGGACGGTCACCGGCAGCGGCGATGCGCGTAAACGACCTCCGCTGCCGGCATGTCTGCTCGATGTGCTTTAACAATCTCCCTTGCCGGGAATTCCCACGGGGGGAGTCCCGGCAAGGGAGATTGTTAAAGCACATCGTGCAGATGTCCCAGCAGCGGAGGTTGTTTACGCGCATCGCCACAGCCGGTGACCGTCCGCACGATACGTTTTACCTCTGCCCCCAAGACTTACCTGAGCAGACTCCAGGGGCCGGCGGGGGACATCTACGCAATACAACCGGAAGTTGTATACGCGTATTGCGTAGATGTCCCCCGCCGGCCCCGCAAGACACCCGGGAGTCTGCTCTGGTAAGTCGGGGGGGGGGCAGAGTGGCAGCATATCTCGGGGGGGGGGGAAGGAGGACAGTGGCAGCATATCTCGGGGGGGGGAGGACAGTGGCAGCATATCTCGGGGGGGCAGTGGCAGCATATCTCGGGGGGGGAGGACAGTGGCAGCATATCTCGGGGGGCAGTGGCAGCATATCTCGGGGGGGCAGTGGCAGCATATCTCGGGGGGGCAGTGGCAGCATATCTCGGGGGGGGACAGAGTGGCAGCATGTCTATTAAAAAAACTTTTTCTTTAAAAAAGCACCAAACTTTTAGGGTGCGGCCTATATCCGAGCCAATACGGTATTGTTATTCTTCCCCATAGCACACACTCAATTCCACCCAGTAACGTTAGGCTGCGGCGTCAAGGAATATGACTGTCCAAACACTCCATTGCCCACATGGTGTTTCTATTAGTAAAAAGGACAGGCCGGGTCTTAGAGGTTCAAAATGGCTGCCTTCATCCATGGAGTCCAAAAGGGAAATACTTAAATAGAATAATCCAGGTTGGATTGTTAATAATACTTTTAGTTAGTGATGGATCCACCACAGGGGCAATTGTCTTCCAAGTGTCCTCCTACAGAGGGCTGTAGAACCCTGTGATGCCCTCATACCCACCAAATATTCTATGCTCCTACAAAAGAGGGCCCATCAGACCCTCCTAAATTATTTCTAAACAGGTTCTTTGCTATTACAAAGCATTGCACTTACTCTTTCGGCTCGGGGTGGTGGAAGATCCTCGGGGGTAACACCGGAGGTCGTACAGGTAACGGCCGTTGGGTTTTGCTGGAGCTTTTGTTCTCGATCTTATGACGTTTCGCCGGCAAAGGTGGGACAACCAACTGTGGAGCCCCATCACAGGTCTCCTCCTTCTCCAGAAGGCCTTCTGTTGGTGAAGGAGCCTGAACCGGGCAAACAATGGGGTCAGCGGGGGCAGGACTGGAGGGTTCAGGCCAAGACTCGGGCGCGCTTAATGGCGGATTCACGGAAAACTTCACCGGTGGTGCGCTGCCCTTTCGTGGAGGAATGGGCGGTGGGGCACAGGCGGGTCTAGCTTGCACGCTAGGTCTAGGAGGGATCAGGGGGTACTGGCCATGTGGGGGCGTCTCCTGGTCACTCGAGACAGTTTCCCGAAAGACACTGCGTTTCATGGCCACGGGTCTTTCCAAAGAGCTCTCCCAGGAGCTGTCCTGGGAAATAGACTTCTGGAGAAACGCCATGATGCGTTTGCGATGTCCCGGAAGATGCACCCCGAGCTGGGTCAGTCCTTCATCACTAAGTGCCCTTAAGTCAGACACCGTATGGAAATCGTTCTTCTCGAAGAGGTCGGCGTACTGGTCTAGCTTAAGGGACTGGAGACACTCAGAGATGGGAAGAGAGAGGTCCTCAGCCATATTGGACAGTCCCGACTCTTCACTTCATCTCTGCATCTGTAATAATATGATAAAACAGAATTATTGGAACCGCTGAGGAGCATATAAGTCATCTTAAAACCCTTTCTTCGGATATTTATGATTATTCCTCCCCATTACAGTTATTTCTCCCCTTTGTTCCTCTATGGAGGCAGCTGATGGACTTTTTGCCTTAGGATGCACATTTAACAAATGACGTACGCTAAAAACAGAGGAAGAGGCGAGGTGTCATGAAACGTGACCCATTTATCATCATTTACCAATCCTGCAACCACCGCCCAATGGACGCCATCTTTGTTGTGGAGTTTCATCTTATATTCAGGCCTTGCTTATTCGCATCTATTGGTTGATAAGTATTTAGAGTCTATATGGTAAGACCAATGCAGATGACTCGGTGGCACGCTGGGGATATATAGATCAGGGGTGTCCAACCTGCGCCCCTCCAGCTGCTGCAGAACTACATCTCCCATAATGCTCTTTCACCTAAGGGGCTGGCTGAGGAGGATGGGAGATGTAGTCCTGCAGCAGCTGGAGGGCCGCAGGTTGGACACCCTGGCATAGATTCTGATCCCAAGAAGACCAAAGCAGAACTGTATGCAAATAACCCCTTACACGGAAAAAGGGAACCGCTCGACGGCGCGCAGGACTCCGCTTACCTCCCCCGGCGTGACCTTTGACCCTCTAACGTCTTGTGTTGAATTTTTTCTTTTAACTCAGTGACTTAGACCTCGAAGATTTACGGGGAAACCCGAAATAGTGCATAGTGTGGCCCACATCTAGTCACATAACATACTGGCATATAGCAACCAACAGCCCCACGTTTACCTGGCCAGTCGTGAGAACCAAGCTTTAGGCAGTTAATCAGGACAGTTGGCAGCTTTGCCTGCACAGAGCCTACAGAAACCAATTGTCTCCATAGGGCAGTTGGGCGTTTATCCGATGGCACAGCTCAGAGTTTGGGATATAGAACGGGAAGGCACATCAGTGTTCGTGGTTTTTTTCTGCTGTAAAGACTTTACCCTCTAACCCTCGCTCCCGTCTTAGATTCAGGAGCTGTACGCCTATCCCACACGTTTAAATTTACTGTGTCAATCTCTGCCACTTCTCCTGGGAGGCTGTTCCGCTTACCTACCACCCTTAAAAGACCATTAAAAGGAGTATTTCAGAAATAAATTAGTGGCGAGTTATTATAGCGCCACCTGCTGGCTGGTTTGGAAACATCTTTACAGGAACCTGATTGTACAATACATTCCTCTTTCTAAACCTCAGCCCTGCGTCCATCTGAAGACAAGACCTCTGAGGCCTCGAAAGGTTAGGTAACTTTACGTCTCGGAACACTGTCAGCTCTGGGAGTCCCACCGCGGTCCCAGGATGAAGGATACATTGCGGCAAATTAAGTTAGTGATATATGATGCCGGCTGCGGCTCTAGAATAACGGATGTCAGGACTGTTCTGCGGGGAGCTCGGCAGTGGTGCTCACCTAGAATGATCACCAGAACACGGGATAGGCATACGGCTCCTGAGTCTAAGACGAGACCAACGACTGATTAAGGTCTGAGTCTTTACAGCAGGAGAAACGGGCGACTAGACGGGGGCCGGATGGATCTTATCCTAAATTCCCTTACCACTTCTGCTGGGAGGTTGTTCCACCTATTCTACGCCCTCTCAGTGACCCTAGTTACCCCCAGAAAATACTTCCCTCTTTAATGGGCGAGTGGATTCTTTTCATTTGTAGGGCAGGTAACTTATTAGGCTAGTTGAATTGAAAGCTCTTGGGGTTAGAGCTCGAGTCGATGTTCCCAGCTTTCTCTGCCGAGACAAATCTTTTTAACTCGACTCAAACTCACCCTTTTCTTAGACCCTGGGCTGCTTAATGTCACTAGCGTTTCCTCAATGACACGACAGATCGGCCCCCGTCGGCCCCGTCTAGTCTGCCCGCTGGACAGTCCTGACACTGACCTGCATAGCTGCCCCACTGTCACATTTTTCCCGACAAGGGGGTGGTTGGAGGGATCCTCTGATCTCACCCGAGTGGGTCAAGAAATGAAGAATGCCCCCCCCCTGTAAAAGAAAGACTAAGTCCCTGCAGCCCCCGGCCAGCGGAGGGCCAAATGGATCGGGGGAGAATTCCTGCTCCCATGTGAAGAACGCTGGGTGACGAGAAATGGGGTCAGCGGATTGATACGATGGGGGGGCCGCCACGGAATCTATGACAATGAATGAAATGGGAAGTCGTCGCGCTCACAGTGGGGTAGAAACCCAACAATACCACCAAGGGCCACAGGCCTTCCCCAGCTGAAGCATACGGGGGCCACACTGAAACAAGGCGAGATAAATCCAGAACGAATCAACGCAACGCCCCCCCCGACGCATTTCACCCGGCCTTCTCCTTACCCTTTACTTATTGTACAGCGCTGCGGAATATGCTGGCGCTATATAAATCAATAAGGCATTATGACATGTCCGTTTAATTTAGAAAAGCTCAGGCCGTTACTGCACGTGGGAAGCAGAACCCCAATCTCTTTAACCCCCGCCGTATGATGAGAGCGCCGGCAGAGTCTGTAGCGATGTTACAACACACAAAATGACATAAAAGCGGAGAAAACGCGGCATAACGGACGTTACGACATAACGGAGCAAAACGAGAAGTGCGACCGCGTGATACGATACCCATCACTAACATTACGTAAATAGCGCCGGCAAGTGCCGTAGCGCAGTCACTGCAGGTGGAGAGGGAAATATTTGACAAACGCGAGGAGAGGACCCTGCCCTTGTGAGCCTACAATCTATTATTAACCCTTAACATACGGGGGTGCACCTCTATGTACTTCGGGGGTTCGACAGAAATGGGGTGAGCGGCGGCCCCTTTAAATTCTCATGGCATCCCCCCGTCTGCCGAACCCCCTAAATGCGTTTGCCCCCTTTCCCCCGCTCCCCCAGATGTTTTAGGGTCAGGAGATTTGTCCGGCCAAACAACCCCCCCCCCCCCACACACACACACATTGTGCTGCAGCCCTGGAACTGCAACTTCTCCTTTAGGCAAGGCTCATTTAACTAATGTGTATAAAGGGACTTACAAAGCAAATGTAACGTGAGATCTCTTTCCGGGCAGCTGCCGGGGACCCCGGAGCGTCCCTTTAAACGCTCTTTCCTCCCCGTTAAATCCCCGAGCCACTCGGCCAGGCGCAGGGCGTTCGGAGACGTCGCCCCACTTTCTCTTCCTTGTTGCCGTAGCCCGGCGTCTTGTGATTGTGAACGTACTTTGAGCTCCTCTGAACAAAGGAGTCTCAGAAAATCAATGAACTACAGGGTGGGGGGGGCAAATTATAGGTTAACAGGATCCATGGGGGCATCTGTGACTTAATACCTCCACCCAGCACAGGACGTAAACCTGATTACCTGCTTCTTTAAGGAAGTTGGTAGATAAGTGGAACAGCCTCCCAGCAGAAGTGGTAGAGGGTAATACAGTGAGGGTATTAAACATGCATGGGACAGACATACGGCTCCTGAATCTAAGGTCTGAGTCTCGGGGTTATTATTTCCCACAATGTTGCATTTTCACCACCCTAAAAGCGGGTCTCCATTTAGAGGGCGGAGCCTGAGTGTTGAGTGACAGCCCGATGTGATAAGGCACCCCGCACCCCGGCGTCTAGTCCTCATCCGAAGCCATTCCTTCTCTTTATTACATCCCTAGAAAACTCCCAGCAACCAGTTCCTTCAAGATCAGTAGTTCCGAGTGTCACGAAGCGAGGCGGAAGTCCCGTGTCCCACGCAGCCCCACCAATGGAGAATAGAATCATGTAACGGGACACTCCGGCCACCGTCTCTTTATTCACGCTTATGATAGCCGTGCGGCCCCTTTAACTGTTTGTGGGGTCTTACTCCCCTTGCAGATAGAGGCATGGGGGGGGGGATTCTGCATACACCCCTCCCCCGCCCCACACAGTATATATGGGGGTAACAGAGACCGCGGCGGTTTCACCTGATGTGGGGCAGAAGTCACCACGACGCATGCAACGCTTCCCCATCATGTCGCAAGCGGTCACATGATGCCGATGTCACAACAACTGCAAAACGTGGGTGGAAAGTCCTACTTTTTACCAATATTCTGAGCTCTGGTGTTTAGTGCTAAATAATCATTTCCTACAGACTTATAATCCAGAGCCATCGAACTCCTGACACAAAGACTCAGGAGCCGTACACCTATCCCATGCATGTTACATCCTCTCACTGTATTACCCTCTGCCACCTCTGCTGGGGGGCTGTTCCATTTACTTACCACTCTCCTTGTAAGAACTCTGGATCACTGTGGCCCTCGAAGGTCTTAAAACCCAGAAGCAGGTGCGCATCACCCAGGGCTCTGGCCACGATTTATATAGCGCCATCATACAGAGCTATACAATGGGATACACAAGGCAGTGTGGGGGGGGGAGTGTGACATCACAGGGGTACTTCTACCCGCGTATCTCCAACTTCTCCCCTTCCCCTACATGCATACGATCACCTGGCAACAAGAGCAGAGAGCTGGAAGGGACTGTCCAGGACTGTTGGCAGCTATGAAGGTGATATGGAATGACAGCTGCCAGTTATTAGTAATAAATATTATTATATTATTATTTATTATTATTATTACCCCGCGACCCGGCTGAGCGAGGTGATCCTGTGCGCCCCGAACGTCTTATCAGTAAATGTTTATTTTTTTTTCAGGGACAACTTCTGTTTTTTGGTTTTCTTTATCACGTTTCCTCCACAGGAACTCGAGATTCCGCTCTGCATGCGCAACCAGCAGCCACCCGCGGACACCCGGCAAGACTACTTGTTATGTCCCGCTTACCCGCTGTACAGCGCTATGGAATATGATGGTGCTATATAAAACAATAAATAATAATAAGGTATGCCCAGAGGGTACTTTAGTATACATTGTTCTATAGTGGGGGTGTCGGGGGCAATAAATGGTCCATTTAAAAGACTTCACCGCGCGTTACGAAGCTCCATTACATTTATTTATATAGCGCCAGCAGAGGCCATAGCGCTGTTACAATCAGTGGAATAATTTGAAATCGCACGCGATAACAGACTGGTACAAAAGGAGAAGAGGGCTCTGCTCCGGAGAGCTTACAATCTAGTTCAATGTCCAACGGCTGCTACATTACAGATACACACAACATACAGTGCAACAGGTGTACACGTTTATATGATAAACAGCTTCTCAGCGGAGGTGGTAGAGGGTAATACAGCGATGGGATTTAAACATGCATGGGATAGGCGTACGGCTCCTGAATCCAAGGTTTGAGTCTTTACAGCCGGAGGAACGGGCCAATGGGGCCGATCTGCCGCCATGTGATCATATATAAGACTCCAGATTGGGTGCTTTTTCTCCCAATATGTTGTGGTTGATATCCCTGCTTGAGTGCAGGTGACTCATTTAAGTGCACCGTTAAATAATGACAGGTCAAGGTTTGGATGTGGGGCGATATTTGTGTCATTTAACACATTTGGCTACATCTTCACACCGGCCTATGGAAGGGTTAATGTTTGTCAGGTCAGCGCAGGTAGACGGCTCGCAGGCATGCACACAGGTCTCTACGCTTCACCCTTTGAATAAACACAAAGTGTTGCGTAATATACGAACCCAAATTCAGAGCTAACTGTAGGGACCCGGGGGGGGGGTAATCTCTAAGAGCCCAGTGCAATGCGGACAACTTGTCTACTGATTGATATGGCGCCATCACAGGCTGCAGCGCTGTACAATGGGCATCACGCAACAATATGGATTCACAGAAATAAAAGGTGACAAGGGCCGGCTCGAAGAGCTTGCAATCTAGACGTACATGGTCTGGTGATTCTGTTTCTGCATATCGTGCGTGATCCGCGGCCACTCAAGGGTTAACCTGTCCTCGTCATCCCAAATAGTTATAGCAGGATTAACCCTCAGGGGGTACGGGGGGGGGGGGGTCAAAGCACTGACTGGAACTCCGGCTCTCAAATGGTTAACAACGAAGTACAAAAACAAAAAACTTCATTTTAGTTCCTGTCACTGCACTGCCTGGGAAGGAAGGGGTTAATCAGAAGATTGAGGAGGAAAAGGAATTCTTTGTCTAAACAGGTCTGACCAGATAACCCCAAGCTGTGCAGAAGAACACTGTCAGCTATGGCTTCCAACTTAGCCAGACCACAAAGAGCGACTGGAATACAGGATGCGTTCCCCGCATTTAGAGGGGAAGCGTCACTTTCACAGCGCTACTGACTTAAAGGGCCACGCCATCCTTTACAGGCTCTCTAATGCAGGGAAAGGGTTAACTTTTGGGGTAACTGCACCGTTAGAATAAAGAATAAAGGGACACCGGGCGCATCGCGATGGTTTGGAGAACACTCCATCCGCTTTGGGGTTTATCCTGGTCACGCTGGAATTCAGTAAGTAACTGTGTGGCAGGACTACAACTCCCATCACCCATTGGGTACAGCACAGAGCAAACAGCCAAACACTTCTGATGGTCGTCTGCGTACAAATCGCTCAGGAAGAATCAATAATCCAACCGACGTCCCTCTCATAGCAGTAGTTTCTTTACATTAACTACAACTCCCACAAGCCTCAAACAGCCAACTCTAAGCGGTCCTTTAGGCTCTGCCAATCCGATGCCTCTGTACAACTCACAACACTGTCAGCCAGCCCTGTTCGCAGACACAACGCGCGTTTGGTTTGCCACCTGTACCCCCCACAGACTGACGCAGCACGCTTACCCCAGCAGACTTCATGGCAGACAGGCAGGCAGGCAGGCAGGCAGGACTCACGCGTTAGGAAGCAGCTTTATCTGCTTCAGCTTTCCGCAGCAGCAAGATCACGAAGCCGTGGCCCTCCAGCCGTCTCCCCTGCGCGGCTCTCTCCCTGCTATCCACACGCCCCACCTGGCCTTTCCCCAGTAACTTCCTCATTGCTGAAGCAGCAGAGAAGAAGCGCAAGGTGTTCTGGGATGTGATTCAAGTCATTTTTAATTAATATTTCTTTTATTTTAGTTAAAATTAATTTTACATTTTTGCTCCTACGACAGCCGACCGGACAATCCTCTGAAACTCGGTTGCTCTGATTTTTGCATTTATTCCAAAAAGTTACAAAACCATTCAACATTATTTTAAACGTTTCAGCGAGAAGAATGAGAATGAATGAGCTTGAATTCTGCCGTTTTTTAATTAAACCAACTCAACTCCTTAAACGTATTAAATTATTTCTTATGATTACAGGACATTTCATTTTGGGTTATCGGCGACCCACTGCGGAGTTTATCGTTCACCAAGTATCTCCAAGCGTCCCAAGTCAGGAGCGCAACGTCAACTTACCGCGGCAAGACTGAGCACAGCAACAAGACCCAGGGTAGCTACACCGCGAAGGTCACTCCAAGGTGCAACTATTCCGAAAACCAACCCTAACCGGATAGCAGGTCCCACGCTGGGAGGTCACGTTCAGTACAGTCCAAGGGGTCTCGCAACATAAGCCCCAGGCTGACCTTCCAAGAGTTGTAGAACAGTGACTCCGCCTTCTTCCTGGGCGGAGCAAGAGAAGAGACTCTGTGAGGGAGGAACTCGAGGGCAGCCTTACGGGACTGCGCGGGAAATCTGCAGTTCAGGTAAGGAGGCAGGCGTGATTGGCCACAAATGTGGCGGGAGCGGGCGGGATTGGCCACACATGTTGCGGGAGTGGAACACCCACATTGCGGGAGCAGGCGGGATTGAAAAAGCCGTCCCGCCCAGGGCTCTACTTCAAGCCACCAGTAAGTTACCAGCAGAGCCGTAACCTGGGTTAGGGTCGGAGGTCCTATCCCGCACCAACATCACATTTGCCCCTGGAGGCAGAAGATGGTTCAGGGGTATTGCTGCTGGGTGGCTGAAGTGCACCCCTTGCCATGCAATGCCCGGACACAACTGCCCCTCTCGCACCTTAGAAACAGCGGAGCATTTACAAGGTCTACCTGCGGATCCGGCAAAAACTAGTTATGTGTCAAGTGTACAGACCCACCATGAAGCCGCACAACTACCCCGTACAGCTACCCCGCTCCTGATCGACAGGACATAGGCAGATATATGAAAGAAAGTGGGGGCTACACCGACTGTGCTGGGAAAGCGGTCCACCAAAATTCCCCCAAACATAACCTTTCATGGGTACAGAATGCGCTCGGCCCACCGGGCCGGTTTGGTAAATTCTTGCGGGTTTTTTTTATAGGTCCTACAGATATTCTATATTCTGCGTGAGCTAAAATCATGGATCCTGGACCTAGGTAAGCGTTCAGACTATAAGAATACGATTTTAATTAAAAGTTCTAAACACACCTTAAAATTTCGTGGCAGCCGTAGGTATCGATCCTGTTAGCGGCACCTGATGCTTCATGCTGCACACGACGAGCGAAGAAAATTCCCCCTTTTACAAAAACGTGGCACTCCCGCGGCCCTTTACTCGTTCGTTCGGCTGGTTTTACATCGCGCCGTTAAGCGTACCGGGCATTTCCCAATAATTACAGCCATCTTCCTGTTCTGCATTCTGCGATCAGCACACTCTCTACGTAAGCATCCGTTTTAAAGGCGGAAGAGGAAACTGAGTATTTCTGATATTCCTGTGTTTTGCAGGGTAGTACTTACCTACCCTGCCGACCAGACGCAGGCTTGATACAGTCAGGGGCTCCTGCCGGCTCTATGCAGGGATCCGCTGCCTCCTACGCTCTGCTGTGAATTACAACTCACGTGACGTGCTCTGCCGGCCTCCCGTATCATAGTTACCCATCCTTAATGCCGACTACGGTTCCATTTACACGGATGTATATCGCACCACTCCTTCCAAGCGTCCCTGTTCAAGAAGGAGAGTCCCTCTTTGGTCCCCAAACCCATCTGTCCCTCATTCTTCCCCTGATGCCCCTTTTCTTCTAGGAGCTCGGAATGTTTGCTGGGTATGAGGGTATCGCAGGGTTCTACAGCCCTAAAAGCCCCGATAATGTCAGGGAATGGGTTCATAAACAGAATTTTCTCATTAAAATCCTCAATTATATACCGTAAATAGCCATCTTGCCTCCAAGCCTTACACCAAGCTATGATATTGGCCTCCAGGTTTGTGCTCCATGACCAGAACCTTCTGCACCCCTGGGACACACAATAGGAGACCGCTTAGCGCTTACCAAGGGCATGATCCATTACATCATGGACCACAGGGTCTGTTCTGGTCAGTCTTGGCCCGGGAGAAAGCCTTTGATGGTTTGACCCACAAGTTAATGGGTAGAGCCTCGCGTGGGTTTAGCTTTGGAGAGACGTTCTGCTCTTAGGTTGACCCAACGTAGAGACATTTGCAACCCGGTATCGGTAAATGGCTGCACGACGTTATTTTGGGGTCACACAAGGCTGCCCACCTTCACCGCTTCTCGAGTTCTAAGCGGACTGCGTCAGACGGAACCCCCGAGCGATCACTTCTCCAGGACGACGAAACAAGACAAAGACCTCAGACTACGTGGCCATCTTCTTAGGACTTTGGCAAAGGTTCAGACATAAGGGTCAATCGCAGGAGACCCGGCTTTCCCGCCACCGGGACCCGTCTTCTGACCGGCTGCAGACTTCATCGAGATACATGGGGTCTGGTTTGGTGGACACCTAGTTGTTTTTGAATAAGAATTACCCAAAATAGAAATGCTACCTGAAAAGAAACCTTTTCTTTGCAAATCATACATTCCTATCCACCTGACATTGATCTATACACAACTTGATCTATACGTTGTGGCAGCATAAAAAACAGTATGGGTTTCTCTTTCGTTTCTCTATACGTTTGGCACAGAGACCCCCAAAATAGAGAGACCTCCGAGTTCTCTGACCCCAGCGGGATGAAGCCGGCTCCTTCGCTACATCAGGAAGGGTAAGAGGAAGCGCTTCGCCTCGGTTCTTGGCTGATAACCGGGCATCGGCTGCGGTGAGTAATCCGTGATTAATCCGACGCTTCCATGTTAATAGACCCCCCTCGCGCAGTCAGTGAAAGCCACGCTCGGGTCAAACAGTTGGCACTAGCCCCAGAGCGAATGACTAACGGCTTCTGTGTCCTAGCTGTATGCGCCGGCAAGGACCGTCCTCCTGGGGTCACTTCTGGAACGGCTTTGCCAACACAGAATTTATATCCGGCCCCTACAGACCACCGTGGAGAACAAGCCGTCTTCTACAGCACCAGCAGCACATATCTGCGATTAGCACGGGTAGTAAATAAGTTTGAAATTCATATAACAGCACCGATCCCTTTACAGTTCCCTGGACAGGTCACAGGATATCAGGGACTTTCCCACAAAAGCCAGGACACCTGGGAGTTATGCTGACCAGCTCCATCTATTCCCAGAGGGCCACAAAGTGACCTTGACATCATTGTCCAAACACAGAGAATACAAGGACGTGCAAAGAAACCGGGGGAAGGGATATGATGTCATCGCTGGCACAGATTAAAATGCCCCATGGGGGGGTACAATGGGTAGCCACGACCTGGCCGTCTGATGATGTGGGTGCAGGGGACGGCTGGAAACGGGACATTTTTATGCTTTTATTTCTGTTTTTATTGTGTCTTGTGACTCAGTGGCCCAACTTGCCGGTGTGCCAGACGGCCGGTCCAGGGCTGCCCCCTAACGCTTTTATCGAGCCTGATTTCATCCCACCGGCTGCCAGGCCTTTCCAGGACTTGCTGACTTTCTCCGGGATTCCTTGGCAGTCTGAATTGTTTTACTAAAGCGACTTTAATAAAAACACACAAAAAAACTAAAAATACTTACTGAAAATAACAAAAAAAAAAAAAAAAAACATAGAAAGCAGAAGATCAACAGAACTGGGGAATCACACAGCTCGCCGCGGCAACCAAAGACCGTTTGAGAAAATTAGTTACTTTTTCTATTTTTGATTTAAAATATATATATATATATATATATATATATTTCTTGTTTCTAGTGAAGTGACATCATAGTGACCTCACAGCCAACAAAAATACTTTTGTTCGTTGTTGATACAAAGCCACATGCCTACCCCATGCATGTTTAAATTCCATCACTGTATCAGCCTCTACCACTTCTGCTGGGAACGTATTCCACTTCTGTACTACTAAATAAATAAACCAATTTTGCCCTCCAGTTACTTTATTTATTTTGGGGGGGTCTGGATGGAGCTTCTGTGCGGATTGTAAAAAAGTTGTAATTATAAATGGTTAAAAGACCCCCCTGGGGACAAGGAATAGAACAGATTGTTTGGCCCCTCCGAGGACCTGTACCGCAGCCCCGGGCTCTGTATGCGCGAGCACCGGTATTACAGGCAGGTCTGCTGCGCATTCATACAAATTATTCAGCTCGCTTCACAACAAAAGCGTCCCCTTTCTGAGTAATCCTCACACAATTCCTGCACAGAAGGAATTCAGCCATTCCCATAATCCCCCCGACGCGCTCTGAGCAGCGCCACGCTTAAAGGGGGGCCGCTCCCTCACACAAAATTATATATATGTATACACACAGTACTGTGCAAAAGTTTTAGGCAGGTGTGAAAAATGCTGTAAAGTAAGAATGTTTTCAAAAATAGACATATTAATAATTTATTTTTATCATTTAACAAAAGGCAAAGTGAGTGAACAGAAGAAAAATGTAAATCAGGTCAATACTCGGTGTGACCGCCCTTTGCCTTCAAAACTCGGCAGGTAGGTGGTTCCAAATAATTTGGAGAACTAACCGCAGTTCTTCAGTGGGTTTCGGCCCCCCGGTCACGTCTCTCTCTACACGTAATCCCAGACGGATTCGATGATGTTGGGGTCTGTGGGGCTCGTACCGCGACTTCCAGGGCTCCTTGTTCTTCTGAGGATAGCTCTTAATGGCTTTGGCCGTATGTTTGGGGGTCGCTGTCAGGATGCAGAATAAATTCGGGGGCCAATCAGATGCCTCGCTGTCTGTACGTCTCAGCATTCATTCCAAACAAATCCCCCACTCCATTTGCAGAAATTCAGCCCAACGCTCCGCCGTGCTTCAATGTTACCTGAAAACGCTCTTTTGTTTGCCCCTCCGGTGAACAAAATGCCTTCTTCCAGATATTTCACATTTTGACTCATCGTTCCGGAGCACCCGCTGCCATTCTTCTGCATCCGGTTCCTATGTTTTCGTGAATAGTCGAGTCGAGCTTGGCCTTGCCTGGTAGAGACGGTGCAGAAGAGGTATAGCTACCCTGTGGGTTGTTGCTGTGCTGAGTGTATGACTTTAAACTTTCTTCAGCACCCTCACCTCGTTAGTGAGTCTGGCTGTTCCTCGCCCAGTATTATTATTATTTAAACGACATCGATGATCGTTAGGACCCGATTAGTGTAATCGTTTAATCGTACACCTAACTATATGCCTACAAAATCCCCGACTTTGTGTCTACCTAGCAGAATTGAAGCTGTTCACTCCCGTTGCATTTTTTTAAGTGATAAAAACAAGCTATTAACGTCTATATTTTGAGACGTTTTCTTACTTTGCAGTATTTTTATTTTTTTAAGCCTGTCTAAAGGTGTCAGGGTACCGGATTTCCACCGGCCCGTTTCCAACACACAAAACAAGAGCGGTTTTTACACAACTTTTTTTTCTCATGAAAACCACAATCGACTGAGTCACACAAATATTTTAAGGTGCTTTAAAGTTTTTTTATATTCGTTTTCATGTAATAAATGACTCAGAGGACAGGAAGAGACTAGAAGCGTTAGGTGGCTTCCTGACCTTAAGCCCACCGCTCCCAAAGCAATGCACAATCATTTGTGACGCGGCATCGGCCCCAGCGACGATACGGCCTAACAGACATTAGCGAGACCTTCCTGCGGCTCATAGAATGAGATGTAAAGAGCCCCTGAAGCTATAAAGTCTTGTTCTCTTGAAGAGGAGACCTCTGAGGTCTCTAAAGTAGGGAGAGCTTAGTTTAAAGAAACAGTCTGAGGACTTAAGACTTTAATTGGGGTCTAGATAGGTGGGAGGGCGACCAGACACATAGGGTTATAAAAATCACTCAGGTTTAAGGAGATACTAGGTGGGCAGACAACCCAGGAGAGAAGGCCAGGTGGGTTAAACCAAATTTTTTTGTGACTATTAAAGAAATGGGCATTTGGGGTATCCATAATTCTGACTCGGCTCGGCCTCCATAGTGTAAATGGCCCATTTGGGGAGATTAGATCCCCCTCTGTCACTAGTTGAGGAGCAACACATTGGGGGCCTGATCACCCAAGAGAGGAATATTTGGACCCCTAGACCGAGTCCAGGTTAGGTCAGCGCCTAGAACGTTCCGCCTGGAGCTCGGGTCTCCGTACGTTAAGTCTGGAGAATCAGAGTTCGCTGCCGGGTTCCTCCGGTGGGGGTCGAAGCCCAACATCTGGAGCAGCTCCAGACTGAGGTGTCTCCTGGCCTTCTGTGTCTGGATCCTCACTAGAGTCCTTCTAGAACCCTGGACATGCGCACAAGAAGTTTATGGCTTCTGGGTAACGCTTGGCGGGGGCCTAGGAACTGTCAGGGTTTTTACCCCGATCCTAGGGTCTCTGGGTGCAGGGGCAGATTCTGGGGGTCACCGGAACCCGATTCACATTCTACTCTGATTTAATCTGGAGCATTCCGATTGGTGCTTCACTCCCTGCTGTATCACAGATGGAATTCCTGCTTGAATAAAGGTGACTTCATTCAAAATAGGTCAATACAAACAGACTTTGAATAAGCTTTTTCAGTTTCTATAGTAACAACCTATTAGCGCCTGCATTTGTGTCACATGATTGTTTAATGTTCCCGGCTATGAATGAGACAAAACTTTGCATCGTGATGTTTATGAATTCTGCAAAAAGCGGGTTTAAAAGACTAATATTTAGGGCTGGTCTTGGGCCGGGGCAAGTGAGGCTCGCTTAGGAGAGCCCCAACAGTGCCGCTACTTACCTCTCACTCACACTCGCAGTCCACCAGCACAATAGGGGGGGCAGGACCACGTATTGCCCCTAAAGTGAGCAATGGGGTCCCACAACCCCCGGGGGCAGCCCTGTGAATACTCTGGAGAATCACGTATGTCTAGAGGCAGCATACTAACCCACACGGCTAATTACACGCTAGTTACGGAATTCCTACAATTCTGGCATTCTAGTAACACCCCCCCCCAGACACCCCCCCCACCCCAGAGGCCCGTCTGACCCCGGTGTCAGAGCCCATAACCAGACAGACCAGCCCTGCCCCCCCCAAGACATGCCGCTGTCTGCCGGCCTATTAACCTGTTACTGCACATGCCATGAACACGTATGTTACAGATATCAGGCACATTAACACGCTGTGCGTTTGGTATTGTATGTCACACGCGTGTTACTGTACACGCCTCCCACAGATCTGCTTACTGTGTTACACACCTTACATCATACGCTGTTACTCATGGATTAGTATTGCGCCGTCATATTCCGTAGCGATGTACAACGTGTAACCGGGACATGCCAGGTAGCGCATCGCATAACAATGTGCATAGAAAGAAAAGGTAGGGGGAGGGTCCGGCTCGGAGAGCTGACAATCTAAAACTTCTGTAACGATAAGAAGAGCTGTTTGTTTATTTATATTAAGTGTGTTCTCAGCGCGTAAGCCTAAAGAGCTTACACTCTAATCAGAACCACAGCACAAACACAGCGCTGTACAGCAATCATATAATAGAATCCCTCCCCCACAGAGCTTACACTCTAATCTGACCCGCAGCACAAACACAGCGCTGTACAGCAATCATATAACAGAATCCCTCCCCCACAGAGCTTACACTCTAATCTGACCCGCAGCACAAACACAGCGCTGTACAGCAATCACATTATAGAATCCCTTCCCCACAGAGCTTGCACTCTACATAGTTGAAGCGCAAGTTCAGCGTGGTAAAGCAATGGGCCAAAGGAATACTTGGTGCTGTACATCAGGAGAATAATTGTCCCAGACATCTTACCTTAGAATACAACCAGAAGGTGTGCTCAGCTCTGTACCTAGGATAATCTCACTGTATCACAGAGCTGACATAACAAGAGGGGTGCTCAGTGCTGTACACCAGGAATATCCCTGCCCCACAAATGTTACACTCTTTTCAAACCACTTGGGGTGCTCAGTGCTGTACGCAACAGTCGCTGCCCCACAGAGCTAACACTTTAATAGCGCGGCACTATACACCAGGAAGATCGACGTCTCACAAAGCTAAAGGTGTGCTCGGTGCTCTACTCCAAGAATATCACTATCCCATTAAGCTTACACTCTTATCAAACCACATGGAGTCACTGCCCCTCAGAGCTTACACTTTAATCAAACCGCAGTAAGGGGTGCTCGGCGCTGTACAAGTACTCTATTCTGCTGTATATAAGTAGCCAGTACTGACCTGTCCACCGCCGGTGTACCCTCTGCTGTCCTCCCCTGCCGCTGCCCTTGTGCGACTTCTTGTTGTTGTTCCTCTGAGTGCCTCCTCCCCCTGGGCTGCCGATTTAACCTTTTCAATGAATAAAGAGGAGGAAAAAAAATGATTTTTCGGAATTTGGTTATTCATCTGTCAGCGACGTGCGCCATCTACTGGTTGCTATGGGAACCGCAGCCAGCAACCGGTCCAGCCCTGCGCTTTACACACCATGGCCTGGGGGTGCAGGGGGGAGGGGCGGCTAAAGCTGAGGCCCCCTGCCCGGTAATCAGCATACTCACTAGAGGACACCCTCACTCTAACACCCCCACACACTAACCCTACCACTCCCCACACACTCACTCTAACACCCCACACACACTCACTCTAACACCCCACACACACTCACTCTAACACCCACACACACTCGCTCTAACACCCCACACACTCACTCTAACACCCCACACACACTCACTCTAACACCCTCACACCCTCACTCTACCATTCGACACACACTCACCCTACCACTCCCCACACACTCACTCTAACACCCCCACACACTCACTCTAACACCCCCCCCCCACACACTCTAACACTCCCACACACTCACTCTACCATTCGACACACACTCACCCTACCACTCCCCACACACTCACTCTAACACCCCCACACACTCACTCTAACACCCACACACTCACTCTAACCCCCCCACATACTCACTCTAACACCCCCACACACTCACTCTAACACCCTCACTCAAACACCCCACACACACTCACTCTAACACCCCACACACACTCACCCTACCACTCCCCACACACTCACTCTAACACCCCCACACACTCACTCTAACACCCCCCCCACACACTCTAACACTCCCACACACTCACTCTACCATTCGACACACACTCACCCTACCACTCCCCACACACTCACTCTAACACCCCCACACACTCACTCTAACACCCACACACTCACTCTAACCCCCCCACATACTCACTCTAACACCCCCACACACTCACTCTAACACCCTCACTCTAACACCCCACACACACTCACTCTAACACCCCACACACACTCACCCTAACACCCCCACACACTCACTCTAACACCCCCCCACACACTCTAACACCCCCACACACTCACTCTACCATTCGACACACACTCACCCTACCACTCCCCACACACTCACACTAACACCCCCACACACTCACTCTAACACCCCCACACACTCACTCTAACACCCCCACACAGTCACTCTAACACCCTCACTCTAACACCCCACACACATTCACTCTAACACCCCACACACACTCACTCTAACACCCCCACACACTCACTCTAACACCCCCACACAGTCACTCTAACACCCTCACTCTAACACCCCACACACATTCACTCTAACACCCCACACACACTCACCCTAACACCCCCACACACTCTGTCACCCTCTCATTGCCCCGCTGCCCCCAGGCCATCCCACCCTTGCATGTAGGTCTGGGCTGTACAATCATCAGATTATGGGGGCCGTTACACGATTCCTTTCTGATACGGAGCGGAGGGTTTTTTCAGAGGGTGAGCACGGCGGCCATGCTTTCCAGGACGCGTATAATCTTTACATATTGCTGACCAGCCCAGATAAAGTGCTGCCCTGCAGTATACGGGGTGTATAGACTCATAAAGAGGAACCAATGAGACGGCCTCCATATACAGAGCGCCAAGTTATGATGTCATAGCCCAGCAACCTCTAGTGACCCGACCGCGTTGCCCCTCCACTTTTTGAAGAATTTTGGACCAACCTGGGGTATGACCGGCACCTCATACCTCATACTATACCTGCCGCCTGTCCAGAAACAGTCCTAGCATCTTGCTGTGCCCGTTTTGCGCCCCGGAGAGATAAAGGAGCTGGGGTCAAATAGTTTGTAGTTAAGAATAACTTATTATATCATATAATATATATAATATAATATATATAATAATATAATATATAATAATATCATATACATCTCACATTTCAGTCCCTAATGTGGATTTTCTGCCCTAATGCTGGGTATTTGTGTAACTGAGTGGAGCATTCAGAAGACTGCATTTAATGTTTCATTTATTAACCCATTTCCTGCTGTTTCTATACACATTACCGGGGCTTTTAGGGGCTGTAGAGCCCTGCGATCCCCTCATACCCAGCAAACATTCCGAGCTCCTAGAAAAGAGGGGCATCGGGGGAGGAGAGAGGGGCATCAGGGGAGAATGTATTTTATTTTTTTGTTTCTTGTGGTATCAGCGGGGAGGATCCGCCTGTCGGTGGGATAATTCCGCAGGCAGTGTATCTGCAGTCAGCGGATCTGCCCCCGCAGCGATCACATCTATCCGCGGCCCAGAGAAGGACATCCAGACAGATCATTAGCCATGACTGCGATAACCAAGTCAATGAGAGCCCAGAGGCAACGTCAGCACACGGCTCATGGTTAGTATTTTATTGATTTACATAGCGCCGTCATATTCCGCAGCGCTGTACAAGAGGAAGCAGTGACACTCACACCACTATTCTATTCAAAAGGAGTAAGCAGGTCACCTAAAGCTGGGCTGCCGCTCCTGTCGCTGATGGCGAGGCAGGCGGGTGTCACTTGTCTGAAGTCTGAAGCTGTAGCTGGGTTGAAGAAATGTTATTACATTATATTTTATTTATAAAGCGCCAGCACATTCCGTAGCGCTGTCACTACAGAGGGGCAGTTAAAAATGAACAACCTTTACAATAAGATTAGCACATAACCGGTATAGACGGCGAAGGGGACCCTGGGCTTGGGAGCTTACAATCTATTAGAAAAAAAAAGATGCCAGTGGTCTATAGACAGAGCCCTCGGTTGCCCCTTGAAAGGGACTTGGTTGCCATCCTGATGTGAATCCGGCCCAATCTGCCTGTCGGGGTAAGTCTCCTGCGCTGCGTTTGCCAGGTAGCCAGTCCATGGCCGCTAACGTCTTTCTTCAGTGTGAATCACTAGTTACTTTGAATGGAGTCGGCCCACCCCTGAGGTATATTAAGGGTAGGTATGGGATAGATGCCTGATGTGCCCCCTGTATAGGAGAGAACCTAGGAGCTATTAAAAGGGGGCTATTGTCTTTCCTGTGTCTGATAGTTTGCAGTGCGGGTGTTTTATGCTTGTTATATCGCTGTTTACCACTGGGGGGAGCCATTGGCTCATTATAGTATAGGGACCTGCAGATAACCCCTTTTTAATATCCCTGTTATATATATATATATATATATATATATATATATATATATATATTGACCTTTTAAATGCCAAATCTTTTAAACTTCTCTCACAATAAATTGACGATAGGCTTTTCACAAACCACAGATTATTAAAAGCGAGATTCTGGGCTCAAATAAATGAATTCTCAAAACGAGACAGTTGTATGTTAACAAACCATTTGTACGCTCAGTGATAAAATAATACATATGTGATCAACAGTAGTTTAGCACCAAGAAGCCATAGGGGTCCACTATGCATACCTCCCAACTGTCCTGGTTTTCATTCATTGCCCCGCTGGCCACTATGCCAAATATAATAACTCCTCTGACACAGTTTCTCTATAGCTTACGCATGGGGATGGGGTTGTTGTGGGGGGGGGGACTTCAACACCTGGACAGACCTCAAATTGGGTCACAACTCCCGCACTCTCACTACCAAACAGTCTAACCCGCTTATTAAACTTTGTACCCAATACCACCCAAGTGTCTCTCTGTCTAAAGCTCCAATCTGCCCTGTCTGCCTGCGTCTTCCAAGATGTCAAAGATACTTTATTGAGGCTCCACAACCACATCTGAAATATAAATCTGTCGCCGTTTATAAGCAAGCCAATAAACCGGGTAGATTCGCTTGTAGATGGCTAGTAAAGGGCTAGTAAATGGGTTGATGCACCACCAGAACCAGATGTCCTGTCCACTAACAACGCCTTGATTCCTGTTTCTGTTGCCTGATATTGCGTCATTTTTTAAATCATTTTTTCAGCTTTTTTTGTGCCAGTTTTCTAGTTTTCTCATTTTTCTCCTCTGTCCACCAATGAAGCTTTAGACAGCTCAATGTATCGTCTTCTCCACCCTTTGTACCAATATGTCTGAAAGGGACAGTTTAATGTCCCTGACAGCCCTGCGGTAGAAGAAGGCATATTAATGTACTCAATGAGTAACCCTCTGTGAGTGCTTTTACTGTGCATTCATCAAAAATAATTTAAAAAAATGTAAATACAATTAATTACTTACTTGGGGTGGAAGCTGCAGCCCTGCAGCTGCCACCGTCCTCCTTGCTCTGAAAATTCTTGACACACGCAAAATAGCCACCAGGGCCGGCCTTTGGGGTGTGCGACACTCCAGGGGGCGCCGCCGGGTCCTCCGCCGCCGCCGCTGCTGCCGCCGCCACGGGGTCCTCCGCCGCTGCCGCCGCCGCCGCCGCGGGGTCCTCCTCCTCCGCCCCCCCCTCCGCACCTAAATGAAAACATTGTTGGTTTTTTTTGTTGTTGGTTTTTTTAACTTTATTTAACAACCTCCATGTTAAATAAAGTTTTTTTTAGCTCTATTTAACATGGAGGATGTTAAATAAAGTTAAAAAAACCAACAACAAAAAAAACCAACAATGTTTTCATTTATGTCCCGGGGAGGGGCGCCGAGCGGTTGCTCGTGAAGTTCTCAGCAACCGCTCGACGCCCCTTACTCTCCGTGACTCCGTCGTGGTGCCGGCGCTCAACATGAAATGCCGGCAGGACTCCTCAAGGTAAGTTAGGATAAGGAGAAGTAGGGAGAGCAGGGGGATAGTTTGAAGGAAGAGGCAGAGGGGGGTAGTTTGAAGGGGCAGGGGGGGTAGTTTGAAGGGGCAGGGGGGGGTAGTTTGAAGGGGCAGAGGGGGGGTAGTTTGAAGGGGCAGAGGGGGTAGTTTGAAGGGGCAGGGGGGGGTAGTTTGAAGGGGCAGGGGGGTTAGTTTGAAGGGGCATAGGGGGGTAGTTTGAAGGGGCAGGGGGGGGGTAGTTTGAAGGGGCATAGGGGGGTAGTTTGAAGGGGCAGGGGGGGTAGTTTGAAGGGGCAGAGGGGGGGTAGTGGGGGGGGCGCCAGAGGAGTAGTTCGCACAGGGCGCCGGAACACCTAAGGCCGGCTCTGATAGCCACACGCACGAACCCCAGCTATCATATACGCGGTTATATACGGTTCCTGTACATTAATGGTTCGAGTGCCCCTTTAACCCCTTAAGGGCCACTACACTACAGGACCTCTCAAAACAAGTTGGACTTTCTTTTAAATATCATATTCATAAACATCATTATAATAACGGGGAGAAAATAGCCCAAATATGTTCATTAACCCCGGTTGCCCCCCAGGATTTTCATCTATACTGAGAATTATTAGGTGTATCTTTTTGCCCCGGTTTGCCTGCCTTTCTCAATAAATATTTCTTGTATCGCGTTATATATTTTATACTTTTTTCTGATTGTATGTTATTTTGTATCAGTTTTCGTTCGATGGTTACTTGTTTTAATTGATTACAATAACCCGATTATTTTTATCATTAGCATGATAATGGCTTTTCTTTTTTTCTGTAATTATTATAATTATTATAATTATTATATTCTGTAGCAGGCTGATTATTAAAAAAATAATAATAATTGTTCTCGAGTGTTGATGTGGCTTCTGTAGACCAGGGCATTAGATGAGCTATATTGTTTTTAAATAAAATAAAATAAAAAATGGGAAAACATAAAATTTTGTTTTATTCTCTTTATTTTCTAATATTCAAGGGATTTTGTTCATCTATAGATATATATATATATTACACAGCATTGCAGATTACCTGGGTTAGTTACAGTGTTTGGGTTCTTGGAGTGTTTGATGAGCTGCTTCTTTCTATTAATGATGATGATGAGGGCTGAGAAGAACTTCTGGTTACCAATGAGGAAGACCGTGGACAAAGGACCCGCTGACCAAAGACACATGAGCCCGGACACTTAGCGTCTACGAGAAGGTCCTTGGTATAACACCAACAGCACTAGAAGAGGGAGAAGGTCACGTCAAGTTCCACATTGGGGAAAATGACCCCACATTGAACCATCAATCATTTTATAATTGGGTTTTCTCTGGGTTTTGAGGCTTTCATCCCAGATACGACCTTCAGATGATCTTCGTTCAGATGATAAGCAACCCCACTTAGCACCAGCCAGATCTCTTCGTTCTGCACCTAGAACTTTACCAAGATCTTATAATATCGTGTATGGAACATCAACTCAGTCCCAAAGAAGTCCTCTCTTTTGGATCTTCTGAGATGAGTTCATAGGGATGCTGAAGTTAAAGAACCACTTGTGATCATCTGAGGTCATCTCAGTCCAGAACAGAGTTTATGTTTAAAACATAAAGTCAACACCGAGACGTAGAAGCTTGTTCTCTGTTTATATGGCAACAGAGTACTTTGGCCTACCAGCGCCCTGTCATTATGTTTCATGACCGTAACCGAAAATAAAACATTCCCTGGGAAAGTACGAGCTTCACGTCTCCCTCACACTGTCGTTTATAAAAGCGTTATACCCCGGGTGATCCGAGCGAGATCTCCCCACGCACATCAGTTTGGTTTTATCTCCTGAGACCTCGCTGAGCCTTTAAGCAGGTCTTTTTCTCCTTTACGATCTTGCAACGTGGTGGAATTCTGTCAGATAAGAAGGCAAACAGAAGCCATACTAGGGGTTTAAACATTGATAATATTCCTACATAATCTCCAGAGACGTACGGTTTGGATACGATCTTTAGGTGCATGATGGGTGGTGGGCGTTCAGAGACCCCAGTAGGGTTTCTATGAGACCTGCTGGCATACCTGGGATCTCTCGGGGGGGAGGGGGGATTCCTGCTTCCCAGGTGCTCTCCTTTCTCTGGGGAATGGAGCAGTGGGTGGCTGTGCCCGGTCTCTACCCCCTGTACCTACTCCCTGCCGCTTTCCCCCGCTCCGTTCTCTCACTAAGCAATGTCTGGTGCCCTTACATGAAGTCGCTCCGCCATAAGGAGAGGTCCGAGGAGCCGGTTCTGGGACACGGAGGTGTCTGGGGGTGTTAGATGGGGTGTGTGTTAGATGGGGTGTATGTCTGGGTGTGTTAGATGGGGTGTGTGTTAGATGGGGTGCGTGTTAGATGGGGTGCGTGTTAGATGGGGTGTCTGTCTGGGTGTGTTAGATGGGGTGCGTGTTAGATGGGGTGCATGTTAGATGGGGTGCGTGTTAGATGGGGTGCGTGTTAGATGGGGTGTATGTCTGGGTGTGTTAGATGGGGTGCGTGTTAGATGGGGTGCGTGTTAGATGGGGTGTATGTCTGGGTGTGTTAGATGGGGTGTGTGTTAGATGGGGTGCGTGTTAGATGGGGTGCGTGTTAGATGGGGTGTCTGTCTGGGTGTGTTAGATGGGGTGCGTGTTAGATGGGGTGCATGTTAGATGGTGAAGCGCCACTTCTCTGAGTCTCCGGGTCACCAGGCAGAATATCCGGGGGGCGGAGTTTGTTTAATAATGGGAGGAGCTTGAGCTTTACATGTACTGCTACAGGAAACCTTTCTCTTCCATTACTTCCGAGGAATACACCTGGTTTGCCTGGTGGGAAAGGGGTTAATTCATCTTTGAAGAGAAGAGTAAAATATGTGCATTTCCTTTATTATTATGTCTGCCGTTCTGGGGAAGGAACTGTGGAAAGCAGGCTGGTCCTCACATTCCCCCCCCCCGCGCTAATGTCTTCAGCTTTAGAAATAGCAGTGGCGTAAACCAAAATCCTGGGGGTCCCTGCCAGCTGGGTGGAGGGGCCCCACCACATCTCTGTATCTTGTCTGGCATCTAAAAGGCTCTGTCTTGGAACATGTTATTGATTATATTATGAAATCGGACAGTGCCCCGGAAATCAGGACTGTCCAGGGACACTTGGGTGGTATGGAAGCAGCAGCTCACCAATGGTGGGCATCTCCAAATAATTATTCCATTAGGACCTTTAATGCCCCAGCTGTAGATTTCTTCCAGGCTTCAAGGAGACAATCTGCCCTTTGCGTGTTCTCCTTCAGGTTATTCTTCATTCCCTCGCCTCGTCGTAGCAGGGATTCAGAATTATGAGGATTTCTTGTTTCAATTATTTCTCTTTCTTTAAACAATTTTCATCTGAGTTATATATATATAATCCCAGCAGATTCGCTCCTGGATACCATTCAAATTCATGTTTTTATTCGCCGAGGGACCCGCTGCCGCACTCCCATCCAACCTTTAGGTGAGCCGCAAACTCGAAATCATAAACCACAATGCACGGTCAATTAATTCTGCAGGAAAATGCCTGCGTCCCGGACCTAGTGAATTAATGTGAGCCAACCGACTTCTAAATGTGATAACTTTACTTAGAGGGTAGTGGATAAGTGGAACAGCTTCCCAATGTATATATACAATATGCTGTCATCCGGAAAAGCTTTTGGCATTGATGAATGAGGGCTTCCCAATTCCAATACCTACCAAATGTTGGCGAATGAGAATTCCGCCATGAATGGAACACAGCAGGGTTTCAACGGGAAGCCAACGAAGGAGGTACAAAATGCTGATGTTTTGACCCTCCGAAGCCATGTAAAGAGAGGGACCTCCCAACTGGTCAGATGACCCTTAAAATTTGATTCACACAATTTAAATGGAAGTTTAATATTTTTAAGTGAGGACCAAGCGACCAAAACATGAAAAAATCTCAGAGTCATCGTAACTTTTTTCAAGTTGGTCGATGAGCCATATTCCCAAAATGCTGAGGAGGGAATTAAAGGGAATTGGACATCACACAGAGAAGATCCACTCACTCTGATTCTGGCCAATGGTTTAGAGCCCCCGTCCACCAACACCTGCATGGACCAAAGCCACAACTGTCGCCCCTAGGAGAAAAGGTCTTTTTCTGGATTGGTGGACAGAAGAAGACACTCGTTTTGGACTTCTTTATAATATGAATAAGGTTAAGAACCCGTGCTGTGCTGTCCCGTGCCTCACGACCCAGGAGAAATCCAAGCTGGTCAGGGTTAGTCAACCTGGGGATACGTTCCTCGTAGAGGTAGCCACATTTTTTGGAAAGAGTTTTGAAGTCCAAGTTTGTCAACATTTATAAGATGTTTTCCCTTCTTCGGGATCACCGGAATATTGGCTCCTAAAGTCTGGGTGGGTAAAAAAAACCCTCATGTCTTTAAGAATGAAATGCCCTTGGGAAGCACGGGCCGAGGGGATCCTTGAGCTTTTTACAGCCTGCTGAAGTAAGACCTTCAGGATCCGGGGACTTCCTGCCCCAGTATCTTTTCACTCCTCAGCCATGTTTGGGGCATCCATTGCCTCCATTCCTTTATCTGAGACTGTCTGTAGGTGGCCCCCCGGGACCCTTCGTGGCTTCAGTATTATATAGGGAGAAATAATAATATTGAAAACTTTGGGCGATTTTATCGAGGTGAACCTGGCCATGTTTGGTCTGAATCTTGACAGTGTCACACGGCGCGAGTGATTCGAATAAGTTTATTAAATCCGTCACAAGGAGCACGACCGGCAGAGCCCCTCACCCGGACCGGTCTCTCAGCACCGGAGAATACAGAGAGAGGAGAGAGACGGCCGTTCCCGCATCGCCAGCGGCCACGGGTGACTACTCAATGGGTTGCCATGGCGACGCTCACTGTCGCAGTCCCAATAACACAAACTTCCATTTTAGTCAAGGTCATTTTTTTAAGGATGTTTAACATCTCTTTAACTCCTTCTTAACCAGAGACATCTCTTTAACTCCTTCTTAACCAGAGACATCTCTTTAACTCCTTCTTAACCAGAGACATCTCTTTAACTCCTTGTTAGCCAGAGACATCTCTTTAACTCCTTCTTAACCAGACATCTCTTTAACTCCTCCTTAACCAGAGACATCTCTTTAACTCCTTCTTAACCAGACATCTCTTTAACTCCTTCCTAACCAGACATCTCTTTAACTCCTTCTTAACCAGACATCTCTTTAACTCCTTCTTAACCAGAGACATCTCTTTAATTCCTTCTTAACCAGAGACATTTCTTTAACTCCTTCATAACCAGACATCTCTTTAACTCCTTCTTAACCAGAGACAACTCTTTAACTCCAGACATCTCTTTAACTCATTCTTAACCAGACATCTCTTTAACTCCTTCTTAACCAGAGACATCTCTTTAACTCCTTCTTAACCAGAGACATCTCATTAACTCCTTCATGACCAGAGACATCTCTTTAACCCCTTCTTAACCAGAGACATCTCTTTAACTCCTTCATGACTGGATACATATCTTTAACTCCTTCTTAACCAGAGACATCTCTTTAACGCATTCATAACCAGACATCTCTTTAACTCCTTCCTAGCCAGAGGCATCTCTAACGCCTTCTTAACCAGAGACATCTCTTTAACTCCTTTCTAGCCAAAGACATCTCTTTAACTCTTCATGACCAGAGACATCTCTTTAACTCCTTCGTGACCAGAGACATCTGTTTAACTCCTTCATGACCAGACATCTCTTTAGCTCCTTCTTAACCATAGACATGTTTTACCTCCTTCATGACCAGAGACAATCTCTTTAACGCCTTCATAACCAGAGACATCTCTTTAACTCCTTCTTAACAAGCCAGCGTATGGAAAAATAATCCATAATCAAGTCTCATCATTGTCTCTTTGTCCAGAGGTCATGTTCTATAACTAGAGAATCAGAGGCTTGTAATGTAAGGAAGTCTCCCAGCAGAAGTGGTAGAGGGTAATACAGTGAGGGTAGTAAACACGCATGGGATAGACGACTGATTAAGGTTTGAGTCTTTACAGCAGGAAAAACGGGCAGACTAGACGGGGGCCGAATGTGGCCAATCTGCTGGCAAATTCTAAGTTTATAGACTGGCATATATGTGCATCAGAGAACATTACTTATATATTTTAAAGCTGCAGAACATCCACTAAAGTGCAATCAACCCCAAATATCTGAATTCCTAATTGTTGCAGCCTTAGAACTCTGCCGGTTCATCCCTCTGCCTCCAGCCTGTAAATCATATCTGAAATTGGCGTTGAAGACGGATTCAGAATCACTTTGCCTCGGGGTGCAGTTTTGGGCAGATTTTCATAAATCTTTTTGCACGTTTCTGTTATGAAGACGCGATTGCTGGAGATCTCATTTCCAGCGGACTCCTGGGCATCCTTATGGAAGCTTCGTGAACAACAAAGCGAACAGTTTGTCCTCACAGCAAGGATCGTTCAGCTAATGAACCGGCAGCCAGATACATTTTCTGCAGGAATTATATAAATGGGTTTTTACTAGACTTGTGCATTCGTCTTCGGGCGAACATGAAAACGAGCACGAAGAGGCCGTTTTTTTGTTCGTTCCGAAGGAACGTAGAACAGAATACAGTGCCGGCAAACCGTAGGCGAAGACGAAGACTCACAATCACGAAGAATCGAAGATTCTTCGTGATCGTCTTCGTTTTTGCCGCGCAACCGCCAAAATTTCAAACAGGAGTGAGCTGATCCTCGTCTGTCCAATCAGCTCACTCTTGTGACGTAACGCTAAGGGTCTCGTCCAATGCCTGTGCTGCTGTTTTTTGAATTCTGAAGGCGCCTTTATAAGACCAGAGCTTGCCTGAGAGATCCATTCATTTTTCGCTGTGACTGCTTTGGCAACACTGCTGTGCTGCATCCGAGCGTTACAGAGAGAGATTGTTCTGTTCTGTGTGAGACTGGTAAGCCTTAGCCTGCCATTTCTCACTGTGTACTTCATCCTCACTTCAGTGCTACTTAATTAACATATTTAATAATAATAATTTGATTAATTTAATTTTTTTAAAATTAATTTGTCATCAACTTTAGTGTAAGTGCTGTTGAGTTGACAGTGCACCCAGTGCCTCAGTGGCACTGGGGTGCCCTTGCCCTGGGCTGGCACTAGTGCCTATTGCCTGTCCTGCTTAAATAAATTAAATAGAATTTATAAATTACAATTTAATAGAATCTATAATTTAATAGTTCATTATAATATTATATATATATATATATATATTTGTCAGTCATATATATATATATACTATAGTATACTAGTGTAGAGTGTACTGTAGACATTCATCTACTAGTGTCTAATTTAAAATCAGTAATATTAATTAATATAATTAATAATTGAATTCATTATAAAATTATATATATATTTGTCAGTTATAGTTAGTAATAGTATACTAGTGTAGAGTGTACTGTAGACATTCAGAACATCTACTAGTGTCTAATCTAAAATCAGTAATATCAATAATTCTCTAATTCTTTCTTATCTTAATAGTTAATTAAATTAGCTATAAATAAAAGTAATAATATTAATTAATTACTACTAGCGTATAGTTCAGCTAATCTTATTAGTACTGGTGCTGCAGCTCTATAGTTTGTGCTTTGTTTTAGCAACAGTAAGAGACCAAGTCAATTTTTCTTAATTAATCTTTCATTTTATTTCATTTGTTTTGCTCACCTCAGTCCATCAGTGAAGTGAACTTGTTGGGCTAGTGAGTGCAGCCGCATAAGTGCTGTGTTTTTTTTTGATCAGCAAGCAGTGACGTTAACTGTTTTGCAAAGATTTTCTCATTTATTTTACATTTTATTTCAATTTTATTAAAAGTACCCTTAGTGTTTTGCTCACCTCAGTCCATCAGTGAAGTGAACTTGTTGGGCTAGTGAGTGCAGCAAGCAGTGAAGATAACTGTTTTGCTGTGACATTTTATTTTATTTCTAATTCTTTTCAAGAAAAATTGACTGTGACGAGCTGTACTAAGCAAAGCTTCAAGCTACTAGCTGTAGTACTAAAATAATTCTAATCTTCTTTAATCTTAATCTATAATATATTATAAATAATAATATTCTAATTCATAATCTATAATATAAGTAATTCTAATTCTAAATTCTAATTCATAATCTATATTCTTCTATCTATAATACATAATATATAAGTAAATTAGTTCTAATCTATTAATATTATATAACTTAATATTAATTAATAAATCATATACTGAATCTGATTTAACCTCACTTTAGCTTAGTGGGTTTGAGAGCGTCTGCCTAGAGGTAGACTTATAGTAAGGAAATATAACTTTAGGCTAGCATAGTGGTAGGCTAAGCTCTTAGGCCCGTGTAAATTCAAATTAAAAATAAAATACTGCTAGTTATTAAATAGTTAATCTTGAGTTAATAATTTAAATAACTTTAGGATTTTGGCAGATTGCACACAGCACAGTGCAGTAGTGCATAGTTTTACTTTTTAAGCAGTAGCACTGAAGAGAACTTCCTCTAATTTTTTTGTCTTTAATTCGTTTTTCCTTTTTTTTATTTTTATTTTTTTATTTTTTTTTTTATAGTTTTTTAAACACTACACTACACTACACTACACTACACTACACTACACACACAACACAAAATTTGAAATGGATCCTCCTTTTGGGACTAAGGAGGGACAAGCTCCATCTACCACCACCACCACCACCACCACCAGCACCACCACCAGCACCACCACCAGCTCTAAGATGCAGCCTTTGCGTCAGTCTAGTCGGCCAAGTAGGCCAAGCTCTCGCTTATCATTTGGGGAAGCATTGCTTGAAGGATCATCAAGTAAAGGAAAGGCACCAAAAGCAGGCAGTAGTAGTGCGGCTAGGCCCACAAGCTCTATGGTTTTTTACGGAAAGCCTAAAGCACCAGAAGCACGTTCAAAGTTAAAGGGTAGCACAAGTAGTACCAGCCCAGTGACTAAAAAGAAGTGCCTTTTGCCCCAAGCAGCATCTTCCCCATCCACCAGCAGCATGCAAGGTACCAAGCAGAGCCAAATTAGCAGCAAGACTCAGAGGGGTCCCAAACCAAAGCGATCTCATTCCTTTGTAGGGAAAACCACCACCACCACCACCCCCGCCTCTACCACCACTAGTGCTGCGCCTACTGTTCCCACTGGTACCGCCACGCCATGTCCTCCTAGTACCTCTAGCAAGCCACCAAGTCCTTACAAAATTTTTGTAAAGACAGTTAGAGAGAGGGCTACACATAGTGGAACTCCACCTAGCGAGGTAGCAGAGGAGCCTGAGACTGAGAGGCCAAGTGCAGAGTCTATTCTTCCTGCTCGCACTACTACTAGTCACGAGTCTCACGACGATATCAGTCTTAGCTCCAGCCTAGCAGGAATTCCATTCGATCTGGCTAATGAAGAGCTAGACTATGAGCCAGAGGAAGTAGAGGAGATGAGTGGTCAGGAATCAGATTCCTCAGGGAGCAGTGTCCAAATGACTAGTGCACAATTTTCCCCTGAGCCTCCACCTTCTCCGCTACGATCATCACCATCACCACCACCAGCAGCAGCAGCAAAACCTAGCAAATCTAAAGCAATTAGCAGTCCCACTATGGCCAGTACTGTTACCACCAGTCCCACCACCACTAGTTCTGCCTCTGTTCATCCACCCCGAGCAGTAAGAGCAGCACCCAAGGCACACTCCAAGGCTATGCGCGCCCCAATTTGGGAGCACTTTGAAAATGTTGAAGAAGGGCGCTATGGAAAGTGCAAACATTGTGGGAAGCTAATAAGCAGAGGGAAAGTGTCTGGCCATTTTACCAGTGCTAGCATGAAGCATCACCTCAGCACTCAACACAACGCTGTGCTATTGGGGAAAGATGCAGAGGTAAAACTTAGTGCAGGCAGCATAGCTGGTGGCCGTGGAAAAACCCCAACAGCTTCTTCTTCTGAGCCAATAGCAGCAGCAGCAGCAGCAGCAGCAACTAGTGCTGGCAGCCAGAGACCAAGGCAGGTTGGAGCACTGCATGTCCAGCCCACCCTGGAACAATTTGTGGCATTCCAATCCAAAAGGTCAATGCCCAAACAGCAGGCCAATAAAGTAACGCGACTGATTGGTCAGTTCATTGCTGTTGGAGGGGCATCCTTCTCTATGATCGAAGGGGAGCCTTTCAAACAATTGATGGCGGCTGTGGCTCCACAATATACAGTTCCGTCACGTTCCACTTTCAGCAGGAACATTGTCCCCTCATTGTATCGGTCCTGTGTTGCAGCAGTGAAAGAGGAGCTTTCCAAGGCTGCTGGTCAGTCTGTTCATTTCACTACAGATTTGTGGAGTGCACCTAGCGGCCAGCATGCCTTTCTTTCTTTGACAGCACACTGGTGGCAGCCCGGTGTGTCTAAGGAAGCTGCTGCAGCAGGCTACCGATCTTTCCTTCTCCATGCAGAAGTGATGGATGAAAAGCACACTTCCCAAAACATTCTGCATGCGATGAGGAAAATGTTTAGCCTTTGGGTGGGAGCAGAGGCGGGCACCAATGTTGAAGTTGGTTTTGTGGTAACTGACGGAGGTGCCAATATGGTGAAAGCGCTGCGAGATGGTCATATTGTTGGTGTGCGCTGTGCAGCCCACATCATCCATCTTGTAGTGAAGGCAGCAATGTCAGAAGGAACTAATGTGGCAGCAGTAGTTCTGTCCCGCTGCAGAAAGATCGCTGGGCACTTTCACCATAGTGTTAAGGCTAGCCAACTTTTGAGGGAAGAGCAAGAGAGGTCAGGTCTTCCCGTACACTGCCTACGTCAGGATGTCAGTACACGGTGGAACTCCACGTTAGACATGCTAGAGAGGATTTTGGAGCAGCAGAGGGCAATCCATAATCTTGCCTCAGAGCACAATATTGGGATTACCTCTCCATTGAATAGGGAGGATTGGACAGTGATCGCCCAGCTAGTGGCAGTCCTTAAACCATTCAGGGATGCCACAGAAAATTTAAGCTCAAACACTGCCAGTCTGGCCCAGGTAATCCCAGTGTTCTCCCATCTAGGCAGCAAGATGGATGTGTTCCTTGGAAACCGTGAGGCTGTTCAAGGTGGCACTCTACATCCTGACGTAGCAGCCATAGTCAGGAAGCTGAAGGATCTGCTAAAAGTACACCTTCGCAAGCGAATGGAAGAGAGTCCCGAAATGATGCTAGCGTGCCTTTGTGATCCAAGAATTAAGGGAAAGCTAGCTTTGAAATTCAATGTTCTCAGTAGCTACCGGGAGCAATTGGTCAACAAGGTGCGTGACTGGCAGCGTAAAATGGGAATGCTGTCCGAGGAGGGTGAGGTGCAGGAGGAGGAAGAGATGATGTGGTCTGCTACCCCTAGCAGCAGCATCAGCAGCAGTGCCACAAGCAGCACAACACAGCTGAGTGGAGCAGCTGCGTTTTGGGAAGAGGCACTTGGCAGTATAGTTGGACCATCTGACAGAGCTAGCAGCAGAAAGGAGAGTAGTGCTGCTGAAATGGTCAAACTTTACCTCTGTGAAGTTCCTTCTGCTCCTAATGTTGATCCTCTTAGCTACTGGGATGAAAAGAAGAGTGTGTGGCCTGCACTCTCATGGGTTGCGCAGCAGCTTCTATCATGTCCGCCAACCACTGTTCAAAGTGAGCGCGTGTTTTCTATGACTGGAAACATACTGAGTCCACAGCGCTCACGCATGGCACCTCATCTGATGGAGCAGATTGCCTTTCTTAAATTCAATCTGCCCAAATTGGGTTACCCAGCTCTTAGCTTGGAAAGTTAAACTTTTTCTCTCTAATGTTTAAGGTAGTTTCTCCCCCTGGTTGCACTTGCTGCGGTGTGGCAATGCCTGCTACCTCCGCTGGTGTAGCCAATTTACGCTAGGGCCTAGTGTCTGAGCTCTGTAAGTCCGCTCCCAAACGCCTAGGACTGACAGTCTTTGGATGCTTTGCCCTGGGGTGAAACAGGTGAGTGGGTCGTCAATTGCCCACTCATTCACCTTTTTCCGTTTCCAACGCTGCTGCTGGTGGTGGTGCCAGTATCTTTTGCCAGTTCGCTTCCTGGCTGAAATCATGCCTCAGATGTCCCTAATGGAAAGGGTAGTTTCTCCCCCCTGGTTGCACTTGCTGCGGTGTGGCAACGCCTGCTACCTCCGCCGGTGTAGCCAGCTTACGCTAGGGCCTTGTGTCTGAGTTCTGTAGGTCTGCTCCCAAACGCCAAGGACTGACAGTGCTTGGATGCTTTGCCCTGGGGTGAAACAGGTGAGCGGGTCGTCAATTGCCCACTCATTCGCCTTTCCCAATTCTGCTGCTGCTGGTGGTGGTGCCAGTGTCTCTCTTCAATGCCAGTTCGCTTCCTGGCTAGTGTCATGCCTCGAATGTCCCTGATGGTAAGGGTAGTTTCTCCCCCCTGGTTGCACTTGCTGCGGTGTGGCAACGCCTGCTACCTCCGCCGGTGTAGCCAGCTTACGCTAGGGCCTTGTGTCTGAGTTCTGTAGGTCTGCTCCCAAACGCCAAAGACTGACAGTGCTTGGATGCTTTGCCCTGGGGTGAAACAGGTGAGCGGGTCGTCAATTGCCCACTCATTCGCCTTTCCCAATTCTGCTGCTGCTGGTGGTGGTGCCAGTGTCTCTCTTCAATGCCAGTTCGCTTCCTGGCTAGTGTCATGCCTCGAATGTCCCTGATGGTAAGGGTAGTTTCTCCCCCCTGGTTGCACTTGCTGCGGTGTGGCAACGCCTGCTACCTCCGCCGGTGTAGCCAGCTTACGCTAGGGCCTTGTGTCTGAGTTCTGTAGGTCTGCTCCCAAACGCCAAGGACTGACAGTTTTTGGATGCTTTGCCCTGGGGTGAAACAGGTGAGCGGGTCGTCAATTGCCCACTCATTCGCCTTTTCCAATGCTGCTGCTGCTGGTGGTGGTGCCAGTGTCTCTCTTCAATGCCAGTTCGCTTCCTGGCTAGTGTCATGCCTTAAATGTCCCTAATGGAGAGGGTAGTTTCTCCCCCCTGGTTGCACTTGCTGCGGTGTGGCAACGCCTGCTACCTCCGCCAATGTAGCCAGCTTACGCTAGGGCCTTGTGTCTGAGTTCTGGAAGTCCGCTCCCAAACGCCAAGGACTGACAGTTTTTGGATGCTTTGCCCTGGGGTGAAACAGGTGAGCGGGTCGTCAATTGCCCACTCATTCGCCTTTTCCAATGCTGCTGCTGCTGCTGCTGGTGGTGGTGCCAGTGTCTCTTCTCTGCCAGTTCGCTTCCTGGCTAGTGTCATGCCTCAAATGTCCCTTATGGTAAGGGCAGTTTCTCCCCCCTGGTTGCACTTGCTGCGGTGTGGCAACGCCTGCTACCTCCGCCAATGTAGCCAGCTTACGCTAGGGCCTTGTGTCTGAGTTCTGGAAGTCCGCTCCCAAACGCCAAGGACTGACAGTCTTTGGATGCTTTGCCCTGGGGTGAAACAGGTGAGCGGGTCGTCAATTGCCCACTCATTTGCCTTTTCCAATGCTGCTGCTGCTGCTGCTGCTGCTGGTGGTGCCAGCATCTCTTCTCTGCCAGTTCGCTTCCTGGCTAGTGTCATGCCTTAAATGTCCCTTATGGTAAGGGCAGTTTCTCCCCCCTGGTTGCACTTGCTGCGGTGTGGCAACGCCTGCTACCTCCGCCAATGTAGCCAGCTTACGCTAGGGCCTTGTGTCTGAGTTCTGGAAGTCCGCTCCCAAACGCCAAGGACTGACAGTCTTTGGATGCTTTGCCCTGGGGTGAAACAGGTGAGCGGGTCGTCAATTGCCCACTCATTTGCCTTTTCCAATGCTGCTGCTGCTGCTGCTGCTGGTGGTGCCAGCATCTCTTCTCTGCCAGTTCGCTTCCTGGCTAGTGTCATGCCTTAAATGTCCCTTATGGTAAGGGCAGTTTCTCCCCCCTGGTTGCACTTGCTGCGGTGTGGCAACGCCTGCTACCTCCGCCAATGTAGCCAGCTTACGCTAGGGCCTTGTGTCTGAGCTCTGGAAGTCCGCTCCCAAACGCCAAGGACTGACAGTGTTTGGATGCTTTGCTCTGGGGTGAAACAGGTGAGTGGGTCGCCAATTGCCCACTCATTCGCCTTTCCCAATTCTGCTGCTGCTGCTGCTGGTGGTGGTGCCAGTGTCTCTTCTCTGCCAGTTTGCTTCCTGGCTAGTGTCATGAATCAAATGTCCCTAATGGTAAGGGCAGTTTCTCCCCCCTGGCTGCCTCTGTCTGCGGTGTGGCAACGCCTGCTACCTCCGCCGGAGTGGCCAGCTTACGCTAGGGCCTAGTGTCTGAGCTCTGGAAGTCTGCTGCCAAACGTCTAAGACTGACAGTGTTTGGGTGCTTTGCCCTGGGGTGAAACAGGTGAGTGGGTCGCCAATTGCCCACTCATTCGCCTTTTCAATGCTGCTGCTGGTGGTGGTGCCAGCATCTCTTCTCTGCCAGTTCGCTTCCTGGCTAGAGTCATGCCCAAAATGTCCCTAGTGGTAAGGGCAGTTTCTCCCCTCTGGCTGCGTCTGTTTGCGGTGTGGCAACGCCTGCTACCTCCGCCGGAGTGGCCAGCTTACGCTAGGGCCTTGTGTCTGAGCTCTGGAAGTCTGCTGCCAAACGTCTAAGACTGACAGTGTTTGGGTGCTTTGCCCTGGGGTGAAACAGGTGAGTGGGTCGCCAATTGCCCACTCATTCGCCTTTCCCAATTCTGCTGCTGCTGCTGGTGGTGGTGCCAGTGTCTCTTCGATGCCAGTTCGCTTCCTGGCTAGTGTCATGAATCAAATGTCCCTAGTGGTAAGGGCAGTTTCTCCCCTCTGGCTGCGTCTGTTTGCGGTGTGGCAACGCCTGCTACCTCCGCCGGAGTGGCCAGCTTACGCTAGGGCCTTGTGTCTGACCTCTGGAAGTCTGCTGCCAAACGTCTAAGACTGACAGTGTTTGGGTGCTTTGCCCTGGGGTGAAACAGGTGAGTGGGTCGCCAATTGCCCACTCATTCGCCTTTTCAATGCTGCTGCTGGTGGTGGTGCCAGCATCTCTTCTCTGCCAGTTCGCTTCCTGGCTAGAGTCATGCCCAAAATGTCCCTAATGGTAAGGGCAGTTTCTCCCCCCTGGCTGCCTCTGTCTGCGGTGTGGCAACGCCTGCTACCTCCGCCGGAGTGGCCAGCTTACGCTAGGGCCTTGTGTCTGAGCTCTGGAAGTCTGCTGCCAAACGTCTAAGACTGACAGTGTTTGGGTGCTTTGCCCTGGGGTGAAACAGGTGAGCGGGTCCCCAATTGCCCACTCATTTGCCTTTCCCATTTCCTTTTCCATTTCATTAATTTTCTTCTGATACACAACCAACCAAACATAACACACACAATAACACATATAACACATATAACACACAGTGACATCACACATAACACACATACACACACACTTACAATGCACAAAACACAAGGACCTTTTCCTTATTTGCCCTGGCCTTCACTCACTAATAGCATTACATTAACACTATAACTCACACTTCACCCTATAACATTTTTCCATCCACATACCTGCCAACAGACCCAACTTTTTCAGGGACAGTCCTGCTTTTTTCCAGTCCTGTCCCATCTAATTTAGCTAAACTAGGTATGCAAAATGCAAATACACATAGGTAGTTATAGCTCGGTAGGTAACGCTACTATAAACATTTAATAAATATAATCAAGTACTAAATAATAAATCTAACTTTAAAATACATTTAAATAAACCCCTATTTTTTTTTAAAAAAAAACATTAAAATTAAATTATTATTATTTAGACATAATCCATCTTTAACCAAACCAGTGCACTGCTACTAATCTTAACCATAACCGTACATTAACCCTAAGCTATTTTTTAGTTCTTGTCCAACATTTTTCCATCAGCATACCTGCCAACACACCCAAGATTTTGGTGGACAGTCCTGCTATTTTCCAGTCCTGTCCAATAAGTAAGTTGGGTTGTTGCAAAGTATGCCATTGTAAATAGGTAGCAAATGTTAGGCATGTAAAGTGGTCCAAAATCAATTTAAAAATGTAAAATATTCCCTATTCTTTTATTAAACATCTATGGACAGTACACCTCGGTATGTGTGTGCAACTCTATTGGTCGTTTCGGCAGGGGGCTCGCCTGCCATCAACGAATGAAGTGCATTCTGCAGTTCTGCAATTCACTCGTTGATGCCAGACCAGCCCCCTGCCGAAACGACCAATAGAGCTGCACACACGTACCTTCACGGCAGCTGCTGCTGCTGTGATGTGTTATTAACCCCGTATTAACCCCTGCTAGGCAACCAGGAGGAAAACGAAGATTAAACGAGCACGAAGAATGTCCGCGAATATTCGCCCGAAGAGAAGACAGGAACGGGCGAATATTCGCGGAATACGAAGATTTTTTTTCCCCCGAAGACGAGCACGAAGACGAACACGAAGAGCCCCCTGGTGCCCAAGTCTAGTTTTTACTCCACAAAACAGACACGGAGTATGAAATAAACCTTACTATAGAGAATTTTAAACAATAACTGAGCATAAAACCCAGCGCAGTATACAGTAATATAACCCCCAGCGCTGTATACAGAAATATAACCCCCAGCGCTGTATACAGTAATATAACCCCCAGCACTGTATACAGTAATATAACCCCCAGCGCTGTATACAGTAATATAACCCCCAGCGCTGTATACAGTAATATAACCCCCAGCGCTGTATACAGTAATATAACCCCCCAGTGCTGCATACAGTAATATAACCCCCAGCGCTGTATACAGTAATATAACCCCCAGCGCTGTATACAGTAATATAACCCCCAGCGCTGTATACTGTAATATAACTCCCCAGCGCTGTATACAGTAATATAACTCCCCAGCGCTGTATACAGTAATATAACCCCCCAGCGCTGTATACAGTAATATAACCCCCAGCGCTGTATATAGTAATATCACCCCAGCGCTGTATACAGTAATATAACCCACAGCGCTGTATACAGTAATATAACCCACAGCGCTGTATACAGTAATATAACTCCCCAGCGCTGTATACAGTAATATAACTCCCCAGCGCTGTATACAGTAATATAACCCCCCAGCGCTGTATACAGTAATATAACCCCCAGCGCTGTATATAGTAATATCACCCCAGCGCTGTATACAGTAATATAACCCACAGCGCTGTATACAGTAATATAACCCCCCAGCGCTGTATACAGTAATATAACCACCAGCGCTGTAAACAGTAATATAACCCCCCAGCGCTGTATACAGTAATATAACCCCCAGCGCTGTATACAGTAATATAACCCCCCAGCGCTGTATACAGTAATATAACCCCCAGTGCTGTATACAGTAATATAACCCCCAGCACTGCATACAGTAATATAACTCCCAGCGCTGTATACAGTAATATAACTCCCCAGCGCTGTATACAGTAATATAACCCCCAGCGCTGTATACAGTAATATAACCCCCAGCACCGTATATAGTAATATAACCCCCAGCGCTGTATACAGTAATATAACCTCCCAGCGCTGTATACAGTAATATAACCCCCAACGCTGTATACAGTAATATAACCCCCAGCACTGTATATAGTAATATAACCCCCCCAGCGCTGTATACAGTAATACAACCCCCAGCGCTGTATACAGTAATATAACCCCCAGCGCTGTATACAGTAATATAACCCCCCAGCACTGTATACAGTAATATAACCCCCAGCACTGTATACAGTAATATAACCCCCAGCGCTGTATACAATAATATAACCCCCCAGCGCTGTATACAGTAATATAACCTCCCAGCGCTGTATACAGTAATATAACCCCCCAGCGCTGTATACAGTAATATAACCTCCCCCAGCGCTGTATACAGTAATATAACCTCCCCCAGCGCTGTATAAAGTAATATAACGCCCCAGCACTGTATACAGTAATATAACCCCCAGCGCTGTATACAGTAATATAACCCCCCCATTCAGTAATGTGGGTCAGTTGGTGACAATAACCTGGTTTTATCTCATTTTGTCCCAATAAACTACCTTTATTTACAGACCTAGAGGCCGCCGTTGCTGACGCTTTATGGCGAGTACTAAGTCATGTTTTGCAAAGGGGTCAAATACTTATTTCACTGAGTAAAATCAATTTATAACTTATTTGAAATGTGATATTCTGGATTACTTTGTTGTTATTCCCTACCATTAAAATGATAGACTGATCGTGTATTTGTCAGCGGGTAAAAATCAGCCGGGGATCAAATAATTTTTTCCTTCACTGTAATTCCTTCCGGGAAATCCATCAGTAACCATCTTCCTAAACTTCCAAAGGTTTTACATTGAGTGAAGCATGGGGACAGCACCTTTAAACACACCTCTGCTCATATATTATATTATATTATATTATATATATATATATTATGGGAGGAAAAAAACACAAAACCGCACATCTCTACCGACGTCTTTTATTTACTTTGAGCTTCTTGAAGTTACAATCGACACACGGTTCAAGTAAATGGCAGGATATCGGGCAGTGTTTGTATTCGGGGGCCACTTCCCGGCCCACAGCTACATGCTAAAAGTACTTTTATAGAGCAAGGGTGTCCAACCTGCGGCCCTCCAGCTGCTGCAGCACTACATCTCTCAACAGCTGGAGGGCCGCAGGTTGGACACCCCGTTATAGAGGATCTCCGGCTCCCACGGGCATCGCCGAGGCTGAAGGGTCTCGCCTCGTATAACACGTTGTATATGGGTTATCCTCAACATACACATATATATAAAAATCTACTAAACACGGATCAGCCTCCGGCGGCGGGGGAGGGGATTCAAACCATAACAAGAACATCAAAACCGCGACAACATTTAAATTCCCTCTAAAGCCATAAGAGAAGTCTTTATTGTTAACATTTATCCCAATAACATTTTTTTTTACTAATTCCCATTTCTAAAGCCCCCCCCGTACAGAGGGGCATTGCCTCCGTCACAGCTTTTCATCATCGCCAATTAGTGTGATTGTTTTTTGAGATATTGGTTCAAACTTGGTAAAAAGTGGCTATTTTAGGTTACAGGAGCTGAGGTTTGTGGCAAAATGTGGCAGGACTAGCATATCGACCGACTGTCCTTATCTCCTCCGTCGGCACACTTACCGAACTTAAAAAACGGGGCAGTGATTTAATAAAAAGACAGGGAATTAACACGACAGCTTGCATGGTATGTATATATATACACCCTATATATATATATATACACATACATACATATACACACACACGTATATTATATGCATTTTGTGTACTGAACTAAAAACAGAAAAAGTGACAGATCCGTTAAAAGTGTTAGTGACGGCAAACAGTAAAGGGTTAACACATGAGGAGGATGATAAGAGTTATAGTCCGTGACTGACAGGTCAGTACCAATGGATACATTCGACACACATTACTTATATATATATATATAAAAGATGTGAATTATGATTTATCTTTTAAGCAAATGACATCACCCACATTGAAAGTTTCACTGGATCGGCAAACGATCGTCGCCCCCGAGATCTAATGCATCGTTTTCTATACATTACAGGACGTCTCGGACAGTATAGAGACACATTGTCTCCTTCGGCACGCGGGGAACATGTTAATACGGAGGTCCTGAATGTCGGGGAGTCTCGTTTTGCCCTCGTCGTTGCTGCCATGACGTTTGTGCGGTGCCAGCCTGCGCGATCTATAAGGTTGCCAGCCTGCGCGATCTATATGGGATACTCCATCTACATTTCTGCATCATTAGAGTATAAGCTCAGGCCTGGATCCGCAGGAAGGCAGACTAGCCATGGGGGTGAGCACGGCCCAGACTAGCAATGGGGCACATGGGGGAGATGCCCGGTGGGCCAGTAGGGCCGCTTTACTGCGGAACAAGCGGCGGATCGGGTCCTGCAGTGGGTGGCCACATGCTGCGTGAATATGATAAAGGAAAGTGCCTAGTCCTCCCCGGTCTGGCCCTGGGCTTAGCAAGTCACTGTTTTTGGTCTGCTAGGGCAGGCGATGAGGCAGCCCATTCTTGCGCATGCCGATTGTTAATAAATCTTGCCCATTTCTAAGCATCCCGCCGAGTTTCAATCCGGCATAAAAGTCCAGTTAAATGATATTTAAAGATGTATTATTTATGCCTATGGGTACCGGGAATGGAATGATGTACGATAAGATCCTGCCATGCTATAATTCTATACTGCGATTCTAGGTACATATAGAAGCCCCTGGGATTAATTAGGATATATTACAAAACGTAACGATTATCATACAGATCCTGCCCATCGCCAAGCCGGCATGCAACGAAGTACGAGCCAAAGCACGATGGGTTAACAGCTCCCGATAATCATCATTCACGGTGTCAAAGGCCTTAGGACCAGGCGTTCTGAGGATGGTCGAGGTCTGTGTGGTCTAAACAAATTTTAGGAGATATGTTTTTAGGGTCAAATCCCCCTCCCCCCGGTCAGCTGGCTACTACTCCATTCAGATGGCTAAATGCCACCCACGGCATGACCGATAATATGTATGGCTGTCGGAATTAGTATCCACTGCCTAAAATCCTAAAAACCCCAAATTTCCTACCATTAAATTTAATAGATTTAAAAAAACAAACAAATAAAAAAAAAAAAAAGAAAGAAATGTTTTCACCAACATTGGTTGCCCTACAAAACACATACTTAGAATTTTATTGCCTGAGTGGTTTCAAAATATCCCCCAAAATATAAATTTCCAGTCTACATTCAAAAACTGCATTTCATAAAAATTCTGATAATTAACTCTGTAACGGTGGGCTCTGATATCTTTCTGATTTTAATTCTATTCTAACCAAAATAAGTGTTTTTTTATTGTAAACAAATAATTGATTAATATATATATAGATATATTTATAGATCATCTTTTTTTTGTTAAAATTTTGGAATTCCTAGCTGAAGGAATTCTGGTTAAAAAGGAAGAAACCATTAACATTGGCTCTTAAAAATAACTGATTGATGGGGGGGGATGGGCTACATCGAGAAGATGCCCCCCTAGCGGAATAACGTTACATATTAATCGGCATCTATTGGGATTATGAATGGCGACGGGGCCGATACTATCCTAAGTGGCAGTGCCCGTCATTCTCCATATTTTGGGCTTGTGAGCGTGACATCAGACTTGCCGACTTTTTTTTTTTTGTATGTCATATGTATGGCTCATTTATGGGGACCCCCAGTCTACGGGAGAACGCCAGCCCTGCCCTCTGTCGAAACGGTCTTCTGCTGGTGAATGAGTTACCGACACAAGCCCAAAATAAAAATGGACAACAACCCCCGCGGGGCTGTATAAAAACGTCCTGCCCTCTTATTACTGGAGTCTTCCTTCAATGACCCTTCCGTAGGTCTTTGTTATGAAGACCATGGTGGACACCAACACGATGAAGGGGGTTGGCTGGAGCGGCGAGGGTCTCAGTTGACGCTGTCCTCGTCGCTGCCCTCGCCCCGGTCGTCTTTGGTTTCCGTCACGCAGCTCTCGTCGATGTTCTCCAGCGAGTCGGCGTGCTGGACGGACACCTCCGACAGGCTGATGGTGGGGAGGGTGCTCTGCTCGGGGAACAGCCACGGCTTGTGTTGGGGATTGTGCTTCTTCTTCCACTCGGGATACTTCACGCAGGCTTTATACATCTTCTTCATGGCCTGTAGACCGGCGGAGAGAGAAAAGGATTTGGGTTTTTAGGGAAGTAGAAGATATAATGGGGCCGACCCAATGACCCCCTCGCGTTTCCCGGTTATAGCAGAGAGAAAAAGAGCAAACGCAATATTGATACAAAGTACGGTATTTGGCGATTCGGTTCCCACGGCACACAGTGAAGTAACGTGAGCTAATCTGAGCTAATCGTTCCAAGTACACGCAGAACAATGCAATCAATTCAGCAAACAGGTTCCACTACAGCTAAATGAGCCATAAATGTGTGTCCAGATCACCTTGATACGAACTGAAACAACAAATTATATAACAATATATATATATATATATATACACACACACACACACATATACTAACAATAATGATTAATACATTTCAAACTGCAAGAAAGGGCTGAAGCTCGAGGCGTCACACTAGAATTCCATTAATCGCCATTGTAAGAAATGAAGGGTGCCTTTAAAATGTGATATTACATTTATTGCATAATGTTTTGAGGACGATTTGGGTTTCTATAAGGTGAGATATCTGGTTTTACAATGTAAGGTAATTTGCATAGTAATGCATTACAAAGGGTTTGGAACAAAGGCTCCAGCAGAGGTGGGATACCCCACAGGGGGTCAGACAACTGAAGCCGATGTATATTAACATAACTGTGTGCATGTTTGCATAGACTACCTGTCTCCTCCATAATTGGGTCATACAGGAAATCTCTGGAAAGAGGGGTTGGGTGAACCACTTTCTGGGAGGTACAAGGAATTCTGGGATGACTAGTTAGGGGTTGCAATAGAAAGAAGAGTCTGAGTGAGAGAGAAAGCAGAGTCGGAGAGAGAAGAGTAAGATAGAAAGAAGGGAGAAAGAGGAGTCTGAGAAAGGAGAGCGCAGTGAACAGAAGTGTCCTGGGTCAGAAGACTCAGAACGAAGCTGCGCAAGATGGCGTTCGGGAGAAGCCTGTGAGCTGAGAGAGGTTTCCCAAGAATGTGCTTAAGTATCCCTTTTTGTTTTGTATTATTATCAAATGTTTTCTGTATGTTATATGTTTTATAACCTGTAACAGTAGCCTAGTTCAATATCAATATACATTTTTCTATACGCTTGTATTTGTGCTTTATTCGTCACACATTCCCTAAAAGAATATCCCTGTAAGAGGGTCATAATTTCTTACACCATCATCGGTGAAGCCGTCGGCTACCTAACAAAGTTACATTGTAGCAAGTTGTGCAATAAAAATGGTTTGATTTGGTTATTTCACATGATACATTTTTAGCAAGTTGCTAATTTTATATATATATATATATATATATATAACCCTTGCAATGCTGGCAGCTTTTTAATTTGAGGATTATGATATTAAGTTAATGCCCCCTTTTTAGTTACTTATTCAAATGCCCTTACTTTTAGTTATTAATGTGTTATTAATAATTATTAAATAATAATGAATGTATACACATGTGTACTATATAGCTATACTATTCTGAATTGCATAGGAATGCTGGCACATATTACATTTCATATGGAGACATAAACATCCGTGTTAACGTGTTTTCACACTCCTCTATGCGTGTGCTTGGCATTTTACCTTTAATATCAATGACATATGTATATGTATATGACAGCTAAGAGGCCATTTTTAATTTTCATGGTGTCCCTCCTTGCAAATACATTGGGGGATTTTACAGAATCCCCCCCACGCACTTGCCCCTTTTCCCTCCCCAGCCATGGGCCGGACACATCTCTCTGCGCATGATATTCTTACCCCAGTCGGCTCCACCGAAGGTTCTGCGAACATTGGGGGTGAACGAAGACCCCCGTTGTGCATGCGTGTAAAGCGCTCCTATTCATTTCAATGGGGCCACTTTCCTGCCACTGGGGAGGCCAGCTGCAGCTTCTACTTAAAGAATGCATATTAAAGTATTCATAAAGTACTTTAATAAGCATTGTTCTCTAGCGGCGCTGTCAGGGAACCGTCTCTGCGTGTTTTCGTTATAAAAATAAACGAGGCGCGTTTTTAAATGTCGAGAAAAGCTCTGCCAGCCTTCTCCGGGCAATCGCAGCCATCGTCACAACAGCCTTGAATTAGAATATTCAAGAAGGAACAAAGCAGCTTCTGTTTGTTGATGGATCTATTAAAGAAAAAGAAACACATGCGCGGTTTATTTACCCGCCGGGAGCGCACATGTCTCTGGAATAACGATTTAACCCGCGGGTGCCCAGACAAGCCAGCCTCCGAATGCAACATAGTGGGCGGGTTCAGCCTCTGGCGCGTAACTAGTTAAAAAAAAAGTACTGAGACAGAATGCCGTGAAGCTATTTACAGAGAACGAGCTGGCAATCTGGTGAGACGGGAACATACAGCGCCATGGCATCTGCTGGCGCTATATAAATATAAAGTATTTATTTCTTATACAGTTGACGTAATTGAGGTTTGTCTGATTTACTCAAAAATGTTGTGTATATATATATATATAATATAATATATAAATATAACATTCTTCTTACACGTTCTAGAATTCAGACCACATTCTCATATTCATTTTTTTCCTATTCTTGTAAAATACGCAGTTTATTATTTTTATTGTACTTACTTTTGGGGCCAAAAACTGCGAGGATTTGTTCACCACCCATTTGGGTAAAGAACCTTAAAATAAGAAGAAGGATCTGTTTGAATACATCATAGACATCCTTCCTTATATGGATTCTGACATTATGACATCACCGCTTACATTCCGGACATAACGAATAACCGCAGGCATCCGATAGAAATGTACGTCTTATTATATGCCGTGAAAATACATGAAGTTGAGTCGGTGGCGGTTTGGTTTTATAAATGAATGACCGTTCCATAATCAACTGCCCAAAATTCATGAACCGCCATGTTAGTGAAACCAAATTTTGGCCTCATTCACGAGTGGATTTGTGTGGATTTGTGGTTATAGTAACTGTTATTAGTCTAGAATTAAATTATAACGTTTTATTTAATGGAGGGAGCAGTAGATAGGTGGAACAGCCTCCCAGTAGAAGTGGTAGGCCACTCCTTGAGGCATTCCTACGATATCTCAGTTTAATTATAGATATAACGTTTGTATTCCTGTCATTTATTTATTGCTTTAATGGGAAACGGCAGGTAAAATCAAACTTCTTCTGAGATGATTCCCACCACAGAGCTGATCTATAGCTCATTGTTACCCAGAAGCCCCCCGTATCCATCCATGTATAATAACATTTATATCTCACCTCTCGGGTCCACCTGTGCCAGGTAGATGAGGCTGCAGCATTTTGCCCCTTCACTCTGGATGAGGTACCCCGTTTGGATGGAGACCGCTCTCACCAGATCTTTCCTGGGGGGGTATTTCTAGAAATGCGGGGACAGAGGGGTTAATAATCACTTCCATTTAATGTTATCCAAGCCATCCAGAGATGACACCACAGAGGATACGAGCTTCACGTAGAATCGGGAAAATTAAAAAAGGGGTGACATCAAATTACCAAATTATGACATCATCGATGAACCTTTTTTTACAGTTCCTATAAGATGATATGGGGATGGGTTAAGTATAGAGACCAGTTGGAGTGCAAAACTGTAAAAGTAGAATCAACAGGATGAAGACTGGTTCGTTGCTACGGTAACCGCACCCACTTTTCACTTTCCACCATATTTCTTATTTCCACAAAATGATTGGGGCTTAAAATCATCGAAACCATTTATGCCACGCTGGCAGTAAGACAGCGATACGTTTATCTGCGATTCAAGCTCTGTTACGCCTCCAAAGCCAGACTAAATGTGAAATAGCAAACGAGGAAAGGCGCGTCATCAGAGATGGTGGGGATTTTGCTTCACAGGGATGGTGGTAGATACGTGGAACAGCCTCCTAGCAGAGGTGGTAGAGACTTATACAGCGAGGGAAATGAAAACAGGCATGGGATCGGCATACGCCTCCTTAATCTAAGGCGAGACCGACGACTGCTTACGGTTCCTTACACTAGGATGGGCCAGATGGTTCTTATCTGCCGGCAAATGAAAGGAGAAAAAGGGGTAGAAAAGAGCCGGAGAAATGAGAAAGCGAGCTAGCTTTGATGGCGGACGGAGCACGCATGATATCAGTACATGCAAATAAGATAAGACGTGTTTGTTAGGGAACATGCCATTCAGTGCGGGGTTTGCACATCTGCGCCGCTCTCCTGGACTTGTCTCTGTTGACAGACAGCGTGATATATTTCTATATTTACTTTGCATTTAAAGGGACAGATTGCGCTCTGACGAGAGATAAATCATAAAGGGCGTGCGAGTCATCTGCTGGCGGAGAGATAACCACCCCATCCCAGCACGAGCGAGATGATTCCATTATATCAACCGGAAGCCAAGTGATTAATACCACCGTCAGCTAAAGTGAAGACCCAAATCCTGCGTAAATAGGCCAAGCTTTGAGCGATCGCTTTGAAAGAAACTCTTTAGAACTCTAACCATCTGAGATCGGAACTTCTCAACACTTCGACAACGAAGATCTAGGGCTGAGGTCTCTACAGTTCTTGATGGGACTTTAGTCTTCCTCCTCTGACTTTCCATGACTGGGTTAAAAAATAAAGAGCTATGGACAACAACTTGGCCCAGATCGGCAGTGCTGACCCCAACATGGTCCATACTCCAGATCCTAAGACACTCACGTTCCATAGAAACCTACACTCACTAGAGGCCCCAATCTTGAGTTCTCTCAAAGAAGAACCTTCACTGTCCAGACAGTAACTCTACTGGGACACCCAAACTGGTATGTGTTGGGACAGCCAGTCACCACCGGCTTGGCTTAAAGACCAACTATGTTCAAAGCTTGTGTTCGGCACATTCCCCAGATACCACCGGGACCTTTGTTCCCATGATGCTTTACTCACCGCGTGTTTAACAGAATAGTTCATGATGATGTAATCATTTCCCATTGGCAGCCACGAGCGCAGAGTGATGACGTCGCGGTTCTTCAAGGGCTTAGGGCACTTCCCTGTTGGAGAGACAAAGCGGTAGAAAGTCATCAAGGGCATTTCGTTCCAGCTCTCTACTCAGAGACTGCCTGGGCCGACAGTCACATGTGAGACACTCTTTAAAACACCCTGAAGACCCTTTCAGATCTCATCAGACCCCACTGGAGAGTTAAAACTGGGGGAAAAAACGTGATTTTATTCAAAATGTCTTCAGGATTTACCCCATCAATTGTTAAATGATTACTAAATCCCCTTTCTATAGGCTGTGTTAATTTTTTAATGGGTCGGATGTTCTAGAGAACTTTTTAAAGTATCGGACCGATGGCGTCAAAGGAATTCTTAAAGAGTAACCCGTTTATAATTGTTCACATTTACGAAGTTATTTAAGTATTATTATTAGTTATTATTATGATCCAATAGTATTCTCGTTTTCACTTACATGCATAGTATCCAATATCCGCATTGACCGTCAGCTTCCCGATATCAAAGGTCTCGATGACGTTACTGTCCCACTTCCTGCGATACTCTATATCATGGAGAACGTCATAAAGGACTTCAGCCGGTATATCCTTACACTCCATCCTGCACTACAGAGACAGCACAGGGAGAGATGGTAAGCGACAGCAGACCCGGGGTCCAGCAGCTCAACACAATCATTCTGGTAAGCACAGATCGCCATGATTCTAAAATCACAGCACAGTGATTCCGCCATCAGATCACTGATTCTAAAATCACAGCACAGTGATTCCACTATCAGATCACTGATTCTAAAATCACAGCACAGTGATTCCTCCATCAGATCACTGATTCTAAAACCATAGCACAGTGATTCCACTATCAGATCACCGATTCTAAAATCACAGCACAGTGATTCGGCCATCAGATCACCGATTCTAAAATCACAGCACAGTGATTCCTCCATCAGATCACTGATTCTAAAACCATAGCACAGTGATTCCACTATCAGATCACTGATTCTAAAATCACAGCACAGTGATTCCTCCATCAGATCAATGATTCTAAAACCATAGCACAGTGATTCCACTATCAGATCACCGATTCTAAAATCACAGCACAGTGATTCGGCCATCAGATCACCGATTCTAAAATCACAGCACAGAGATTCCACTATCAGATCACCATGATTCTAAAACCACAGCACAGTGATTCCACTATCAGATCACCGATTCTAAAATTAAAGCACAGTGAATTCACTATTAGATCACCAGGATTCCAAAATGACAGCACAGAGATTCCGCCATCAGATCACCATGATTGTAAAATCACAGCACAGAGATTCCACTACTAGATCACCGATTCTAAAGTTAAAGCACAGTTGATTCGACGGTCTGATCGCCATGATTTTAAAATCACAACACAGTGATTCTGCCATCAGATCACCATGATTGTAAAGTTACAGCACAGTGATTCCACTACAAGATCACCAATTCTAAAATTGATTCATGCTGATACAAGCAGTTCACTGTGATTCTAAAATAACAATGCAGTGATTCCACTATAAGATCACCGTGATTCTAGAACCACAGCACAGAGATTCCACTATCAGATCACCGATTCTAGAACCACAGCACAGAGATTCCACTACCAGATCACAGATCCTGAAATGACTTCATGTTGATCCCGGAATCATTTCTTTTGTTCAGTCCATTCCAATACCACCTTACAATCCTTCCAATATCCAGCAGTCAAAATATCGCAATATCATTTTTTTCTCAGTTATTTGAACATTGAGCGTTTCCTCGGCATTACAATTCTACACGTTAGAAATAGAATATCTGGGACTCGTGTATATGAATAAAAAGAACACATTAACTTTAAAAGAAATCAAAAAAAATGTTAATAGTGCATTTTCTACCAAACTTCCAGTAAATCATGTGATTAAAGTGAGCGGATTCTTTCTAAAATGGGCTCATTCAGCAATGTTTTTTTGCCAAAGGGGCCAAATGATCCCAAAATGATAAGTAGGGGGCCACCTACATGTTATATTGCTTAAAGCGATGGCGTAGCACGTTGGGTATACATCGATTTCTTTACTGTCTCATTAATCATACAGACGAGGAATGAAAAAAAAGAGGCAACAAAGCTCAAAAGGCTGAACTATCAGAAATCATCCAAATGAAGATGCCGGTCCGGAAGAGAGATCGGGGTCCACCGGTGACCTCAATGTGTCATAAAAAGAACGATGGGGAAAATTCAAAAGGGCTGACTTTTCGCAGGTGCCGATGCCATCCGGACTCCTCTCGACGGGGTGCAGATTACTGCGAGGAGGGCAGTCGCAGCGGGGCAGCTTAAAATGTCACTTCCAAATGTCACAGAGCTCGCGATCACGACGTGCTGACAAAATATCAAAGGAATAAGGAAGCCGACGCGCTTCACCGGAAAGGTCCCAAACTAGGAGGTTTAAAGGGTTAAACGCAATGTTGGAAAGCGCCTGCTCATTGAGATGGTGAAGTGGAGTGCCTTCCCAGAAGAGGTGGTAGAGGTTAGATTAGATCTAAGCGTGCTTTTAATAGACATGAGGCTATTTTATATAATGACGTAAATTAAAGTGTTAAATAAAGTCAGGGAACTACGAGCCTGCAAGTCTGACACCTGCAGCTTCCTCTTGTAAGAAAGATATCTAGATGTCTATCACCAAGTTATTATATTTTTTCATTTGGTTAACTGCGTGTGAATAGTTAAATATTCTCCCCTCATTCCTCCCCTGATGCCCCTCTTTTCTAGGCGCTCGGGATGTTTGCTGGGTATGAGGGTATCGCAGGGCTCTACGGCCCTAAAATCCATAATAACGGGTGCTGGACGGCGCGGAACATGACATGTAGAGAAGATGGTTGTCTTGTATATTATTGATGTTGTGAAGCTCGGAGGAAGCTTGCCGTCCAGCGGCTGTGTCTGCAGACACGTCACCAAGCTGACGAAACGCGCAGAGGACATCATACGTGTGCGTGCGCGTGGCAGAACATAGCCTCCTCCTAGACGTCCAACAGGCGTGAGCAACGCTAGTCCAGGATCCACCAACAACCCCCCCCTTCCAAAATGAACACCATTCTCTAATATGATCTTCCATGTATTCGGGGGAAGGGTCCCGTTTCAGTGTAGCTGCCCCTTTTGCCCATTATCGGCCCCAGGGGCCGCAGAGGCAGAAGAGGATAATGAATCTATAGGATTAACCCTTACTCCTTGGTACATATGTACAAAAAGGACACGGCCGAATTGGGAAGGCAGAGTCTTTAAGGCTGTGAAAAAAAAAACCCATAACCATCCACATTTATACATTTGTCGGGAACACTTAATAGTCATGTGACACAAGAGTGTCATTACCCGATGGCAACCGAAGCCCCCAAAATATCTACGCAGGGGCCGTCGGAATATAGCAGACTTATTAGAGAGAAGACGCAGACGTACATGGAGGACTAATTACTCTAACGAGCTCGCTGAACGCTCGCAGCCGAGGCGCTTTATTTATTCCGTACTCCCAACGCGTTTCAGGTTAGAAGTAAACATGTTGTTTTTAGCAGAGGGTGTCTTTAGATTACGCTATCAATGAATGAAGTGGTATAGAGGCAGAATGTTCTGTCACACGCACAATGTGTGGCCTCCTCAAAGCGCTGCCGTATTTGTTTTATCGGCCTCTACCACTTCTGCTGGGAGGCTGTTCCACTTATCTACCCTCAGTGCACAAAGCTTACAATCTAACGATGCCACGTGAATTTAATGTGTTGGTCGCATTTACACACTTCACGCGTCGCTGTGGCCGGCAGCTATATCCACTTGTATGCTTCCTTTGTAAACGCAGCGCAAGATTATATTCGGTTTAAAAACCAGGATTACACGACATAAAGCGATTATTACGGCAGCGTCACGGTGATAGCCTCGGGATTACCCTGCATCGTGGAGTCGTATTAAATGATGCAGATCCAGGGAAAGCCAAGTCATGGCATCCAGGAGGAAAACATATTAACTCTACAAAACCCAGATGTACAAAGACATCTGTATCCAGGGCGTCCATGGTCCAAGACCACACGCCGGCCATCTGATAACTCCTTTACTTCATCCCTATTACACTAGCTTCACATCTGCACCCAGACAATATGCGAGGGCATATATATATAAATATCAAATATATAATATAAATATATATATTAAATATAAATATATATACATATTAAATATATAATATAAATATATATTAAATATATAATATATTACACATATATATTGTATATGTAATATGTTGTATATGTTTTATATATATATATATTACATATATAATATATATTAAATATATATAATTATAGATAGATATTTTGCATGACGCGAAGCAGATGGCAGTGACATTAAACAGGACGCCCACCATTCCGGAGTCACCCGCCTTTATCCTGCCAGCTGAAGAAGAGAAACGGCCGACGGACGGTGCCAATCCCCCCCCCCCCCCGCTGTGCCAGCGCCGGGGTGACTCAGACTAGAGACACAGAATGTTTACGGCAGGCTGGCACCATACGGGGGGTCCGCCATCGGCAGGAACCTTCTCTATAAGGGGCTATTAGGGAACGGATAGAAGATCTTTCAGCGCTGGATGATTCGGACGATACATTGTGTTTAGCACTTAAAGAGTTAAACGGAAGCATTACTATTGAAGTAAAGGGATGTATTGATCGGTTATCTGCTGGAGCCTGGGGATTTTCACGTAAACCTATTCACGTTTTAGCGTGTATTACGGCCAGAGGTAGTTTTTATGTCACCGTCGGATTTAAAGCTCCCAGGGCCGTACCCAAAAATCAGGAGTGTCCCGCAAGATCCGGGACTGTTGGGCGGTACGATTCAGTTATCCGTCTGTCGGTATCTGTGTAAATCTACCTGAGCTTGGCTGCAATCCTGACATCAGAACTAAAGCTGGCCGGGGGATTAAATTGGAGGAAAAAAACAAAACCTAAAAAAAAAGCTCTGCCGGCGGCAGCGAACTGCCCTGAGAACGTAATCTCTTTTATCTCTGCCTTCCGTCTGCTCTGTCTTCCCAAATCATCTATTATTTACGTATAATGTATATTTGTACGCAGGGTGGGGGCGGGGAACTTCCCTATCCTGACGCTCCGTCTTACTGAAAGTAAACATTTAACCCTTAAATAGCCTAAAAAGGCTTTTTTTTTTTTTTTTCTCTTTCGTTCCAGATGCCCCGTTAAAGTACAAAGGAGGGGTAATAAAACATATTAACTCAAACGAAAGACTTTCAGACGCCACAGAGCCGACGCACATGCGCGAAAAACATCATAGAGAGAATGAAACGCATATGGTGGTTGGAGCGCCCCGTTAACTGTATAGATTTTACTTATTTACTGAATATAAGGTTTCTTTAACAATCTATATGTTATTAATGATGTATTTATAGTGTATCTGCAGGCGGTACTCGTATGTATACGGTGGTATACAGGGTTTACACCGACGACGTGTGTACGTGTCCAGAGATCGCAGATGCGCCGGTTGCTAGGCAGGAAAGATGCTGCTGTTGCTAGGTAACAGGAATGCTGAGTGCTCCTCTCCGCATCCTCATGCACAGTCTCCTGCCTGCGCATGGTTAACGCTCGCTGTGCTGCCTGCTAAAGGACTGGAGCATTAAAAACACGCTGAAAGATACTCAGAGTGGGGAGAGAGAGTGAGTGAGAGGAGTGGTAGATATGTAGCTTCCCAGCAGAAGTGGTAGAGGCTAATACAGCGAGGGATAGGCATAAGACGAGACCAACGACTGATTAAGGTCCGAGTCTTTACAGCAGGAGGAACGGGCAGAATAGAGACGTCCAATCAAAATACAAAACAATGACCTCTTTACTGCCACCCTTTGGGCTGAGAGGGCATTGCAGGGAGAATCAAGGGGTTACCGTGGCCCTCTTGGAGATGTGTCACCTGGATCACCCTATACAAAGAGGGTGACTCAGTGTGATGGGAGTTAGACAGGAGACAATTTATCTGCTGAGCCCAAACTCTCCATCACATCCGCAGCCATCGATGTCCTTGATGTCACCATCTGTCACGTGACCCCACGTGACGCGCGTGTACGTTATTCACTATTCCCACATCCTCCTGCCCCACTCAACCTTGAGCAAACACTGACGGGTGCAGGCGCCGGTTAACCCATTCAGTGTCTGCCAACACAGTCTGTACTTTTCCCAAGGTCAGAACACAAAGCGTCTATATTTAGCACGTTCCCTTAGTTATTTTGGCAATGGGGAGGAAAAAAAAAACCTTGAAGGGACGTCATAAGAGGACGTACCTTCCTATCATAGATTACGAGCATCCCTGGGATATTTTTAATAAGAGATGCCCCTGAGATGTTGCAAATACATTAACCCTTTAACTGCCCGGCACATACGTTATATGGTATTTTATCCAGTAATGGCAACAACTAAATGGTTGTAATATCTGTCCTGGTCACCTGTATTAAAGCAGGGATTTTCACCTGTAATGTTCAGGCATTTGGTAAATCAGAGCTAGAGTATGAAGAGGACAGCTCCAGAATGTACGATTGGGGTAAAAAAAACACCAAAACAGGGACTGTCCCTCCTAAACAGGGACTCTTGGCAGGTATGCAGTTATTCCTCCCCCTGTGCACATCCATTATTAAAGAAGCTGGTTTCCCTGCTCGGTTTCTTGGCCAGGAGTGAAGCTATGCATGGAATACATGATGCCGTCAGGGAGGGGATAGTGTGCGGGTGAGTGTGTGTGTGGGATAGTGTGAGTGTGCGGGATAGTGTGAGTGTGAGTGTGTGCATGTCACACGGGGACAGATGGTCAGCGGGACGCGGCGCGAGTGTCATTGGAAACGGCCCTGTGACTCCAGGGGCCACTAATTGCCTTCCGAGAGGAATGTCAGCTGGGATTAGAGGTTTCTGCGAAACGTTGGGCTGCCGCTCGCTGGAATTTTATTAACTACAGGGTGGGTGTCGTGTCCGACGCGATGCGGTACATGCCATGAGTCCCTCCATCCGGCTTTTCTTCCAGCGTCCTACCCCCCCCCCCGAAAGTATCAATAATGTGCAGTGGCGTATTTACTATCCAATCAGTGATGAGAATTATTAGACACTGAAGGAGGAGGGAAGCTGCAGCCTTGTAGCTTCTGCCAAAGGGTAAAATATCTTATTTTCCCCAATTTTTCAAATACTCGCAAAGCCCTTCATGCTTTTATGGGGAGGCTGTCGGGGGCGTTATACTGTACAGATTGGGGGGCTCTTGAAATAACCCCAGATACGTTCGGCATCGCGTAGCGAGAAGTAAAAGAAAGTTCTCTGTCATTTTACTTTTTTCTTTAATGCTCCCCGTTTTAAAAAAACCGCGTTTAAAAAGTTTATGGAAATACTGCAGTTGCCTAGCAATAGAGTCCTGTAAGTCCCTCCCCTATGTATTACATCACAGCAGTCTGTCTGTCTACAGTCACGCCTACCCGCCATTCTATGCTCACGCGTGTGAAGCTTCACAGATCCACATGCACACAGTGATGGCCAGCGAGTGCGAGTGAGTGAGGGGTTCCGTGTGATAGGTGTGATGAGAGTGATTAGAAACGTTTATAGAGATCACGGATGGGGGGGGTGTCTAAGATGGGCAGGCTGAACTGTGAAGACGTAATTATAACAAAGGAATACGCTTATTTAGGATGAATTCCATAAAAATATTCTAAAGATCTAGGAATGTTGGGGGGGGGGGGATTACGGATAATAAAAACGTGATGTGATTGGTAAGGGTTGTTTTCAGTTCAGCCAAAAGTGAATGACACCTTTAAGGTCTGTTGCCCTGCGTGAGTCACCGGGGGCAGACGGCTCATCTCCGAGTGCGCTGTGATTGGCTGCCCCCCCCATACACTCGGCTCTATAACCACAGGATAATTGAATCCCATCATGTCAGATTAAGGACAGTGGGGTTTTTTCCTTCCCAGCCAGGCTTTCTGCTCCGGTTCATCTCAAATTACAAAAAGGATCTCTTCGCTGTTATCCTTAACCTTTTCAGCGCCAAGACTGTCTCCAGCACAGGTGCAGATAAGCCGATCATTGGAAATCTCCTATTCAACTACTGGGAGAGTATAAATGATTCTCTTTGTAGCAGGAATATCAAAGTAGGAATAATTGTCATTAATTTAAGCGGGAGAACACTAATATAGAAACATAGAAGCTGCTGGCAGATCGGCCCCATCCGGCCCCCGCCTAGTCGCCTGTTTTTCCTGCTGTAAAGACTCGAACCTTCATCAGTCGTTGGTCTTCTTGTCTTAGAAAGCATATAGCTCCTGAATCTAAGTACTTTAGGAGGGAAAAAAAAGGAGTAGCTGCAACGTTGCACCGCCGTAAGGCAGCCGACATTGTCAGGAAAGGGATTCCATTCAACTCAACAGGAGAATTTTCTGCCATTTCCCCTAAACCCACCCTGGAGCTGCCTGGCGTTCGCATGGAGGATCGCGCGAAAGTTTAAAGGGACAGTAAAGTGCACATGATGGCCGAAGCGTCCCTTTAACTGGCAGCAGATAAAACCCACATCCGTGTTTCTACTTCCTGTATCACGGAGAGCTTCCTGTACAGACCCCCGGCAGTATCAAGACATGATACTTCTGTAGCGTCTCCGAGGTCCCGGCAGTCTCTGCTGACCCAGAGCCACGATTACCGTCAGAAAGGACAAAAAATAAACTCTTCCCTTTCTTGTAATCGTACGAATAATATTGAGAAGAAAGATAGGTTTTAGCCTTAAATCTCGGAGCTCCGCAGCTTTTATGGCACTGGAGTCGCACACCCCATAACCTGGGAACCTTCTGGCCCCGGCTACTCCGAGCCCACCCATGCGGGTAGGAGGTCCCCGCTGGTGTCGCGGGGAACACGCAATTGGTGGAGAGAAAGTGGGCGGGGAGTGGGACAACACGGAGATTCCCCGTAGCGACCCAGAGACCCAGCTCTTCACCCAGAGTCGCCGGGGCAAAACGCGGAGAAATGCCCATTTCTTAGAAGTGTGGTTTTTTTACTCTTAAGATCAGAGGGTGCGTCGAACTTCAAGAAGGGCGGTCTAACCTTTATTTAGACAATGACGGGTATTATATTCAGCGGCCGAGGTGTGGGGAGGGGGGGGTCGATCCCTGTCTACAGAAACTCAAACTTTCCTCTGTTTGCTTTTGACCTGCTGGGATCAGTAAATGTTCTCTCTCTCTAGACGGACAGAGATTGCAACATAAAGCTTTGGTGAAAACCGGCAGAACGATCCGGCAGAACGACCTCTGTATCCACTTATAAAATATTTACTGACCAAGACGCTTCTTATTACCCAACGCTTCCTGCACTCCACTTTCTATCGATACGTCAAGCTGAACAGACCTTCACATCGTTCCTGGGGGGGTAAAAAAAATTCTTTACACATCACAATTCTGCTGATACTTCTTTGGGCCTCGTCTTTCTGTCTCACGTGGTTTGGTGGGTCTTCTATATAAATTAAAAAAAAGTGATTTTGGTGCAAAGCTTAACAAGTGGTCTCATCGCCATGGCAACCAAGATCACATCACTGTTCTATCCAACACAGTTCACTAGAACGCTATGGAGGACCACCATGACTTCACTACAGGTAGCTGGCTTGGCTTTGTGAGGAGAGTATGACGGACAAGTCCAGTAGGTCTCATCCAACCAGCCAATGGGTTTGACTCATCCCGGCGCCATGCCGTCAGCCGGCTCGGTTTCTTGTCTTGTCTCAAGAAACTAACCAAAACTGGTCTTCTTTGTTAAATATGTCAGAACTTTATCCGATTCGGGCAACCCTGCTCACTGGCGGTCATCAGGAGGAGCCTTCTCGTGAAGATCACCGTTTGATCCTCAGGAATCCCACCTATCCGGGTCTTCAAAGCAGGCGGTCGAGGTTAACGCGCTTTTCCCGAAATGTTTCTCCCTCCGGAGCTTGCCGGCTCGCCGACCGCGTCACGTTTCTACAAAGGCAGATTGTCGGAGGAGAAGAAGAAGCAGCAGCCCACGCGGGTTCACTCTGTTCCAAAAATACCCCTCCGACGCTCCGAATCTGGGTTAACTTACAACTGTGCTGCCGGTGCCCAGACGTAAAGACACAGAGAAGCCTTTCAACCAGTATCTCCACAAAGCCACAAAGCCATAGAAACAGATAATCATGTCCTTTCCGACACCCCTATTATCCATTTATCATAGACAGAAAAATTAACCCCGCGGCCGACCAGTAGCTCACGATTTCCTTTTTGCGTCACCGATGCCCTTCTTTCTCGCTAGTGGATATTCCAAATAGAAGCACGTATCAAAGCTTGGGGAAATAAGCTAAAATAGAGTTAAAATGAAGAAAATTTACGAACCAAAAATAATATAAAAATGACTTCAATACTTCCCAAGTGTCCAGGTTTTCGCCACAGTCCCACTGGGAAGCTGCCGCACTGTCCTGCTTTTGTAGGCAGTGGGGGCCACGGGCCAGTTGGGGAGAATCCTTTGAGCCCCCCAACCGACTGACCCAGAGAGCTATAGAAACAACTGTGCTGTCTATATAAATAGAACTATATAGAATGGAAACCCCTGCTTGAGCACAGGTGACTCAATCAGATACATATTTAATGGCTGGTTCGGTATGTGTCCGATGTGATTTGCTATGATTAATAGAAGACTGGTGTATAATCTCTTTGAAGCACAACTGTAAGGGTTAATATTCTGAGTCGGGTGATTGTATCCGTCAGATAAAAGCTATGACTAACCGCACTGTACAATGAAGGACTGGGGGCCCGGAGATCACAGCGGTCTCCTGGAGAGGTGAGATATTTAAACAGCCGGCAGAAGGAAATCATTTTATCTTTTGTGAGCGCAGTGACGGCAATTCATACACAATGGGGTGTATTTACCAACGGTAAGAATGTACACGTAGTCCGCAACGGATCTTTAGGGGCAGAAACGGACTGCGCACTCGGGTAGATTCAGTGCAAGCGACTGTAATGGGCAAGACCCCCGACGTCAGCAAGACCACCCACCCATCCTTATATGTAACTAATCTGTATCACTTAGCTGCAACATATTAAATACATGTATGGCGTTATATTTCATGTAGTTCGCAAAGCCTAGGTCACCAAAAGCATAGAAGAAAGAACCCGGAGCTTTTAAGTAACTGTCTAGAAGAAGGAAACACCAGTCACCGGTGTTACTTTCACACACGTTTCCTCATTTCACCTTCCAGCTGACGTGTTCCGTGTATGTACGGATGGGTTCCGTGTTCTGTGTCTAACTGAACTTCGGCAGAGACTGTGTCTGGATAACGACACTTGTAAGGTTGGTTATAGGAATAGCCCTCTACGAACGGGAGAATAAATCAGATGGCACGGACAAGCTGTTTGGGGCCCACTCACAAGCAGTTTGGGGCCGAGGTGGAACTGATAAGCTGTTTGGGTCAAAGATGGCACTGATAAGCTGTTTGGGGCAAAGATTGTACTGATAAGCTGTTTGGGGGCAAAGATGGCACTGATAAGCTGTTTGGGGGCAAAGATGGCACTGTGGGACATGTTTCTTGTGACGTCAAAATTGCCCCTGGTTCCGATGACGACGCTTTGGATGAGAGATGAGTATGTGACCAGCAGGCACCTGGCCAACTACTATAGGGGTCTAGGTGCCTGAGGGTGATGAGGGTTCTACGTGAACGACTGAAGGTCCACAATCCGACCAGAAACGTGTGAGAGGGAAAGGCGCTGAGTAATTCTTACAAATCCTGTTTGATCCAGCGCAAAGTCCTTTTATTAACCCGAAGAACCAGTTTGTTACGGGATCGTCACTCAGCAAGCACTTTCTCCAAATTCCACCAGCGGCGACAAAGCCGTATCGGAAAAATACACAAAAAGAAGCATTTCAGGTGAAACCAGGTACTTAACCCTTCCCCAACCTGTTAAATAAATACCACTTGTCGTATTTGTTCAGCGCCAATTAAGATGAGGAAAAATGCGGAAATACTCAATTCTCTGGAATCACCATTTCTCCGCATCGCGGCGCGAAGGCGGGTCAGACGCCCCCCACAAAATCGTAGTAATGGTATGGGCATAAAGTGGGTGGAGCTTGGTCTGATGACTGACAGGTAGTGGGTGGGTTTGGTCAAAACGATCAGATCTGCCGGATACCCACGCACCCCGGGGCCCTGTCTGCCCGATAACCATGCGTCCCGGGGCCCCGTCTGCCCGATAACCTCGCGTCCCGTTTGCCCAACACCCACGTGTCCCGGTGCCACACGCCCCCCCCACCTCAGGAAATCTTGACATCGTGGGAAAAGCAAACACGACTTAGCGTCAGCTGACGGGAGACCTTCCGCCGACCCGTGTGTAACGCTGCATTAACAGACACAGATGTGCTGAGAGCGCCTTCCACACACAGCGGGCAGGCCTCAGAAGGCTCCACGTCGCGTAGCCCACGGGCGGGCATGTGCTGCACTCATGGCTAGATTGTTCTCTTAGGATGATTTGATGGGCAAAGGCATGAAACCACATGAACCCCGCTTTAACTCCTAGTTACAGAACGTTTTTTGCCCCGCAGGGCAGGTGTCTCGGGGGCAGCTTTTGAATTTCAGCTGAAGTAGTCTTTACATGGAAGCAGAATGCCACTTATGTGCTGGGACCATCCCGACAGCACGCCAAACGTCCTGTTTAACCATCACACCTGGTACAAAGCTTTGGGCACTCTGGGCACCTTTCTGAACCCTGTCCGTCTCCTGCACCATTTGAAAAAGATCAGCAGCCAATCAGGAAGCAGGAGGTCAACCGCACATTGGGGGTGTCTTCAAAGAGCCATAAGTGTGTCGGTACCACTTTCTGGGACCCCCTTAACGCATGCACGCAAAGACAGCCAACAAAGTTCATGCAGTAAATTCTGCAGCTACTGCATTTTGCCCAGGACAACTAGGTCTAGGCCAGCAGGTCCAAGGGGGTCCACAAACCGGGTGGGGGGGGGAGAATAAACATACCCAGGAACACCCAAGAACCCTCCCTTTTCTAAAGGCGGGTAGGCGGTCCCACTGACGCCGGTGGGCGGTTCTTGGAGGGGAAGTAGGCGGGAAGTTTCTCCATGGTAACCCGGAGACCCAGAGCAGCGACGTTTCACTCGGAGTCTCCGGGCCAAACCCAGAGAGTCGTCAGGTATGGCAATGAGATTCCGGTGCTTTATTAACCCCCAATGTTCCTGCTGGTAAAATGGGGAGCTTGGGATATTATGGGTGGTCTGTGATACATGGGGGGGGCACGTTTCTGCCACCAGGGGTTTGTAAAAGGCCAAGGGCAAACCGCCTTCACTGTAACACATTTATGCCTGCGCAGAACTACCGTAATTACCCCGCTATAGGTACTTTAATAGTAATTACAAAGGATTGAACGGAACATTCCGAGGAACATGAAGGTTAATTAAAGCAGAAGCGCCCCTGGGTCTGGTAAATGACCGGGAGGGGGGGGATATTCCACGGGCCATTAATCTGGATCCAGGAGCCGCATTACTCCATGCTAACCCTTTCAGTGCCAATGCAGCAGTATTAAAGGTAATTAAACACGAAAAGCAGCTCCTATATACTGCATACGCTCTCCAAATAACGCGTACCCCCTAATTATCATTATCATACTATAAATTATACACGGGTCGGGGATCACGGACACGCGAGGATACAATACACCCCTGCTGGTCTGACGCTTAATGCATCGTCGGCATGGAATACGCAGCCCAGTCAGAGCTCCAGCGAATAAATCTCCGGCACACAACAAGTTAACTTGGAACACAAACCCGTCTCTTACAACCATTCACCATAAAGACGGCCCTTTATAAAATAATGTCTGTAATATAATAATAATAATAATGGAGCCAATGCTATCCGGGTGATGAAGGGTTAATAGGAATGCTGTATGTATGTTCTATGTATGTTTTGTATGGCTTGGCACGGGCCACGTGCTACTGATCCCAGCTACGGTGTGTTGGATATGGGGGGCTGCGCAGAGTTCTAGGCGCGTTGGGTATGGGGGGCTGCGCAGAGTTCTAGGTGCGTTGGGTATGGGGGCTGTGCAGAGTTCTAGGCGCGTTGGGGCTGCGCAGAGTTCTAGGCGGGTTGGGTATGGGGGGCTGTGCAGAGTTCTAGGCGCGTTGAATATGGGGGGCTGCGCAGAGTTCTAAGTGCGTTGGGGATGAGCAGAGTTCTAGGCGCGTTGGGGATGAGCAGAGTTCTAGGCGCGTTGGGGATGAGCAGAGTTCTAGGCACGTTGGGTACGGGGGGGCTGCGCAGAGTTCTAGGTGCGTCGGGGCTGCGCAGAGTTCTAGGCGAGTTGGGGATGAGCAGAGTTCTAGGCGCGTTGGGGCTGCGCAGAGTTCTAGGCGTGTTGGATACGGGGGGCTGCACAGAGTTCTAGGCACGTTGGGGATGAGCAGAGTTCTAGGCGCGTTGGGTACGGGGGGGCTGTGCAGAGTTCTAGGCGCGTTGGGGATGAGCAGAGTTCTAGGCGCGTTGGGGATGAGCAGAGTTCTAGGCACAGGTACATTGTATCCATTGAACAATAGAGCTTTGTTCTCACCTTGATCTTGTGCAGGGCTCTCTCCTCCTCGAGGATCTGCACCCACACCGTGACCCCCGACTTATTATACGTCAGGGTCCAGCCGGCCTCCGACGAGCACTCCGTCCTGAAGTTCTGAAAGTCCCGGTCATCGGGGATCTGGACCGTCTCCTTAGACATCTCGGGGGGTTTCAGGGGTACGTCTGCGGCTCGACTGCTCTGCTGGGGACAAAAAAGGGGGTCAGAGCGGGGGTCTCGAGTTGGGGAGCGTTTGGGAGTCTAAGCGGCACAGAGGAGAGGCTGGAGAGTGGAGCTGGAGGATGAGACTGTTCAGAGCAGGTGGGGTATATGGGGGGGAACAGGTGGGGTATATGGGGGAACAGGTGGGGTATATCGGGGAACAGGTGGGGTATATGGGGGAACAGGTGGGGTATATCGGGGAACAGGTGGGGTATATCGGGGAACAGGTGGGGTATATCGGGGAACAGGTGGGGTATATGGGGGCACACGGGGCAGGAGATGGGGCACATGGGGCAGGAGATGGGGCACATGGGGCAGGAGATGGGGCACACGGGGCAGGTGGAGGCTGATACTGGGAGCTCTGGTTCTAAAAGTAGAGAAAGGAAGAAGATGGGGAGGACTTACTAGAAAGAGAGATCTGCTGGATATCATTAAATGTCAACTGCAGCCTCTGAGCAGCCTCACAGATACCGCCTCCTACGGACCGGGACCCCGCAGATACCGCCTCCTACGGACCGGGACCCCACAGATACAGCCTCCTACGGACCGGGACCCCGCAGATACCGCCTCCTATGGACCGGGACCCCGCAGACACAGCCTCCCCGGCAGCCGGAGACTCCTTTGCCATGTAACCCAGCCCCAGGCCAGTTGATCCGGTTCTACCAGTCAGGCAGGTGCAGCGGGACTATCCGACCAATCCCGATGCTGCTGAATCAGCACTTGCCACCAGTGTGAGTCAGGAGGGGGCAATTCCCCGAGGGCAGCTGGGACGCCCGGAGATGCGGCGGGGCAGTCACACTGCGCGGGTGTTTAGACGGCAGTGAACGCAGTGCGCAGCCGGATCGCTGGGTGACACACGGTGTACTCCGCGCTGTACCCTCCCACCTCCTGCCCAGCGAGCGCAGCACACACCCCTATGCAACATCTGCCTGCCCCTGGGTCCTGTAACCCTCCGTGTTGGGCTAGCCAATGGCTGCAGCAGGATGCCCTCTGTTGGGGGGCAGCTCTGAGCTGGGAGGTGATAGAAACTCACGTTTAACCCCTGCCCTGCCAGCTGTGTGATGCTCAAGGTCCCTGCAGACACAGATGGTTGCAAGCTATGAGTGAGAGCCAGCAGAGCTAGCAATCTAATCAGACTGTTAGCATACAGCACTGCCAAGGGCATCCAGAAGGCTGCATGAAGGTTCTCCATAGATGTCCTATGTCCACAGCCTTACTCCAGCAGCACATTACACCTGCCTATATTTACTCCCCTAATCCTGCAGCGCATTGCACCCGTCCATATACACTGGCATAGTTCTGCAGCGCATTGCACCTGTCCATATACACTGGCATAGTTCTGCAGCGCATTGCACCTGGCCGTGACG